>NC_085138.1:440105977-440708477 GCF_035046485.1 Aedes albopictus
TTGCAAATGGAAAATAGCACTGCTTGACTTTTTTATGTAAACAAACGATTTTCTACTTATCTCACCAAGCGCCTCTACAATTGGGGGTCATCTGGATTAGCCTATGGCTGAAAAATGCGATTTTTTGCATGCAGAAAATCTACGCACACATTTTCTTGCATTCTTTCTAGCCGAAGGTAACTTGTTGTTTACATTTTATCAACGAAAAAAAGTGATTTATTTGTCATAACTAATTGTATAAATTGATGGTCGGTTCAACAAGTGAATCTGGTAAAGTGAAAATTGTGATTGAACGGTGATGAAGAAAAATTCGGCTAATTGCTGCTGTGCTGCGGTTGCCTTCGTCATACGCAAAACGAGAAAAATGTTACTCGTAAGTTAAGTTAAATTGAAACGTGAAATTTTGCGTAATTGTTCGACCTCCAGAGCTGTATGGGTTGGTTATTGATTATCGAGTTTGATGAGCCATTGGCAAAGGTAAGTTGGACTATCTGTAACACAGCGTAACAAAAATTAACTTTTGGTCTGTCTCAAGAGCAAACTTATGTGTCTCTGACAGATTTTGGGTCGCTGAATCCGAATCCGGGCTCAGATTTGTTCCAGCATGTCACAATTTTGAGCTATACCTCAATTTATAGAGCAGAATATGCGATTTTTGGCTTTTTTGTCTGCCAGCCATTTAGCATGGAAATACTTTTTTCGAGCATTCAAAAGGTAAATTGGTCAATTAACATCTAAATTAACGACTCATGCAAAATATTTCGTTTTACCAAATCGAATTTGATAGTTTTAGGAGATTTATGATAGGTGCTATATTTCCTATACAAGTCTCCCTCCAAAAGTTGCATGCAAGTTTACATACTAACATAAAATGCTTAAATCTATCAAATTTGATTTGGTAAAACGAAATATTTTGCATAAGTTGTTAATTTAGATGTTAATTGACCACTTTACCTGTTAATTGCTTAAAAAAAAGTTCCATGCTTAATGCCTTGCAGTCAAAAAAAGCCCAAAATCGCATATTTTACCCTATAAATTGAGGTATAGCTCAAAATTGTGACGTGCTGGAGCAAATCTGAATCCTGATTCGGATTTAGCGGCCCAAAATCTGTCAGAGACACATAAGTTTGCTCTAAGGACAAAAAATGTTGCGCTGTGTAATCATTTGTTATTTCCTGTCTGATATGATGGAAATTAGCGCATATGACGAAGTAGATTTCTGCTCTATCATTGTACTGCATATGGTTACCAAGCGTCACTGACATCAATGATGAAAGCGTTTTCTGAGGTAGAATTCGTGTTTAAGTTTGTCAGAACATCAAAACAGTTACACAATGCTCATACAAGAAGATGATAATGTTATTTTAATTCATACAGTTTTTTTTTGTTTTTGTCATTGGCTGACCATAAACCACATGGTCATTTTTCTGAATATTTCAAAACCCTCTTTCCCCCCGGGTGGTCTTTTGTTCAAACAAAAACTTTTAAATTATTATAGGCCATGGTGCACGTGGTTTATGGACGGCCTCTATGCTTTCTGTCGAAATACATCATACATCATAAATAAAGCTAGAAGGATTCATCGTAGGGTCATCAAAAAATTTATTCACTCGGGAATTCCTTCTGCGATTCTTTTAGGAACAACTCCAGGTATTATTATAAAAATGGATTCCTCCAGAAACTCTTCTAGAGAATTCTTCAAGAGTTCCTCATGAATTGCTTTCAGGAACTCCTCCAGAAAGCAATCCAGAACTACCTACAGGAATCGTTTGAAGATTCCCTTAGGAATTCCTCTTGGGAATGCTACCAGGAGTTGCTCACGAACTACCCCTTCAAGATTTTTCCAAGAATTCTTTTTGAGATTTTTTTTCAGAAACTCCTCCTGGGATTGCTCCAGAAAATCGACCAGAAGCTCTTCCAGGGGATTCCTACAGGGATTTCTCCTGAAATTTTTGAAGAGATTCCCCTAGAAATACATCCAGTAATTCATCTAAGAATTCATCAAGGGATTTCTCTAGGGATTCCTCTAGGAATTTCTCTAGACATCAACGAGGAATTCCTTCAAGCATTCCACCAGGATTTCATTCACGAATTTCTTCAGAGACTCTTCCAGGAATTCCTCCAAGAATTACCCCAGAAATTTCTCCAGGAATTCCTTTAAAAATTTCTACAGCAATTCCTTCAGAAATTTCTCCAGTAATGCCTCAGGGATTCCTTCAGAAATTCTTCCAAGAATTTCTTCTGAAATTCGTCTCCAAATTCTTCTAGCGATTCCTACAAAAATTGATTCAGAAATTATTCTAGGCATTTCTCCAGGATATCAACCAGGATGCTTTTCAGGGACTCCTTCAGGAGTTCCTCCATTATTTCTTCCAGGAATTACCCCAAAAATTTCTCCTGGAATTCCTCCAGGATTTTTTCCACGAATTGATTCAGGAATTCTTCTAAGAATTCCTTCAGAAATTTCTACAGCAATTCATCCAGGAATTCTCCAGAAATCCTCCAGGTTTCTTCAGATCAAAAATTAATCCATGATTTTTTCCAGGGAATCTTCGCCAAGGATTCCTCCGGACACTCCTCCAGGCATTCCTCTAGAAATTCTTCCAAAGATTTTTCTAGGAATAGCGTCAGCGATTCCTCCAGGCAAGGATGTTTCGATCACCTGGCAATCGTTTAACTCATTTGCCCATTACTCAGTTCAGGAACCTTATATTGAAAAGTTGTGTTCGGCAAAGTTATAGATTAGTATTTTTCCTATAATTATCACCAAGGACGCCATATTCTAGCTCTAATACTACGGCGTAAAAGTGTTAGTACCACCTACTCCTACTAAACGATCGGATTTTTCGATCGTTTAGTATGAGTAGACAGTACTAGCGCTCTAGCGCCGTATATGTGAGAGATAGAATATGGCTTCTTTAGTGATAATTATAGGAAAAACACTAATCTATAACTTTGCCGAACTTAACATTTCAATGTTAGGCTTCTGAACTGAGTTATAGACAAATGAGTCAAACGATTGCCAGGTGTTCGACGAAAACACCCCTTCCTCCAGGAATTCCCTCAGGTAGTCTCCAAAGAATTCCTCCAGGGATTTTTCCCCAAATTTCTCCAGGGATTCTTCCAGAATTTTGTCAAGGAAATCATCCAGCTATTCTTCCAAAAAATCCTTTAAGAATTCCCCCAGGATTTCATCCACAAATTTATTCCCCTGGAATTCTTCCAGGGATTCTTCTAGGGATTCTTCCATACATTTCACAGCGTAACAAAAATTAACTTTTTGTCTGTCTCAAGAGCAAACTTATGTGTCTCCGAAGGATTTTGGGCTGCTGAATCCGAAACCGGGCTTTTGCAGATTTGCTCTAATTCCTCCAGAAATTACTAAAGTTATTCATTCATATTTTTTTTTCTAGCATTCCTCAAGGAATTCTTCTAGAGATTCCTCCAGGAATACCTTCCGTGGTGGAGCGGACCTGGTGTGATGGTTAGAACACTTGGCTATCACGCCGAGGACCTGGGATCGAATCCCACTCTCGACAAACTCGCAAAAATGTGAGTTCTTCCTTCGGAAGGGAAGTAAAGCGTGGGTCCCGAGATGAACTAGCCTAGGGCCAAAAATCTCGTAAATACAGATAAAAAAAATACCTTCAATACCCTTGAAAGTCATCCAGGAATTCTTCCAGGGATTCTTTCAATGATTTCTACAGAAATTGCTACAAGGATTCCTCAAGGAATTCCTTCAGGGATTTTCCCCGAATTTCTTTAGGGCTTGTTCCAGGAATTCCTACAGGAAATTATCCTGAAATTTCTAGTCCAGGGATTCCTCTTGGGATTCCCTCAGGGACACCCCAAGGAATCCTCCCAGGGATTTTGCCTTGGATTCCTCCAGGGAATCCGCCTAGGAGATCCCCTAGGAATTCCTCCAGGAATTGCTCCATGCATTCCTTCAGGAATTCCTCCAGACATTCCTCCAGGCATTTCTCCAGGAATTGCTTCAGAGATTCCTTTTGGAATTCCTCCAGGGATTTTTCCAGGAACTCCATCACACAATCCTCCAAGAATTTATCAAGGGAACTCCTCCAGGGATTCTTTAAGAGACTCCTCTAAGAATCTCTTCAGGTATTCGTCCAAGGGTTTTCCACGAATTTCTCCAGAGACGTCTCCAGGAATTCCTCTAGAAATTCATCTAGGCGTTGCTCGTAGAATTTCACAAGGAATCTTTTCGAAAATTTCCTCAGGGAATAATTCCATAATTCCTCTAGGAGTTCATCTAAGAATATGGTCAAGAATACCCCAGGAATCCCAGAGGAACTCCTTCAGGCGTTCCTTCGGAAATTTTACAGGGATTCCTCCAAAGAACTCCTCAAGGGATTTCTCCAGGAATTCCAGGATTTCCTCCAAAGTTTCTTTCAGAAAATCCTCCAGAAATTCTGACAGGAATTTATCTAGGTATTCTTTCACGCATTCCTCCAGGATTTTCTCCAGAGATTCCTCCAGGGATTCTTCCAGGATATCCTCAAGGAACTCTTCCAGGAATTCTTCCTACAATTCTTCCAGAGATTCCTTCAGAAACACCTCCAGGACTTCATCAAGGGTTTTCTCCAGGCATTCATCAATGAACTATTTTAAGGGTTCGTCCAGGCATAACTCCAAGTATATCAAGAATGCCAATAATTTCTTCACGAATTTCTCCAGCAATTCCTCCAGGGATTCCACCTAGAATTTGTCCAGAAGTTCTTTCAGGCATTCCGTCAGGATTTATGCCAGAGAATTGCTCCAGGGATTTCTCCAAGAATTTCTCCAGAGATTCCATCAAACATTCTTCTACGTGTTCCTCCAAAAATTCCTCAAGAAATCTCTTCAGCAATTCATGCAGGGATTAATCCTAGAATTGCTCCAGGAATTCATTTAGGTATTCCTCTAGGAATTCTTGCAGGGATTAATCCAAGAATATCCTCCAGGGATTGCTCCGAGAATTCTTCTAGGGTAGGCTCTGAGTATTCCTCTAGTGACTCCATCAGAAATTTCTCTGGAAGTTTCTTCCAAAAATATCCAGGGGTTCATTTTGAAATAAATCATAAATCCTTCCATTATCTTTTACAGCGGTGTTTCTAAGAATTTCTCAAGGATTATCTGGAGATATTTCTGAATTACTTCAAGTATTTGTATTACCACTCTTGAAGATTATTTTAGAGGGATGCATAAAGGATCCAGGAAATTCTCCAAGAAGTCATCCAGATATTCTTTCACCAGTATTAAGAAATATTTTAGGAGTCCATCCACGGATTTGTTCAGATATCCATCCAAGAATTTCCACAAGAATACCCCTGCAGTTCCAGTAACGGAATTTCTTCAGAAATTCGTCCTGCGATTTTTTCAGGAATATAATCTGACATTTGATTTTCTCCAAGATTTTTTTCAAGACCTCCTCCTCCAGAGATTTTTCAATAATGTTTTGATAGTGTTCCTTCAGAATGTTCTTCAGACATTCTTCCAAAAATTTCTCAAGAGACTCCTTCAGAAATGCCAACGAGAATGCCTCAAAAAGTTTTCTCCAATGACTTGTTTAGGACTTTTTCTAGGATTCATTCGGAAATTTGATCGGGGATCTCTTCCTGATTTTTTTGTAGGCATTTCTCCAGTAATTTATGATTTCTTACGAAAGTTTTGTAGATATTCCAGCATCACGCTGATTTGTGTAGAACAGGTGAGCGTGTTGCGTTTAGTTATAAAAACAAGTACGGATAAATTTACTAATGGTGGTCGAACAACCCAACCCACTCGCTTCCTGATTGACTGAAAAGCTGGCTACGCCCTTGCCTTCAGCCAAATGAAATGACCAATGATATATTCAGCAGTACTGTAGAAGCATATGGGTGCTATTGCTGACTGTGACGGGTTCGATTCCCGGCGGTTCAGGAACTTTTCGTAATGGAAATTTTCTTGACTTACTTGTGCATAAAGTACCTATTTTCGTGTCTGCCACACGATGTGCAAAATGCTCATTGGATTGGCAGAGGAAGCTCTTAGTCAATAACTGTGGAAGTGCTCACAGATCACTAAGCTGAGGAGTAGGCTGCGGCTTATTTTTCAAAAGTTGTTGAAACCTGGAATTTGTAAGCTGTTCTGGGTTCAAATGACATAGAGTAGTGTGCGGTAGTTCGGCAGCAGCAAAGTTTCGCGCGTTCGCTTTGCTAGATTTTTGCGATTTTATTTTCCTCTTCCCTCTGCGGGGCTCCGACGACGGGACGCCAAGCAGTCAGTAGTGTGCGGTAGTTCGGCAGCAGCAAAGTTTCGCGCGTTCGCTTTGCTAGATTTTTGCGATTTTATTTTCCTCTTCCCTCTGCGGGGCTCCGACGACGGGACGCCAAGCAGTCAGTAGTGTGCGGTAGTTCGGCAGCAGCAAAGTTTCGCGCGTTCGCTTTGCTAGATTTTTGCGATTTTATTTTCCTCTTCCCTCTGCGGGGCTCCGACGACGGGTCGCCAAGCAGTCACACAGAGAAAATTTTCTACTCAGTGACTGAGTTGGTCTTACTCAGAAATCGAAAAATCCTTTGTTTTCTTACTCAGTTTCCGTTAAAAGTGGGACAACCCATTGGCAATGGGTTGTCCCACTTTTAGCTGAAACTGAGTAAGAATACAAAGGAATTTTCGATTTCTGAGTAAGACCAACTCAGTCACTGAGTAGAAAATTTTCTCTGTGCAGTAGTGTGCGGTAGTTCGGTAGCAGCAAAGTTTCGCGCGCTCGCTTTGCTAGATTTTTGCGATTTTATTTTCCTCTTCCCTCTGCGGGGCTCCGACGACGGGACGCCAAGCAGTCAGTAGTGTGCGGTAGTTCGGCAGCAGCAAAGTTTCGCGCGTTCGCTTTGCTAGATTTTTGCGATTTTATTTTCCTCTTCCCTCTGCGGGGCTCCGACGACGGGACGCCAAGCAGTCAGTAGTGTGCGGTAGTTCGGTAGCAGCAAAGTTTCGCGCGCTCGCTTTGCTAGATTTTTGCGATTTTATTTTCCTCTTCCCTCTGCGGGGCTCCGACGACGGGACGCCAAGCAGTCAGTAGTGTGCGGTAGTTCGGCAGCAGCAAAGTTTCGCGCGCTCGCTTTGCTAGATTTTTGCGATTTTATTTTCCTCTTCCCTCTGCGGGGCTCCGACGACGGGACGCCAAGCAGTCAGTAGTGTGCGGTAGTTCGGCAGCAGCAAAGTTTCGCGCGTTCGCTTTGCTAGATTTTTGCGATTTTATTTTCCTCTTCCCTCTGCGGGGCTCCGACGACGGGACGCCAAGCAGTCAGTAGTGTGCGGTAGTTCGGCAGCAGCAAAGTTTCGCGCGTTCGCTTTGCTAGATTTTTGCGATTTTATTTTCCTCTTCCCTCTGCGGGGCTCCGACGACGGGACGCCAAGCAGTCAGTAGTGTGCGGTAGTTCGGTAGCAGCAAAGTTTCGCGCGCTCGCTTTGCTAGATTTTTGCGATTTTATTTTCCTCTTCCCTCTGCGGGGCTCCGACGACGGGACGCCAAGCAGTCAGTAGTGTGCGGTAGTTCGGCAGCAGCAAAGTTTCGCGCGTTCGCTTTGCTAGATTTTTGCGATTTTCTTTCCCCTTCTCTCTGCGGGGCTCCGACGACGGGTCGCCAAGCAGTCAGTGGTGTGCGGTAGTTCGGCAGCAGCAAAGTTTCGCGCGTTCGCTTTGCTAGATTTTTGCGATTTTATTTTCCTCTTCCCTCTGCGGGGCTCCGACGACGGGACGCCAAGCAGTCAGTAGTGTGCGGTAGTTCGGCAGCAGCAAAGTTTCGCGCGTTCGCTTTGCTAGATTTTTGCGATTTTCTTTCCCCTTCTCTCTGCGGGGCTCCGACGACGGGTCGCCAAGCAGTCAGTGGTGTGCGGTAGTTCGGCAGCAGCAAAGTTTCGCGCGTTCGCTTTGCTAGATTTTTGCGATTTTATTTTCCTCTTCCCTCTGCGGGGCTCCGACGACGGGACGCCAAGCAGTCAGTAGTGTGCGGTAGTTCGGCAGCAGCAAAGTTTCGCGCGTTCGCTTTGCTAGATTTTTGCGATTTTCTTTCCCCTTCTCTCTGCGGGGCTCCGACGACGGGTCGCCAAGCAGTCAGTAGTGTGCGGTAGTTCGGCAGCAGCAAAGTTTCACGCGTTCGCTTTGCTAGATTTTTGCGATTTTATTTTCCTCTTCCCTCTGCGGGGCTCCGACGACGGGACGCCAAGCAGTCAGTAGTGTGCGGTAGTTCGGCAGCAGCAAAGTTTCGCGCGTTCGCTTTGCTAGATTTTTGCGATTTTCTTTCCCCTTCTCTCTGCGGGGCTCCGACGACGGGACGCCAAGCAGTCAGTAGTGTGCGGTAGTTCGGCAGCAGCAAAGTTTCGCGCGTTCGCTTTGCTAGATTTTTGCGATTTTCTTTCCCCTTCTCTCTGCGGGGCTCAAACGACGGGACGCCAAGCAGTCAGTAGTGTGCGGTAGTTCGGTAGCAGCAAAGCTTCGCGCGCTGGCTTTGCTAGATTTTTGCGATTTTTTTTTTCTCTTCTCTCTGCGGGGCTCCGACGACGGGACGAGTGTGCCCGCGCCGTGGTTCGAGTCGGTTCCGAATTTTTCGCTTCCCTTCGGCGCTAGTTTCCAATACACTTTAAGTTGATAATAAATATTTTCTTTCATTTTTGCATTTACACAAAAGAGTGAAAAATGTTACTTCGGGTTCGCCGGTCGAGAAAAAAAAATCCGGGCGCCGACAAGTGAGTCGCGTTCAGTGTATTTCTGTGTGGAATAGACTAAAGGTTTCTGCTCCCTAGTGGAGTGGAGACGCGCGATAGAATTTTCTTTTTGGCTAGTTCTTGCGTCGAAAAATGGTCTGTTGTTAACGGCGGTTTGTGTATATTGATCCATTGTCAAATCATATCACCAACCATAGGTGACTCCCGGACTGACAATGTAGCTTACCCTACTAACAAAAAATTCCTTCCTGAGACAAACGTGGAGATGCAGCGATTCGCGGTCTTTTTAACAACGTTTGTCTTACTAACATTCCCTTCCATCCTCGATGACCGTAAGGACGTGGCCGGCGCCGTTATTGACCTTACTAAAGTTGAGAGCTCTCGACCTGTGTACATTGAGAATAGTAAGCTAGTCCCAAGCCCTATTCATTGGTTCCTTGTGCAATTTCGATTGCTCTGGTCAATCACGGAGTAGCAACTACGAATTGTGCGGTCATCTATGCTCATGCTCATGCTATGCTCATGTTCTGGGTTCAAATGACATAAATACCGAAACCTCTGCGTTTGAGCCAAAAATATTGAGATTTAGAGGTGGCGCAAACGCCTCAAAGTTGAATTTTCGAGTAAAAAAAAGTGCTTTCACTTCAAGTGCTATAACTTTTTCAGGTGTGAAGAATTAGCTTAAGTTAAAATTCACGAATAAAAAGAAATTTAAAAAAAATAACTTTTTCATTTTTCAATTTTTCAATGAATAGTTTTTTTTGGGACAAAGATAGGCAACAAAAATATCTACAAAAATGAGCTTAAAAAATTGAAATTGGTAGAATGGTAAAAGGTTAAGGACTACAGTAAACTTTTTTTTGTAAAAAGAAGGAAAAAATAAATTGAATCTCTGAAAACTCATATTTTGCGAGACTTTGGAAAAATTTAATGTTCTACGAAATTATTAAAAATTTAATTTGTGAGAAATTCATAAAAAAAAAGATTGAAAATTGAGCTG
The DNA here is from genome assembly GCF_035046485.1 of Aedes albopictus. NCBI lineage: Eukaryota > Metazoa > Arthropoda > Insecta > Diptera > Culicidae > Aedes > Aedes albopictus. The sequence continues at coordinate 440,115,680 of NC_085138.1, forward strand.
AAAATTGAAAAGTTATGGCACTTGAAGTGAAAATACCTTTTTATTACTCGAAATTCAACTTTGAGGCGTCACCTTTAAATCTTAATATTTTTGGCTCAAACCCAAAGGTGTCATTTGAAATCAGAAGAGCTTACGAATTCCAGGTTTCAACAACTTTTGAATAATAAGCCCGCAGCCTACTGAGGAGCAGCCTTTGTCTCAGTTTGAACATTGCATCAAGCAAGTTTCATCGCAAATACATATTCATTTTTTGATATTTACCAGATTTCATTCCAATTGATCGATGAACTTCTTTCTGAAGTTCGCACAATACCCTGCTTGTTCTGAGAAGCAAAGAAGGTGCCATAATCCGCAAGACGAATCGATGTTCTGCCTGATCGATACCACAACATGACACTCTACTACCGGGTGTGCGTGTATTCTTGTATGCTGTTGTTACCGCTGCTGCTACCGCGCCATCCGGGCACGGCTGCCTCTGTTTATGCTCCTTTGTGGGCTCTTTGCGATGATTAATCGTTCGGAATGTTCGCCACCACAGCAGCAGCAGCAGTAGCTTGGCGCTGCGCTAACAACAACTAAGAAGCCATAACAATAAACATCCAACTGGCTGACCATTAATCTGCACCTCGTTTGCATCGCAGGCAGTCAGCCAGCGTCGTCGTCGTCGTCGTCAGGAACCTACCTACCACAACCTCCACCGACCGCAGCAGAAGCATCGAACCGTACTTTATGGCGACTATTATTAATAATTCCATATTAAAACTTGGTTGCCCCGCACCCTTTTCGAGGAACTGCGCTGCAGTTACAGGGCAGCCAAGTGTTGCATAACACACTTGCTCGGGTCGGGTAGCAGTTCGCGGAAAGTTGCGACAGTTCTGGTGGCGACGACGGCGGAAAACTGCAGCAGCGAACAAAATGATCCCAGAGTTGACTCTTTGCTGCCGGGTTCGGTCCGGTTTCGGGAAGAAAGGCAGTCAGAGTCAGCCGGTACGGTAGTAGGCAGAGTGCCATCTGGTTTTAACGACTTGCAGCCTCCACGCGGCGGTGGCACAATAAAAGAAAACTTGCCCTCAGGGTCGGGTAGGTGGTGCGCTCTTGTGCTCTGGCCTATCCGGAAGTTTCAACTTTTCACCGGTGGATTCTGACGATTTCTGGTGCATGAGACTGTAGGTAGACTGCAGTTCATGGAGAAGGTGTCCTGCCCCAACATTTTTTTCGGTGCGTAGGGTTTTTAACGACGTGGTGCCAAGGGATGCCAGATATGTTGTTATTGAAATTTTCCTTCCAACTTTCAGAGCACAGTGTAAGTTATGCAACCTAGCGAACTGTGCCGCTTCACAGTTATCTTCAAACAAGCTATCACTTTGCGCCAGGCATCCACGTACTAATTGCGTGAACCTCCATGCCAGAAATAAACATTTCCCAACAACACTCCGACATTCGCATGACCTTGTGCAGGTGCAGAGGACTCAACGACCTGTTGACAACAAGCGATTGCAATCATCATTTACCTCCCATCCCCACATTGACCTGCAACCTGACATAGCAGTCGCTATTGAAGATCATCAATATTCACACACTGAAGATGCCTGTTTGTCCCAAGCAACTATCTCATTGGTTCCTTGTGTGAGTGTAGCTGGTCTGACGATGCGAGAGTAGCAAAGTGTCCACAAGCTGGTAGACACTTTGAAAATTCGTAAAGTCGCTACAAAATACGTAGACTCTTCTATTTATTATATCATACCACGTAGATTCTTCCACGGGTTTAAGCCCATATTCTACGCTCTACCCCGCGGATATAATATCCCATAAGATAGAGTAAAGTTAGCGTTTTTGGCCTCCTCTTCAAACAGGTTTGCCAAAGCTTCCTCCCAAAGTTCTATTTCTAGAGAAACGATGACAACTATCATAAACCATCTTCCATGAATTAAAAAGGAAATAGAAAGAGGGAACTATGTGCATGAATTAAGTCAAACTTTTAATGAGAAAACTTAGTTCGTGAGAACAGTTCTTGCTCCTGGGCATTTGGAATTTGGGACAGGTCGAAAAAACTGGAAGGATACGATGGGCAGGGCATGTTGTGAGAATATCGGACAACAACCCTGCAAAACTCGTATTCGCAAGAGATCCAGAATGGACAAATAAAAAAAGATATGAAATTGAAATAGGGCCAAGGAGGTTTCAGGAAGTTCCCAGGAAGGGAAAAAGGAGTTTCAAGAAATTTCAGGCAGTATCCATTTATTGCGTAACGCTAAAGTCGACATTTTTCAGCCCCCCTCCCCCTCAGTAACCATGTTTTGTATGGAAACCCAACAATTTTTGTATGGGCCGTAACGCTCGGCCGCACTCCCCACCTTTCCCTACAGCGTTACGTAATTTGAGGACGGCGCCTCAAAGGCATTTAAAGGGGTTGTTTCAGGGATTTCAGGAGTCTTTATAGAGCGATCCGACAGGTTGCATTGTCGTTTCAATGAGATAACGGGGATTTCAGTGGCGTTTCAACAGTATTATGGGGGTTCCAGGGACGGGCTTTAAGGTCGAATCAGGGGGGTCTCAGGAGCCATTGAAAGACGCCTTTAAAAGGGCCTATAAGACCCCTTGGAATCTACTGAAGCGCCTCTGAGCCCCCCTGAAACCTCCAGAAACCTGGAGAGGCGACAGTAGTTTTCTCGAGTCGAATTATTGATGAACAGTTTGGATATTACGTTTGATTTAAAGCAGAGTAGAGATAGCTTTAATAATAGTATTAGGCAGAGTCTCCTGAAGCGTTCAGAGACTCCATCAGGCCCCATATATGCCACTGAGTCTTCCAGATATCCTCTTACACGCTCTTCAGACCTCCATGTACTCCTTCACAAATCCCCAAAATGCTACTGAGATCCCCTGATACACTCCTGACACCCCCTGAAGCATCCCAGAGACCCGTTGGAACCCCTGAGACCCTCTAAAACCACGATTCCCAACCTTGACTCTCGCGACCCCCCAGTCTTTCGTCACTGCGCTTTTCGTAAAATAATCGAAGCGTGCCCGCAAGCGGTTGGGGGGTCGCGAAACGAAGGTTGGTTGGGAAGCTATGCTCTAAAACCCCATTGAAATCCCCTGAGATCTCCTGAAAACCACGTTTGACCCCCTTAAACGTCCTTGAGACCACCTAAAGCGCCCCAGAGACTCCTTAGAACCCACACTGTTTGCAAAGGCCCAATTTCGTGAAAACATTGGACCTGAATTTAGAGGTTATATGTATTCGAAAAAGTTGTTAAGTATGTTAGAATCCACATAGAAATGAGAGTAAAATTCGATATGTTTCCACAGGTTATGTCTTCTGTAAATTTGTAAAAAATATCAGTATTAGAAATTTCGTCGATCAATCTTTTGCTTTTTCTGCTCATATTATTTTTTTTATATGTGTCGCTTTTTTGTGAACGACCCCTTCAAATCAGTTTATTTATTGTAACTTTCTCCACACTTATATGGGAATTTTCATATTTTCTACAAAGTTGTATTGTCTTATGAAAAACTTTGTATAACATTAAAAGATTCTCAAAAAAAGCCGGAAAGATTGGATTCCCTAGACTGAGAAAGCCAAAACCTCTAAAACATAGAATTTACAGTAGAAAATCTCACGTAAATAAACAAAGTTACAATATCTTCTATTTTCTATCTTCTATCTTCTATCTTCTATCTTCTATCTTCTATCTTCTATCTTCTATCTTCTATCTTCTATCTTCTATCTTCTATCTTCTATCTTCTATCTTCTATCTTCTATCTTCTATCTTCTATCTTCTATCTTCTATCTTCTATCTTCTATCTTCTATCTTCTATCTTCTATCTTCTATCTTCTATCTTCTATCTTCTATCTTCTATCTTCTATCTTCTATCTTCTATCTTCTATCTTCTATCTTCTATCTTCTATCTTCTATCTTCTATCTTCTATCTTCTATCTTCTATCTTCTATCTTCTATCTTCTATCTTCTATCTTCTATCTTCTATCTTCTATCTTCTATCTTCTATCTTCTATCTTCTATCTTCTATCTTCTATCTTCTATCTTCTATCTTCTATCTTCTATCTTCTATCTTCTATCTTCTATCTTCTATCTTCTATCTTCTATCTTCTATCTTCTATCTTCTATCTTCTATCTTCTATCTTCTATCTTCTATCTTCTATCTTCTATCTTCTATCTTCTATCTTCTATCTTCTATCTTCTATCTTCTATCTTCTATCTTCTATCTTCTATCTTCTATCTTCTATCTTCTATCTTCTATCTTCTATCTTCTATCTTCTATCTTCTATCTTCTATCTTCTATCTTCTATCTTCTATCTTCTATCTTCTATCTTCTATCTTCTATCTTCTATCTTCTATCTTTTATCTTCTATCTTCTATCTTTTTCTCGGCCCTGAGTCGGCAGGTTTTATTCGCCAATTAAATATTTTGGGATTTTTGAAGGGGGTGACATAAAACAAATTAAATTTGCATCGACCTGAACAAACTGATAAACAACCCCTAACGTTCACATTATTAAAGCTTATTAAACTTTGCACACAATCTTCACTTATGAATAAAAACAAACTTCTATCTCACTTCTTGGTAGATTATTTACATTAGTGATGCTTTCATAAGAAGGGCTATGATAAACCGAACAACTTCATCGAAGCATTGAATTTTTCATGAAAAACAATTTCGGTAAATTCGAAATTGGGCCTTTGAAAACAGTGTGGACCCCCGAAACCACCGGAGATCCCCTGGAACCCCTGAGACCCTATGAAATGACCCTAAGGCCTCCATGTACCCCCTGACACTCCCTGAAACGCTCCAGAGACCACCTGGAACCACTTCAACCCCCTGAACTGCCCCTTAAACACCTCTGAAAACCCATAAATGACCTCAGACCCTCTTAAACGCTTCAGTACTCCCATTGTATTCCCTGAAACCTCTTGAGATCTCTTGATATGGCTCTGCAAACTCTTTTTGTTCTCCCCTATAAACCCTCCTTCGTCGCCATAGTCATTATTACATTTCCTCATGCGCAATATTGGATCTGATTAGATGTAAACACTGTCAACCTTTATAGCCTTACGATAGCTGGGCAAGCTGTGGAGAATGTTGAAACCATCAAATGTCTTGGTAGTCATGTGGCGTTCAATGGTGTCATCAGGGATGATAAAGATGCATGGATCAAGCAAACGAGGGCTGTTTCTGGGAGTTTAAGAAATTAACGAGAAAACAGTCTATTAGTCGAGCCACCAAAATCCAAATCTTCAACTCAAACGTGCAATCTGTGGTGCTGTGTATGCCAGTGAAACCTGGTGTGTATCAATGGAAAACTGGTCTTCATCAATGGTACCTGTGGTACATAATTCATGCGTGATGGCCTTATAATTGGACCTCCAACGTGCCACTCCAATAAAAGTGGAAAAGCTTTTATTTCAGGCCTCTGCATGTAGGACAGAAAGTGGCAGTAAGTAATCCAGGATGTCGAACATCCTTATGTGAAACATCCATATGCGAGAAGCCTCCAAAATTCACATTAGAGAAGTTGTTGAAACTGTTTGTTCTAAAAGTGCACATATAAGTACCGAGTCAACCAGTGATCGTATAAGATGTTGCATAAGATGTTAAAGTGGAGGCGATACATGCGCCTAAATGGAGGCATGCACGTATATGGCCTCCACTTTATCATCTTATACAATATGTATTACGATTACTGGATGCCTGGGTAGGCAACACTGTTCAATTCTGCCTGATGAATGAAATACACCCAACTCAGACCTCCTGAGGAGTGTTTGTGCGACCAGAGGTCACAGTCACCCCCCTCGAAGGCTTCTGTTTAGCTGCTCCGTTCCAGTAACAGAAAGCTGGCTGCTCGCAGCCAGCAGTCACACGTTGGAGTACGCAGTAGTTCCCCAGAATCCGAAACCTCCAGACGGACACAGTGATAGCAGCACGGAAATGGCATCCCGGGCGAAAAAGTATAAAAGTTTGCCTTGCTTCCAACGTAGCTCGCCCGCCAGTCAGTGGCGGCCAGCATCAGTTTGGGTCTGGCTGAACAACCAAAGCGCGCACAAAAAATATTGCCCAGTTTTCAGCTGCATTTGTTGCGCGATAAATTTATTTCTATTGTTGTCATTTGTCATTTATGTAGTTTCAGCAGTAGCAGCAGCCCCAGCAACGACACCTACCGTTTAGCGGCAGTTGGCAGGATTCAGCACGACGCGGCGTGGCGTTGTTATGGGAGGATGGGGAAGGTTAGACGGTATCCCTGCCCGCTGTTGCGCTGCTGGTTAATTAATTTATTGCAGTGTAAATGTGGCAATTTCTCCGTTTATTCATCACGCAATAAGGCTGCTGCTGCTGGTGGTGGTTGTTGTTCCTGCTGTTAGTGATTTTTTGTCGTATTCGATCTCTAACACAATTCGCACATGTTGCGGGATTTTATGGCCATGCTTCGGTGGAAAGGGATGTGCGCGTATGCTTTATGGAGCGTTTGTGTGACGGCGAGTAATTGCTGGAGCATATCGATTGGGGATGACTTAAGAACACAATGTGCAACAAATTAGGGTTTGCTTTATGGAGACATGTGCACCAGTGGCGTTAATTTATGTATTGAATGTAGAACGGGGATGCATTAGATGCAGTGTTCCACCTAACCTATCAGTACACTACTGGTATAGTTACGACAGAGACGTAAACGTCACATTTCAAAGTTATGTTCAACAAAAAGACATCCGAAAACACCACTTGATCACGAATTCCACTTGTCTCATTGTGATCCCATCATGAGAACGCACCACAACCACAGCTACTCAACTCACCCACAAAAGCAGAGAAGTCAGCCTCGAAACTCAGTTTGTTTACTTTCCATCCAACCGCTAACCGATTGACCCATTGCCTGAAGTGCTATCTCGTGTGGTCGTGCGGTGCGATCGCGATCGTGCCTAACGATCAATATTTCGAATCATAAACTACCTTAGGCAGATGGCCGTGAACGACCCACCGACTTTCTTCAATCGATGCGTTCGCGCATCGCGAGCCGCCGCATTCTCGGGTCGGTACACGACTAAGAGACCCAGCCCAATCCAAGTGGTCATTTCGTCAAGTGAACTTCTGGGTCACGTGTGAGCGACTCTCACAGCTTGATTGAGAGATTGTTGACTTTCCGAATGAGGCACAACTGCCGATCGCTGGGGTTCAACCGAAAAAAAAAAACAGGAAGAAAGAAAGACAGGTGCGGAGCGAAGCGGAGATATGTTAATTAGGAAAAATGATTTGATAAATCTTCGGTGCGAATCAAAGGTCATACATACACGGTGGGAAGCGAATCCGTAGCGTAGGTATGAATCGAATCGCTGATTGGAACTGCCAATTGGCTGGAATGGAGTGGTAATTGGTTTTTGACTTTCTCGTTCCTCTTTTGTTCCCATCAATCATAAGCGAGTGGGGATCTTTCGATTGGAAGATGTTAGAAATGTGGCCCGGTCCGTTATGTTTGAGAATTTGCAATTATTGAATTAGCTTCAACGAACAGTTTCGTTCCAAGTATCCTTCAGGGCATTCATTCAAATTTGTTGTTGTCTTTATACAAATCGTTAAGATACAAAACAAGATTGATAAACAATAGGCTCCCTATCTTATTCCTCCACATTTCGGCTTGTGGCACGTAACCAATGTGGGATACATTGATTTTCTGGAAGAACTTCCACAGAAATAAATTCAAATGGATCGTGATTTGTGCAGATCTATTTCCTCTGACATCTTTACATATTCTGCCGGGTACCATTCCGCAGCATTGTAATCCTTGCTGCATTCTTTTCCATCAATATTTATTATGTCTGGAAAAACTTGTAATTAGAAAGCGTGCACGAAATGTTTCTAATTGACAAATTGAGAGATGAAATTTGTGAAAAAAAAAATCGCGTTCTGGTGGGATCCGAACCCACGACTCTGTATTTTCCTGTCTCGATCATTTTGTCTTTCCCCTGTATGGTGTCTGGTCATTTGGCTAAAGTACGTCAGTCCAAATGGGTCATTAGGCCGAATGAAGCAGTAGGCCGAAATTCTAATTTTCTTCATAAATGATTGTAAAATTATTTTTATTTAACTTTCAGAAAATTATCACCTGCGAAATACCACGCATTTAAAGCATGCTCGCTCATATTTCTTAAGTTATGATTTTGGATGGTCACACTACTAACTCTCCTGACAGAGATTGTTTTTTCTTAAAAAAACCCAGATTAATCCACCTAGTGGTGATAGTGCCTTTCTCGTCAAACATGTACCCATGATCTTTCCTTAATTGGGATACGACTGGGATTATTTTGCTTCAGAATGTTGGCTTCAGCCTTTTGGGGGAATCGAAAACACTAGTTTATGATTTTTTCCGACGTTTCGATCTGTATGGGGCCTTTTCAAGGGTTCAATCGGTCAAGGTTTCCTAGTCAAGATGGCCTTGCCTAACTTAAAAATGTCATACGAAAGTTTTGGTATTTATTGAGTCCGTTCGGTTTGAAACCGTCGTCATGTGGACAATCTCCTACCTATCGGGCGGTTTAGAATTCGGTCCCTGTTTTTGGAATCTTCTACTATTGTTTGTTTAGCTAGATTCTGTGCATATCAAGGTATTTACCTTCAATACTACCATACCTTGATATGCCCTTCATTAGGTGGTAATAAGAGGCAAAATAACAAAAACAAATCCCAAAATTTTGTATAAATAGCACCTGGAAAACAACAAGTCTTGTTATTTAAATAATGAATGCATACCTAAAATTTTAAGTGCTGTATTTGTTATCCCAAAGTTATTGAATAACAAACTAATAACATGTCTTGTTATCAAATGTTTCATTTGTTCGACGACTTCATGATGTAAAAACAAATCTTGTTCTTCGGTTATTTTCACTGCTAATCCAACAAATACTACATCAATACCAAATTCTGCTCAAATAGCTCCAACTGTTATTGTGATGTTCTTATAACATTTCGTAGAATAACGCAGCAATAACAATTTTAGGTATTAGAACACACGTTGCTCTTCGCATGATATTTGTAAGGTATGCCCTTCTGCTCGGGTTATTTAGAAAAGCAATAATTTTAATAAAATTGGGAAATTTATTAGTTGAACATATTCCGACGTTACGTTAAACGTATAGACTGGGCTGAAAAATATCAGAATTTTCAGTTGACTGCTTGAGCACCTTCACTATCACTGAAGACCGATCAACATCAAGACGATAATTACAAGCTAGGATATAACGTCTTTCACAATCACAGATGACTTTACGGCAGGCCTGCTCAACCTTTCGTGGCCGCGGGCCACAAGTGATACTCCATACCAGTCGACGGGCCAGACATCAAATTTAGACATCAAATATCGAAAGGATGAATGCAACAGTGAAATTTTGTACATCCGATTACCCGTTCTCACGGCAAATCACAACACTGACATCATTTGGGTCATAAAAATGTGAGCAAGAATTCTTGATTTTTTTGCAAAAATCACCCTGAATACTTTTTTTCTGAATTTTGCCGAACTGCAGGTTGCAGCAAACAATTTTCTGAAATTCAGCAAACTTCCCTGATTCGTTCAGTAAACTCTGCTGTTCATCAGCAACGTTTTTCTGAAATTCAGTAAATTTTGCTGAAATTCTGCTTCAAATTTGGTTGTACCTTTCAAGTTTAAAATTTTTAAATTTATGTATTTAAATTTTTTAATCTTTAAAATTTTTTAACAAAACACTCTACCTATTTTGAGTTTATTTTTAATATTAAATTTTATTTAAATATGAAATATCTTCAAATATTTCAATCCTTGGGCCAAGTTTCATTCATCGATTCCGCGGGCCGTATGTTGGACAGCCCTGCTTTACGGTCTTCGACATAGTTTTTTCTTCACACTTTAGGCTATATTTTATTATCATAGGTTACAAAATTCATGTAAAATTTGACAAAAAATGCAAGCAAGTGGAATTGCCCATACTAAATCCCATAAGAAAATTCTCAGTAGTTTTAGACGGAAAAGAGGATTGAAAAAACTTTCTCCGGGGATGGTGCGATAATTTTCTCATATAACGTTGACCTATCCTACTGTATATTTTTACACCTCAGTGATTTGATGAGATTGCTTTAGTACAGATAAACAGACATATCATTTGTAACATATTGCTATTATATTCATCGTTACGAAAAAATAATCGCCGAATGCTAATCAGGTTGCGTTTCACTGCGTCTTGATGTTGGTAGACGTCAAACGAGCAACAACGATTAATATTTGTTTCAACCGTTGAAAACAAGGACGATGGAGAGTGAGTAGAGTTAGACGTCTGTATGTATGTGGCATTAGTTCAGTCAAGATTTTGTTTTCTTACACATATTTATCGCTTGCATTTTTTTTTTTATTCTTAACCACTTAACCTATTTTTACAGCTCTTTTGTCCACTAGGGCACTACATGAGCGATTCCAATTGGCGGCTGCACTTACACTTTGTACATCGCCTAAATGTATTCTATTATATTCTTATTCTACTATATCGAACTGGTTTTGCCTTTGTGCTGCTTTCACTTTTCTACTCTGTCCTTGGTAGAATGATGAGCACGATGATGAAATGATGCGTGGTTGTTGCTCCATTTCCAATCCGATTGGGGTTGCCATTCGCCGATATCCAATTATCCGGATCCAGTTGAGCTATGAGAGCTCAGAAGAGGGTCAAGTGCCAGCCGCTCTCGGGGGGAAGAGCAACTGACGAAGTGCCGGGGCTGGGATCGAACCCATGACCATCCGCTTATGAAGCGAACGTGTAGCCACTGCGCCACGGGCCCCGGCTATCGCTTGCATTGACTTTGTTCATTTTTGAAGTTCCTGCGAAGCACCCTAGGAAGCACCCAATGCTGGATTTGCATCACTACCGGTAGCCTCTAATGTGGTCTGAGCCTATTTTCTTGCTAATCGTTCCTCATGGTTTAAAAAAAGACCGCGGCTCGATGTGTCGCATGCATAGGTTTGGTTCTTTTTGGCATTTGGCCACTTCCGGCTGGACACCCTAGATCGATCCTGGAACACTATCGGTAGCCTTTATAAAGATCTTCGTTGTGGTCTGAGCCTATTTTCTGACTAATCGTTCGTCACGTTATTTAAAGAGCCGCTGTTTAATGTGCCACAGGCATGGGTTTTGATATCTACTACATTTGACCACTTCCAGCGGGACACCCGGAACCGGTTCCGGAACTCTATCGGTTGATCCAAATATGATCTGAAACTATTCTCTTTTATTAACCGTTGATCAGGTTGCCTGAAGAGCTTGCGATTTGATGCGTCGCATGTAAGGGGTTGGTTAACTTTTATGCTTGGCTATTTCCGGCGTTACATCTGGAACCGGTTCAGTAACACTACCGGTTCCGATATGGTCTGAGAATGTTTCCCTGCCCACTGTTCATCAGGCTAAAGAAAAAAGCCGCTGTTTGTTGTATTGCATGCATGGGTTTGGTTCACTTTCATATTAAGCCACTTCCGGTGGAACATCCAGAATCGGCTCTGGCACACTACCGGTTCAGATATGGTCCGAGAATAATTTCCTGCCTACTGTTCATCAGGCTATCGAAAAAGCCGCTGTTTGATGTATCGCATGCATGGGTTTGGTTCACTTTCATATTTATCCAGTTCCGGCGGATCACCCAGAACCGGTTCCGGAATACTACCGGTTCAGATATGGTCTGAGAATGTTTTCCTGCCTACTGTTTATCAGGTTATCGAAAAACCCGCTGTTTGATGTGTCGCATATATGGCTTTGGTTCACATTCATATTTGGTCACATCCGGCGGATCACCCGGAACCGGTTCCGGAACACTACCGGTTCAGATATGGTCCGAGAATATTTTCCTGCCTACTGTTCATCGGGCTATCGAAAAAGCCGCTGTTTGATGTATCGCATGCATGGGTTTGGTTCACTTTCATATTTAGCCACTTCCGGCGGAACACCCTGAACCGGTTCCGGAATACTACCGGTTCAGATATGGTCTGAGAATGTTTTCCTGCCTACTGTTTATCAGGTTATCGAAAAATCCGCTGTTTGATGTGTCGCATGAAGGGTTTGGTTCACTTTCATATTTGGCCACTTCCGGCGGGTCACCCGGAACCGGTTCCGGAACACTACCGGTTCAGATATGGCCCCAGAGTATTTTCCTGTTTACCGTTCATCATGTTTTCGAAAATGCCGTGGTTTGATGTGTCGCATGAATGGGTTTGTAGCGTTTTCATATCTGGCCCTTTCCTGGGGTACCGATTCGGAACACCTAAATGGCCATAACTCCGGAACGGCTGGACCGATCCGAACCATTTTCAATAGGAAACAATGGGACCAGATTCCGCGTCTAATGAACCATTGGTCATTAAAATCGGTTAAGGTTTACTGCCAAAAAGTGATGTGAGTTTTTTTTGTACACACACATACACACACACATACATACACACACACACATACACACACACAGACATCACCTCCATTCGTCGAGCTGAGTTGATTGGTATATGTGACTCGACCCTCCGGGCCTTCTATCAAAAAATCATTTTTGGAGTGAACATATAGCCTTTCCAGTACACTTAGTGTACGAGAAAGGCAAAAAACAGACGGTTCTTTCGGGCTACATGAGTATAACGTAAGCAAAGCATTCTTCTAGGCAGCTCGTCTTTGCCTTTAAGCCCATTTGGTCTAGATATTTCGTCATGAATGTGTCCAGAAATTTCTCAATGAATTCTTTTGATGGTTACGTTTGAAACTCCACCAGAGATTTGCTGGTGAATTGTTGTAGGGGTTGCATAAAAATTCCCACAGGAATGTGTCCAGGAATTCGAACAGTGTTGCAACCAGGCAATCTTACAGGCATTCCTTCAGAGGTTTTTGCATTATTACTTTTAGTGATTCAAGCAAACATTCATCCAGAGATTTCTTCAGGATTTTCCTCAGATATTCCTATTCATATTGCCCCAGAAATTTCTTCGGCAGTTCCTCCAAGGATAACTCTTAATATAATTGTAATGGATTCTTTCAGGTAACGATTCAGAAAAACATACTACAAATATCTGAAGGAACTCGTTCAGAAATACCTTAAGAGTTTTTTTATTAAGGATATTCACAAATGTTTATCCAGGTGTTTCACCATTTAGCGACAGAGATAAACCAGCCCCGGGCTGAAAGTCTCTTTAATAAAGATAATAATAAATAAAAAAAAATTCTCCACTTATTTCCACAGGAATTCATACAGGAATTCCTTCAGATATACGTTCACAAATTGCTACAGGAATGCTTTCAAAAATTTCTACAACAATATTACTAAAAATAATTTGAAAATTTTTCTAAAACTTCCTCAATTAACTTTTCAAGAAATCCCACCAAAGCTTTTTCAGAGGAGTTTCTGTAGGTATATCAAATTCATCAAATACACATTCTGGGAGTCCTTTTCAATTTCCTTGATATTTCGTGAGATATTCCTTCAACAGGAATTTCTACAGGAACTCTACTGGAGGTTTTTTTTAGAAGTTCCGTCTAGGATTTCTTTTAAAATTACTTTGTAGACTTTTAGGTATTTTTCTAGAAGTTTCAGTGTAGGATTTCATTAAAAGATCTTCCATTGAGTTTTGTGAAATCTCTAACAATTTCTTAAAAGTTTACCCGTAACGTGGGTAGATCACCTTATAATGGTGCGTTACGGTGTAAGATCTACCATAACAAATTTTGATTTCGTAATTCTCCAGCTTGGTTAATTTAAATGCAGGAGAATTATAAGATCAAAATTTGATGATGATTAACCTGGGCTTGTTAGGGGAGTCGAGTCAAGTACAAGACACTGAAGACGACCTTACAGTTGAGGTCGAAATACGTATCTGTCAAAGGATGCAAATTCTTAGTGGAATTCAAAGGAACAGTACTTAACGCGATTTTCTTTTTATTTATCAAAATTTGGTTTGCTTTTTTGTATTTTGTTTGATTTTGTTTATTTTGTTTTTTTTTCACTACTACATTTGTTTTAGTGTTATTTGCTTGATTTGAACTTCAACTTTAATATGATAATGATTTGTTTCGGCGCTGTTCAGGTAAATAAAGTTGTAATGACAATGTAGGTCAATCAAAATTCTATATATCATAATAATAATATTTATTCTTTCAGGTAAAATCAGGTAATTGGTCAACTATGTAATAAATTATATTTAAATTACATGATACTTGGGATTTTGGGAGGGGTAGGCTAAGGAAGCTAAATGAACTGGTTTCTGGGCAAATGCTCGTGGGGTGGCCAGACTTTGTCACGAGATAACAACCATCGTGTTGTCTTCCGAAAGTTTCCAGTAAATTAAGCTTACCCTGCTACAACAAACCATCAGGTAGATCATTCCCTTCCGGTATAACTCTGCAGCCATAGGTAATCCTTGCGCTGATGGTGGGCACTCAATCATCATCATCATCATCTCTAACAATTTCTTAAACCCTACAGAGATTCTTTCGGATTTTTTTTCAAAGGGATCCTCCATGAATTCCTTACATGGATTTCAGCAGAAATTCCTTAAAGCATGTTTTAGAGATTGCTCTTGTGGTTTTGAGACAAATTTGTCCTGAGATTCCTTTTAAGGTTTCTGCAGACAGGGGTGGCATTCCGCACAGACACAGAGAAGGTTGTTTTCATAATAAAACTGCTTACACTTGCACTCACACTGGAAGCATGCCATCCCTGCTGCAGTTAAAGTTTCAGATGTTTCAAAGATTTTAAAAAGAAGTTCTTTTAGACACTTAACAAAACATTACTAGAAGCAGGCCCGTGCACAGAAAAGGCGGCAAGGGAGGGGCGGCAAAGAGCGGAGGGGCGTTGTATGTAACATCGGCAATGGGAGGAGTTTAACCCTCCCTTGTGCATTGCCTTGACTGAAAGAATTCTTGAGAAATTCTCAGAAGGAATGATATTATTAAGAAATCCCTGGCAGACTGTTCGAAAGAATATCTCAAAAACTCCTGGTGATAGTATTGGAGATTCATAATAGAAATTCCTGAAATTTTTTGATGGCATTCCTGAAACATTATTTCTGAAGCATTTTCTGAAGTTATCTCTGAGGGAGTTTCTGTATAAATTCTGTATAAACATTTTCCCTTAATTCTCAAAAAAAAAGAAAAACTTCTTGAGAAGCTATGGAAGTTATTGCACACAATAATTGCTCGAAACTAGAGGATAAATTCTTAGGCAAATTTGTGTAGAAATCTCTTAAAATGGCTGCAGAAATTGCAAATCAAGCTACTGGTGGAACCAATAAAGAGATCTCAATAAAGTTCTGGAGAAATCTTTGGAAAAACTCCCAATCTGAAGAAAATATTGGAAGAATTTGTTTTATAATCTATGGAAGCGTTAGTACACAAAAATCCTTTACCAGGAAACATTTTTGAAGGATATTCAGCAGGAACAATAAAATCCTTGAGAAATCCTTTAGAAACATACTGGAAAAACTTGTAATTAGAAGGCACGAAATGTTGCTAATTGACAAGTTGAGAGATGAAATTTGTGAAAAAAATGCGTTCTGGTGAGAAAAACCACTGAAGAAATATAATCGATTTTTTTTAAAGAATTCTATGAAAGCATACCTGGAATAACTGAAGAACCTTCAACAGGTTCACGGAAGAATTTTTTTTGAAAAAATTCCTGAGAAATACCAAAGTATAGATTCTTTGTAAATTGCAGACCAGAAAACAATCTGAAAAAAAAAAATTAAATGAAGGTCTGAATAAACTCTAAGCAATCTGTAGGTAGAAGAATGACTTGGAAGAACTTCTGATGAAACCCCTGAAGGAACTATAAGACGAATACCTGGAGGGATTCTTCTAGAGGATTTTTTTAAACAACATTTGTCCCCTCCATCTCCACCCTCGGTCATAACCAATGCTCACCAGAGCACGCTGCCCCTGGTCCGTGCATCTTACTCTGTGCTCCATGGTTAGGTTTCTGAAAGAGCTCCTGGTAAAAATGTCTGAATTTCAAAAAAAAAACCGTATATAAATTTCAGAAGTAGCTTTGAATCTTCGTGTTTTTTTGTTCGTTTTGAAATCCATAGAGAAATTTATTGAAGAATTTCCCTATAAATTTCGAAAACAATTCTTGAAGAAATTCTAACTTGTGGAGGAAATTGTGATAATATTTTTTGAGGAATTCCTAGAGGAATGTTCGAATAATATGCAAAGAACACATACACGAACTTCGTTGAAGAAACCCTAAAGGGATTCCAGGATGAATTTCTGAAGAAATTTCAGAAAAAAATCCTGGACTAGATTCAAGATAAATTTTTAGAGGAATTCAAAAACTTCAAAAGAAGACCCGACAAAACTTTCTTGGACAGTAATCTATTTCAAAGGGATACCTGGAGAGGTCTGTGGGTGAACTGAAATGAATCTAGAAAATCCTGCAAAAATCTACTTTTGATAAAAATTTCGTAAAAGCTTAGAGGAATTCTAATAGAATCCCTAAAGGATTTTATGTCGGTGTCCCTTGAGGTATTCCGTGGTAATCGTGGAGAAAATTCTAAAGAAGTGCATGGGATGAAGTACATTAAACGAATTCTTGGAGTAATTGTTAAAAGATGTCTAACCTAGCTCATAAAAGACATTTCTAAAAGATTGGCTCTTCCGTGGAAATTCCGTGCTAATTCCTTTAATAATTCATAATATGGCGCAATATTGAAGTCATTTCAATGGGGGCGTATCTGAAATGGAGGCGCTGACATTTGGAATGGTTGAGTTACTGGCTTAGCGACGTCTACTCTAGACAGGAATGTCTAGCCTTTTTTCCTGACAGATGTGTCAATACAAAAATGTTCTCTCCCCATTTGAACTGAAAGCAGCGGTGTATTTTTTTTTTCTCTTTCTGGCAGCAAAATGGCAAGGCATTACTGTCTAGAAGAGACGTGGTGTTAGTGTCTCGTACTTGACTCGAGTCGGATGATCGTAAATGGGAGATGTCACGTAATTTCATGGCAAAAATGTCATGACATTTTTCATTTTCCTCTATTTCCGATGTTTATTTCCGTCCGTTTACATAACCATTGCATAATGGTGATTAGTTGTGAAAAAATAATGATGTCGTCGATAATCATTTCAATCAAGATTCCGTGATCGGATGCATTCATTTCACAACTGATACGCATTTTTTTTTTAAATCTTCTTGATGACGTATTTCAATGTTCCAGTTGGTTTTCAACCCATATGATCAAAATCTATTAAGAATTATTGTGAAGAATTTTTAGAGATGTGCCGCATGTATTTCAATCAATGCAATAAGAGCCCATATCGTACTGTGGTAAACTCGTGGCTTCTCATCATAAGCGTAACTAGGTCATAGCTCTAAGGGGGGCCAAGGCCATGTCGATATAGATTTTTTATACTAAAATGATACTTTTCCCCTGAATTGTGTGATTTTTTTTCCGAAATGGATTATTCTGGAGGGGGCCAGGCCCCCTCTGGCCACCCCCTATTTACGCCAATGCTTCTCCTAAAGACCACGCTGAAAGTGTCGGGTTCGACTCGCTGTCAGCCTGGTTAATTCTTGGATTGTCTGGCTTCCCAGGACACCTACGAGCTACACCAACGCGAGCCTAGATTTCCGCGGATGGTCCGTTCCGGTGGGAACAATCCAACCCCAATGCCCTAATCCGTCATCCAGGGTACACGAAACAATCCACCAGCATTGTGTCTCCCGGTGCTCGTGGGGTCATTATTCAAACCGTTTAGGTGATTTGTTTCGTATTTACATGCCAGAGATTGAGACTTACCAACGGCAGCAGTCAGTGGCGAGCCGGCTGCCGTTGATTCCGGTCGAACACAAAGCGCACAGAGCAACCAGCACCAGAAGCCGTCCGGTCGGTCGGTCGGGAAAGGTGATTTCTTACGCTCCCAACGCCACATGACAGACGGATAGCCGCTGTTCCTCTGTTTACAGCACAAATCTCACCGGGGGCACTATCACACTCTCCGGTCCCCCTTACCTTGACCTCACTCGAATCTAGTTGGTCACATCACGCGTGCCAGCCGGACGACTCCCCAGCAGGACCCTTTCTGAAGCGACCCATGCCGAACAACTGTTTGCCATTGTCCCATTTGTCTTTTTCGCTCCCCTTTTACTCAACGTCGTCGTCAACGACGACGACGACGACGACGAATCGAGTACCTTCGTGGACCAACCGAGGTTTTGGTGCCCTTCAAAGGTTTTGCCGGGTGCCACATCGAAAGTCTTAAGAAGGTGCACCGCCGCACAACTAGAGACACCAACAACGGACGGTGCGGTACCCCTGCAACAACGAGGACATGCACAACTTCCCTGAGCCAAAGTCATTTGTTTATCTCTGCTTGGAAGTGGACTTATCCTCGGCCCCAATCTCTCCTCGTGAGCTGTGGTGAGTCAGTCCTTTGGCCGCACGGTCGGTTAAGCGGCGGTTAGTTGTCCCTCATTCCGTCGTCGTCGCGTCGCTGCTTGAGCACAGTTTTGTTTGTTTGTTCATGAATGTCCAACGATAACCGGTAATGAATGTTGTGAATGTTGTGTGTTATGTTATGAGCACTCTTTTGGTTTTCTGATTCTTGGCACGATGTGGATGTCTCTTGAAATTCGCATATCTGAGATCCGCGAACGAATGTGGGTGTCGTAAATCAGGCGCAAATTATCAAAGTTTCGGCATCACTTCGTCGTGATGGTTTGAGTGACAAATGGAGGGAGGTGTGTTTATGTGTATTGCAAGCGATTGTTATAAATATAATAAACAAACTGGAATTGTTAAATAGTAAATAAGACTAAAACTAACTAAATTATCATAAAAAGAAACCTTTCTTGGAGCGGCGGATCTGGTGTGATGGTAACAGAACTTGACAATCACTCCGAGGACCTGGGATCGAATCCCATTATCGACAAAATTACAACATGTGAGTTCTTCCTTAGGAAAGAAAGTAAACCGTGGGTCCTGAGATAAACTAGCCCCGGGTCGGAAATCTCGTTAATAAAGATAAAAAAGAACTCTTTGATGATAATTACTTCTATAGTAAAAAAAAAAACAAACTCTTCTATTGTACAACCTCGATACCTAGAAAACCCGTCTGATTCGTGAGTACGGAGCAAAACAGATATTAAAACACTCACGAGTTGTTACCCTTGAAGCTCGTAAAAGTGCATTTTTTGTGGTTTTAATGGCATGAGTACTTATTTAACATTTTATGGGCTACAACTCATAGCGGTGAATCTACGCCGCACGAAGCATTCGTGTCCACTGGTCCTGGGCCAATCGCTTCCAGTCACTCAAGTCCTATTGAACTTCATAAAGCCAATATGTGGCCTTTCACGGAACTGACGGCCCTTTCCTGGTTTTTCGCTGAATATGGTTTTATCTTGCCGTTCCTCCGGCATACGAGCTATGTGTCCAGCTCACCGCAATCTGCCGTGTGTCCATCTCTTTTCGTATACTTGGTTCAATTCGTAGTTCATGCGACGCCGCCAGATGCCGTCCTCCAGTTTACCGCCGAGTATTGTTCGCAGCTCTTTACGATCGAAGACTAAGCCTTGAGACTCTCAGATCAACTTCACTCAACGTCCACCAGTCTTGGTCGAAAAAAGTGACCAGATGAATCAGAGTTGTTCCGTACGAACGGCCCGTAAAAGAGTTCGATGGAAGTTCCGAATAACATACCAGATGCACGCTATTGTCATCCGCCAACAACCCACAATCACCCGAGTGTGACCCCCAATACAACCCTCGTAGCCAACGCCTTTGAGGTTGTGAGTGCCACGAGTGTCATTCGTGAGTACCATCAAGGAGTGACAACTACCAATTGAGTGACGGTGAGTTACCGAATGAATACCCGTGATCGACGTCATCGGAATTCATCCTCCACGGGGTTCGAGAAGGTTCCTTGGACACGAAAAATACGAGACGACTGAGTATAAATACGTGAGACTTTCGCACGACGAGCTCAGTATTGTTAAAACCATCCCCGAATATACCTCGAGTGTTAAGTGAAGATAGCGAACAGTACAGAGCGATTCCAAGCAACAGCATCAAAATTAAGGAAAATTTTTAATTCATGATTTTCTATTGAACTGAAACTTTGCACAGTTTTTCAGTTCCATCTAAATCGCCATTTTTCGATATCAAATTTTTATTTAGAGCCACGACTAACTTTTCAAAAGGGTGTATGTGAAAATGGTTCAAAAATATTCAAAAATATGCACAGCAAAAACGGATTGTTCGATTGTTATGAATTTTTCAGCAAAGTTAGATAGCTAAATTATGATTTCTAAGAAAATATACACTGTGAAAAAAATCTATTTTATCATTGAAAAACATCATTTTTGTCACAAAAACTCAAATATCTCAAAACCCTATCTTTTTACCAACTTGAATTTTTTAGGGAAAACGGTCCATTGTATTAGCAATCTACCATAAAAATTTGGTGATGGTAAACTAATAAACAAAAAAGTTATAACATTTCAAAAATTTCACAATTTTTACATTTAGTAAAAAAAATTTTTCTGTGTAAATTATTTCGGCCGGGAATCGCGATTTGATGCTGATTTTATTGTTCAGCAAAGTTAGATAACTAAATGGCGATAACTAAGAAAATATACACTGTGAAAAAAATCTTTTTAACATTAAAAAATATCATTTTTGTCACAAAAACTCAAATATCTCAAAACCCTATCTTTTTACCAACGTAATTTTTTAGAGAAAACGGTCCATTGTATTAGCAATCTACCATGAAAATAAACAAAAAAGTTATGACAATTCAAACATTTCACAATTTTCACATTTAGTAATAATTTTTTTTAGTGTAAATTATTTCGGCCGGAAATTGAAGTTTGATGCTGATTTTATTGTTAATGGCCTTGGCGTGAGTAAAACAAGTTGTTTTTATTATATATTATATATACATATAATATACTATGTACAGTAATGTTCCGATTTTATCACGCCCTCCGCGCATTAGTCGTTTATTCATTAATTTGCTGTTACATTTGAGGACAAGTGTTTTCCCTCTTCTTCAAGATGAATGTTGAAAGCGTGTTTTGCAACGTTAAAAATATTGAAATGGGTATAGATGTTGAAGAATATTACAGGGCATTTTTGAAAAGGGGCGTAATTAAATTGTTTAAACAGATGTCGCTGATGGCAATTTCTCAGTTGTTGTCGTTTTCGAACTTCCTGCGCCCTGCTTTACCGATGATATACAGATGGCTCGTTTGTCAAATTCTAGACGG
The DNA here is from genome assembly GCF_035046485.1 of Aedes albopictus. NCBI lineage: Eukaryota > Metazoa > Arthropoda > Insecta > Diptera > Culicidae > Aedes > Aedes albopictus. Next base: position 440,136,937 of record NC_085138.1, read on the forward strand.
CAGGACGTGCAATTGCGTAATTTTGTACACAATGTGGACATTTGGGCATAACCAGTCTCTTTCAGTTTATCTATGGTGCTTTCGGTGTGATTTCGTAACTCTTTTGAACATTTTTTTTCATCAAACGGTCTACAAGAGAGCGTTGAGTTGAAGACCTTTGAGAAAGCGACTGTTCATCTTGTTCGTTAGATTATAATAAACAAAATCACTTATTAATTTTAACTTACTTGTTTGGTGTTGGTGGCTGAAGAAAAAAATTACTATACAATTTTTAATATTCATAGCGGTAGTATTTTTTTGTTTTTTTCGGGAGCATTGTCAGGTATGTATACAGACAAACAAACGTAACACTGGCGAAATTTTCATTGACCACGCCTTCAACGACCATTTTGAATCTTGGTTGTGGCTTTCATAACAAGAAGAGCGCCCATCGTTTTTCTTTGCGTTTGACGTTTCACACTAGCGCCTTCTGATGACGATATTGCACAACGCAGTGTTTCGTGAAACATTTCCACCAGCTGGTGATAGTGTGAACTGGGCGATGAATTTTCACTATCAATGGGGAAGGGGAGGGAAGTGATGATTGAAATCGCTTGTCCACATCAGGTCGTTGAATCCTCTGCGCCTGTATAAGGTCATGCGGATTTTGGTGTGTTGGTGGGAAATGTTTATTTTTGGCACATGGATCATGCATTGGTGCAAGGGTGCCAGGCGTAAAGCGATAGATTGTGTGAAGATTACTGTGAAGCGGCACAGTCCGCTTGGTTGCATAACTTGTAGGCGTTATATGATAGATTGACACTGGTGCTGTGATGAAAGTTGGAAGGAAGGGAAACGGCTTTTTTTCAATCCGTTTCTGATTCTAGCGATCGCTACGAACATACTAATATACATGAGATGTATATATAGAAGAGAGAGAGCGAGAGAGAAAGTAGATAGATAGATACAAAGTAGGAGGAAAGGGACGAGCCAGGGATTGAACCCAGGACCTTCTGCATATGAATCAGAAGCGGTAGCCACTAGACCACCAAGCTCGTCAGATAAATTTATTGAAGAATTTCTCTATAAATTTCGAAAAGAATTCTTGAAGAAATTTTGAAGAAAAACTTGTGGAGGAAATTGTGATAATATTTTTTGAGGAATTCCTTCAGGACTGTTCGAATAATATGCAAAGAATACATGCACGAACATCCTTGAAGAAACCCTGAAGGGATTCCAGGATGAATTTCTGAAGAAATTTCAGAAAAAAAAATCCTGGACTAGATTCAAGATAAATCTTTCGAGAAATTTCTTCAGAAACTTCAAAAGAAGACCCAAGAAAACTTTCTTGGACAGTAATCTGTTTTAAAGGGAAACCTGGAGGAGTCTGTGGGGAAATTTTAACTGAAATGAATCTAGAAAATCCTTCAAAAATCTCCTTTTGATAAAAATTCCGTAAAAGTTTTGAGGAATTCTAATAGAATCCCTAAAGATTTTTTTGTCGGTGTCCCTTGAGATATTCCATGGTAATCGTGGAGAAAATTCTAAAGAAGTGCACGGGATGAAGTACATAAAACGAATTCTTGGAGTAATTGTTAAAAGATGTCTAACCTAGCTCATAAAAGACATTTCTAAAACATTGGCTCTTCCGTGGAAATTCCGTTCTAATTCCTTTAATAATTCATAATATGGCGCAATATTGAAGTCATTTCCATGGGGGCGTATCTGAAATGGAGGCGCTGACATTTGGAATGGTTGAGTTACTGGCTTAGCGACGTCTACTCTAGACAGGAATGTCTAGCCTTTTTTCCTGACAGATGTGTCAATACAAAAGTGTTCTCTCCCCATTTGAACTGAAAGCAGCGGTGTATTTTTTTTCTCTTTCTGGCAGCAAAATGGCAAGGCATTACTGTCTAGTGGAGACGTGGAGTTAGTGTCTCGTACTTGACTCGAGTCGGATGATCGTAAATGGGAGATGTCACGTAATTTCATGGCAAAAATGTCATGACATTTTCCATTTTCCTCTATTTCCGATGTTTATTTCCGTCCGTTTACATAACCATTGCATAATGGTGATTAGTTGTGAAAAAATAACGATGTCGTCGATAATCATTTCAATCAAGATTCCGTGATCGGATGCATTCATTTCACAACTGATACGCAATTTCTTTGAAAACTTCTTGATGACGTAATTCAATGTTCCAGTAGATTTTCAACCCGTAAATAGTGTCCACGATGAAATTGGCACACAGAAAATATTGTATATCTTTTGATTTCGTTCGCCAAAATTGCTAATTTTTTGACCATGAATAGTATATTATGTGTAGCTAATACCCTAAAATTTTCATTAAAATCGTTTGAGTATTGGCGCAGATATTGTCGATATCATAAAATGAGATTTTAGAAAATTTGGGCACCCATTTCAAAAAATTGCTTAGGCTATAATTTTTTTTTGTTACCTCATCAAAACGTTTTAAAATTTCCCTCGATATTCTTAACGTAGTATCAATTGAGGGGTAAAAATTTGATCGAAATAGGTTCAGTACTTTTTCTAGTAAATATCGAAAGCTCAAATCGCTTCAAGGTAAATTTTAGGTACTTTTTGATCATTTTTAGTTCCGCGTGCACTATTTTGACTGTAGAACTGGTAAAACTGTCCCGATTTTTATAAAACTTTGACAGTGTAAAATTGTTCTGTTAAACTGTTGACAGTGAAAATTTCAGCCATTTTTGTAGAGTACCTTCAAAGTAAGAGCAGTTTGAATTTCACTATACCAAAAACCACATCTGCTTATTGTGACATAGTGCGACATATATGGCCATAACTTTTTAACGGTATGATCAAATTGAATGAAATTTTGACAAATTACTTCTACATACATACTTTATGTACATAAAAATTGACATTGAAATCGGTTCAGTATTTTTGGCGCCAGAGTTGAAACGGCAAGAAAGTGATATTTTCTAAAATTCCCTATATCTCCGCTAATACTCAACCGATTTTAATGAAAATTTTACGCTATTAGCTACACATAATATACTATTCATGGTCAAAAAATTAGCCATTTTTTCGAACGCAATCAAAAGTTATACAATATTTTCTGTGTGTCAATTTCATCGTGGACACCCTTTATGATCAAAATCTTTTAAGAATTATTGTGAAGAATTCATAGAGATGTGCCGCATGTATTTCAATCAATGCAATAAGAGCCCATATCGCCTGTGGTAAACTCGTGGCTACTCATAAAGACCACGCTAAAAGTGTCGGGTTCGACTCGCTGTCGGCCTGGTTAATTCTTGGATTGTCTGGCTCCCTAGGACACCTACGAGCTACACCAACGCGAGCCTGTCAAAACCTAGATTTCCGCGGAAGCAGTGATCCGTTCCGGTGGGAACAATCCAACCTCAATGTCCTAATCCGTCATTCAGGGTACACGAAACCCTGCGCCAGCATTGTGTCTCCCGGTGCTCGTGGGGTCATTATTCAAACCGTTTAGGTGATTTGTTTCGTATTTACATGCCAAAGATTGAGACTTACCAGCGGCAGCAGTCAGTGGCGAGCCGGCTGCCGTTGATTCCGGTCGAACACAAAGCGCACAGAGCAACCAGCACCAGAAGCCGCCCGGTCGGTCGGGAAAGGTGATTTCTTACGCTCCCAACGCCACATGACAGACGGATAGCCGCTGTTTATCTTCTTCCTCTGTTTACAGCACAAATCTCACCGGGGGCACTATCACACTCTCCGGTCCCCTCCGTACCTTGACCTCACTAGAATCTAGTTGGTCACAACACGCGTGCCAGCCGGACGACTCCCCAGCAGGACCCTTTCTGAAGCGACCCATGCCGAACAACTGTTTGCCATTGTCCCATTTGTCTTTTTCGCTCCCCTTTTACTCAACGTCGTCGTCAACGACGACGAATCGAGTACCTTCGTGGACCAACCGAGGTTTTAGTGCCCTTCAAAGGTTTGCCGGGTGCCACATCGAAAGTCTTAAGAAGGTGCACCGCCGCACAACTAGAGACACCAACAACGGACGGTGCGGTACCCCTGCAACAACGAGGACATGCACAACTTCCCTGAGCCAAAGTCATTTGTTTATCTCTGCTTGGAAGTGGACTTATCCTCGGCCCCAATCTCTCCTCGTGAGCTGTGGTGAGTCAGTCCTTTGGCCGCACGGTCGGTTAAGCGGCGGTTAGTTGTCCCTCATTCCGTCGTCGTCGTCGCTGCTTGAGCACAGTTTTGTTTGTTTGTTCATGAATGTCCAACGATAACGGTAATGAATGTTGTGAATGTTGTGTGTTATGTTATGAGCACTCTTTTGGTTTTCTGGTTCTTAGTCCGATGTGGTTGTCTCTTGAAATTCGCATATCTGAGATCCGCGAACGAATGTGGGTGTCGTAAATCAGGCGCAAATTATCAAAGTTTCGGCATCACTTCTTCGTGATGGTTTGAGTGACAAATGGAGGGAGGTGTGTTTATGTGTATTGCAAGCGATTGTTATATATATAATAAATAAACTGGAATTGTTAAATGGTAAATAAGACTAAAATTGCCTAAATTATCATAAAAAGAAACCTTTCTTGGAGCGGCGGATCTGGTGTGATGGTAACAGCACGTGACAATCACTCCGAGGACCTGGGATCGAATCCCATTATCGACAAAATTACAACATGTGAGTTCTTCCTTAGGAAAGAAAGTAAACCGTGGGTTCTGAGATGAACTAGCCAGGGGTCGGAAATCTCGTTAATAAAGATAAAATAGAACCCTTTCATGATAATTACTTCTATAGTAAAAAAAGAAACTCTTCTATTGAACAACCTCGGTACCTAGAAAACCCGTCTGATTCGTGAGTACGGAGCAAAACATATATTAAAACACTCACGAGTTGTTACCCTTGAAGCTCGCAAAAGTGCATTTTTTGTGGTTTAAATAGCAAATCACATGACCACTTATTTGACATTTTATGGGCTACAACTCATAGCGGTGAATCTACGCCGCATAAAGCATTCGTGTCCACTGGTTCTGGGCCAATCGCTTACAGTCGCTTAAGTCCTACTGAACTTCATAAAGCCAATATGTGGCCTTTCACGGTACTGACGGCCCTTTCCTGGTTTTTCGCTGAATATGGTTTTATCTTGTCGTTCCTCTGGCATACGAGCTATGTGTCCAGCTCACCGCAATCTGCCGTGTGTCCATCTCTTCATATACTTGGTTCAATTCGTAGTTCATGCGACGCCAGATGCCGTCCTCCAGTTTACCGCCGAGTATTGTTCGCAGCTCTTTACGATCGAAGACTAACCCTTGAGACTCTCAGATCAACTTCACTCAACGTTCACGGGACTTGGTCGAAAAAAGTGACCAGATGAATCAGAGTTGTTCCGTACGAACGAGCCGTAAAAGAGTCCGATGGAAGTTCCGAATAACATACCAGATGCACGCTATTGTCATCCGCCAACAACCCACATTCACCCGAGTGTGACCTCCAATACAACCCTCGCAGCCAACGCCTCTGAGGTTGTGAGTGCCACGAGTGTCATCCGTGAGTACCATCAAGGAGTGACAACTACCAATTGAGTGACGGTGAGTTACCGAATGAACACAAGAAGGTTCCTCGAACACGAAAAACACGAGACGACTGAGTATAAATACGTGAGACTTCCGCACGACAAGCTCAGTATTGTTATAACCATCCCCGAATATACCTCGAGTATTAAGTGAAGATAGCGAACAGTACAGTACCTATAAATAAGTGAAAAGAGAAATAAAGTGATGTAGGTATAGTGATTGACAAAAAGCAGTGTTGTGTTATTCCTTTCACCCGACCCCCCGAGTGAACAGTCTACCCCACCCGAACGGAGTTGGCCACGGTTAACGCGCAAACAAGAGTCTTGTACAACACGAGTTTTGTGTTTGTTTGCAATCTACGGGACTTCAGCTGGTTTTGCAGATTAAATAAAGACTAATTTACAGTCGCGTGTAACATCATTATCGCACGTTACGAGAGTACCATGTCTCCTTCTTAATAGGTATGAACGTCTCTTTCACGGCCTAACGGTCGATCTAGAAGATTTAGATATGCGATATGCGACCGCGTGATAAAGCTTCCGTTCCTTTGCATACCAGTTCTGTTAAAGTGGAGGCGATATGCGTACATTTTGCATGCGCCTAAATAGAGGCATGCACGCATAAGTCCTCCACTTTATCATCTTATGCATCATCCTATACGATGACTGGTTGTCTGGGGTTATTGTTCTTTGATCCTCTAATGGCTGTCTTAATCTCTTCTAGCATTTGAGGATCCACATCCTGACCGTCGTCGTTTATTTGAGCTCTGTCTGTCGGTCTTCCATTTCCACCGTTCAAAAATACCTCGAAATGCTCTTCTACCTGGTTTCCTGGTTGTTTTATCTGTCAGTATGTTTCCACCACGGCTGTTACACAGTTTCGTTAAGCCTCCGCATATCATTTTGTCCCTACGTCTTGCGCCTGAGCAATCACATTTTCCTCATGCAATCTTTTCTTTTCTTTTGATGACTTATCAAAATTTTATAATTCATATCATATTTTTCTCTACTTTCAGGTAAGCCAACAATGTTGGATGTTTTGGATGATTACTACATAAGATGTAAGTACTATTTGTACGAACTGCGTTTCAAACAAAGTTTTTAAAATAAATGTTCCGAGCAAGAACATGTATTGCACTCAAGTGTGGATAACGCTTTACAAAGTTATTTTTTGTACTACATAGCATCGATGAATACTGGGTGTAAGGCAGGGTTCTCGTGGAAGCTCGAAGTTAAAGGTTCAAATTTACGAGGATCTATAGGATGAGAATTGCCTGAAGGGTTCAACTGCAGCCCTACTAACTAAATTACAGTTTCGTTTTAGTCACAACTGTAAAGCATGAATATCATGAGAATAATTTATGAAAACGTATGGTATTGTATTGTATTGTAATGTTGAACGACACTCCCTCTATTTATCACATCAAATGACAAACGCAATCCACCAAAACAGAATCGAATCACACCAAAGCAACTCAAGCTAACCCTCGCTCAATTCAGAATCAACCACATTCAACAGCAGTGATCGTCTGTTCTTCTCGAACCACACGATGAAACACGGAGCTTTGACTGCCTGAATTTTTGTTCTACACCATACATTCATATTCATATGGTGAGTTATATTTGTGTTTGTAGCGCCATGTTACTACTACTTTACCTAATGATGTTTATCTCTCTTAACCCAATTGAATGACAGTCATCTGGCAGTGAGTGACATAACTCGGCGTCGAAACGACGCAGTTTTCACTGTTTCAATGCGTTCGTCGTGAATGTGTGTGTTAGTGACATTGAACGTCGGTGAAACAAGAAGGGAAAGTGAGAAATGTAAATGTCTTAACATGTTTGTGTAAGGGATGGTGATGATGCACTACACTGCTCTACGCCTACGATGCGATGTTCTGCTGGGTTCCATTCTAACGCTTATTTGTAAATTTTGTTTTCTACGTAGATTGTAACCGACTCACTTCCAGTTCAGTGCTGGGAATACTTCATACTATCAAAAAACGGCAAAAGGTTATTGCAACCACAACAAATTGCAAATGCTCCATAGAAAAACAAAAAGCGCTCCATAAAGAATGAACATATGTTCCATGGAAATGTGTAATGTTACCCATAAATAATTTAAAACATTCCATACTTTATAAAAAATGTACCGGTAAAACATACAATTTTCTCATTAAAAGTGAAATTTTGCACCAATAAATAATACTGAAATGCTCCATAATAAAATACAAATACTCCATAGAAAAATGCAAATGCTACATAAAAAAATAAAATTGCACCTATAGAAAATTGAGTATTGCTCCATAGAAAAATCAAATTGCACCATAAAAAATTGAAATTGCACCATAGAAAATAGACAAATGCTCCATTATTATTATCAAACTGCACCACATAAAATACAATTTGCTCCATAAAAAATTTAAAATTCTCCATAACTTTGAACATTTGCACCACTAAAGCAGTGCAATGTAAAGCAATTCAGCCCTGCTGAATTAAATTATGAGAATATGCTATCTATGGAGGATTTTCAATTTTTCATGGAGCAATTCATATTTTCTTTGGTGCAGTTTGATAATACTTATGGAGAATTCATCTATTTTCTATGGTGCAATTTCAATTTTTTATGGTGCAATTTAATTTTTCTATGGGGCAATATTCAATTTTCTATGGGTACAATTTTTTATTTTTTATGGAGCATTTGCATTTTTCAATGGAGCATTTGTATTTTATTATGGAGCATTTCAGTATTATTTATTGGTGAAAAATTTCATTTTTAATGAGAAAATTTTATGTTTTACCGGTACATTTTTTATAAAGTATGGAACGTTTTCAATTGGGTAACATTGCACATTTTCATGGAACATTTGTTCATTCTTTATGGAGCGCTTTTTAATTTTCTATGGAGCGATTCTATTTGTTTATGGGTGCAATAAATAGGCTGCCTCAAAAAACAGTGTTTGTAGAACTTTGACCATGTAGTTTTATTGGTTTATTTTAAGGTGCTGTATTGTTCCAAATGTAAAAACGCGAGCACACTACTGAATCGGGAATTAAGTGGGCACTGTCAGGTTTTGACAAATAATTTACGACGGCATTAAGTTCGATTTAAAATATCATAGATACTGATAGCTACACAGTTAAAATACGAACTTTCTGCACCGTCGAATGAACACCACATTATTTAGCAGCTGAATTCAATATTTGGAATGCACGGTGCTGGCATTACCAGATATTGGATTTCGTATTGATTTAACCTTAACAAACATCGAGATCACCCACACTATTATTAGGAAAACAAAAACTCCATCAACAAAACAATCCCAACCCAGCAAACTTTGTGGTAGGTCTGTTGCACCCTGCCAGTATAAAATTACCCGCCTACCATCCCTTACGAACCCTTTCCCACGTCCACCTATACCTAACTCATTTACGATCAACCCCCTTGTGCGCCAGAGTCACTACGTGCAGTTTAAGGTTAGATTTATGTTTCAATGAAAAATTAAGCTCAGACATAGCAGCCATGTATAAAACCAACATCAATCTATGGAAAGGAGGTGTATTAATGGTAGTACTGGTGCTGGGCCAAATAGGTACCACTTAGGAGGTTTGAGCCCACTCTGCTCAGAGGAGCCGTGCAAAACGCGCGAGACAAAATCGCCAATCGTTAAATTGTTGTTACTTTTTTATGATTCATGCCTAATTTATTCCCCGGACGGTAGAATGTATGGGGGTTGGTGGATGTGCGAAACCCGTGTGCCATATGGTGCCGAGTTCGAAAAATGCCTCGCATTAGACGGTCCCGTCATCCCCCAGTGTTAGGGTTGGCGCTGCCGCGGGGAGGAAGGAAAAAATTATGACATACAAAGAGAGATAATCGTCGCACCCGTTCACCGTTCATTTCGCTAGTTGGATCGATGATGGTCGTCGGATCAGAGGGGGGGAGAGCTCCCCCATTGAGCTTGCGGGTTCGTTGATTTGTTAATGAAGCTGTGTGTTTTGCCTTTGTTCGAGTGGTTGTCGGTTGGTGACGAGGTTTTGTCACGATTTTTGCACGGGTGAGAATTATAAGCGATGTGACGGTGGTTTTCGGTGTGGTTTTGCCCAAAGTGGCTTGTACCTACAGCTGTAAATTTTATGGTGCAACTGTGAAAAAAGGTTTCTGAGGGCTATAAAAAGCTTATCGGGTTCTATTGTTGCTACATTGAAGCGGCACTGACTGGCAGAGATTGATGGTAATAGAAGGGTTTAATGGAACAATGAATTACGACCGGAGGCATTTAATTGATAGAGTTCGAGGCTTAGGTTTAAATAGGAAAATCATGCAATAATTTAGTAGTGAGTGTTTATTAAGAAAAGTAAAATATTCCTTTATAAAGCAAACAGCTTAAAAAAATAGCTTCAGCGGAATAATGTTGGGATATTTTTTTTTTTTTTTTGTTTATTAAAGAGGTTTTAAACCAACGGGTTCATTCGCCTCTAAAAAATACCCTAATTACTTTGCTATAGCTTATCGTATAAATTACATTTTTTAAGGAATTTCAAAACTTTTGTTTCTTCACTTTTGTTGTTTCCTAAAGCTACTTGAATGTTACTGCTAATTTCTAATTCGTCGCGCAAATTATCATATTTAATACAATTTATCAAAATGTGTTCCACGGTTAGCTCTGTCTGACAAGTATCGCAGTTCTTAGAGACATTTCGGTTAGAGGTTCCAACCCGGGATATCCCGGGACAAAAAAAACCCGGGATCTTGAAAAATTCGGGATTTCCCGAATCCCGGGATAAAATTTTTCTCCGTCCCGAAAATCCCGGGATTCCCGGGACACATATTTCTTACATATTTTTTTCGCTTTGATTTGGATTTGGATAGCCTCTGAAACGTTTTCGAGGGAGTCGTGATTTTCTTTTTCGAATAAATCACGAAAATGTTACATAAACCACTTCAACTATGTGTGAATGTCAAAACTTGCTGAAATTTGACTGATGCTGGTGAACTTCCTTCGCTGTTTTGATTGCATCAAAAATATGCCAAAAATATATTCCGAAATATGCCTTTCAGGTCTTATATTGGACAGTGATTTCGAGGTTGCAATAAACCTTCAGAAAGCTATTCAGCCAACCAGACTCGTTTCGGAAGCATTGGGAAGACGAGATGCTACTTATGCTTACTGTTTGCGGAAGGCAGCTTGAGTTTCTTGTATTCGAAGCTTAAGAAAAGTAACTCCAAAGTTTGGAACGCCCTCTTTGATGCAATCACGAAAAGAATCAACGAACAGCGCAAAAAAAATAGCGCTGAAGTTCCTTTGAGGTCTTCCGTTGTCAACGCCAGCAGAACTGGGAAGCTTATCGAAAACGCAAATTATTAAGTTCATCAAGGAACTGAGAGTTCGATTGCTACAAGACTACCAAAGACAAACCGATAATGATGCTGCCGAGTTGAATGCTGGATTGTCCTGTATGCATGCCTCCATAGAGCATGCGTGACGAACTTGTATCGGCTATAAAGGAATATGCCAACCCGTCCCAGACTGATTCGGCAATGATTGATTTTTCAAAAGAAATTTCGAAAGAACTGTCACTTTTTTAGCTACATGGTAAGTTAAACCGACGTTAACCAATAGCGAGCGCATCTTTTTGAACCCTGGAAATATCTGTTCTAAAAAGCGATCCTCACTGTCCGATGAAATAATTCAAAACATTTGCTAAGTGAAGTGGTATTTTCAGAGAACGAATTCAAATTGATAAGATTAGTTACTTGATTTGAACCATTGTTTTTATTTATTGTTGAATAAAACATATTCCCAACCACAAAACTGCGTTTTTACGCACATATAAAAATTTCCCGGGATCCCGGGATTTCCCGGGACAAGCAACAAATTTTGTCCCGAATCCCGGGACAAGCAAATTGGTCGGGAAATGGAACCTTTAATTTCGGTTATACAAATGTTCTTTTGTTAATCTAGTGTGGCCAATACGGCATCGTGTTAGGACACGCTGTTCACGACGATCTTCCCTGTCTACCCATTTCTTGATTGACGGTTTACAATGCTTCAGAAACGTTGAGCGGTGAGAATCCCAAGTAGTTTGTAATGTCTCTTGAAAAACTTGATGAACCCAATTGATCACATCGGATGCTGGAATCGAATGGTGCGTTGGTCGATATGTTCTTCCACGGTCAGCGCACGATCAGCCGTTTCATTTCCTTGGATGCCTGAATGTCCTGGGATCCAGCAAAATGTTACGTCTTTCTGTAGGCTACTCTGTTCGACGGCTTGAAGAAATGGATGTTTGGATCTCCCTTTCTCGAGTGCAGCAATGCAACTTGCCGAGTCGGAAAGAATGACGGCCGGAATGTTAGTTACCAAATTTACAGTGGAGTGCAGCGCGGCGGCTTCAGCCGAAAACACACTGCATTGAAATGGTAGGCTTTGTTCGATAATAGTGCTGCCTCTGACAACACCTATACCAACTTGATTATCACGTTTCGATCCATCAGTGTAAATTTTGTCATGCGTACTGTATTTAGTGTACAGCAGATCACGAACAAGCGCTACGGCACGGTTGGAGCTATGACCTTTCTTGAATTGTTTTTGTATAGATTGATCGATTTTAATGGACTGGTCATACCATGGCCGACTGGCTTTACGGCGCAGCTTGGCAATGCTAGGTATCTCCTGACCAGTTTGGTTTTGGAACGCAGAATTTGTAGCTTCGCGAAGGGATAGGTGATCGTAGCTTGATTTTTCCTCTATTCTGCAAAATCTTCGGATTAGTGTTTCGGACATACGAAGGTTGAGTGGTAGTTCTCCTGCTTCAACTACAAGGCTGGTGACAGGAGATGACTGGATAGCTCCGGAGGTGATTCTTACGATTTTGTTAAAGGTAGTTTGGAATGCCTTGCATAGTCCGAGGCCGAATAGCTCGATCCCGTAGACGATTTTTGACATGCAAATAGCATCGGCAATTCGCCAAAGAGTTCTTCGATTGGCTCTGGGTGCAATGGCTTTCAGGCACTGGATACGTTTTTGCAGAGCATCTACAGTTTTTGCACCGTGAGCAGAGAAGTCTCCACGTCGATTGATCCAAACTCCAAGGATTCTGGCGATGTTTACCTCCGGGATGCGCTCGTTGTCAATTTCGATATTCGATCGTACATTGCGCCACCTGTGTCTGCGTTTCTTACAGACGTGCAGAATGCATGACTTGGGGGCTGACAGTGAGAAGTTAACACCTTTTGCCCATGCGTCAACGGCTTCGACGGCCGTCTTCAGGGCGTTACGTACTCTGGGCAGATGTTTCGAAGAAGCAATCAGTACGATATCGTCAGCGTACACCAGTATGCGCACATTTTTCGGAACTACTTCAAATACTGGATTGATTGCCAATAGGAACATGGTAACTGCTAACACTGAGCCCTGTGGTACCCCACTTTCTTGAATTCGCTCATCTGACGTGGCTCCCCCATAGCTTACACGGAAACGTCTATCGCTGAGAAAATTTTTAATGCACTCCCGCATTCGGTGTCCTATTCTGAGGTTCTCAATCTGTTTCAAAATGTGTGGGCGCCAGGTTTGGTCATAAGCTTTTTTTATGTCGAGGATGGCAAATTCGATATGAGAGTCTGACCGTTCAGCCTCACTCATAATTTCCCTGAGCTCGGAGAAATACGATGAGGTTCCTCGACCAGATCTGAAAGCATGCTGATGCTCGTTTAAAACTTCGTTTTCTTCGAGAAAAGTCATTAAACGATGGTTGATCATACGCTCATATATTTTTCCAATACAGCTGAGTAGTGTAATAGGACGATACCCCTCTGCGCTTTGCTGATTCCCTCCTGGCTTTGGGATAGGCACCACTAATCCTTGTTTCCAATTTTCAGGGAATTTTCCTGCCGACCAAACAGAGTTATAGCTTCGGAGCATCGCTAGTTTACCTGCCAATGGTAGATGTCGAATCATAGGGTATCCTATATTGTCGCTTCCAGTAGAATGTCCTTTCGCGCCATCAATCGCACGGAGGAGTTCCTGAATTGAGAAATCTTCATTCAAATACGAAGTTTCATCGCTTACTGTGTGTGATGTTTCCCGATCGCAGGTTTGTTGTGCTTCTGAAGAAGATATTTCGTGAAAATAGTCGGCGAAGTGTTCAACTATAATAGTGGGATCTTTCACGTGTTTTCCATCGATAGTGAGGCCTCGTAGTGCAGTTTTTCTTTGTCCATTCAGTCGGTGAAAATTGTTCCACAAAACATCAACAGGGGTATTAGGGTTGAAGGATTCACAGAAACTATTCCAAGAGTCTTGTCGAGCTTTTAAAATCGTTTTTCTGGCTAAGGATCGTGCTTCCTGGAAGGCTTTCCTCGCACTTTCTTTCTGTGGGTTATCAGATGGTAGTCTCTTAAGGTTTCTCAGCGCTTTTCGGCGTAATTTAACTTTGAGTTTTACTTCTTCAGTCCACCATATGTGGGATTTTCCTCTGGGGTTTCCCGAAGTTTTGGGTATAGAGGAGTTTGCGGCATCTTGAATTATCTCTTCAAGTTGATCGATCGTTGGGATACTTCCTTCGGTTGGGAGGGCGCTTAATACTTTCTGTTCGAACGCGGGCCAATCTGCGTCCTTATACAGCCATCGTCTTCGGCATCTGAGTTGCGGACAATTATTCGGCAGATGTACTTTGATGGGGAAGTGATCACTGCCGCATGTGTCATCGTTGATGGACCAAAACAGCTTACTTGCTAAGCTTTGTGATACCACGGTGAGATCTATGGCTGAGGTGCTTCCGTGTGCTGAACTGATGAATGTTGGTTCCCCGGTATTGAGTACAATCAGTTGATGATCTACAAACCATTCAAGTAGTAACCATCCGCGTTTTGATGATTTTTCACTTCCCCATGCTTCGTGTGAAGCGTTGAAGTCCCCTCCTATAACAAATGGTGGTGGGTGGTTGACGATGAAATGGTCCAACGTGTTGATTACATCGGCGTCCTTTGCGTTCGGTGGAACATAAATTGAAGCGATCGTCATGTTATATGGGGCGTTTATCCTGGCAGCGCAAATAGGAATGGATGAGCCTATTTGAAATTGATTGTGAGGGATTCCTTTGAGAACTCCAAGACTGGCGGCGCCGGCTCCCTGGCTGTAATGTCGATCAGCAAGAAGCCAGTCATATTGCTGTTCGAGCTTGTTGGGGATGTTTCTCGTCATCATTTCTTGTAGACCAATAGCAAGAGGTTGGTCGCGATCCGCGATGAGAGACAGTTCAGCTTGGTTACATCGAAGGCCGCGGATATTCCACTGTAGAAGCAGACAGCTTTTCCGAGCGGTTTTGCTACCGATGCTATCGTTGGTTGAAGTGGTACTGCCGGGTGTTCCTTCTCGTCTGTTTAGTGCACGTTGAATGCCTGGAATATGTGCCTCGGAAGTAAGGTTTGCAGAGCTACTAGTTAACAGATTTGGAGGAGTACTTGCCCGAGAATGGTAAGGGTCCATGTCGACTGCCGCCAGAGGCTCGTCGGACGTATCCGGAACATCTCTGGTCAGGGTCGACATGGGAGGCCTGGCTCTTGGCGAATCGATTGATGGAACGGGGTCCCAACTAGTCGTTGGTTGCATGCTTATGTTGCGAAGACGATCGTAGGCTGCAGCGTTTGATACTGCAAAATCCGGTAGAGATAGATTGTCGTAGATGGTAGACGGGTTGAAGGGTTGATAGTCAACGGATTGGTTGCCGTCGTTACGGAATGCCGCTTCCAGTAGTATTGCTTCTTCTATAAGCGGTGAAACGGTTTCTCTGCATTTCCTTGCCTCATGTCTCCCTGCTATCTTCAAGATAGGTCGTTTCTTCTGAATATGCTCTGATTGAATTTGGCTGTTATTCGGGTGAATGTCTGCGGATAATTTTTGTTCGTTCGTTATCTGTTCCAGGTGTATGGCAGAGTCAGAGTTGTGGGTTCTCGAGTAGTGTTGAGAGTGATGCGCTTGGTCCATTATTCGAAAGAGTTGATCGAGGCGTTGTCTACAATATTGCCTGAAACACTGTTGCCCTGGATACCACAGCTGGATGGCCTTGAATCCAAAGACCAAAATTCGTCAAAAGATTGAGGATTCCCTGAAAGGCGTGGCACGGGAGTAGGGTGGTTCACATTATGGTTGATTAAGTGTGAAAAGATACTTGCCTGAGGGTGGCAGAGGTCCATGTCGACTGCCGCCAGAGGCTCGTCGGAAGGTTCCGGAACATCTCTGGTCAGGGTCGACATGGAAAGCCTCGCGCTTGGCGAATCGGTATAGTTCGAATCAGAGTTAGATTTATCGGAGTTGAATAGTATAGATGTCCAGTCAAGGGCGACCGAGCTGTAAGCTTGGTGATCAACGGGTTGAAGTAAGACGTCCCGGACCACCTCCCTAAACAGACTCGCTTCCTGCTTCGGAAGTGAAGGGGGTACTACACATTCCCCACCTTCAAATCGCCTACTTCGGTTCTCTAGCGTAGGTTCCAATCGTATTCCAAATTCCTGTTCCAAGTGTAGTTTGCGATATGTTGATAGTAGTCGTTCGTCCATCTTCAGTTCCAGGTACGTTGCGAGGTCGGTAGTTGTGGGGGTTTTTCTACTTTCACTATCCATTATTCGTCGATATCAATGGAGTCACTACTAGACGGGAGGGCGGAGAATCGTTTACCTTGCGATCTGCCGGTTGATGGAGACATATCCATGTGACGTTTTCCACTTCTGCTGCGGTTCCGGAGATCGTATGATCTGATGTCATTGCGGCTTGATGTTGGTGTTGGAGGGGAAATGTCCGATTTGTCTTTACGTGACATCCTGATGCTCTTATTTTGTGGAGCTGGAGCTGGCATAGCTGTGATGGAAGAGTTCGTTGATATTGACGTTTGGGATAGTGGCTTCCGTGAGTTCGAGGCTTTAGCATTTGTGGCCACTGGTGCTTGGTCGTTGGATTTCGACTTAAGGACGTCCTTCAGTTCCGACAGTTCTTTTGCTAGTGCGGCCACCTGTTTTTGTAGCTCGGCGATTATCTGATCTTTGATGGCTAGTTCACGGTTCAGACGATCCTGGAGAACATTAGCGAATGTCTCTTTTTTCGTTTCTTCGGTGTAGATCCGTCTGGCTTCTGGGAAGGAGATGCCCTGGTCAACTTTGATACGGATAATCTTCTCCTCGGATTTGTATTTGGGGCAGTCTCGTGAGGTAATTGCGTGTTCATTTTTGCAATGCAAACAATGCGGAGTATTTTGGCATTTGTCTCCTTCAGCAAGTTCATGCGTTTGTGAGCATTGTAGACAGACTCCACAATTTTGGCATGTTTTTCTGGAGTGCCCATAGTCCCCGCAGTTGAAACAGATCATTGGGTAGGGATAGTAAACTTTAACTGGAATTCGACAGAGACCAAAATATACGGTTGTTGGTAATTGCGTCTCGTAGAATGATAGAACCAGAAGAGGTGTGTTTCTAACTGTGTTGTTTACACGTTTCTTGATTCTGCGTACTGAATGTACACCTTGTGGACCGAGGTAGCCTAAGATGTCCTTTTCGTCCATGTCCTTAGTGTCAGGATCGTATACCGTACCTTGCACTGAGTTCAGTGTAGGATGGGAAATGATCTCGACTTGTGTTCCATCGGTAAGCACGGTAAGCATCAGTAGTTTGTTGTACACTGTTTTGGATGAGGTACGTAAGAGATACCGTGAACCACGTCCTTCACGGGTTGCTTCAACTTTAGTTCCGACTGCTAGTTCGATCGACGTGCCCACGATAAATGGATTGGAGAGAGGCATGGTTACGTTCTGCTCGACCTTGTTTCCCGCTGTATCTTGACTTGTTCTGCGCCGCAATAAGAGCACCATGGTTCCCATATCATCTGCACTTCGCATCCAATGTGGTTGTCTACTATTACCAGGTGGATCATATCTAGGGCCACCAGGAGGCCCCGACGAGCTAGCGGCCATGAGAAAGAGGTTTCACCGCACTAGACACTAATTTATTGTATGTCTTTCTTTCCGCGAAAAAAAAAACCACTGCGCCGAAAGTTGAACGTATTTTGGATCACTACACCACTCGGGATAGCTGGGCGATGCACAACACGGCTATTGTTGTTTAGCTACCGCGTGATGCTATAAAAGTTTATATCGTATTTAACATACGAAATACGCGATTTTCCACGTAAACTACGTTCGAACGTTAACCAGTGAAGCAACACCTATCGTATGAATGTCGTTAAATCAACTTTAAGACGATATTTCAACACGAAAAGTGAATTTGAAGGTAGAGTAACTCGCGCACGCTGTATGATAACAGTAACCCGACTACTCGAATGATGTTGGGATATGAACATGGACACAAGTGTAGTTCAGTGTCCAGGTTTTCTCCCGTTCTGTATAATAAAACCAATACTTTAACAAGTTTTCGTACAAAGATTGAATCTCGAAACGAAAAACGAAAAAATGTTCTTGTAAGACTGCAGTTTTTTGTATGTCTGGTATCTCCATGTAACTAAGTCAATAGCCTTTACAGAACCCTTGAAAAAGATGGCACAGCTGATTGAAACGTTGGGCGTAGAAAAGATATTTCCGTTTCAATCGCTTAAGGGGCCTTTCATAAACCACGTAGACTTTTTGGGGGGAAGGGGGGTCTGGCCAAAGTTTACGCTCCATACAAATTTCAAAATTTGTGTATGGACAAAAGCCTACGAGGGGGGTGGGGGGGGGGTCTGAGATGGCTAAATTTTGGTCTACGTGGTTTATGAACAGCCCCTAACAGACTGAAAGCTCCCGTGAATTCGAAACAGCCGATAGCATCTACGTACTACATGTACATTTAGCGATAAATTTGGCTTCTATCAGATACGAATTTTCCCTCCATTTATGACATTTGCACAATTCATATACTTGCTCTGTGATTGGCAATAGGAATATTTTTCCATCAGAAATAGGCTGACTGTAATGGCATGCAGATATTGGTGATAGCACAAGCATTAGCATTAAGCAAGTTGCACAATTTCATAGATGGTACAGTCCCAGACGTGGGCTGCAAAACGGTGAGTCGATAAGGAGAGCGTCCAACATAGCTCTGGTCCTCACAAGTTCCTACCTCATGCTTCCACGGTTCAAGCGATGACAAAGACCGCCAGCTAAGAGTTGTGTGCTTAGCTAGTAGTGCAGCCTGGGCACTGTTGTCTTTCTGACTTCAGCTAGATTGAGGAGGTACGACCCGAGCGTCTGTTCACCAAGGAGGTGCGGCTCAAACAGCGTCTGTTCTGGCATCCAGCGGCTCAGAAGAAAAGCTGCATCACGCCCAGCTAGATCCAAGGTGGTAGCCCCATTAGCGTGGTCGTCCCAGTGTTGGTTGGGACGTTAAATAGAACTAGCACGATGGCCTTCCGGCGAGACAGAAGTGTTGGCGTAGGCCCAATAAGCCACTCGTAAAAATCCCCATTGCGAATAACATAGGAGAATATACGACTCAATACAATGTGGAAAAGCGGGCATCGAGCGGCTACCTTCTACCAAAGCTGTGGCACCACCAATGAACTGGGAACAGGATTTATAGTGTTGGGCAAGATGCGACAACGTGTGATCGGGTGGCAGCCGATCAACGCAAGGATGTGCATGTTGAGAGTTAAGGGCCGTTTCTTCAACTACAGCATCATTAACGTCCACTGCCCACACGAAGGGAGACCCGATGACGAGAAAGAAGCGTTCTACGCGCAGTTAGAGCAAACATACGATGGTTGCTCGCCGCGTGACGTGAAAATTGTTGTCTTCGACATGAACGCGCAGGTAGGATGGGGGGGGGGAAATGTACAGACCGGTAATCGGGCGAAACTGCCTGCACGCCGTATCGAATGATAACGGCCGACTATGCGTAAACTTTGCAGCCTCCCGTGGTATGGTAGTCCGAAGCACCTTCTACCCCCGCAAAGATATCCACAAAGCCACCTGGAGATCACCCAACCACCAAACAGAAAACCAAATCGACCACGTTCTAATCGACGGTAAATTCTTCTCGGATATAACCAATGTTCGCACATACCGCAGTGCGAATATAGATTCGGATCACTACTTAGTCACTGTATGCATGCGCTCAAAACTTTCGACAGTTATCACCACGCGTCGAATTCGAACGCTGCGGCTCAACTTCAAGCAGCTGCGTAACGTAGAATTGGCTCAAGACTACGCGCAGCAGTTAGCAGTGGCCCTACCAACGGAAGAGCAGCTTGGCGCAGCTACACTTGAAGATGGCTGGAGGGACATCCGATCCGCCACAGGTAGTACCTCGGCTACAGCACTAGGCTTCGCGACTCCGAATCACAGAAACGACTGGTACGACGGCGAATGTGATCAGTTGAAAAACGACAGAAAGGCAGCATGGGGGAGAATGCTACAACACCGTACGAGAGCGAATGAGGCACGTTACAGACAGGCGCGGAACAGGCAGAACTCAGTCTTCCGGATGAAGAAGCGCCAGCAGGAAGAACGAGATCGCGAAGCGATGGAAGAGCTGTACCGCGCTAAGGATACACGAAAGTTCTACGAGAAGCTGAACCGCTCGCGCAGAGGCTTTGTGCCACAAGCCGACATGTGCCGAGATAATCACGGGAATATTCTCACGAGCGAGCGTGAGGTGGTCGAGAGGTGGCGGCAGCATTACGATGAGCACCTCAATGGCGACGTTTCAAGCACCGAAGGTGGCGCGGTAACAGATCTAGGAGTATGTGCACAAGACGAAAGACTTCCGGCCCCTGACCTCCAAGAGATTGAGGAGGAGGTTGCCCGTTTGAAAAACAACAAAGCCGCTGGAGCAGATCAACTACCAAGCGAGCTTCTAAAATACGGTGAGAAGCAATGAGAGTATATTACAGGTGAGGAAGAAGAAGAGATGGCTATGTATTAGTAAGCAAAGAAAAATGTAAACACAAATAGTGACGTCACTATTTGACACGCGTTCTTATGGGAGCTCGCTTTGCTTGTAGTAGTGACATGTTTTGCACCAAACACGGATCTCACGCACACAAAGCATCTCTTCCACACCTCCATTATACTCTCATTGGGTGAGAAGCACTGGTGAGAGCACTACACTGGGTCATTACCTAGATTTGGGAGGAGGAAGTTTTACTGGAGGAATGGATGGAAGGTATCGTGTGTCCCATCTACAAAAAGGACGATAAGTTGGATTGCGACTACTGAGCGCTGCCTACAAAATACTCTCTCAAATTTTATGCCGTCGTCTATCACCGATTGCAAGAGAGTTCGTGAAGCAATATCAGGCTGGATTCATGGGTGAACGCGCTGCAACAGACCAGATGTTCGCCATCCGCCAGGTGTTGCAGAAATGCCGCGAATACAACGTGCCCACACATCACTTGTTCATCGATTTCAAATCGGCGTATGATACAATCGATCGAGAACAGCTATGGCAGATTATGCACGAATGCGGATTCCCGGATAAGCCGGTACGATTAATCAAGGCGACGATGGATCGAGTGATGTGCATAGTGCGAGTATCAGGGATCCTCTCGAGTCCCTTCGAATCTCGCAGAGGGTTACGGCAAGGTGATGGTATTTCGTGCTTGCTATTCAACATTGCGTTAGAGGGTGTAATAAGGAGAGCGGGAATAAACACGAGTGGAACGATTTTCACGAAGTCCGTTCAGCTGCTTGGTTTCGCTGATAATATTGATATTATTGCTCGTAAATTTGAGACGAAACGTTTCAGCGGAATCGTACATCCGACTAAAGAGTGAAGCCAGGCGAATCGGATTAGTCATTAATGTGTCGAAGACAAAGTACATGATGGCAAAGGGCTCCAGGGAGGAATTACCGTGCCCTCCACGATCGAATAAAGTTCGCCGTCACACGAAGTTAACTCTTAACAAAACGCTGATTAGACCGGTAGTCCTCTATGGGCACGAAGCATGGACCTTACGTGCAGAGGACCAACGCGCCCTTGGAGTTTTCGAACGGAAGGTGTTGCGTACCATCTGGACGATGAAGTGAAGATGGAAGACGGGACTTGGAGAAGGCAAATGAACCACGATCAGCATCAGCTGCTGAGAGAACCAACCATCTTCAACATCGCGAAAAACGGGAGGCTACGGTGGGCAGGTCATGTCATCAGGATGTTGGATAGGAATCCGATTCTCGAGAGCCATCCGGCCAGTATAATAGCAGCGAGCTAGATGGGTCGATCAAGTGCAGGATGATCTGCGGACCCTACGCAGAGTGCGGAACTGGAGACCCACAGCCATGGACTGAGTGGAATGTAGATGATTCCTACGTACAGCAGAGAATACTCAGGCTTTAGTCTGACCGGTAAGGTAAGGTAAGCATTTAAATCCACTTCTCTTTTGCTCCCTTCGAAAAACTATAATCAACAGACCTTGATTTCGGTTGCCTACTTCGATTTAGGACCCGACTGCCTCAACCACACGGTGCGCAATCCACGGTTAAAAAAATGGCATCCGAATGAATTTTAAAATAATTCATGTTTACGATGTTGCTGCCACCTTCGCCATCGTCGTCGTCACCGTCGCAATCGCCACAAACCACACCACTCGGTGGCGCATGAGTCGGGTTCCGGATTGTACCAACAACGCAACGTTCCGAAGGGCTTGTTTGGTGCATAACCGAGTTAGCAAACGAACGAGCGAACGACCGATGTTTGGATCAAATCTAATTCTGTTTAAACTTCATTTGCAGCCACGCAAAGCGACAAGCAGCAACAGCAGTAGGCAGTAGGCTTGTTTTGATCGTTATTGAGTTAGCAATCAAAGCAGGCTTAGAGTCGCTTTGATGGTGATTCAATGAATGGGTGATTGAGTGGGCTGTGTCAATTGGAATTCCTGTGTACAAAAGATTGGGTTTGTTTCATTTGCGGAAGTTTTATACTAATTTTTCGAACAACTCCAAATAAAATGCTGTCAATAACTAAAGCTTACGATGTTTTTTTTTTGCGGTTTGGTCAGATCCTTCAAAATTATGAAAATTTCTTTGTAAAATTACAACTATTAAAGACACTACGAGAGTGAACACGCGTAGGTACACCCCAAGACACGGAATACATTCCAGAACCGTTGTGCAAGCCATGGCGTATTTATCCTGTATCAACCGCCTACTCAGTTGCCTCGGGTGAACAAAGCAAAGTGGAGATTATAGCAGTCCAGCAGGCGGCGAGCACACGAAAGCCGATGGCTACTAAAACGGCCGGGAAACCCAAACGCTTCAGTGCAATATGTGGTGTGGCTACGTGAAACAATGAGCCCATCGTTCATAACTCATGGCGGCGTGCTGTTGCGGTGTGTGTGCGTTTGCGAGCTTGCTGGTACAACCTGCAAATGAAGGGTAATTTATAATTATGAATGAAGCACTTTTTCATGTGTGTGGTGTATAGAAAATTAAATTTCGTTCCATTGCCACGCCACCGCCACACCACCGTTCGCCCTGATCCCGGTCCATTCTCTTCGGGGTCATTAGGCTACGGTCACCGTCTGCCGTTGTCGATGCTCTGCTCATCCTGGCCTCCATATAATCAAGCAAACGAGTGAGTGTGGATAATTTCAGGGTCGTTCAAAAAGCTGAAATAACACGATTCAATGCACGGAGTGCGTTGGCGGCGACGTTACCCCACAGCAATAACTATCTTCGATCGCTCTCCTCGTCCAACCGACCGACCGGCTGGCGAGCGCACAGTTGGTGGTAGGTACCTTCACCTTATAAAACATTCATGTTCCCGCGCCTGGGCTCCGATCATCCGAGGAATCCTCTTTTTATTCGCCGAAGCCGAAGCCGAGGCCGCCGTATCATCCACGCACGGTGCGATAATCAAATTCAATTTTCGACTTTTTCCACCGGAACAAATGTGTGGGCTCTATTTTCGTTTCCCTTAACCAAAACATTGCCTGGTTGGTTTTTGTTAGAAACGAATCGAAATCTGCTTCTAATCAAAACAGAACGAAAAACGCGCCACCCTTTGCGCTTTGTGGAATGATTTACACGAGAATGGGAAGCTGTTGTGAGGAACGAAAGGCTCTCCTATTCATAAATTCTGACCTGTTAGGAGAAACACCTGAGAGCACGCACACGACCTTCGGCACTTCACGCAAGTGGAAGAAATCGAACAACCAGTTTTCTTCTCTTTTGAAACGGTGAGAAATTGGAAAGGAACAAAGCAAAACAATGGGATAGAAATGCACGTGAGTTTGGTTGAAATCGATAGCTGTGGAGAAAGAGTCGGATTGTTCCTTTTAAAGGTAATTTTTGGTTGTTTCAAAGTGTGAACAGAAACGTGATAATGAGTATTTAATCAAGTTAAGTCAATGTAAAAATCGATCAACATACAATATAAGCACAGAGTGTGAGTCGTACACACGAATTAATGGTTTTTTGCAACTGCAAACTCTCCGTCATCAATAATGTACCGGCGATCTCCACAGTACCGGATGTCGCCTCAGCACACGCGCAGAATCTCGAAGCAGCCTATCCAGACGATGTCCAGCAAGATGTGGCCCCTTTAAAGGACTGCTGGAGAACAGTAAAAGCACCCATCAACGACGCAGCCGAGAGCACCATCAGCTACGCGAAAAGGAGTCACCGGAACGAATGGTTTGACGAGCTGAACGTAGCACGGGCGGTAATGCTGCAGCAAGGAACCCGGCAGAACGTGGAACGTTAGAAACAGAAGCGGATAAAGCAGACCTGCCTCTTTCAGAGGAAAAGCGCAGCCTGTAAGAAGCGGAGTGCGAAGAAATGGAACTGCTGTGCTATTCCCAAGAATCACGGAAGTTTTACCAGAAGCTCAACGAAGCTTCTTCGATCAGCACCTGAATGACGTGGAGAACGTAGGCACGAGAAACCACGGCAACGGAGGAAACGTAGGAAATGAACCAACTCCCACGCTAAGAGAAGTTAAGGATGCTATTCATCAGCCCAAAACTAAAGTAAAGTAGGCCTCCTGCCTGCACCGGCTGATAGTCAGGATCTGGGAAACTGATCAGCTACCGGAGGAGTGCAAGGAAAGGGTAATCTGCCCCATTCACAAGAAAGGCTACCATTTGGAATGTGAGAACTTCAGAGCGATCACTATTTTGAATGCTGCCTACAAAGTGTTTCCCAGATCATCTTCCGTCGTCTGTTACCTAAAACGAATGAGTTCGTGGAAAGATATCTAGCCGACATCATCGACGGCCGGTCGACTACGGGCCAGATCTTCACCGTACGGCAAATCCTCCAGAAATGCCGAGAATACCAGGTTCCAACGCATCACCTGTTCATCGACTTCAAAGTGGCATACGGCAGTACCGATCGCGCAGAGCTATGGGAAATCATGGACGAAAACGGCAATCAACGAAAATATTTGCATCTTGCATTTACTGCGTCATGTTCGGCCGTTTGTGCATATTGTTAACGTCCATACTGTTATAAATTAGTTGTTTCGGATCAAACACAACTCCGTATATTCTACCTATTTAAGTACATGTCTCAGACCTATCTCTTAATGATAGTAACTCATTAAGGTTTTTCTTTTACGAGGAATTCCGTTTATTCGAACGATGCTATCACATCATACACGTACCATGTATCAGGGTTTTCTTGAAAACTGGGCAAAAATGTACGAAAAGGAGCCGGCTCACATCGGAAAACGTAATTTGTCTTCAAATCTTGGAAATGAGTTACTGAATCGTTCAAAAGAGTCGGTTTTTTTAGAGTGAATCGGAAGCGATTCACTCTTAAAATTGAATCCGTTTTCCCATCTTTAGTAGCCACTAGACCACCAAGTCCAAACATCGGATTTGTTAGTTTGTTTCTTCCTCAAAATGTTCCTTCTGAGATTTCTCCAGCAATTCTTCATGGGATTCATAGGAGTACTTTTTCTCTTAGGAACTCCTTTTAGGGCTTCTCTGGAACTTACTTCAAGGGTTCCACTGATAATTTACACCAAGTGACCTCTGGAATCCCTTCACAAATTTCACTTCGGATATTTTAGAGAATTTTATTCAGAGGTTCTTTCCGGGATTGCTTCAGTAATTCCTTCTGGATTTTTTTAGGCTTTCCTTCCACAATTCCTCAAGGAAGCATCCTGGATATATTTCAACACTCCTGCAGAAGTTCCTTCAGAGATTTTCCCAAAAATTCTGGGATTCAACCAGGCAATTCTTCCGGGATGAATTCAAAAACTTTTTATAGGGCTCCTCGTAGAGCTCCCAGCAGCTTGCACGTCCTATAAGAGTTACGGCGGCGCAAGTTTTTGTTGTATAAAAGTAAATTCAATGTTATTCTAACACTATGCTAGAACGTCATATAATCTTGTTTACAACCAAAATTTGCGCTATCGTAACTCTTATATGACATGTGTGTTACTTGGGCTTCTTCCGATCATCCTGCAGCAACTCCTACCGGGAGAACTTCAATAACTCCTTCCGTAATTTCTCCAGGAACTTCTCCCGCGATACCTGCTAGCAGGGATGCCATATAAGACTTATGCCATATATATAGACTTATTTGTATTATGAAGATGTTTGTGCTTTAACAATTACCAATACTTTTATTCAATGTTTTGCTCATGCTGAAATAGTTAAACAACACAAAAAAAATGAACAAATCTACAGTAGTGTCACCTGTATTTAAGATTTATTACGCAAAACTGGGAAGTTTATACTCATAGTTTAAACTACTCAAGTTTCGCTTGTCATTTTGTCCGGTACAAGGATACATAGAACAGGCTCACTCTCCGGCAAGCCATCAACAAGTGAGTACCACCTGCTCCGATGCTTATCTCTTAAAAGGGATGTATAATGTGACAGAGCTCCGAATACTCAAGAGCTTGCCCTCTAAGTCAAGACGGAAACGCTAGTATTGGCTATTGTGCTAGTTGGAAGCCTCAAAGGAAATTAGGCTTAACGGATGTCCCGTGACAAAACCGTGCGCGGCTGGCTTAATCTAGCCAATATGAAAACTCAAAGATGCTCAAAATAATAATCAGCAGAAGGTAGTGCTTAAAGACTCAAACTAAATGTTTCATTTCTACTTATATCTATTGTACCTGACTCCTAGAGATTACATACAAATTTTCTGCATATCGGTGGGGGGCCCGTTCTGCTCCGGAAGCTGCATTTCTCCTATAGCTGCCTCGACAACTCCGCGCGTTAAGAGAGATGTCGCACCTCCTTCACCAGGATGCACCGGCTACGTCGCTTGTCACGTGATGCACCGTCGGATACACCGCAATTGCAGTTTGTTGCTTCGCGTTTTGTCACGCGCGGCGGTATGTCGCACGACGTAGTGCTGACGAGCTGCACCGATGTTGCGCAATTGCAGGTGGGTAATTCTCGCTGAGACCGGCCCACTATTTACACCTTGTCTTCAAAAATGTTTAAGGTGCCGATTTTCTGAAAGCCCTCGCCCAAAAAGTAAGAAAAATGCATTTGGTTACTCAAATTGATGGACCCCCCGTTAGTTAGAGCCACAACAATGTTTGCAGACCCCTCGATTTTGGTCAAATGGTGGCTCATTCAAACCGTTATAACTCGAAAGATTCTTCAACAACCACCTCAAAACGAATTGTTGTTGAAAAGAGGAAAGATAGAGCTACTATTTACAATAATAAAAAGTTGGGTCGGCCATATTGATTTTGGTCGCCATCTTGGATTTTTATACCAAAACATTTTTTTCACCATGAGGGCAACCACCGATTTTCAAAATTTTTGCATCAATTGAAAGCTGGGACATTTATACATAACATATCAAAAAATTAGAGATGTCTTTTTCTTCTTTCAAAAATTATCTGCAGTTTTGTAAATAAAGCCACGTTTTCTCTATACATTTCCAAGCGCGCCGGCAAAGACATACAACAGCATCCGAGTTTACGCCTGCATGTATACTCTAAGGCGCGTGCCGCAAAATTTGGCC
Organism: Aedes albopictus; assembly: GCF_035046485.1. NCBI lineage: Eukaryota > Metazoa > Arthropoda > Insecta > Diptera > Culicidae > Aedes > Aedes albopictus. The sequence goes on from NC_085138.1 coordinate 440,164,399, forward strand.
AAATCGGAGGTTCGTTTCCGTTTTTGCCTGTTTCTCAATGAAGCGGACATTGTTTTTATAACTTTTTTAGTGTTTTGAAAAGCTTAAACTTTCAGCTTTCCATTAGTGGGTTCAGAATTTTAATTCGTGTTCGTAAACACTGCAAAATATCGCTGCATTTATGTAAACGGGCCCAATGCGCAAAAGTGGCATGATCTACAAAACGACAGATAACTTTTGAAAGAAGAAAAAGACATCTCTAATTTTTTGATATGTTATGTATAAATGTCCCAGCTTTCAATTGATGTAAAAATTTTGAAAATCGGTGGTTGCCCTCATGGTGAAAAAAATGTTTTGGTATAAAAATCCAAGATGGCGGCCAAAATCAATATGGCCGACCCAACTTTTTATTATTGTAAATAGTAGCTCTATCTTTCCTCTTTTCAACAACAATTCGATTTGAGGTGGTTTTTGGAGAAACTTTCGAGTTATAACGGTTTAAATGAGTCACCATTTGACCAAAATCGAGGGGTCTGCAAAAATTGCTGTGGCTCTAACTAACGGGGGGTCCATCAATTTGAGTAACCGAATGCATTTTTCTTACTTTTTAGGCAAGGGCTTTCAGAAAATCGGCACCTTAAACATTTTTGAAGACAAGTTGTAAATAGTGGGCCGGTCTCAGCGAGAGTTACCCAGGTATCACTCTCCTGAACGATGTTGCACTACTCAATGCTACTTCGTGTCGCAGCCTCCTACCTCCCTTTCTCACGGCGATGCCTGCAACCGACCAGCGTGTGTTGCCGATGTCGATGATGCGACGACCTTGACCGTGAAATCCTAGTCACGCAAACTTTGGGCTGTTGTAGAAGGCCTTTTTCTTGTGACTTAGTAGTCGTCCCTTTCAACCGAAGTGATTCAAAATGTGCCAAACCAGAGCTGGTGGTTTCTGGGGATGCCCGATCCTTCGTTTGTCGCCGTTTTTCGCATTAGGTCTCACTAAATCCGTCCCGTGCATGCAATGAAAACTCTACGGAGTGTATGTCGTTTGTGCTTACAGGATAAAACACGTGCTTGGGTCGTAGCTTTTGTTAGCTTTTCGATGTTGATCACTGGGCTACGGTTAACGGTGTCACCATCTGAGCGAGCATGCACTTGCAAATCTGGGCAAATTTATTATAGGCACTTAGAGAGATTATTCGAACCACACTCTAGCTATTGCCGAGACACAATGATCATTATCTTGTTCAGTGTCGATCGACCTATTAGATTGTGTGCGGCCTTTTAGATCTCTTTCAGTTCGGTATAGGTAGAGGTACGATGCGGCAAGAGTTGAATTTTTTAATTTATTTGTATTGTCGGGTGCACTCCAAGAAATCGTTGTTGAATTTCGGTCGACGTAATCTCGAATTTGTAACAATAAGAGGAGGGGAATGGGTACAGGACTTGTTGTAGAGCCATCAAGTGTAAACTTGGAACCAAACGGTTACAGTTCTCTCCAGTAGCATCCCACATGAAGCTTCTGAACAAATTCTGAATAAACTCCAGGAAGTATCTTCGAAGGAACTCCCTTTAGAATCACGGAAGTAATTCCTGAAGCAATCTTGGTGAATTTCTTAAGAGAACACGGAAGAAGTTTCTAAAGGAATAACTCGAAGAATTCCAGAAGGAATCTTAGTATGAATCCCAGAAGGCACTCCTCCTAGAGATGTTTTGGATGCTGTTTCTGGAATAATCCCGGAAGATATTTTGAGATATGCTGGGATTGGCAGAAATCCCTGGAAAAGTCTCGGTAGGAATTCCAGAAGGATTCCCGGAAGGAAGTGCTAGAGTGCTCAAAATGAACTTCTGCAGGAATTCCGGAAGAAACTCCTTTTAAAATTCCTGGACAGACGTCCAAAGACTCTCTTGATAGAACATCAGAAGAAAACTCTGAACGAAATTCTGGAAGAACCAATGAATAACCTCCGGGGGAACTTAAGAATAAACTCCTAAAAGAAACACAGAAGGAACTTCTGGAATCTTAGAAGGAGGAGTCCTTTGACTCTCGGAAGACAAAATTATCATGGAATGGAATTCGAGAGAAACTCCTAGGGAAAGAAAGATGGACAGATGACACTCTTGGAGAAATTCAAGAATTAACTTCAGGAAAATATCAAAAGTAACTGCTGGAGGCTCCCTTGAAGGAACGATGTTTTACGTGAATTTTTATTCAAATGGGCTCGTACAGCCATTGTTGTAGAGTCGTGGGAATTAAACCCTCGCTCAGTCCAGGAACTTTTCGAAATGGTAATTTCCTTGATTTCCTTGGGCATAGATTAATTTTGTGCCTGACACACGATATACGCATACAAAATGGTCATTGGCAGAGGAAGCCTTGAGTTAATAACTGAGAGAGCTGAAAGTCTTTGTCGAAATTGGGACGTTAAGCCAAGAAGAGAAAGAAGAAATTTATTTAAATGAAATGTATTCAATCTGGTTAAATAGCTGATTGTCAATTTGATCGGCGGGGTGAAGTTGATCATTGTAATTCAATACTAGGAACTTCTAAGCGTAGTAATGGTCTTAAATTTCATACCTCATCTAATTCATATAAGTCTGAATATGGTATCAGGTATCAGTAGGTCGGCTCCAGAGGCACGTTCTCCTCCATTTGGGAAATTTGTGCCATCGCCATGAACACGAGCCTATTCATCATTTACCTGACGGAGAAGGGTAGGAAAAAGGATAGGATAGGGGAAAGGACAGGTAAGGAAATAGGATCGTCATACACGCAAAAGTGTACCACAATGGGTTCACAAAGCGTCCTGAAAAGGACACTGTAATAACGCATAAGCGTATGGGTTCAATGGGCTCAAACAGCGCCCTGAAAAGAGCACTGTGATAGCGCAAAAAGCGTAAGTAGAGCCTATAGCTCTTAACCACAGAGGGGTCAAGAACAAGCGAACGTCCTGAAGATTCAATTTTCTGAAGTCAGTTTCACTTAATAAGTGTTTACCGAGTACTCGGAAACTCAGTTGCGCAAAAACTGGACAGTTACATATCAAATGATACGAAGTTCCATAATCGGATTCGCAGCTATCACATGCAAATAAATCAGCTTGATGAGTATTCGCCATGTGATAGCTGAGTCGGCAGTGGCCAGTCAATGCTTTGACCAACATGCTTTGACAGATTTGTTAGATACTTTGCCACCCCTAGAGATGGCTCAGTACAATACAATTTTGTTTGACGACATGACTCCATGTATTGTTTGTGCTGCCCAGGTGTCAATCTGAAGCATTACCCAACACTTGGATACCGGAATAGCTGGCTCAGGGCCAATGAAGTCATGCGATGCTCCAGTGCGAGCTAACTCATCAGCCAATTTAGTTCCAGCGATGGAAGAATGGCCAGGTACCCATACAAGGTGAACAGCGTTTGCTGTATTCAGCTCCTCGATTTGAGTTCGACAAGCGATAACTATCTTCGACCTGAAGGTGGCCGAAGCAAGTGCTTTAATAGCAGCCTGGTTATCAGAACAGAACTATAAAACTTTGCCCATTACGTGCTGCTGAAGTGCTGATTGCACTCCGCATATAAGAGCAGAGATTTCGGCCTGAAAAACGGTGCAGTGTCTACCAAGTGGTAAGACTGATACAACCTTAGCTCACGAGAATAAACACCAGCACCTGCTCGACCTTCGAGAAGGGAGCCATCAGTGTAACATACAATGCCCTCTGAAATACTTCTCTCCAGATAACCAGACGTCCACTTCTCCCGGGAAGGGAATTTCGTGGAAAATTTCCTATATGGAAAATAACAAGTAATTGTAAGATCACTTGGAGCAAGAACAAATTTATCCCAATTCACCAAAAGTGGAAACAACGAAGTGTGTGTTGATGTGCGTTTTACAGGAGTTTCCTCTAGTAGATCGAGTACCCGTAGACGGTAAGTGCAAGAAAGTGCTTCTTGTTTGAGATGAATGTGTAGTGGGGCAAGGTCAAAGAAAACTTCGAGCGCTGCCGAGGGAGTTGAAGAGAACGCACAAGTCATCGCCAATTAAGCACATCCTTTGGAGAAGACCTAACATTGATTGGATCGTTCTCAATTCGCCCTTTTGCCACCACACAAGACATCCGTAGGCCAATATTGGCCGAACAACAGTTGTGTAAATCCATTTGATATACTTGGGTTTTAGTTCCCAAGTTGTATCAATGGTTTGCTGGCATTGCCCGAAGGCTATACAAGCTTTCTTGATTCTGAACTCAATGTGAGGTGTCCAGGAAAGCTTGGAATCAAGAATAACTCCAACGTATTTACCTGTTCAGTCACATCGATTTCAAAATCAAAGAGACGCTAAGATCGAACGCCATTACGGTTTCGCCTTTCCGTAGAAAGAACAATGGATGCTTACTCAGATTAATCGAAAGTGGTTATTGGTGACACCAACCCCTAACTCCCTGAACTAAGCTTTGCATCAGGTTGAAAAGGGTGCTGATGTATACATACCAACTAACAGGTAGTGGTCGACAAACTCATACACTGAAAAAGCGCTATTATTGAGTTGCCTCAATATCAAAATCATGGCTTACGCAGCAATTTAATCTGCTTAGTGAGTGCCCCTTTTTTGAGCATTTGGTGAATCTTATTGGAAATCGGACTCCGTGTGGCTTTCAATATGGTATCGTATGGCACGTTGTCGTAAGCCCCTCAATATCTAAGAAAACACCCAAGCAGGACTGCTTTTGAGCGAATGTCGTCTCGATATCGTAAGAGCGATTCCAAGCAACAGCATCAAAATTAAGGAAATTTTTTAATTCACGATTTTCTATTGAACTGAAACTTTGCACAGTTTTTCAGTTCCATCTAAATCGCCATTTTTCGATATCAAATTTTTATTTTGAATCACGACTAACTTTTCAAAAGGGTGTATGTGAAAATGGTTAAAAAATATTCAAAAATCTGCACAGCCAAAATGGTTCGTTCGATTGCTATGAATTTTTCAGCAAAGTTAGATAACTAAATGGTGATTCCTATGAAAATATACACCGTGAAAAAAAAATCTTTTTTACATGAAAAAATATAATTTTTGCCACAAAAATTCAAATAACTCAAAACCCTATCTTTTTACCAACGTAATTTTTTTAGGGAAGACGGTCCATTGTATTAGCAATCTACCATAAAAATTTGGTGATGGTAAACTAATAAACAAAAAAGTTATGACAATTCAAACATTTCACAATTTTCACATTTAGTAATATTTTTTTTTCAGTGTAAATTTTTTCGGCCGAAAATCGCAGTTTGATGCTGATTTTATTGTTAATGGCCTTGCGTGAGTAAAACAAGCAGTTTTTTATGTATTATGTATATTATATGTACAGTAATGTTCCGATTTTATCACGCCCTCCGCGCATTAGTCGTTTATTCATTAATCTGCTGTTACATTTGAGGACAAGTGTTTTCCCTCTTCTTCAAGATGAATGTTGAAAGCGTGTTTTGCAACGTAAAAATATTGAAATGGGTATAGATGTTGAAGAATATTTCTTAGAATTTTGAAAAGGGGCGTGATTAAATTGTTTAAACAGATGTCGCTGATGGTACGGTGGCATGACTCTCTGCACTTAGCACTTCTGGCAATTTCTCAGTTGTTATCGTTTTCGAACTTCCTACGCCCTGCTTTACCAATGATATACAGCTGGCTCGTTTGTCAAAGGACGTGAAAATGCGTAAATTTGTATTCAATGTGGACATTTGGGCATAACCAGTCTCTTTCAGTTTATCTATGGTGCTTTCGGTGAGATTTCGTAACTCTTTTGAACATTTTTTTTCATCAAACGGTCTACAAGAGAGCGTTGAGTTGAAGACCTTTGAGAAAGCGATTGTTCATGTTGTTCGTTAGATTATAACATACAAAATCACTTATTAGTTTTAACTGACTAGTTTGGTGTTGTTTGCTTGGTTGAAGAAAAAAATTACTATAAAATCTTTAATATCCATAGCCGTAGTATTTTTTGCTTTTTCGTGAGCATTGTCATGGCATGTATACAGACAATCAAACGTAACACTGACGAAATTTTCATTGACCACGCCTTTAACGATCATTTTGAATCTTGGTTGTGGCTTTCATAACCAGAAGAGTGCCCATCGTTTTTCTTTGCGTTTGACGTTTCACACTAGCGCCTTCTGATGACGATATTGCACAACGCAGTGTTTCGTGAAACATTGCCACCAGGTGGTGGTAGTGTAAACTAGGCGATGGATTTTCACGAAAATTGTTCTAGGCGTTTCGTCTGTTTGTCTGTGGTATGTACCTCTCATGCATTTGTTGTTGTTGAAGTTACTCGCATTCTTCCGATCATAAAGTCTGTTCTCTAAGAGGAAATTTTTTTTTGCAGATAAACTAGACGTATACGCGTATATAAAACTTTTATTATACAGCTTTTGTCTTAAAAATAAGTTTAATTCCATTTTTCTTATAATCAACAACTTTTCAACACTATCATTTTTCACCAGTAACGTACAATAAAAAGTATGACACTCTCAATATTTTTGATCACAACACTGGATCGCGTCTAAGTTTCAAATAGATACTATATTAGTTATGAATAATCAAACAAAAATATCATGAAAACAACTTGTTTAATTCAGGCGGTAGCCTTTACAATAAAATCAGCATCAAAATATAATTCTCGACATAATTTACACAGAAAAAAAAAATTTTTGTTATTAAATGTAAAAATTGTGAAATGTTTAAAATGTCATAACTTTTTTGTTTATCAGTTTACCATCACCAAAATTTTATGGTAGATAGCTGATATAATAGGCCATTTCCCCTAAAAAAATGACGTTGGTAAAAAGATAGGGTTTTGAGATATTTGAGTTTTTGTGACAAAGATCATATTTTTTTATAGTAAAAAAAGAAATTTTTTACAGTGTATATTTTCTAAGGAATCGTCATTTAGTTATCTAACTTTGCTGAAAAATTCATAACAATCTAACAATCCGTTTTTGCTGTGCAGCTTTTAGAATATTTTTGAACTATTGTCGCATTCACCCTTTTGAAAAGTTAGTCGTGAGTGAATATGAAGGTTTAATATCGAAAAATGGCGATTTAGATGAAATTGAAAAACTGTGCAAAGTTTCAGATATATTTGAAATGGTCGCTCAGGATCGACTGACAAGACTCCGTGGAATTCCTCGTAAACAACCATGTGTATAAGAGGCACAGTGGACTTTCCTGATGTTTTTAAGAAGATGCACAGCAAAATTACGAAATCGATCAATTGTGCAATCGACATTTTTTTTTTAAATTAAACTTTATTTATAAGACCTGGATTGTTACATAGAATATCAAATGATGCCCATTCTCAAGGCACATTATACCCCGCTCACTCCTACGCGAATCTTGCATTCCTCTGACAAAGCTATCCAAGGTTGCGTACTGGCAAAGCTTCATCAATTCGTATTTGGATCTCCCAAAATGGAAAAGTTATAAGCTGCACCTACTCCCGGGTGGCGGCGCGGCGGCGGCGGTTGCGATTATCGTAATTATGATTGAACAAAACCTCACACGCGCTCGTAAAATGGGGTTGCGCTTTTGTTGTGCTCTTGGCTCTGCCGATGCTGATACAAACCCCACCAATGACTGGGATGAATGGTAGGTACCTCTGCTCTAGCTCTAGGTATTTGGCAGAATGCCGCGTAGCTTGTTCACCGTTGTTGTGGAGCATATTGGAGCTTTGGTTTAGCGATTAGCTCGCCATTAAGTGGGCTTTTGTTCGTATTTGGATGCAAACTCGATCTATGTGCGGCGCTTACGCGGGGCACTATTGAGTGCGCAGATGAGAAAAAAGGGCCGCTCCATCTATTCCACGAGGAGGGATATAACATGATTGCATTTTTATCGCAGTTAATGATTGTGGTTGAACAATTTGGGTCAGGTCTTGTTCGAGGGTGGATGTTATTTGAATATATGTGGGAGCCTGAATTCCGTGTTTCACTGCTAATCTCTCTGCCACAAATTTCCAACAGATTTCCGTTCATGGGTGACTCACTTGGGGCCAGGGTGAGATTGTTTCGCACGATCAAATATTAGTTGTCACCGTTTGGCACGTTTCGCTTTATGAATGCAAATCACTTTACGGTGGTCACCAAACAAGCATCTCCCTCCTCAGACAGACTTGTTAGTCACACTTCTTTATGATTCAACGGCGTCTTAAATAAAAGTAACCAACAAATCTGTCAGGGTGGTCTACCGCAAGCGGTCAGACATTAACCAATGTGATGCGAAATTTAATTAAGCCATATTGCTTGCCGGGTGATGGAAGATGAGTAAGTCCTGTTGAGCATTATTCACACTTTTGTTACCGCTTAATACTGAGATTGAGAAGAGAGGTGTTGATGGGATTCCACCTAATGGTTAATAACAGAATAGAATAAGTGAACGAACGAACGGCCGGCTGGACCTTCATCCTTCACCGACCGTTGATCAAACGCGCGAATCTCTAGAAATAATGGATTATGACATTCCGTCCGCTCCGGTCTAATGCGATGCGCGATGAGGATTTTAATTTCCTGTTTCTTGACTGTCTACTCACAAACGATGCGGCCTGCGGCCGCTTTAATCGTTTTGCAGAAATTCTATGAAGCACATTACATACGTCACATCAATTGCTGAATGGTGTTTACTTTACTGGCATCAGCTGATAACGGCAAACAGCATCGCCAAGACAGCCGATCATCGAGCTGTGGACGCTGTGCAGGAGACGGATTACGTGATATGATGCCCTGCAGTCTACATCAGTCCGAGAACGGTCTCCACTTTCCATCGAACTATTTATGCCTCGTGCTTATGCCTTTATTGAAATTCTGTGGAAGTGAGGAAGTTAGAGTCTGCTAAGGTTAAGTTTTTTTTTTCGAATACAGTTGGACCACCGCACTCCCCTAATATTTTCGTGATTGAGACGGTCGACAACTTTTTTCGTAATCAAGGAACACCAGATACTGACTCTTTGAATTCATTGATTTGCTCCAAGAGGATGAAGAGCATATTTTGTTTTGTTTTTTAGTTTCTTTGTATTAGTGAATTTTAACTTAATGCTAATTCTTCACACATAAGAGCATAACTATATGGTTCACAAAGGATCGTCCTGTGTGGAGAGGACCTGGTGTGATGGTTAAAGCACGTGCCTATCACGCTGAGGATGAGGGATCGAATCCCACTCCCGGAAAACTTGCAAGATGTAAGTTCATCCTTCGGAAGGGAAGTAAAGAGTGGATCCCGAGATGAACTAGCCTAGGGCTATCTTATCAATTGGTTTGAAAAGAACTTAGTTATTATGGCAAATGCCCATAATATGTACACCTGCCCAAATGGTACTAGACCCTATCGTGAAGCAAATAAAGAGTCAAATCACAGCATACTATCCCACCTCCAAATCCATTACTCAATCCTTTCTTGGAAAAGAAGTTGATTGGATCTTTCAGCATACATCTTTTTCTCAACCTCTTCTAATCGAGCAAAATCCCCATGAGAAACGGTCGCATTCTTTGTTCCTACCGTGGTGGACTCAGTACCTACATCACACGGTCCAACATCGCGCATGGAAATCTGAAAAACAACAAAACCAAACTCTCTGTCTGATGGCGGTGATGATGATGAAGTCGATGATGACACACAAACCAGTCGCCTTATGAGCCTGGCCTAATGCAAAGGAAAGAAAACACTTCTTCATTCAGTCGTTGTGGTTCCAACAGAGTACTGAGTTGTTGATGTTCTGCTCCACTTTGGTTTTTGTTTCAATCTGTCGACGCACGGACGATCACAAACAGTAGTAGGTACCTAGTAGGCCTTGCACGGCGCACGCCGTCGCCAAGAATCAGATGAAAATATTCAAATTTATGCTCACGCATCTGCATAATTCCGAGTGACGTGACGATCGTGTGGCTTGCTTTGTTTAATCATGGCGGCGGGGGGAGGGCGCTCCGCCCGTTTGCCGGCTCGAGAAGCTGCTTTACATTTATGACGGGAAGCGGGGGAGCACGACCACAACAACGACGACGTCGGAGTTTTTCTGCGGAAATGCTTCTCCAAGCCTCTGCCTCTCAGTTGGGTCTTGGGAGGCAATTAAGGGAGTAAATAAACAAAATACTTAAGCGATTTTCGAACATTATTGGGATACCGCACGCACCCATGGGAATCGTGGTCCCGCATCGTAAAATCAATCGGGTATTTATTTGGTTTTTGGTACGAAACAGAGGCTAGCGACGTAACATACTGGTAAAAACAAGTTTACTCATTTCATCAGTAGGGTCTTGGACCATTTAGGCAGGTGGCCCTATTTTGGGCAATTGCTGCTATAACTCAGTCAATTTTGATCCAATGAGATACGTACTGTATCCATCCATGCACAACAATTCAACTTTTCTTTTAGAATATCTTAAGACGTTCCTCCAGTGATTGTGTATGTGCTCTTTTCGAGGTTTCCTTCAGCGATTTCCACAAGAATTTCACCATAGATTCGTTTAGGTGTTTCTGCAGGTATTTCTTAAGGAATTTTTTTTCAGGGATTTTATTCTATTAGAGATTGTTTCAATAATTCCATCTGAAATTAGTCAAGTATTTCTGGAGGAGTTTCTTCCTGGAATTCTTACACAAATTTTACCAGATATTAGTCAAAACTTAATCCATAAATTCCTTCAAAATGTTGCACAAAAAATCTTTACGAGTCCATCCAAGGATTTGTTCAATAATTTGTCCAAAAATTACTACAGACATGGGTTCCTTCATTTTTTTCCAGGGATTCCTGCAGAAATTCTTCCTGGAATTCTTTTAGAAAGCTCGCCTGGCATTTCCTAAGACGTTCCTTATGAGATTGCTTCCGGGATTTCTCCGGGAGTTTCTTCAGAAAATTCTGCAGGGATACCCCCAAGAATTCATCGAGGATTTCCTACCATTTTTTTTTTTTTCATATGAATTCTTTCAGGAACAACACCAGGGATTACTCAGGAATTTCTTTAGGAATACTCAGGGAAATTGTTAGGGGTTTTCCTTAAAAAAAAACCTGTTGAGGTTGCTTGCGGGGTTCATCCTGAGGTTTCTTAAGAAATTTCTTCAGGAACTGCCACATGGATTTCTCTAGAAGTCCACCCACGATCTCTGCTTAGGATTCCTTCAGGATTTTTCCAAGAATTCCTGTTGATATTTCTTCCTGATTTTTTTTTTCTTCAGAAAATCCTCCTGTGATTCCTTCGGAAATTCCTCCAGAAGTTGCTCCAGGACTTCCTTCAGGAACACCAGCAGGGATTCCGCTGGGAAATTAAAAAATTTCCCTGAGTTTCATGCAGGGATTTCTCCAGGAATTGTCCCAAGGATTCCTCAAGGAACTGCTGCATGAATTCCTCTAGAGGAATTTCTACAGGCATGTTTCCAAGAATTTCTCCAGGGATTCTTCCAGGAATTCAATTAGGGATTCCTCAAGGTATTTCTGCAGGAATTCTTCCAGGAATTCCTTCAAAGTATCCTCTTGAAAATACTCTAAGGATTCCTCTAGGGATTCCTCTACGAATTACTGAAGAGATTTACCAAGAAAAGGCTTCAGGGATTCCTCCAAGAATATCTACAAGAATTCCTCCAATATTTCCTCCAATAATTCCTCCAGGAATTTTTCCAACCATTCCTCCAGAAATTCCTCAATTCTTTCTGCGATTTAATTGCTACTTCCTCCGGGGATTTCTTAGGAGATTCCTCTTTGGATTCCTCCCAGGGTTCCTTCAGTGATTCCTCCAGGCATTCATCCAGGAATTCCTTCAAAAATCCCTACAACAAATCCTGCAGGAATTTCATCAGGAAATCCTCTATGTATTTCCAGAAAATTTGCTAAGTTTTTCTACAAGAAGTACAGCAGGAACATCCACTAGAACTCATCCAATAATTTCTCCAAGGGAAATCTCCAAGGGATTCTTCTAGCGATCCCTCCAGGCGTTCCTCCAGAAATCATTCCAAATATTCCTCAAGGAATTTCTCTAGAGATCCCTCCGGGAATTGTTTTAAGAACTCCTCCAGAAATTCCAACAAGAGTTTATTCACGAAATACTACAGAAATTTATCCAGAAAATCCTCCAGGAATTCCTCCAGCATTTCCTCTAGAGATTCTTCCAGGAATTATTTCAGAGATTCTACCAGGGGTTGCCCCAACAATTGCTCCAAGAATTTATCCAGGAATTCCTCCAGGAATTTCTCATGGGATTTCTTAAGAAGTTTCTGCAGTTAATACTCTGCGGATAAATCCTTTAATTCAATAAGAGATTCCTCCAGGAATTCTTTCAGGGATTGCTCCAGGAATTCATCCGGGTATTCCTCCAGAGATTTCTATAAGGATTCCTGCAAGAATCCCGTCTGGAAAGTTCAGGAAATCTTCTAGAGATTCCTCCTAGAGTTCCTCCTCGAATTGCTCCAGAAATTGTTCCATGGATTTGTCCAATTTTTTTTTCCGGTGATTTGTCCAGGCATTCCTTCAGGCATTCCTCCAGGGATCCCTCTCGTAGTCGTAATTCATTCATTTCCTCCAAGGATTTCTGCAGGATTGCTTTAGAAATTCCTGCGGGCATTCCTCCAGGAATATATTCAGGAATCTCTTCATGTATCCCTCCAGGAATTTCTCCAAGAATTTTTCCTGGAATTCCTCTAGTGATTCTTTCATAAATTCCTCTCATAGGATCTCTTCAATGATTTATTCAGGGATACGTTCTGGAATTTTAGAAATCTTTCCATTACCTTTTCCAGGGATGCACCTAAAAATTTTCCCAGGGATTCTTCCAGGAATACCTGAACACTTTTTTAATCACATCTAGGATTTCTAGAGAAGCTTCTCCAGCGATTTAAATTGGATTTTTTTTTAATAATTCAAAATGAATGCATACAGGAGTCAGGAAATTCTCCAAAAAGCCGTCCGGAACTGCTTGCACAATTTTCTCCAAGAAATATTTTAGGAGATCATCGATGGATGCATGAATTCAGACAAAAATACCCCCTACAGCTCCTGCACAAGAATTCCTTCAGAAATTCGTTCTTCGATTCTTTCAGGAATACCGTTGTTGAGGGTGATAATGGGTCAGAGGTGCAAGATTAGGTCAACACGTTATCTGAAATATTTCATCAAATATTGCGAATATCAAATCAAAAATTGTATGGTATCATATCCCCGTAATTGCCAGCAGTTTCTGTCGAAATTAAGTTTCTAGAGCAATTAGTTTTTTTTTTGGCTTGAAAATAAGTCCTTTTTTGTGGGCTTTGTGGCCGAGCGGTTAGCGGCGTCAGTCGTTTGGGTGTCTCGTAAGCCTCGGAGTGTGGGTTCGATTCCTGCTCCAGTCGGGGAAAACTTTTTGTCAAAGGGAAAATTCTCCACTAGGCCACTGGGTTGTTATATGTGTTGTCCGTTGTCTAATGTTAGTTATGTTAGTTATGTTAGTCTGTGCGGTCACTAGCAATGGAAGTGGAAGACCCATTTTCACCCCAACGACGGTATATCTTGAGGTTCTTTTTTTTCTCCAAGAAATCCTTCAAGAAGTTATTCATGGATTTCTTCAGCAATTCCTCTCGAGATTCCTCTAGGAGTTTTTTCATGGATGCCTTGAGAATGATCCTTTAGAAATCCTTCAGACATTCTTTCTAAAATTTGTCAAGGAAATCCATTAAAAATTCCCACTGGAATACCTCAAGTATTTTGGTTTTTCTAGGACTTCTCCTAGGATTCCTTCCATTATTTCACCAGGAATCTCCTTCTAAAATTGACAAAAAACTCCAAACCTCAAGAGTTTACTCCAAAGAAAGTTTTCAGGCTTTACCCTCAAGCATTCTTCGAAGGATCCTTCGGGGAAAACGTCAATTGATATTTCTTTATGATTATTCTCTGATGTGAGTATATGCAGTATATGAGTATATAAAACTATTAGTGTAGAATTAGCTATAAGTTGAAATACACATTAATAAAAACAAGAGAAATAAAACTTTTTATTCTTAGGCGAATACAGATCCAGGACATTCCAAGATTGGCAATAAACATAGACAAATTGGATGCTTAATAACTGAAAGAACTCCAATTAGTCATGGAATACATTATGAAGACATTCTCAATAAATCTTCGGACGGGTTTCCATAATGTTGACGAAAATGTTTGAGGCAATCATGAAAATAAATCCTGCTTTAGTTCTAAAAGAGTTCTTTATTGCCAAAAGATCTCAGCTCTTGGCTGAACTATGAATTCTTACGAAAATTTGGTAGATATTCCAATAAATAAAAGTATTGTGAGCTCCAGAAATTAAGGCTTGAGTAAAGAAGAAAAATCTCCAATTTTCCATGGGTCGTCGCCGCCTGACCGAAAAGCTTGATTATCGAGTTTACAGAGTTAAATCTGCCTTTGAGGAAAAATACTGAAATCAGTGAAAAAAAATACTGAGTTGGATCAGCAGAATGTAATTGTGTAGGCTTGAATATCTATTATTGATAAAACTCCAGACCAAACTCCAGAAGGACATTGGAATGTACTTCTACTACGGCTACTGCTTTGGTATGTCATGCTGCATTTTACAGATCGGGACTAATAAGCTAATATGCTCCATTTTCACTGCACACATTCATCCCGATTTCTCCAGTATAACAAATTCTTTACAATGCGCCAAAGCCTTTGTGTGGGATGGCGTAAGATCTGCCACTGCCATCCTTTTGCCGGACTTCTTGGTGGAGATTTCTTGAAAATTTGCATATTGCACACACAGGCGGATAATCTCGTGCGCCATGCAACATTGTGCTGTGCACGTCACGCGAAAAGTCAACAAACCTTCGTGGCTGCATCATCAGCTTGGTTAGCCATCAAGGACTGGTCCTCATGGCATTGTGATCCGTTTTCAAAATTAAATCATTAAAAATGAAAGCAATGAAAGTACATATGGTGTTGATGTTTTGAGATTTTTAACTGTTTGTATATAATAACAATCGATCAAGAGCTTATTGCACGTGTGCAAATATTTTCTATAAGTAGGTTAGTATAGCAATTTTCCTGGAGCGTTGATATAGATCAAAAAATTCCGAGACTACTGGTAGGTTTACTGTGTGTTGGGCAGATTTTTGACTTGTTTGGCCAAAAATTTGTCTGGATAATAGGCTCTATGCTCCAAATGAAAGGGGAGCTTCAAATTGATGGGTGACATAGCTATAATGATTTTCTAAATAATACAACATTTCCAATGAGGACATATCAGCAGGACACCTTCATCTTTGGACAATAGCTCATCCACTTACAACCCAGTATGATTAACATAAGTTTGCAAGGGTTGGGTATACGAGTACGCGTTTGATAATTAAGACCGACCGGGTTTGGACGACATATGAACACTAATGAACATATTTAAGTTAACAATTCTTAAACTTCTTGATCAAGTAGCTAAACTATGTTAAAACATGTTTCAATAAATGAACTACTTTTGAATTTCATCCCTCTACCCCAAAAAGCCAGCTATTTATCGCCTGCTTAGGCACACGGCGACCGGAATCCGTACTCCCATCGAAATTTTGCTCCTAAGCCCCTTGGCAGCCCTTCGTGAAACGCAGATTAAACTTTCTGCCGATTCCACCAGAAAGTCAGTTGCACTTTGAAGCGGTGGTGTCGACCGAAGCTTTACACCGAGAATTCTCACGGAGACTGTTGGGAGCTTAACGTCGCAGCCGTCGTCATCGCCATCGCCATCGTCGTCGACAGTTTCATTATTATATTTACATTTTAATCTGCGGAGTCCGACCGAAACAACTCTGCCAACTGACTGCTACCTACCGACCGACGACTGTGGAGCAATAATCTCCACCAGCCAGCGCTCCTATTTGCTGGCTGGGCGAAGAAATGGTGATGCGCCAACAACAACTTCAACTTGTTCCATTTTTATTACACTTTTGCATTTTGTATATAAAATTTGCACCATCTTCTACCAGACCGACGGCGCGGCAGTAGTGGGTGGAATAGTTTTCGGGCAAGTTTCGTCGTTGTTACCTCAGCTACAACAGTAGAAGATCTATCCCCGCAGGACCGAGACAATGTTGCAGCATTATTGTGCGCCAAAAAGTTCTGATTAAATTTGAATAAAATTCCTACAGCGCACCACCTACCTACGGAGGAGTTGGCTTTCTGAGTGGCACAAGGCAGGCAGCCGACGCCGGTTTCCGGTTTTCGAATTTGGATTAGCCTGATTATGGTCGCCAGCCAGCTTCATTGCCTTCATCTTTGGTGAAACCTTACATTTTTTTCCGTTGATGCGGAATAAAAGTTATTCGCGTTCGCCCGTTTTGCTCCTCTCGCGAGTTATTTGCGTTTTACTTCAGTTTTGTATCATTTCTCATTTGGCAGTGGCGGCGGCAACGACGACGGAAACAAATTGCGGTTTATTCATATTTTTCGTCTGGCTATGGCCGAGACGCGAGTGCAGTTGCTGGTTGGTGCTCGCCTCAAACCCGAAGACACTCCGCACCGCAAGTGGAACGAATTATGGGACTTATGCGGACGAAAAAAAAGCCAATGCTAAGTCTCAGAAGAACAAGACGAATGACTGAGGTGTGAAATAATCAGAAAAATAGTTCCTGGAACGGCGAGATGAGTGATGGCGGTTGAGGAATGCAAAAAGTTGTTTACTTGCGGATATTGGTGCTTTGATAGGTATGACTAATCTTCGATTAGTCGGAGTATATTGAGAAGAATCAACTTCCTTCGTGATCTTCATGTAATGGGCGATGAAAATTACGTTTGTTATGTTTGCTATTGCTTCTAATCGTTTTGATGAGTTGCGAAGTTTTTTTTTTTCCTTAGTAGCAAATTTGAGTCTAAAAATTATCTCTATAGTAAGCACTAACAGCTCTCAAAAAATCAGCTGGATTGGATGCTAGACAGCTGAGAAATTGCGATGCGCGGTAAAGTGGGTGGGTTGGAGCGTCTAAAAGGAGATTCGACTGTACTTGAATCGTCATGTATTTTTTTAGTACAAAGAACTGAAAAATAATTAAATTTTCAGAATAATTCCTTGGGTGTACACCACGGGTTCCCAACTGGTGGTCCGCGGTCCCCTGGGGGGCCGTGAAGCCATTCCAAGGGGGCCGCAATGTTACCAAAAAATTGTAAAAATTTTATTGTATTTTGTGCAAATTATACCAATTTTTAATTTTGTATACCGTCACCCCCAAAAGCCACAATTTTAGGAACAATTTTGCAGTATAAAACGCCTTCAGATGAAAATTTTTTCGGCTGCGCCGCTATTTTTCAGCTATGGCTCAAGTTAAATGTACATGACATCATTGTTTACGAAATGTGAGTGTCGAATAAAAAAACGTATCATTGACCGTCGAAAACCCCTCCCACAGTAAATTTCTCGCTACGTCACTGTACCCAAAAAATCGGTTTGGTTCATTTAATTCCATTTTTTTTTCCAAAAGCTTTCATTGGGCCGCAGATGTTTCGACAATTCTTAAAGGGGGTCGCCACCTCAAAAAGGTTGGGAACCACTGGTGTACACTGTTTCCAAATGCCCTAGCTCGTGATCATAATCATTTTGGACCTAAAAAGTTGATTTTAGAGGTTTATTATCTTCGATGAAGTTATTTGGTATGTTAGTATCCTTCTTTTTTAAAGCTGATACTAATGTTATCAATCCTCCTATAAGTGTGAGTGATTTTTTTTTTCATCAGGGGAGATAGCGTGCTTATGTCTTCAGCAAAGTTGAGCCCGAGCTTGGGCTCATTATTTTTAGGCGACAATGGCGCCTGCCACGTCATGTTGCAGGTCAATGTGGGGATATTCTGTTGCATGGAAAAATATTAAAGAATTTGGCTGAAAAACTAACGCGTTGCATACATTCAGGCGTTTATCGGTTATGGAGATTTCTGTCCAATTTAACAAAAGTGATTCGAGTTCATAAAAACACATTTCGTTAAGAGGTTCAATACCAGAGTTGTATACCTAATAAGTGGGTTTATTGAAAAAATAGTCGAAACCAAGTTGTACAGCGGAAAGGGTTGACAAATGACACAAAAATCAACTATTTTTATGTTTGGTCAAAAAAGTTTCATATAAACTCAGTTTTAATGACAACACGTCTACGTTTGACTTTCTCTTAACAGATTGAAATAATCATCATTATGAGTCAAACTATGCAACGCCTGTCGCACTATCAATGATACCCCGTTTTACGGTGCTAAGTATCCACGGCTCCTTAATGCTATCTGTTAACAAAGCTCAAATTTTAATTGAGTTTACCAAGTATTCTAAAATATTCGTCAATTCGGATTTTAAGCAACAAAAACATACCTCTTTTTTTCAAAAAATAAACTTAAATTGTAACTAAAATCGAGCTAAAAAGGTGCAAATTCCAAAATGATCTATTTTTTCGTCTGATACTTTATGGTACCCATTCTCTTGCGATTCACAAAGGGTAAGTCTTATAGTTTATTGTAATTTTGTGAAAATCACGGAAGGCTGCAGAATCTGCAAACTTTTTGAATGCTAAAAAAGGTTAAAAAAAGCCAAAAAAAACATGATTTTGAAAACTTTTCTGTAAGAGAACAAAATAAATGAAACCACGTGCAGTTTTTTACGTTATGACTCCAATGCACAACTAGGGGGATCCGGTCATCAGGCCGAAGTACGCTTAGCTAAAGTACATCTGGCCGAAGTACGGTAAGCCGAATGGGTTGTTAGGCCGAAGTTCATAACATGTGCTCAAAATGGGTCAGTAGGCCGGGTTTCTTATTTTATTCATGGACGATGTTAACGAAATCCTGGAAGATGTTTTGAGTCCCTTGAGTTTTTTTTTACATTCCTCGAATTTAGTGCATTCTATGGATACTGGGATACACTTCCAAGATTTATTGATATTCTTTCATCCTTTCCTCTTCTCTCACATAGATGGCTTCTTGATATTTATGTTATACTGTTACGGAAATATTGATGAACAATCTGCTAAAATTCCATCTGAGATTTTCGCGTCTTTTTATAAAACGTAGTTGTTTTGAGTTGTACTATTGCAATGTTCAGTGACGATAGTAGTTGAGTTTAGTACTGATTGGCCCATGATAGTTTAACCTTCTTTTGAATATGGGCCTATCCATAAACTACGTAGACTCTGAGGGGGCGGGGTGTCTGGCCAAAGTCTACGCTCCATACAAATTTTGAAAATTTTGTATGAACGAAACACTTCAAAGGGGGGAGGGAGGATCTGAGATCTGAGATGGCCAAAATTGAGTCTACGTAGTTTATGGACAGGCCCTATTGGGTTTTATTGACCCTATTGGGTCAAACTCGGTCGTTTATTCTTCATTTCATAAATAGATGGCTTTTTCATCTCGGATGTTTTCTTCTTTTAAGAATAGGCAGTTCTTATGAGGTTTATAAGTATAATACATTCTGCCATTCAACTAGATTGCCCGTTCATGGCTCCAAACTCAATCGGACTGATGACCCATCCAGCCCAACGACACGTTCGGTTTAATGTGCTTCGGCCTAACGTACTTCGGCCTGGCATACTTCTGCTTAATAACCCATTATCCATGGCCTGATTGGTTACATTTCTTATAATAAAATTTCCCTTCTTTAAAACATAGGCTGTTCTTTCAAGTTGAACTGCTCAAATAACCATCAATATGGGCCTGTCCATAAACTAAATACGTAGGGAAGGAAGGCTTGACCAAAGTCTACGTTCCATATATTATTTAAAAATAAGTCGTTTATGGACAGCGCCTAATTTCACTGCTGCTATATTCATAAATTATTGATTTTCTTTTTTTTGTGACCAACTCTTCTATAGTATCTATAGGCGTTATAATAGAAATCTTTCATTATATACTGCTCTTTCAAAATAAGTTGTCAAAATATTGTCGGTAGTTCAACTGTCAATATATTTAAATTCCAAATGTTATTTAGGTAGTGATTTGCTTTAATCATTGATTAATAAAAATTTAGAAGAGGCTTAGTTTCAAATCTGTTCACCAAGCAAATTGAATTTATTCGACTTTTTATTTTAAAGCCTGTAGTACTATGTACAACTTTTATACTGATAATAAACTTGAGTAGATTACCATGATCGCGATGACTAGTTTTAAAGGTATCATGCATTTTCTAGAGCGTTTTCATCTATTGAATATTAAAAAATAACATGAAAGAACAGCCTATGAAAAAAAGAAGGCAAAATGATGAGTCTATTCCAAGTTGAGTGCCATATAAGTTTTAATCAGAAGAATAACAAATCTCAATCAAGCATCATGAATAACATTTTAACTCAAAAAATCCATGATCAGAGGGAATGCACAATATCAATGAGGTTTGAAAGTTTTCGTGTTCTTGATATCTTCATCCGTTCGTATACTTTGTCAAATCATAGAGGCTCTAATTTTTTTTTTATCTGTATTAACGAGATTTTAATGCAAATCTACTGGTTGAAAATATGCCCATTTTATTTTGCTGGGAACAGCTGATCTTTGTTTACTATTTTCAACCAGTAACTCAAGTGGTGTTCGTGTAATGCAGCGTGTACGTACACGCAATACTACTAAAAGGAGAAACCACTATACTCTCCTCTCTATATATACAACTCATGTATATGCATATGTTCATAACCATCGCTAGAAGCAGAAACGGATGAAAAGCCATTTCCCTTCCTTCCTACCAAATATAATATATTAATAATATGACCCACTCTAGCGCAGAACTGGCGAACGCATTTTACCGACAGCAGCGACACGGTTGACTCGCGGTCGAACTAATTTACTGCCGCAAAGCCGCAGGTGGCTTTGATTGAAAAAATAAAGATGATAAACAATGACAGTTTTAGATGAATTCCAGACGTCATTTCTCAGTGCTCCAAGGTTTCATGACTAAAGTTGTGGTGTTCTTGTAATGCAATTCAATATGGGAGTAAGAAATACGGTAGGTACAGCAACAATGCGCTTTTCAAGCTCGAGTATGATTCATGCTATTCATGCTATGGTGCGGTTTCGGTGTGGACACCATCTTAACAGCACAAGCATCTAAAACCTAACTTCATTTCCACCGAATCCTGTCAAAACTTCCTGAAGGGAATTTCTGGGGGTATAACTTTTTCAACAACAGCCATGTTGCGTGGGACTCCGACCGCTTGATTCGCTAATTTGCTATTATGCAACCAAGATGTCAGAGAAGCGTAAATGCTCACACCAAGTTGTGAATCAACCTGAACGAGTAGGTGAAGAGATAGTATCAAAAACATCCCCCCCCCCCCCCAACCGAAACTCATAACTGCCTTTCTCTAGTATTGATGGTTACGGCGAAAATATCCTGTAAATCTTTTTGCCAACATTGCGACGTCTCTCCAGGTTTAGCATTAACCTTCTGATTCGAGGGATGACTTAAAGAGAATCTCTTCGTTACAACTCAAAAAGGGAAGAAATACAAAACACTTTTGGTTCAATGGCCAAATCTGTCCGGACTTCATGAGGGCATATGTAGGTGCATTGGCCGGTATGGAGAAAGAAAGATTACTTCCAAACACATCATGAGGTCCGACCAGCAACTAAATCAAATGACGTCTACGATGCAGCAAAACACAACAGCTGCTTTGATGGTCTTTGTTATAATCGTTCGATTTCCTGGCGCAAGAAGGCGCTGTTGTCGAATAAATGTGTTCGCCGATGAACTGTATGGGAAAAACAAAAGTGGGTTATCTTGTACTTAAAAATCTTTGTTCCTACTTTCACAGCACAGTTTTAATCTATCAGATAAAACCTACGAGTTATGCAATCAAGCGAGCTGTGCCGCTTTTGCTTCATAGTAATAATGGCACTAATCTATCACCTTACTCCTGGCATCCACGCACCAATGTGTGAACCCTCTGCCAACCATATCCCACCAACACTCCGACGTCCGCATGAGTTTGTGCAGACGCAGAGGTATATTCGGTCTGATGTGGAAACAAACGAGTGCAATCATCACTTCCTTCCCCTTCCCCACATTGACCTGCAACCTGACGTGGCAGGCGGCATTGTCGCCTAAAAATATAAGATCACCAACGCTCGCACACTGAATATGCCTGTCAGTCCCCGGCAGATAATCTCATTGGTTCCTTGTGTGAGAGTAGCATCTACGGGCAGTCAATCAAGCTCTCTCTCAGTAGAGAAAATCGTGAAATTCAGGCATTTGTTCTTAACAAAATTTGTATCCCAAAGTGTTTTACTGAGTACCACATGATGAAGCAATAAAGGGTGAGTCGATAATTATTGTGCCATTTTCAAACTAACGTAACTTTTTTCCTACTTTACCAAAATCAACCAAATTTTGCACAGTTTCTCCTTATAGTATATTGTTTACATATAATGAATTCAGAAGTTATCAGTGAGATCCCGGTCGATATAGAATAAATTTAGTAAACAGTTCTAAAAAAGATGTTGTACAATCACATGCAAAACTAAAAAATCATTGTATCGCGCCATGGAACAATTAATGATTATACATTATCGGATCATCTTAATGTTCGTCAATAGTCTTCAGGAATGGTTGTCAGTGAAACATAAGCTTGGAGCTGGGTGAAAACCAGGCACGATGCACATAAACAAACCAGAGAGCTTCAATTATTTGTTTCAAGTGGAGCCTGAACATGTCCACATGGAGGGCGTTAATTGAAAATGTCGTGAATTTCACTAAAACGCATCCTAAATTTGAACCTATACCAAAAAGTTGAAATACATACATATACTAAACTACTGTAAAAAATTGGTTTCATTTCGTTAACTGTAGACAATTTGCGAATCAGTTGAAGGTAGGGTGGCACAATAATTAACGACTCACCCTTTATTTCAATCGTCTTCGAAAAATATTAGAATTTGAATAAACCAAGAAAAAAAACCATTTTGGCCAGGAATTTGATCCATTCACGCGTATGTGAGCCACCACGAAAAATGAGAATAGATAGGATTACCCAAATTTCTTATTTTGATTTTAATATCTTTTTTCGACATCTAAAATTGGTTGAATGTTTTGGAAGGTGGTTCTTTTTAATTCGCGATTTTGTGAATTTTGGTTTCGGATTTTTTCTGATTGTTATTTTTGAACTAGCTGTGCCGGCAAACGTCGTACTGCCTGTCTTTTATGTTTTATGACAATTGGTTGTACATATATGGAATTTCAGATTTTCACGATTTTCTTGCCTCCCCGGTCACTTTTTCCATTCTTTTTCCGCACGAACACGTCGGAGCCCTGCATGAATGCAGCAAAGAGAAAAATAAGTATATCTGTTGTTGACTCGTTCCCGAGTCTATTAGTGACATACAAAAACCTTTCCATTTGTATTTATTTAGATTATTTATGCCACAAACTTTAGCTTTTTGGACGCAGTGCCAGTGGTTTAATTTCCTCAACAGGAGAAGAAAAAAAAAATACTATATTTTTCCTGGAAGCCTATTTGGGATGCCGTTTTTCTTAAGATGAAAACATTTTGAGATTCTATGATTATTGTTAAAATAGGTTATAGTTATTTATGCAACGAGTTGCAAAAAGATGATTTTTTCAGCACGAGTCGTACATAATCTTGAAAAAGTTCCTGAAAGCTTGAAATCTGAAGAATTTTTTGATATGCATAACTCAAAATCAACAAAATGGTCACTTACACCCCTTTGCGTCTGGGCTCCACAATTATTATGTACCCCAAATAAAAACTGGTGATGCAATGTTAACCAATTTGAAGCAGTTCCTAGAAAATAACAATACTAGGCAAGCGTAATACGATTGTTATCATATTCTGTTCAAGTCGGGGCAAACTTTAACTTCTTCTTGGTGTAACGGTCCAACTAGAACAAGGCCTACTGTTCAGCTTCTATGTGTTCCATGAGCACTTCCACAGTTGACATTTTACAATTTACTGAGAGTTCCTCTGCTAATGATCATTTTGCGTGCTCTATGATACCCAACGAGCGAAAATCGAATCCGTCACCCTCAACATGGTCATGCTGAATATCCAATCCACACCTTTACAGCTGTGGCCATATTTTTGGAATTCTAATTGTCTGTCTGTTTCTTAAGAGATCACATCATCCTGAAGAGTCATCCAAAATTTCGAGATCTGGAAAATTTGTCGAAAATCAATCAAATTACGGTTTCTAGTCTAGTGTTAAATTCATCGCAAACTCTACTTGACCTAATCCAACGCAATAAAAGTTTTCCCACAGTAAGGCTGATATAAATTTTATTCTGACTTTTTGTTATCCCCCCATATTTTTGTTTTACTGGATTTTGCATGTTGAGGGGGCAGCGGCAGATACAACATATTTATTAATATATCGGGTTTTGTTCAAAATTATTTAAAACATCCGGAGAGTTTTTAATATTTTTCTGATTCAATACTTTATTATTGTTATCCCCCCCCCCCTCCCCCGTCGACCAGCCAAAGAGTGGGAGAAAGGGTGAAATACATGTTTGTAACGGCCTAATCATCTAATGCGACTTCAAAAACTGACATTTCATCTTTGTCGACTTTGTCTCTGCTCTAGTATCTGCAGCAAACAACAATGCTCATTGCCCCGAATATAAAGTCTTATCTTCCGCCCAGCGGTTGACATAAACTCATTATCTTCAAATATAACCCACCGTAGACAAGCAGCATCACGCAGTTTTCAACGAAGTCGCATCAAACAATCATGTCCGCGTTGTTACTGATACTGGCGCTAACGCCACTGTTACTAGCCATAATCTACATCAAACAAAAGTACACCTACTGGGCTCGCCGGAATGTTCCGTTTCTGAAACCGCGCTTCCCGTACGGAAACTTCCACGCACTGGACCGGAAATCCATCGCCGACGTATCCCGCGAGGCCTACGAGCAGATGAAGGACTTCGGATCGTTCTATGGGGCGTACTTCTTTCTGCAACCGCTGATAACCATCACCGATCCGGATCTGATTAAGCTGGTGTTCATTAAAGATTTCAACTTCTTTCCGGATCGGGGCATGTACTTCAACGAACGGGATGATCCCCTGTCGGCGCACATGTTCGCCATCGAGGGTAACAAGTGGCGATCGCTGAGGCAGCGACTTTCGCCGACGTTCACTTCCGGTAAGATGAAGATGATGTTCCCGACATTGGCTGCGGTTGGAGAAAATTTTTCGGAATTTTTGATTGAGGAAATCGGCGGTGGGAAGGTAGTGGAAGTGAAAGACTTTATGGCGAAGCTTACGACCGATATCATCGGAAGTTGTGCATTTGGAATCGAGTGTAACAGTTTCAAGGACCCGCAGGGCAGATTCAGGCAGTTTGGAAAGAAGGTGTTTGAAACTCCACCACATGGATCGCTGGTTAGGCTGGCGCTGAAATCATTCCCGGATATTGCTCGGCGGCTACGGATCAAAGCTTTACATGAAGACGCGAGTCAGTTTTTCTATGATGTTGTGAGAGATACAGTGAATTACAGGGAGAAAAGTGGCGTAGAAAGGAAGGACTTTCTAAGTTTACTGATCGACATGAAGAAGGATGGCGTAGATTTTACCATGGACGAGATTGCAGCCAATTCGTTCATCTTCTTTGGTGCCGGATTTGAAACGTCTTCTTCGAACCAGACCTTCTGTTTGTACGAGTTGGCGCGGCATCCTGATTATCAAGAAAAGGCTCGCCAAAATGTTCTGGATGCTTTGCGGAAACACGGAGGAATGACCTATGAAGCCGCTTGTGATATGCAGTATTTGGATCAGTGCATAAATGGTTTGGAAATATGTTCTTCAATTCGTTTCAATAACTAATTGACTGATCGTTCTTTCAGAAACACTGCGACTGTACCCATCTGTTCCAGTTCTCGAACGAAGGGCCTTCCAGGACTACAAAATTCCCGGTCATGACGTAGTGATCCCCAAAGGCATGAAAATCAACGTGCCGGCATTCGCCATCCACCGGGATGAACGGTTTTATCCTGATCCGGACGTGTTCAATCCAGATCGATTTCACCCAGCAGAAGCTGCCAAAAGACATATTTGCACCTTTATACCGTTTGGGGAAGGTCCTCGCATCTGCATCGGGCTACGCTTCGGAATGATGCAATCCAGAGTGGGTTTAGCCACCATCCTCAGCAAATTCCGTATTAGCACTTGCTCGGAAACGCCGAACCCGCTGGAGTATTCGAGTAAAACTTCCGTTCTGATACCGAAAGAAGGGCTATGGCTACGAGTCGACCCATTATAAAATCAGTCATCGCCTAGGTCATCGCACAACTATTCCGATATGCAACAATAAAGAGTCATAAACTGTAAACAGCTGCAGTGCCAAGTAGGCCACGTGATTTATCAATCCGAATGCGGAAGCGGCGCCTCGTCTAAGAAAATAATTGAAAATTAGACAACTCTAACGGCAGTTCCCTTTAATCGACCCTAGCCTAGCAGGCCGGTCGTCGATTCAAATCAAACAAAGCGCCTCTTTCTCTCACACACAGCCTACTCGGCTAGCTAATGTTGTTTTTGTTAAGGTATTCTTTGCTTGTGCCGACGGCGGCAACAACGCCAGGCTTCTAATCGATCCCAGACACGTACAATCGGTTTTTCTCTATGCATGTTAATAGGATCGTTTTTGTCCATCACTCCCAGCAGCCCAGCCATCCCCTTTGCTTCCTCCTCCTCCCTGTTACTAGAAAGTTTTTCTTAATCTTAATCGGTTGCGCGCCAAAGTTGCCGCGCGCTGTAAATGAAACTGTAATAAATCATAATCTTTTCACAATACGGCGCTCGTTCCGTAAACAACTTCGAACAGTCACACCGCAATCCGCCAAGGGCCAGTCGATCGGAACTAGGCAGCCAGCGATGAGAACTTGGAAATGAACAGTTTGGAGTGAGTGGTAGCAGGCTGCTGGGGATTAAAGGTCGATGAGCGTTGAGGCGACGCGACGCGCTAATGAAAGTCAATGGTTGCCAATAAGTTTTGCAATTACCGTCACTATTAGCATAGTTGATGGGATTTTTTTTCTGTTGGCATAACTGACAGGCAAAAATTGGCATATACTATGTTGCAAAATGTGCAACTTAAACATTCTCATAGACAATGATGTAGACATAGACTATAAATTACCGACAACCGTAGTAACTTCACACTAAGAAAATCTTAAATTTACCATGAACGTAATTGAACAAACTGACACAATTAAGCAAGACACAAACGTAAAACGAACTTATTTTTGTGACTTAGATGATGTAATCATATAAAGGTAAAGTATCAAACTAATATTATGTCATGCTGGACTTATTTGGTAAACTTCATAGCAAACGCCCACGATATTAAATCACAAGGCTTACAATTTAGTTCATCGTGTTGTAAATTTACACGATCGATGACACAATCACTCTTTGTTTACTAACGGCTCAGTTTGAAACGTCAACTTTCAGATCCAGTTGTGTACGCGAAATAAATCAACTTTTTTGCAAATATTAAACAAATTTGATCTATTAACAGTGTTAATGTAGTTTATTTTGTGTGAAAAACCAATGGCAGCGTTTGTTGGACCCGGCAGAGCAAGCGTCAGCAGCAGAAAACTGTTTCACGATTCAACGAACCGGTGCCGAAAAGAAGAACTTCTCGATGGATGGTATTTGTTTGAATGTTGAAAACTGAATGTTAGTGTGATCTGGAAGCGTTCTGATAGATATGAGGAAAAACTAATGAATAAATAGCTAAAAACTATATCTTTCGTTTTTCATTATCAATTATTTACCGATAGTAACTGGGGTGATAAAATTGACTGGAAATTTTTTGAGGTTATGTTTCGGTACGTGGTCATCTTCTTCTTCTTCTTTTTGGCTCTATGTCCCCACTGGGACTTGGCCTGCCTCGCTTCAACTTAGTGTTCTTTGCGCACTTCCACAGTTATTAATTGAAGGGCTTCCTTTGCCTGCCATTGCATGAATTTGTATATTGTGAGGCAAGTACAATGATACACTATGCCCAGGGAGTCCAGAAAAGTTTCCCGACTGGAACGGGAATTGAACCCGCCGTCTCCGGATTGGCGATCCATGGCCTTAACCACTAGGCTAACAGGAGACCCCATACGTGGTCATCTTACTGTAAAATTACCGGCATCTGCTCCTCTTGTAAAAATAAGTTCGCACCTAATTTCGTGTCATTTTGCTCGCTGTAATATGTCGGCGTAAAATGACACAATTTTACACGTGTTTTTCGTAGTGTGTTGTTATAAACGAAGACTCAATGATAACTATTTCAAGATACTGAAAATTAATTCTAGGAAAAACCTCTGCATATCTGGAGGAGTTTTATTTAATAACTCTTGAATAGATCTTCAGATAGATCCCTGGATTACTTGAGAAATCCCTGAAGAAACCTCGTGGAGAATCCCAGAAGAATACCAGAATCACTGGATGATGTTAAGGAAACTCCAAATCGAATCGCTGAAGGAACCGCTGGAGGAATCCATGCAGAAATCTCCGGCAAAATACTAGGAGGGACCCCTGTAGAAACTCCTGGAAAATTTTCATATTGAGTTCCCAATCTTTGCCCGACCCATGGAGGATTTTTTCGTAGAATCTCTAATGACATCCCGGCAATAATCCCTCGAGATGTTTTTTAGTAATCCTTGCAGGAAGCCCGTGAAGAATCCTGGAATAAATTGCTAGATTATTATTATTATTATATTTTATTAAAGACACTTTATCAAATAAGTTGGCATTCGTGTCCAACAATTGCTAGATGAATCCCCAAAATGTTTGGGATAGGCAACTTTTTTTTTCACTTACAAAAAAAAAATTCATCATGCTGTAACTTTTCATAGAATGCATCAAAAAATTCTCAAATTTTGACTGTTTATCAAACTATTTCATGTGCATCATTAGTACAAATTTGGGCTTGATTGATTGATCTTTCGCTAAGTTAGAATCGTTCGAGTATAACACCATTTTAAACAACTAATTTTTGAGCTGTCATATTTCGGAAACCAGTGAACCGAATTGAATGAAATTTTGAACATACATGCTTCACAAACAATAACATGCTTCACAAATTATTAAAACATGGGTACTTTTCAAACGTTGAAAAAAGTTATCATAGATAGACACTTTTTGGATTTTTCTCCAAAAAAATGTAAGTTTTTTACATCAATGTTAATAAATTTTGGTGTTGATATCCAAAGATTTTCCACTCCTGTTCTCAAGATATTTCTAATAAGATATATTAGAGCTTATTAAGATTAATGGAAGAACACATATAATACTTTTTGTGTGGTATTGTAAATTTGACTCATTTTTCTCTATATGGGTAAAAGCTTCATCCCGGTATAACTTAATCTACCGTGAGAAAATATTACATTTTCGAACGTCGTATTGAGTATCAATATATTGTTGATAAACGTTAACAATTTCATTCAATTTGGTACACCGGTTTCCGAGATATAACAGTTCAAAAATTAGTTGTCTAAATAATAGTCATGATGATGATGATTGACCTGGGCTTGTTAGGGGAATATCTGTAAATAAAAAGAAAATCGGGTTAAGTACGGTTCCTTTGAATTCCACTAAGAATTTGCATCCTTTGACAGATACGTATTTCGACCTCAACTGTAAGGTCGTCTTCAGTGTCTTGTAGTCGAGTCAAGTACAAGACACTGAAGACGACCTTACAGTTGAGGTCGAAATACGTATCTGTCAAAGGATGCAAATTCTTAGTGGAATTCAAAGGAACTGTACTTAACCCGATTTTCTTTTTATTTAAATAATAGTGTTTACCCGAACGGTTCTAACTTTGCGAAAAATTCATCAATCGAGCCCAAATTTGTACCAATGATGCACATATAAAAAGTTGACAAACAATCAAAATTTGAGATTATTTGATGCACTCTATGAAAAGTTACAGCATGTTGAATTTTTTTGTGAGAAAAATAAAGTTGCCTATCCCTAAAATTTTGGCCACCATCTGTATGTGGGGATGCCGAAGAATTGCCGGGACGAATTTCTAAAGGAATAATTGAAGTAATTTCTGCAGGAATATTCTAAAGAACTGTTGGAAGAAGCTCTGAAGAGATTCCTGTAGGTATCCCGGTAGAAATCCCGGAGCGACCTGGATAAATCTAGGTAGGAAAACCTGGATGTTTCCGTTGGAAATTTTCAGAGGATTTCTGAAGGCATTTCGAGAGGCAGCCCTGGAGGACTTTTTGGAAAAAATACTGAAGAGTACTGAAAATAATTCCTAGAAAAATACTAGGAAAAAAAAATCCTGGAGGAATACTGTGAGGTATTCCGGGAGAATCCTTGGAGGAATTCCGGAAAGAAAATCTTGGAGATATGTCTTAAGGAATACCAGGAGGCATTCAACTAGGCATCCTAGGAACCCCTGGAAACATCCGGAGGAATCTCTGGAGGAACTTAACTATGAGTAATCTTTGGGGACGTCTTGATAGGGGTCCCAGCAGAAGTAGACATTTTTGAATAAAATCCCTGAATTTTCGAGATGCTATCGTAATCCAGTGCCTGAGAGAATCTCTTCAAGAATTGATTCCTGCAGGGGAGAAACAAGGTGGGAATTGTGGTTTAAGTTCTTGGAAGAATTCCATAGAAAATCGTTGGGGGAATGCCCGCAGAAATACTTGAAGCAATCAGGGAAGAGATCTCTAACGTAGGGGTTCTCAAACTTTACAATGATACATATTGCCCATTTTACTGGCATTTTACCAGGTTAGCTGGTATGTCTGAAACATACTGGAAAAACTTGTAATTAGAAGGCACGAAATGTTGCTAATTGGCAAATTGAGAGATGAAATTTGTGAAAAAAATCGCGTTCTGGTGGGATTCGAACCCACGACTCCGTATTCGCTAGACCGGCGCTTTAACCAACTAAGCCACAGAACAGGTAATGGTTCTGCGGAATAGAAAGCCAAACTGACTCCGAAGCCGCACCATGAACACTCCTATTTCACAAACTCATCTCTCTTTTCGGCATAGATGCCAATCCACAACACACTCCTGTTTGTGCCCACTACCTACATGTGCGAGCGAGTTATTTATATGAAGCCGAGACTTACTCTCGCACTCCGCATACCTAGCCACCAGGCAGTTTGTTTTGCTGGTGTCTAATTAGTATGCGTCGAGAGCTCGACGCATTACAAGTTTTTCCAGTATGTTTCAGACATACCAGCTAACCTGGTAAAATGCCAGTAAAATGGGCAATATGTATCATTGTACCCTTGCTTGCGCCACTTGGCGCAGTTCGGTCGTCCGAGCGTCCGACCGTGCCGAGCTCTCGACGCATACTAATTAGACACCAGCAAAACAAACTGCCTGGTGGCTAGGTATGCGGAGTGCGAGAGTAAGTCTCGGCTTCATATAAATAACTCGTTCGCACTTGTAGGTAGTGGGCACAAACAGGAGTGTGTTGTGGATTGGCATCTATGCCGAAAAGAGAGATGAGTTTGTGAAATAGGAGTGTTCACGGTGCGGCTTCGGAGTCAGTTTGGCTTTCTATTCCGCAGAACCATTACCTGTTCTGTGGCTTAGTTGGTTAAAGCGCCGGTCTAGCGAATACGGAGTCGTGGGTTCGAATCCCACCAGAACGCGATTTTTTTCACAAATTTCATCTCTCAATTTGCCAATTAGCAACATTTCGTGCCTTCTAATTACAAGTTTCTCAAATTTTTCCAACTCGCGACCCACTCTTGACAGCAAAATAATGTGGTGGCCCCTAGGGTGGCCCACCTTCTTGTATTTTGATGGAAATAGTAATTAAAAAAATGTTCACTTATTTTTGCTAAAATGTGGTTCGTGGTGTCAAACCGATTTCATGAATTATCTTCATGTGTCAAAAACTTCTTCCATGAATTGCTCAAATCCCCTTTTTTTTAATTTTCGTAGTACGCAGTTAGCTTTTCAAGTGGATAGTATGTATGGTTTTTTATACGTATTAACGAGTATTTTATCTCGGGACACACGTTTGTCGTTCACAGGACATATTTGTTTACAACTTTGTAAATTTAAGTGTAAAAAAATTCAAAGTGGCATAAGATTATAGTTCATTTATTTATAAATTTATTTATAAATTTATAAAGATTGCAGTTGTAGAACGTAAATTATGAAAAAAAAAATTTGGATTTTTTATATACAAACTTGAAAATTGCATGCCATTTTGTTTTTATTTGTACATACATTGTGAGATTAAAAAAAATAATTCTTAAAAATATTTCAAAGGTAAAGTTGCAATTTCATCAATCCACAGAGTTTGAAGAAAATATTAAAAAAAACGAACCAAAACTGCGAATGCGCAACAGCTTGAAGCCATCGTTTCAGAACATTGCAGAAATTATGATGAAAATTTTAGAAAATATTTGAATTCTTTCAAAAATTTTAAGGACAAACGCAATTTCCAGAAATAGTTCAACCAATTCAACAATAAAAACTCTAACAATTATTACAAATTTCAACAAATTTACGCTCAAACTTTCGTGCAACCTACTAGAAATCAGCCCACGACCCACCGGTGGGCCGCTACCCATAGGTTGAGGTAATTTCGGAATCAATCTTTAAAGGAATAAAAAAAAATGAAGTTTATATCTTTTAAAAAAGGAACAAATGTATGACAGCAGAGAAAACAATAAAAGTTTGATTATTTGCATGAGAGCATGGATTGGAACGATATGCAAAGGTCTTATATAACTATCAGTTGTGTGTGGCAAAGTATACACAAGTGCCATCTTCACTGGATGAGGCTAAGAAGTTCATGAATAAGCTAAAAAACAGTAAAACTGCTGAGAAAGACGAGATCTTGGTCGAATATTGGGTTTTTCAAGTGCTGGGGGCTACCGATAATTGGTGGCGTATCCCAGCAAGTCCCAGAAAAAAAAAATGTTTATATCTAATCACGTATCTTCAACCTATCTACCTAGGGTCTTTTACCATAGTTTTGTATAGAGTTAGATACTGTATGCCCCTAACTCTATACAAAAATTCAAATCATTCCGTTTGAACTTAACTTAGTTATAGCGACAAGTGCCCAAAATAGGTACACCTGCCCAAATGGTACAAGACCCTATCACATGAGATTTATGACTGTTTCTGGGATGATTTTTTTATCTTTTGTGTGGACATAAGTCTACAAGGAAGGAAGGGGTCTAAGATCATCAACCTTTCCTTGAAATCGATCATAAATTGGGATCGACAACTACCATGTTTCGAGCAAACGACCTCAAACTTTAGATTGCTAGTGTACATTTTCCCCTAGATAATCATATCTCACCTGTCGAGATCAGTGACATCAAAGTACCTAGATAAAAGAGCCTCACATCAGACTCTGCCTTTTCGGATTGTCACGGAAGTCAAACCCGATTAAATATTCACGTACAAATGTGTAAACATTTGTTGTGGACTGCAACCATGTCGCATCGTACTAGCTGTTGTCGTTGTCGTCGTCAGCCTCGTTACCATTAGAGGAAGCCAGGCAGAGTCTAGAGTTCCGCGCAAAAGAGCTAACTGACGGAATGTTGTGTTGACTGCTATCCTACTACCGCTTGTTTCTCTACCCGGGGGTCGTTATGTATACGACCTCGGCAAACTTTCTTCTTTTCGCACAATGCAAAACTTTGGTCCGCGCGCGTTTCGGGAAGAGTTTTAGGAAAGTAGTTCCTTCCTGCTACTAGCAGAAGAAGCTCTATCACAACTTTGGCTTCCCTCTCGATATTTGGTGGGATAGATTCCTCTGGGATGACGACGCCAAGTCGACAACGATGAGATACGAGTAAGGCATCGCGCGCTGCTGTGTTGTCGCGGCTTGTAGTGCTCGTTCTGAGATGCTGCAGCCATGGCCCGGTTAGTGTGTACAAGCAGTGGTTTTAATTGAATAACTCTGTCGAGCGTAATGAGACTTAATTAAGGATAAAATTCCCGGAACAGCGGAACAAGCTAAGAAAGCGGTTAGCTCCGCACTATTCTTCGGAATATATAATTAACCGCGAAGAAATGCAAAGGATTCAGGGGTCCCCATCCGGTGTTCGTTGTTTGTTTGTCCTGTGAGAGAGTGGTGAGTGCGGTAATATAGCACGAAGGAACGAGGATCAAATAGCGGTCGGTCGGTGGCGGTGGTACTTGAAACTTCCCAAGATACTAACGATTTCATGTTTTATCTGCTTGTTCGTGCAACAACGGTGGAGTATCGTGGGAATGGTAAACCTCACAATTCACTACTACTTGACGAGGCTCCCAGGTGAAACCAAGCTTAATGTCTTAATGAGTTCATTCGGAAGGATTTTGTTAATTTTGTGCTAACTTAAACCGCTCTCAGATTACGTGCAGTCCGATTATCTAACAATGATGCTTCAGTCAGTCAAAATCGACAAGACACGATAGCGATTGATTATGTAAGCGTTGTAATTAACCAGCATGACAACACCACATTCCCCCCAATTAAGAACTGACCCTCTCAAGCAATGAGCCCTCTCTGGATTCGTTAATTGATGCTAAATCTACCTGAAGGGTGATGCACTTTGCGGTATGGAGTCCTGCTTATAAATTCAAAAACAACGCCATCATTAATATTCATAAGTACACCTCGGTCCCATGGCACCTGATTGGGGAGATAATGTTGGTAGGGATCTGCTAAAAACAATCATTGACTTCATTGAGCAAAAATTTTGGATTTTCAATTCGACAAACAGCCAAGCGCTGTCTCAGACTCTCTTAGACCAAGCCCACTCATGGGCTCCATCAAGCGTTTTAACGTTAACCCATATCCGCCCAGCGTCCTATTTATAGGACAGATGCCCCGAACGCCCAGCGTCCTATAAATAGGACAGTCCTTTTGATGTGAATATCTCCAGAATTATGCAAAATTTTAGAATACTTTCTTCAGAGATAATGTTCTCCACACCCATACCTTGCTCATAGTGGACAATATAGTATGTGACTGGTTCACTAGGTGGCGTAAACGATGCTGAAAAGAATGCAAATTGTCACGATCTGTGAGCATCATTTCCAATGCGAAAAAAAAGTTATTTCCCTGGAATCTTGACAATGGCTAATAATTTACAGTTCATTTCTTCGGCAGAGTTGTTAATCACACATTCCTTAGGATGTGGAGGTGGTAGCAAGGATATTTAAATTCAAGATGCGGCTTAGGTTCCAAGATGGCGGTCAAAACTTCAGAATATATGCTTTTTAACGACAATGCTGCTTCGGATACTATGCAATATGAGTATCTATCGATTGGGCTTGATGAGTAGAAGCCAAAAATCAATATTTTACGCCATTTTGAAATCCAAGATGGCGGACCATATCCAAGATGGCGGCCACGGAATAGTAGTTTGATTTATAATACCATGCAATATGAGTATCGATCGATCGGGCATGATGAGTAGAAGTAAAAAAGCGATATTTAACGCCATTTTGAAATCCAAGATGGCGGACCATATCCAAGATGGCGGCCACGGAATGGTAGTTTGATCTATAATACCATGCAATATGGGTATCGATCGATCGGGCTTCATGAGTAGAAGTCAAAAATCGACATTTGACCCTATTTCGAAAACCAAGATGGGTATCTATCGATCGGGCTTCATGAGTAGAAGTCAAAATCGATATTTGACCCTATTTCGAAATCAAAGATGGCGGACCATATCCAAGATGGCGCCCATGAAATGGTAGTTTGAGCTATGATACCATGCAATACGGGTATCTATCGATCGGGCATGATGAGTAGAAGTAAAAATCGATATTTTGCGCCATTTTGAAATTCAAGATGGCGGACCATATCCAAGATGGCGGCCACGGAATGGTAGTTTGAGCTATGATACTATGCAATATGGGTATCTATCGATCGGGCTTCATGAGTAGAAGTCAAAAAACAATATTTGACTCTGTTTAGAAATCCAAAGTGGCGGCCCATATCCAAGATGGCGGCCCATTTCCAAGATGGCGGCCCCATAATGAGTGTTTGAGCTATGAAACCATGCATTATGGGTATCTATCGATCGGGCTTCATGAGTAGAACTCAAAAATGAATATCCGACGCCATTTTGAAACCCAAGATGGCGGACCATACCCAAGTTAGTGGCCACGGAATGGTAGTTTGAGCTATGATACCATATTGCATGCGTATCTAAAGGGTAGCGGGTAGGATAAAAGGTGGAGCAGACGGTCGGGTAGAGGGTCTGGGTGAATGAAAGAGTAGAGAGAGTGGAGTAGAAGGTTAAGGTAGAGGATAGGGTAGACGGTAGGGAGAAGAGTAGAATAGAGAGTAGGTTTGAGGGTAGGAAAAGTGTTAGGGTAGATAGTAGGGTAGACGGTACGATTAAGCACAATATATACTAGAGGGTACGGTAAGGGATATGGCAGTGGTTATAGTAGAGGATAGTTTAGAGGGTAGGGCAGATGGTAGGGTTGAAGGTTATGATAGAGCGTAGGATAGAGGGTTGGAATAGAGGGCAAAGAAGACAGAGGTTAGAGAATAGGGTGAAGAATTGAGATGAGATTAGATGAGCTGAGGTTCTTTTTTGAGATACCTTCAGGAATTCTTTCCAGGATTTCTTCAGGCATTCCTTTCGAGAATCTTCTCAGGCTTATTCCCGAGATTCCTTAAGATATTGCTTCCGAGATTGCTGTATGGATTGCTTCGGAATTCTCTTCAGTGATTTTTGCAGGCGTTGTTTTGGAAAATCATGACAGGATTCTGTTAGTTATTCTTTTCTGCATTCTTTCAGGGATTTGTGCTGGAATTCCTTCAAAGATTCCTTCCATGATTTCTACTGTTATTGCTTAAGGGATCCCTCCCGAAAAAAAAAATAAAAAATATATTTTTTTTCCGAGATTGTTTTTTGGCAACCCTAGATCATAGAGACATCTTCTATGGTTCTTGCAGGAATGCCTGCTCAGCTTCTGGCCGGCATTCCTGTCATGATCTCTCGAGGGAATACATCAGGTATTCTTTACGGGATTCCTTCAGGAATAACTTCAGGGATTTCTGCCAGAATTGCTTTAGAAAATCCTGAAAGGATTCTTTCAGAATTTTTACCCAGTATTCTTTCACGGATTCCTTCTGGAATTACTTCACTGATTCATTTTAGTATACTTTCAAAGTGTTCTGTCGAAACATATTCAGGGAATCCTAATGGAATTCTTTGCATGAGCCGGGATCCTCGCTCGGGATTTATACAGTAATTCCTTCCGGAATTTCTTCTGTGATTATTTCGGGGATTCCTACCAAGCTTTCAGTTGAGATTCCCTCAGAACTCTACCAGATATGACTCTCAGAATTCCTTCTGTATATCCTCCTGGGATTCATTCGGGGATTCCACATTATCTTTTCGATGTAACTTTGATAGTGCCTAGAATAACACCATAAAATTCACATATTGTTTACGAATAAACAGTCATGGAGTAATACAAACATAAGTGGAGAAGCCGTGTAGAGTATATCTGGTTGAAATTTTATATCAAAACATGGAATGATGATGAACCTGGGCGTGTTAGTGGAATACCTGTAAATACGAGACACCAAAGACGACCATATAGTTGAAGTCGAAATACATATCTGTCAAAGGAGACAAATTAAATGGAACATTACTTAACACGATTTTTTTTTATAAATATAAAAAAACTATTGAAAAGTTTACGTATGGTGAGTCCGTAAAGAGAGTTTGTGGGGTGCTGAAGGAAAAATTCAATTACTTTATTAGAAATAATTATCTGTATAAAATCTAACTTCTAAAGTATTTTAACGTTTGCTTATGCCTCACATAGTGAGCTCTCTTTATTTGATTTGTTAAAAAAATGAGAAATGATGAACACTGCAGTCGAAACTACATGAAATTACAAGAACCATGCATTGCATACTTTTAGGCGTTTATCGGGTTCGATTTCTGCCCCAATTTATAAGTCCTTTTTCAATTCTTTTTGAGTGGTTATCATCTCTCTCACTTGTTTAGAGCTGCATTTTATCTATACGGATCAGAATATAACGATAGCGTGGAAGTTGTGCTGAAGAAGAACTCAAGAAAATCATCAGATATTGAGGATCTACAATGAAGATTTTTTTTGGAACTACACCATAGACTTCCACTTTTTTCATCAAACCATGCTTATTTTATTGGAGCTTGACCTTTGATAACAAATTTATTTGAAGATTTAAATTGTGAGACACCTTGGGCGTTAACGGGTTAAGTAGAGCCCCGAACAAAGAAGCGAACCGCACCGGTCGCTGCTAAGTAGGGCTCGAAAGCGAAAAGTTTACGTACGGTTCGTAGCAGGGCTTAGAATATAGAGACACGTAAAGTACGGTCTCTATCCGTAGGCTCGTGCGCTCTCTCGCGTTTAGCTCTCTGGGTAGCGTAAAGAGGAGACGAAAAAACGTGAGTATGGATTTGTTGCCAGGTTTATAGTTTCTAGAGAATGATTTTCTTGTTTTGTATAGGTAGGAATTTATTTTAGTTTGCATAAAATATTTAAAATTTTTATTTTTACTTGCTTTGAAATGTTCAACCAAATAATATCATAGACCGTTGTACGAATAACACAACAAATTGTCTGACATACAATTGTGATAGAGTGACAATACAAACGCAGAAAAATAATAGGTTTAAATTGACAAGCTTTGCTTAAGTATGTTATGAATAAAGTTTTCCCTTCTTCGTCAGTTTTAGGATCATGCATAACGAAAATGTATTGATTTTCTCTTAAAAATAGTTACGATTGCTCATAATCGCACTTTTAGTTTTTGATTCGGCCGATCGTTTCGAAACTAATATTTGTTGAAATGTTTAATGATTCAGTGAGTTTTGCTATTTTAAAACGTATGTTTGAGCCGGAGTTTCTACGCAGCAAGTAAAGTTTGGTTTCGCACATTTAGAAAAATGTCCAAATAAATAACTCGCGAAGTTCGTTCCGACAAGTTCCAAAATGATCGTCATCCGTCGCAGATTCCGGTGAGAAGATGTGCGTATTTTCTAACCCGAAAAGATACCATTTGACGGTAATAAGTGACCACAAGGTTTTCTTTCTTCACTTTCCGGGCTAAGATCCTCCGCTTAGAAAGAGCTGTGCCTCGCCTTTCGTTTTGTCGTGTATATTTCGAAAAGGGCAAAGGAGTTTTGGTTTGATTGCTGTTTTTGAAAATGGTGGTCGTCAGTGGGTGGTTTATTAATTATAAATTTAAAAATATAAATTAAATAAACGAGACATTAGGAAGAAAGTGTGCGAAACGGGTAACTTCAGCCTTGTAGAAACAATAGGGCAAAGCAGAAAAATAATCTGCGAAGACCCCATGTGAATAGGAGGTTCGACATTAGATCTATAAAAACAATCCAACAATTGGGGAGATCTTTCCAATATTACACATTTATTCATAGCTCTATTATCCACATTTTCATATATTTAAAACATATTCATCAACATGTAATCTGGAACGTTTGGTACAATATGTCCACGCATCCTTCGTCCCCTGTAAATTCGAGAAGTACCTTGCCGAAAGAAAATATTCTGTACTTCAAGTATTTCGAAGAATCATCTTTGCGCGTAAATACAACGCAGTAGACCTGGCCGCTTTGATGCATGTGTCATATCTCTGATATGAGTAGTTACGATTTTTCAAAGATGCTTTGACTGTACTGCCGTTCTAAGCATATCTGTACCATGTTGTTTTTCTACGCATACTGTCCCACCGCCCTAAATTACGTGACAACTAAAAATCAATGTCAAAAAGATGCTTGACGTTATCGTACCTAATTCAATTCAGATATCATAGAAACACTACAGTTACTTTTTTTTTTTTTTTGTAAAAACAAACTTTAATCATACCGATAAAAATCTAAAAAAAATGGAGTCGAGCTGCCAAGTTTCATCAATTAAAATAGGCGGTGTGCAGGACTGCCATATTGTAGATTCCTCGTTATAGAAAAAGTAAGGTGTTGGATGTTAAAATACAACAATTGTTGTATGAAGTGCCAAAAAGGAGAGTGGGTTTATTATGTAATTTGACAAATACGCAGTCTACTTCAAGCGCATAGAATCTGCTTCCAACAAAATATTCATATACCAGCATCCAAAAGATCGCAATATATATTCAGATTTCCGATTGATGCTTTGTAACTAAAAAGTTGTGACTGAGTATAGAATTAACTTTTTGAATTAATTATTTCAAAGAAAAGTATCTCAAATGTAGATATGGTAAAAAAAAGTGGTTTCAAAGCTATGGTCACGGCACACGTGAATATCTCAAAAACCGTAAGTGTGACGACGAAATTAAAAAAAAATCGGATCCTATGCCTTTGGACCAACTTACTTCAACATATCCCAGTGGTTGTCAATATGACGTCACGGGTCACGGGAATGTCTGAAGTTCCGAAAGTGCTAGAAAGTAGTGCAAATGTTTTCCGGATTGTGCATCTCATGGAACAATATGTTCAATACAAATGCATTTCAAAGATCAGTGGATTCCAATCCGTGGTCACGGGCCACGGGAAATTCTCAAAAACTCTAAGAAGAAGTGCTCATGTTTTTCAGATTGGTAAGCTCAAGGAGGAGTATATTCAAGAACCGAAAATGTGAGAATGAAATGAAATTATTTTTCGGGACCTTCAGAAGTATTCAGGATGTTTCAAGGATTCTCAGGGGTCCCAAGAGGCCTTAGAGGCGTTTCATGGTGGTATCAGAGGATCTCAGGAGGTTCCAAGTAAAGTTCCAGAGATTCTATGGAGTGTTTCAGGGGTTCTCAGGGGGTCCCATGGGTGTTTCAGGAGCCTCCCAGTGATTCTCAGGGGGTTTCAACAGGGGCTCCAGGAGTCTTAGGAGTTTCTCTGGAGGTTCTGGTGTTCTCAAAGCATTCCAGGGGGCTTTCAGGAGTGTTCCAGAGAGAGTTCCAGGCGGTACCAGAGGCATGTCAGGAAGTTTCAAGGGTACAAGGGGCATATGAATGACCAAACTTTGGTCTACGTTCGTAATCCACGACAGACCCATACTAGTTAACTATACGCCAAATAGACCGTCAATTCAGCTTGGGGACCACTAAGATTTGTAACAGTCATTTGCTCCAGATTGGGAATCACTGATTGCAAAATCTAAAAATCGATTTTCACTTTCTCATCGCTCTTTTAGTTCTTAAGAAGACTCCAGATTGGAAACCTCTGAGGTTTGCAACACCAGTTTATTGTATAAGAACCAGGGTCGTGCAATTTCGAAAGGAAAACATGACGTACGACGACTGTAGCAAATCGTTTCCCATGCGAACGGACTGCTGTGATGCTTCATCTCTCACCCAGCAACACACTCGTTCGTTGCTGCTACAGAAACAAGTGTGTATGAAACATGGGATGATACACTTGGATTTTCGTTTCATTTATGAGTCATTGAAATACTTCAACATGCTAAAAACACTATTTTAACCACATTTTTAAATAGTGTTGCACGCCAATAGAATGATAATTATGTTTTATGAAAGAGGATAACAAATTCGACCACTTAAATCCAATTAACCGGCGCCCGTAACCATTGAGAGACTAGCGCGCACCAGTGAGACACTAATGCTCTGACGGGTGAAGCACAAGCAATGCGACCGGGTGGGAGACTACCGAGTGCTACGATGAGTGGAAAAGTTTTTTTTTATGACCGAGTCATTAGAAAAATGTATGAAACACTTGAAGTGACTCATTCAAATGTTGCATGAAAGTGTATCATTGAAACGAAATTGTACGTCCCTGATAAGAACTACTCAGATAATCGTATAAGATGTTGCATAAGATGATGAAGTGGAGGCCATATGCGTGTTTGCCTCCATTTAGGCGCATGTCAAATGTACGCATATCGCCTCCACTTTGACATCTTATGCAACATCTTATACGATCACTGGTTGACTTGATACATGACATGCAGAGTTCTTCAAACATTCACTATCTCTTCCGACTTGCGTTTCTTGCTAAATAAGCGTGGCCCGTGACCCAAGGGTGGGAACACTCACTTGCGAAGAGTTACACTCACTTGCTATTTTCTCTGCTCAGAAGCGCGTAATCTAGAAACGATGTATGGACGACTTTTGCTTCTTGGTTTTGTCTAAAACTTTTACCGAATATATTAGAGGTCGCACCCGCATATCGAAGTCGTGAGGGAGCTGTGAAGGCAACTCTTCACGAGGTGAATGTAAATTACACTCAGCTCGTGGAGAGTCGCTTTCACAGCTCTGTCACGACTTTGGTGTGTTTGTGCGACTACTACTCTATTCGGCAAACTTTTAGACAAAACCACAAGGCAAAAGTCGTCCATACATCGTTTCTTGATAACACACTTCCGAGCTGAGAAAATAGCAAGTAAGTGTAAGTCTTTGCAAGTGAGTGTTCCCATCTAGTGGGACCACAGTTTGAGAACCACTGAGTTTTGCCACTTTAATGTTATGATTGCTTCTTCAGATGTAGAATCTGAAAATTATTTTCACTTTCTCATAGCACTTAAGATTCTTGAAAAAAAACCGC
The DNA here is from genome assembly GCF_035046485.1 of Aedes albopictus. NCBI lineage: Eukaryota > Metazoa > Arthropoda > Insecta > Diptera > Culicidae > Aedes > Aedes albopictus. Next base: position 440,206,819 of record NC_085138.1, read on the forward strand.
AGGGCACGGCACTTCAGATTGGAAACCTCTGAGCTTTACATCTCCACTTTATTGAAAATAGTGCTTCTTGAGATCTAGAATTCAATAAGCATTCTCGTCTTCTTCTCGGACTATCGTTTCTTGCGAAATAAGCATGACCAGTGACCACAGCTTGAGAACCACTGAATTTTAGAGCGTCACTTTCTTGTAATAAATGCTTCTTCAGATGCAGAATCTGAAAATCATTTTCACTATATCATCGTACTTTAGATTCTTGAGAAATTGACATGACCCTTGACCCCAGATTGGAAGCTTCTGAGCTATACATCACCACTTCATTTAGATTAGCACTTCTCCAGATCTAGAATTCAAAAAGCATTCACATCTTCTCCTCGGACTTTCGGTTCTTGCGAAAATGGCATGGCCCGTGACTGCAACTTGAGAATCACTGAACTTTGAAGCGCTATTATATTGTGGTAAGTGCTTCTTGAAAAACGCAGAATGTGGAACTCTTTTTCATTTTCTTCACACTTTCGGTACTTGAGAAAATAGCATGACCCGTGGCCTCCGCTTGGCAACCAGGTACGCTGGTTTCGTTTGCAAAGAGATTTGTGCTTTCGAAATCAAGAGTAGGTGCCAAAGTCGGCCATTGTGGCGGCCATTTTGGAATTCTAACAAGTCTGTCCCTAAGGAGGAGCCATGGGTGGTTTGAAGGATGATCCAGGAGGGTGTCAGGCCATTCGGCAGAAGATCATTAGGCCGAAGGCCGTTCGGTCGAAGGTCATTAGAACGAACGGTCATTAGGCCAAACGGTCATTAGGCTGAATGGTCATTGGGTCTTATGTTTGCCGTTACGTCCCCACTGAAACTAAACCTGCATCTCAGCTTGTTCTATGACCTCTTCCACAGTTATTGACTGAGATCTTCCGTTGCCTATGATAATGTTGCATGTGTATATCGTGTAGCAAGCACGAAGATAAACTATAACCAAGGAAGTCAAGGAAATTTTCTTCACGAAAAGTTCATGGGCAAACCGGGAATTGAATCCGTCACTTCTCAGCATGGATTTCTCCTTCTTTTGAACATAGGTTGTCCTTTCTAGTGTCATTGCCAAACTAGTTTGGGGGCTGTCCATAAACCACGTGGTCATGAGGGGGGGGGGGGGGGGGGGGGGGTCGGCCAATGACTATTTTGTATGGACAAATAAAAAATTTTGTATGGTCTAATGACCACGCGGGGGGGGGGGGTTAAAAAGTCCCAAAAAAATGACCACGTGGTTTATGGACAGCCCCTTTTTGGCGCTGAAACTGCTAATATCACAGCGTAACAAAAATTAACTTTTTGTCTGTCTCAAGAGCAAACTTATGTGTCTCCGAAAGATTTTGGGCCGCTGAATCCGAATCCGGGCTCAGATTTGCTCTAACACGTCACAATTTTGAGCTATACCTCAATTTATAGGGCAAAATATGCGATTTTGGGCTTTTTTGACTGCAAGCCATTAAGCAAGGAAATATTTTTTTTAAGCAATCAAAAGGTTAATTGGTCAATTAACATCTAAATCAACGACTCATGCAAAATATTTCGTTTTACCAAATCGAATTTGATAGTTTTAAGCGATTTATGATAGATACGATATTTCCCATACAAGTCACCCTCCAAAAGTTGCATGCAAGTTATCATACTAACATAAAATGCTTAAATCTATCAAATTTGATTAGGTAAAACGAAATATTTTGCATGAGTTGTTAATTTAGATGTTAATTGACCAATTAACCTTTTGATTGCTTAAAAAAAATATTTCCAAGCTTAATGGCTTGCAGTCAAAAAAGCCCAAAATCGCATATTTTGCCCTATAAATTGAGGTATAGCTCAAAATTGTGCTTAGAGCAAATCTGAGCCCGGATTCGGATTCAGCGGCCCAAAATCCTTCGGAGACACATAAGTTTGCTCTTGAGACAAAAAAATGTTGCGCTGTGTATTCTTTCTAGTTTCATTGTTTAAATTTTTTGGCATTAATTGTTGAAAAAAATTAAAACAACAGATTCGTTTCCAGTTTCATCCCGAGGACCATTCAGCCTAATGACCCTGCATCATCCAGGAGGTTTCAGGAGGCTCCGAAAGGTTTCAGGTGTTTCATGAGACTAACAGGGGTTTTGAAGAGGTTACAGAGGAAGGGTGTTTCAAGGAGAAGAGACTTCAGGAGTTTTTGGCAGGTTCCTGCTAGTTTTCAAAAAGGATTCAATGAGTAGTTTCCGGGACGTTTTACACCAAAACCTCTTTTTATGCATGTTATTTTTATGCACTTTAAATTTATGCACCTTTTTTATGCTCTGCATAAAAAAAGGGAAAGCTACTCAGAAACCAATATTGTGCATAAGAATATTTAATAATAACGGAAACTATTACAACGGCGGCCAAGGGGTGTTTACAGAGGAGAGCAAAGGAAGGTTACAGGTTCGTTTTTGGGTGTTTCCGAAGGTCACATGTGCGTTACATGGGGTCTGAGTGAGTCTTAAAAGGGTTTCGGAGTCATTTCAAGAAGTCTCAGAGCATTTTAAGCTGGTTTCTGATGTGTTACGGAGGCGTTTTCAGGGATTTTTTGAGGCATTTCAGGATATTTCAGACCATTTTCGGCGTGACTCAGAGACGTTACGGAAGCGTTACGGAGGAGTTTTCGGAGTGTTCGGAGCTTCTCAGGTGCGTTACATGGGGTCTGAGGGGGTTGAAGGGGGATTTTGGAGGCATTTTAAGATGTTTCAGATCATTTTCGGCGTGATTAGGAGGCGTTACGAAAGCGTTACGGAGGAGTTTTCTGGGGGTTTGGAGCCCCTAAGGCGCGTTACATGGCGTCTGAGGGGCTCTAAGGGGGATTTTGGAGGCATTTCAGGACGTTTCAGAGCCTCTTCGGTGGGATTTAGAGGCGTTACGGAAGCGTTACAGGGGAGTTTTCGGGGGGTTCAGAGCTTCTCAGGTACGTTACATGTAGTTCGAGGGGGTGAAAGGGGATCTTGGAGGCATTTCAAGACGTTTCAGAGCGTTTCGGGCGATTCAGAGGCGTTACGAAAGCGTTACGGAGGGGTTCACAGGGGTTTCGAAGCCTCTCAGGTGCGTTACATGGGGTCCCCGGGGAGTTTAAGGGGGATTTTTGATCCCTTGAATTGTCCCTTAATCCCCTTGAAACGCCCCTGAAGCCCCTTGGAACCCCCTTTTTGGGCTCTCTGGGAACTTTCTGGAAACCCCCTTAGCCCCACCTCAACTGCCTGTCCTGGATACCTGTTCTCGCGAACTAGATTCTCTATTTAAAGCCCAATCTTAATTTATGCATAAATTTCCCTCTTTTTATGCCTTTTTAAATTTATGCAGTCCCAGTCATGTGCATTAGTATGGGACAAACATCAAATTCTCGCTCCAGTCGACTTTTTTTAGTCCATTAAGGTCCCATATGAACTGTGCAAAATTTCAGCGCAATCGGTGAAACTATAATTTAGCGCAAGCGGTTCAAAGTTTTTATATGATTTACTATGGGAAAAGATACACTTTCAGATAAAAAATCCCAGAAGTCGCCCCTTGTCTCCTTAATTCAAATCGATCAACGCTTCTCGTAGAAAAATCGTTTATGAAACTTTCTTTCGAAGACCACAAAACAATCGGATGCTTGTGGAAAAAGTAATTGATTTATTATCGATTAGTGATCCAACGAACGGCTTTTTGTTTTGTTTTATCAGCAGCACTGTAGCTGCTGCCTTGGCTGCTGCTGTTTCTGAGGGTTGTGATGCCTCCCGCCACCCCATTCAACAACGGCAGCAGCAGTGCTGCTGATAAAACAAAACAAAAAGCCGTTCGTTGGATCACTAATCGGTAATAAATCAATAACTTTTTTCCACAAGCATCGAATCGTTTTGTAGTCTTCGAAGAAAAGTTTCATAAATGATTTTTCTACAAGAAGCGTTGATCGATTTGAATTAAGGAGACAAAGGGCAACCTCTGGGATTTTTTGTTTGAAAGTGTAACTTTTCCCATAGTAAATCCTATGCAAACTTTGAACCGCTTGCGCTAAATTATAGTTTCTCCGATTGCGCTGAAATTTTGTACAGTTCATATGGGACCTAAATGGGATCTAAGAAGTCGACTGGAGCGAGGATTTATTTTTCCCATACAAGCGTGTCCCATACTAATGTGCATAAATAGAGGTTCCAGTGTACAAATATTCAAAAAAGTTTGAAAATCCTTGGGTATCAAGGACGTTTCAAGGGGTTTTAGGGGATCAAAGACCTAAAGGGTGTTTCACGGAATCTAAGTGGTCTATTTGAAAGCATTCCAGGAGGGTTCAGGAGAGCTTCTATTGGTTCTATGAGGCTCCTGGTGTTTTGGAGCGTTTCTACGAGTGCCAGGGGTTTCAGAAGAGCGCAGTTGAAATCCTCCTGGAACTCCCATGAAGATATCTGGGACCCCGGGAGGCCCCCTAAAATATTGTGAAAGCCCTTGAGACCACATGAACACCCCCCGAAAAGCACATTGATGCCCAGAAACCCTTTAAAATTTCCCTTAAACCTTTTGAAACGTCCTGGAAAGCCTTTTAACCTCCCTGAAACCTTCTGACACGATTCTGAAACGACAGTGAAACTCCCTGATACCCCTAACCCAACTAAAATCACCTGGAACCACCTGAGATTCCCTGAGATTTTAATAGAAACTTCCTGAATAACTCTAAATCGATCAAAAACGTACCTGATGATAGCGCACTGCAATTCTCAGAAACGTCCCATAAACCTCTTGAGACCACCTGCAACGGTTTAATTCCGAAACCCTACCCAAACTTCCTGGAACATCCTGAAATTTACCCTTTGAAGCTCCCTTGAAAACCCTCAGAAATGTCACTACAGCCACCTATGCCATCTAACTTGGAACCCCTGAAAACGCTCACGAAACCTCCTGGAATCCCCTTTTTTAGGCTCTCCAGAATCTTCTGGAAGCCCTCTGGATTTGGGAGAACCCGAGTGATTTTGAGTCACCGATTCGGAATATGTGACCCTCAAACTATAATATATATCAAGAAGTAGTGTTTTTATAAAAGTTCATTTCATGAAATCTAACTCCAGGAAGTCATATTCAGTTATACCAAGAGTTATACAGTTCTGTATTTCGAACCTCACAATGTATCTTGAATGTTTTGAAAATGTACCCCACCGTAGCACTGTAAACATAACTTCGTATTTACCACGTGCCCCAAGCATCCCGCTGAATCACTAACATACACTTGACCGATCTGTACCGTTCTCCGCAGAGGTCCCAATTTGGTGACCCCAACAGTTGTTGGTATCAGCTACTGACTTCAACTAAATAGACCATTACCCCCGGGTATGGGCATGGTGCATGGTGTGGTCCACTCGGCCCAGTCTCTCGGATCTGGGTCGCTCCTCCGAGTCTGAACCGGGGCGGCGGAGAGAGATTCCTAGCTGATACCGTTTCGTGAATTGCAAATATTAATGATATTTAAATGAGATTCGACTTTATGCTTATTGTTTCGCCATTGCTCCTCCCGAGCCGCTGGTGGCTGCTGGCGCTGCTGTGCTAGAGCGATGATATCGTCGTCGTCATCGTTGTTGATGCTGGGGAGTAGAGTACTGACTGGTGCTTTCGCAGGCTCTCCACCGGTACCGGGTCGTAATGATGGCTGATGGTTGTGTGCCCTAGAGCAGTGCGGGGGCCTAGCTTTCGCGCAAATAGTATCGCCGGATCGGATGGGATTGGGATTGGGAAAGATAACCGAGAGGCTGAGGATTCCCGACCCGACGACAGTCACGCGGCCAGGTGGACGTGGACGTGGAGGCAGATGGGTTTGGAAACCGCAGAAACCCGGTTGCTGCTGATGCTGCCTTTTTGCCAGGCTGCCACAGATTCCACTTGCCCGATAAGGATTATAATGTCATTGTCATGGTGAGTGAGTGGAATCGGCGTCGTCGTCGTCGTTATCCGGAATACCTCCCATTTCTTGTGTGCATTTTTGCCGGGGGCTCAAGATTGAGGATCGGCTGGGGGCGAAAGGGTGAAGAGACACTAAACAATAGTCGAGAATGAGGTACTTTTTCCGGTGGGATCTTGATTACGGGAAAAGAAAAATACGACGACAATGGACTCTGATGGCGCTGGGGGAGGGATCTCTAGGAGTGTAAGGTAAGGTACACATAGCTTTTAAGCTGGTCACATTTTCATGTGAGTATAAATAGCATGAGGATACCTGCGTGGGGGCGACTGATGATGGTAAAGAGACAAGCAGTGAAAAAAAAGTGATAGTGATTTTGCGGTTTCTGCAGATGATGGTTGATTCCTGCAGAGTGGCGAGTATTTGAAAGAAGTTTAAGTTGAGAGTAAAAAGTTTATAGAAGCTGAATTGGGGTATCCGTCAGTGCAGTTTGCATTATTTCAATACACTAAAACCTTACTTTATGCATGTTATTTTTATGCACTTTTAATTTGCACCTTTTTATGCCCTGCATAAAAAGAGGGAAGCTACTCAGAAACAATATTGTGCATAAGAATATTTAATCATGACGGTAGCTATTGCAACGGCGGCCAGGGGGTGTTTAAAGGAATGAGCAAATGGAAGTCACAGGGAAGTTTCAGGGGGTCCCAATGGGTTTTCGCGGAGTACCAGAAAATCTCAGGGGGGCTTGGTGCCTCTGGAGTCGACCTACTGATAGGCAGGCGTTTTTGGCGGGTTCAGATGCGTTACGGAGGAATTTTCGGGAGTTTCGGAGCGTCTCAGGTGTCTTACATGGGGTCCGAGGCGGCTTAACACTCCCGGCCCCAAGATCAAAAATTTGTTGTAACTAAATTTTTAATTGGCTATATTTCAGCAATGGCTCAACCGATTTTCAAAATTTGTTTTATCAATCTCATGTCCGAATCCTAAAATTTCAGATGATTGAACAGAAATTATTATAGGGGTGTTCAAATTTCCTCTAGAACAATGCAACCGATACAATTTTTTTTTCGACATGCTTATTTAATTGTAAACGTGCAAAATATTTCAGTAAACATCATAAATCTGCGTGGTTCACATGAATATAGTATAAAATAGCTGGATGCATATCGTAAATACAATCGAAAAATATTTTGAACATCCCTAGCGCTCTCGGCAGTGGCTAGTTGTAATTAAATTTTCAATTGACTATATCTCAGCAACGGCTCAACCGATTTTCAAAATTCTTTTACCAATCTCTTCTCCGAATCCTAAAGTTTCAGATAATTGAACAGGAATTATTTTAGGGGTGTTCAAATTGCCTCTAGAACCGTGCAACCGATATATATATATTTTTAAATGTTTACCTAATTGGAAGCGGTCTGAAAATTACTGTACGCATAATGGATGTGTGTGGTATAGTATAAGATAAAATATTTTGAACATCCCTAGTGCTCCCGGCACAGTGGCTAGTTGCAATTAAATTTTCAATTGACTATATCTCAGCAACGGCTCAACCGATTTTCAAAATTCTTTTACCAATCTCTTCTCCGAATCCTAAAGTTTCAGATAATTGAACAGAAACTTTTCTAGGGGTGTTTAAATTTCCTCTAGAACAGTGCAACCGATATAATTTTTTTTTTCAAAATGTTTACCTAATAGGAAGGGGTCTGAAAATTACTGTACGCATAATGGATGTGTGGGGTACAGTATAAGATAAAATATTTTGAACATTCCTAGTGCTCCCAGCACGATGATCGAAAATTTGTTGAAACTAAATTTTAAATCAGCTATATCTCAGCGATGGCTTAACCGATTTTCAAAATTATTTTCCTTACATGTTGTCCTAATCTTCTAGTTTCAGATAATTGAATAAAAAATATTCTAGGGGTGGTCCAATTTTTTCCATATCAGTGCAGAAGATACGATATTTTTCAGCCATTTTTTCTTCATTGAGGACGTTCAAAATATTTCCTTGAACATCATAAACCTACATTATTCAAACGGAAATAGTATAAGATCTATCTGGATACATGCAGTAAACCTCAATTAAAAAGATGTTGAACATCCCTAGTGCTCCTTGAATTATGACCGAAGCTTGACTGTAATTAAATTTTCAATCGCATATATCTCAGCGATTGCTCAACCGATTTTCAAAATTATTTTACCAATCTCTTGTACGAATCTTCAAATTACAAAAGTTTTAAAAAACCCTTCTAGGGGTGTTCAAATTGCCTTTTGAACAGTTCAACTTGTTTCAAAATATTCAAAATCATTGTAAAAGTTCTAAATATTTCGGTAAACATCATAAATCTTCGTGATTCTAATGAGAATAGCATAAGATCACTTGATACATATTGTGAACTACATAGTAAATTGAACATCCCTAGCACTACTGGCATTGTGATCGAAATTCGGCTGTAACTATATTTTCAATGGGCTATATGTCAGCGATGACTTGACCGATTTGCCATATTATTTGACTAATCTCTTGTCAGAATTTTGTTTTGTGTTCAAATTTCCTCAAGAGCTCTGCATCCGGTATATTTTTTTCGACTTGTTTACTTCATTGTGAACGTTCTAAATATTTTCACAAGCATGAGAAATCTGCGAGATTCTTATTAGAACAGTATAACATAAAAGGATACATATTGTGAATCACATAAAAGCACACTCGGTGATTGAAATTAAACTATTAATAAATTTTCAATTGGCTATATCTCGCAAAATAACTCAACTGGTTTTTTATATTCTTTTACTTATCGAATCTTCAAGTTTCAGACAATTGAACAAAAATCATTTTTGAGATGTTAAAATTTCCCCTGAACCAGATAACCGATACATTTTTTTTCCGACATGTTTACCTAATTGTAAACGTTCTGAAACTGTCACAGAAAAAAATATTGGGACATCCCTAGCGCTCCTATAACGATGACTAAATTTTCAATCTGCAATATCGCAGCAACAGCACAACTGATTTTCAAAGTTATTTTGCTAATATGTTGTTCAAGTCTTCGAACTTCAAACAAATGAACAAAATACGTTCTAGGGGTGTTCAAACTTCCTTCAGAACAGTGCAACCGACACACATTTTTTCAGTCATTTTCACTTCATTGTTAGCGTTATGAAAAAAATCCGCAAACATCATCAATTTGCTGGCTTCAAATGAGAAAAGTATAAAAATGCCGGAAACATGTAGTTAGCCTCACAGAAACAGGTTTTGAACATCCCCAGCCCTCCCGGCACTATGATTTTTAATTGGCTTAATCTCAGCGATGGCTCGCCCGATTTTCAAAATTCTTTTACTAATCTCTTGTCTGAAACTTCATGTTTGGAACCATTGAACAAAACTTATTCTAGTGGTGTTGAATTTTTTTTCCAGCACAGTTTTAAAAATTTCATTGTAAAAGATTTAAATATTTCCGTAAACATCATACATCTAGGTGATTCATAAAAGAATTGTATAAAATTCTATATAGTGAAGGGTTGTTCAAATTTCCTACACAAAAGGACAGCCGTTGCAATATTTTTCGCCCTTTTTTACTACATTGTATATGTTCTAGATGGAAACGTCATAAATCGGCGTGATTCATGTAATATTAATAATCGAGTGAAAGATGACGAAGATATCACCAAATCCTTTTTCCATGTTTTACGAAAGTTTCGGCTGATGCATCATATTGAGGGGTGACCCCAAACTTTTGGTCGATGACATCAATGGTTAATTTCCTAAATAACTTTTTTCCTAGATTTTTCCGCTAAGTTCGGTAAAAGGCAGTCGAAAGCCAATAGAAAATAGGTTATATTACCGCTCTCGACTTAAAATTTGGTCGACCCAATTTCCAGCGACACTGCCGTAAAATTAAATTTATTTTTTTTGAAAATGTCGCAAGTTTAGGTTAAGTTTACATATAAATATTTTTGTAAAAGTTTCACCACAACCATGTTCAAAGTTTCTTTGACTTATTATCTTTTGAATGAGACCTAGATTTTTGAAATCGGACGTAAATTGGCGGAGATACGGGCCTAAAAAAATGACATGTTTTTGAGGGGGTGACCCCATACTTTTGAACGGGAGTGTACATGTGCATGTTTAGTATTTCTCAACCCTTTTAAAGCATCTTCATTCCTAATTTAAGTTATTAGGTTGCGACTGAGAATCATTGAACCACGTTTCATAATTTTCACAAAGTTTTCGCTTAAAAGCAATTACAAAAAAGATAATTTCGGGTTCTCACCTACTTTCACAAAATCGTCAGGATGCACTGGAACCAAAATCCACCCTGAAGCGACGTAATACATCCAAGCTTCCCAACCAACCACCAACCAAAAAAGTTCGAGAAGAAAAACAATCAAAACGAGTTGTTCTTGACATGGTTGAGGGTCTGGAATCATCTGGAAGAGAGATTGTCACGGATATTTTTTTACATCCGTTGAGTTGTCTGACGAACTTCACAAGAAGAAGCTTTATTTGACAGGAACGATGAGGAAAAATCGAAATGAATTCCCAACCCAAAGAATTCCTGCCAAATAAAAGTCGACCAGAAAATTCGTTTTTAGTGGGATATCATGATGATAAGATGTTGTCATCAATTGTAACAAATAAGAACAAAGCCGTAATCTTTCTAACCAACAATTCACGCCTGCAGTTGGCAACCAAAGCCAATAATGGGAAGCTACCGGTTAATGAGCATTATAATAAGACCAAGGCGGGGGTTGATCTCCTTGATAAAATAACGAAAGAATATTCCTTGACCAAGCCATGCAACCGTTGGCCGTATACCTGCTTTTCTAATATATTGGAGATCATGCTTCACAATGCATTTGTATTGTTCGTTTTACGGCATCCTGAATGGCAGAGCAAAAATAGACAGAAGCGACAGCTCTTCCTGAGAACCCTGGCATACCAGCTAGCATTGGAGCAGGTGGAAGACAGGTTAGAAAAAGCCAATGGAAAACACTACCAGAAGCAACTGACTGACGACATGCTCCGGTTCATAAAATACGCGCGGAACGATGATCACCAACAACTTGCCCGAAATGAATGTGAGGCCTGCTTGGAAAAGGCTAGTTTGATCAACTGTAAGAAATGCAGCCGAATGTTCTGTGCCAGTCACATACTGACACGCTCAGAATATGTGTGCCTTGCGTGTACTGGAGAGCCGGCTTCACATCGAAAATCTGCAACGAAATCAATATGCTACTACTGTGTACACGGAAAAATAAGGGGCAGCATATTTTGTGCTACATGTGCGGCATGTATTTGCAAAACACATAGAGCAAAAGTGTTCCATAAATATTGCGAGAATTGTTCAGAATTGACACAGATTTGAATTGTTGATTTTTTTTTTATTTTGATGAACATTTGGTTTACACTGAATTAGTGTGAATGAGTCATGAATATTTTCACTACATCAATGTTTCAAAAACCGTCAAGCCGATTCGTTGAATTTCGTAATAAAAAAAAGAGAAAATAAACTGGTACAAAACTGATTTTTATGATGGAAGGAAAAAACTTCGTGTAAAAAACTTTGACTACTACTAAAGAGAATCTTTGTGGCCTTCGTGGCCGTGCGGTTAGAGGCGTCAGTCGTCTAGGCGTTTCGTAAGCCTCGCAGTTTGGGTTCGATTCCTGCTCCAGTCGGTGAAAACTTTTCGTGAAACGGAAAATTCATCACTGGACGACTACTGGGTTTTTCGTGTGTTGTCCGTTGTCTCATATTGGTGATCGTTCAGTCTGTACAACCTCTGGTTGAAGACGGTGTAGTCTTTTCAAAGAGAATCTTCGTGCATGTCACGTGATATATTAAGGCAAAAATGGTAATTAGTGAAGACAACTCTTAGCTACGAACTGTGGAACTTAAGAATTTAACGTTCTGGGAGTGCTAGTATGCGAAATATTCAGAATGATTACAATGAGGCAAATATGTTGAAAAATATTTTTTTAGGTTGCACTGTTGCTGTTGTTGTTACACAGCAACCATAGAATGATTTTTGTTAAACTGTCTGAAAATTGAAGGTTTGCGCAACATATTTTCAAAACAAACCCTGAAAACCGGCTGAGATATGCATGCAGTAATCTTATACAATTTTCATTTGAACCACGTAGATTTATGTATGATGTTTGGGGTAAAATTTTGAACTTTTGCAATGAATGAGCAAATTGAAAACATGTAATGGTAGTAATGGTTTGAAGGAAATTTGAACGCCCTCATAATGATTTTTTTTCAATTGTTTGAATCTTGAATAACTGCAGAACATGTTACTAGAAGAATTTTGAAAATCGGTTAAGCCATCGCAGAGATACAGCTGATTAAAAATTTTGTTTAAACTAATTCGATCACCGTGCCTGGAGCGCTAGGGATGTTCAAAATATTTATTCTTATGCTATTCTAATATAAACCACACACATAGATTATGCCTACGGAAATTTATAGAACGTTTAAATTGGTAAACATGCACAGAGGAAATTTGAACACCCCTATAATGTTGAATTGTTTGAACCTTGAAGATTATGATAAGAGAGTTCTAAAAGCATTTTGAAAATCGGTTGAGCCATCGCTGAGATATGTAAGATTCAAATTTTGGTTGCAGCTAAAATTTGATCTCAATTTCGGGAGCTCAAGAGATGTTCAATATATATTTCTGTGAGATTCACTATTAGCATTTGGTTATCTAATACTATTCTCATTTGAATCACATAGATGTTTGTTATTTACGGAAATATTTGGAAGGTTCACAATGAAGAAAAACTGGTCGCAAAAATCGTATCTGCTGCACTGGTATGGAGAAAATTTGACCAGCCCTAGATTATTTTTCATTCATTTATCTGAAACTAGAAGATTAGGACAACATATTAATAAAAAATAATTGAAAATCGGTTAAGCAATCGCAGAAATATAGCTGATTTAAAATGAAGCTTCAACTAATTTTCGACCATTGTGCCTGGAGCGCTAGGGATGTTCAAAATATTTTATTGAATACTATTCCCATTTGAACCATACAAATTAATCATGTTTACGGAAGCGCTTGTATCGTTTACAATTAGGTAAACATGTCGAACAAATTATATAGATTGCACTGTTCTAGAGAAATTTGAACATCCCTCGAATGATTATTGTTCATTTGTTTGAAACTTGAATATTCGAACAAGAGATTGGTAAAATAATTTTGAAAATCGGTTGAGCCATCGCTGAGATATAACCAATTGAAAATTCAATTGCATCTAATCACTGTGCCGGGAGCGCTAGGGATGTTCAAAATATGTTTCTGTTAGATTAACGATATGTATTGTTATCTTATACTATTTTCATTTGAACACCTCAGATTTATGATGTTTACTAAAATATTTGGAACGTTTACAACCAGATAAACATATCGAAAAAAAAGTGTATCGGTTGCACTGATCTAGAGAAAATTTGAACACCCCTATAATAATTTCTGTTCAATTATCGGAAACTTTAGGATTCGGACAAGAGATTGGTAAAAGAATTTTGAAAATCGGTTGAGCCATTGCTGAGATATAGTCAATTGAAAATTTAATAGCAACTAGCCACTGTGCCGGGAGCGCTAGGGATGTTCAAAATATGTTTCTGTTAGATTAACGATATGGATCCAGTTACTTCTACTATTTTCATTTGAACACCGCAAATCGGTCAAGTCATCGCTGACATTTACCCCTTTGGAAATATAGTTACAGCCGAATTTCGATCACAATGCCAGTAGTGCTAGGGATGTTCAATTTGCTATGTAGTTCACAATATGTATCAAGTAATCTTATGCTATTCTCATTAGAATCACAAAGATTTATGATGTTTACCGAAATATTTAGAACTTTTACAATGATATAAATATTTTGAAAAAAGTTGAACTGTTCAAGAGGCAATTTGAACACCCCTAGAAGGGTTTTTTATTCAAACTTTTGTAATTTGAAGATTCGTACAAGAGATTGGTAAAATAATTTTGAAAATCGGTTGAGCCATCGCTGAGATATATGCGATTGAAAATTTAGTTACAGTCAAGCTTCGGTCACAATTCAAGGAGCACTAGGGATGTTCAACATCTTTTTAATTGAGGTTTACTGCATGTATCCAGATAGATCTTATACTATTCTCGTTTGAATAATGTAGGTTTATGAAGTTCAAGGAAATATTTTGAACGTCCTCAATGAAGAAAAAAATGGCTGAAAAATCTCGTATCTTCTGCACTGATATGGAGAAAATTGGACCACCCCTAGAATATTTTTTATTCAATTATCTGAAACTAGAAGATTAGGACAACATGTAAGGAAAATAATTTTGAAAATCGGTTAAGCCATCGCTGAGATATAACTGATTTAAAATTTAGTTTCAACAAATTTTCGATTATCGTGCCGGGAGCGCTAGGGATGTTCAAAATATTTTATCTTATACTATACCACACACATCCATTATGCGTACAGTAATTTTCAGACCGCTTCCAATTAGGTAAACATTTTAAAAAAATATATCGGTTGCACTGTTCTAGAGGAAATTTGAACACCCCTAGAATAATTTCTGTTCAATTATCTGAAACTTTAGGATTCGGAGAAGAGATTGGTAAAAGAATTTTGAAAATCGGTTGAGCCATTGCTGAGATATAGTCAATTGAAAATTTAATTGCAACTAGTCACTGTGCCGGGAGCGCTAGGGATGTTCAAAATATGTTTCTGTTAGATTAACGATATGCATCCAGTTATCTTCTACTATTTTCATTTGAACACCTCAGATTTATGATGTTTTCTGAAATATTTGGAACGTTTACAGCCAGATAAGCATGACGAAACAAAATTTGTATCGGTTGCACTGTTCTAGAGGGAATTTGAACACCCCTAGAACAATTTCTGTTCAAGCATCTGAAATTTTAAGATTCGGACATGAGATTGATAAAAAAATTTTGAAAATCGGTTGAGCCATTGCTGAGATATAGCCAATTAAAAATTTAGTTACAACAAATTTACGATCCCGGTGCTCCGCGTAACTTTTTTGATCTCGGTGCTCCTAGTGTTAAGGGGGGTTTTGGAGGCAATTCAGCAAGTTTCTTCCGGTGGAATCCAGATGTGTTACGGAAGCGTTACGGAGAAGTTTTCGAAAGTTTCTGAGCTTCTCAGGCGCGTTACGCAAGTCCGAGGGGGCTTTAGGGGAATTTTGGAGACATTTCAGGAAGTTACAGAGGATTTTCAGGGACCCCATCCCAAAGTCCTTTGAAACGCCCCTGAAATACTATTTGATTTAAAGATGTTCTTGAAACCCCCTGATGCGACCCTGACCTGAAATACCTCGAAACGCCTCTGAAGTGCCCTTAAAATGCTCCTGAAACCCCTGAAATTCTCTGAAATTACTCTAAAATGCCATGAAACGCCCCTCAAACCCCTTGTAACGCCTTTTAAAGGCTCCTGAGATGTCCTGAATTGCCCTTAAAGCACCTTGAAATGTCCCTGAAACCCCCTAAATTCTATTGAAATGCCTCTGAATTTCCCGTAATCCAATGAAAACGCCATAAGAACCTGACAGAACGCCCTTAAAAGGCACCTCAAATCCGCTGAATTAACCCTCTGAAACACCCCTGAAGCCCCTTGGAACCCTCTTTTCTGGGCTCTCTGGGAACTTTATGGAAACCCCCTTAGCCACACCTCAATTGCCCAGGAGCAAGACCTGTTCACTCGAACTAGATTCTATTATTAAACTTAATTTATGCACAAATTTCCCTCCCCTTTTAATTTATGCACCTCCAGCCACGTGCCTGAATTGAGGTTTCAGTGTATTATGAAAAGCTGCATTGATAAATGTCCCAATAGAATTTCTGCTTCATTTGCACTAGAATCTCTCAATCGGGAATTGTTTCCGCCGTATTGAATATAAGAAAATCGCCTAGGTAATGTTTTCGATATTTTTGCGCCCTCAAAAAAAAAAAAGAAGGCAGTGGAACGCCTACAATGTGGAACTTGGGAAATGGGAGGAGTTTAACCTCAAAATCACTCTCTTGTGTACGAGATTGGCAGCTACATGGATGAGAAAATAGACTTCCAATTAATTTGTTCTCACATACTTGTATGAAGAATCTATTTTGTGCCATTGGACATTTTTCTTACACTCTGACATATCCCTTTCGGGACGGAGCGCAAAAAAAGTGAAATCTCTATACAAATGGCGCAAGTTTGGCTCTTCAGAACTCTTAGATTCCACAACAAAACAACAATTATTTTTCTTCATTTGAAAGAACCACTCCTTATCTTTCGATTTCTAGCTTTGAATACCTAGATAAATCGGAAAAAAACATATGTGACAGATAAAACCGTAAAACATGGTTTTTGTCCATTTTTTTGTTTACCTTGTTGTCGTAAACCTCACAGGCAACGTAAACAAAATTCTGTTTGCACACAAACAAGTATAAGTAATGGCTGAATTATTGAAACAGTTTACATAACACAAAACAAAGTCTAAACAATGAAAACAATATGCGAAACCGTTACCGCTCAACAGCACAATTGTGCTGGTTCGTCACGAAAGGGATATATGGGAAAATTGTTTATGTGATTTTAGCTGTTTACGCTCTTATTAATTAAAGTAAAGATGAGTATGTGAATATTCATTTTTGTATGCGATTATGGACGCGCAAAAAGTCTTGTTTGGATGTTATTCACTCTTTCGCAATTGTACTGTTTATAACCTGTGAATTTCTTAGTCGTACGGTTTGCCGTGGTCAAGATAAAAGTGAATACCTCCAAAAAAGAAGTATTTCGAGGATACTTTACGGAATTCATCCCGGAATTTTTACAGAAATGGGAGCAGATCAGATATTTCACTCGTTATTCTTCCTAAACATTTCAAAAGTTATTTATAAAAATCTTGCATAAATCGCTTCGGAAGCTATTCCTTAGATATCTTCTAGTGATTCCTTCCAAAAAATTAGCGAAGAATTGATTTTGAAAACATACTTCATATATTTTCGAAAATTTATCCAAAACCAACCAGGTATTTCTTCAGAAATTCCTCCATCGATTTCTTCAGAAAATCTTCGAAGGAGTTTTTCGAGAAATTTGTCCAGGAATGCTTCCGAAGATTTTTCTAGGGTTTTGCAGATATTGGACCAGGAATTAATCAAGGAAATTTTTCATAAAAACTTCCTTGGATTCCTTACGATATTGCTCCATGGATTCCTTTAGCAAATCTTCCTGGATTTCTTTCAAATATTTTAGAACTTTTTCTATATATTGTTTCCGAATTTCATGTAGAATTTTCTTCGGAATTTTCGTTAAAAATTTTCCTCAAATTAATCCAAAAATTCTCTACAGAAGCTTTTATGAGTTTCTGCCAAAAATCCGCCATAGGTTTTTTCAGGAATCTGTATGAAAATTCTTTCAGGAAATCATCCCCGGATTTCTCCAGAAATACTTTCTGCGACGCTTTGAGAAAATGGAAAGTTTCTTCTGAAAATTTTCCAAGGATTTCTTTATAAAATCTTCCAAAGACTCCTTCAAAAATTATTACAAAGATTCCTTCAGAAATTCTTCCTGGTTCCTTAAGAAATTTCCCTTGAGATTTCGTCAAAAATAGCTAATGAGATTTCACCATAAATTTGTCTAAAGATTCCAAGTACAAGGATATCTGCTATGGATTTCATCTAAAATTGATCCATGGAGTCCTGCAGAAATTACTCCAAAAATTTGGTCTAAAAATCTGCAAAATATCGCTTAGAAACTCCTCCAGTGGTTTGTTTTCAGAATTTCTGCCAGGAATTCATTAAGAAGTTTTTCCAGGGTTTCCTTCAGATACTTCCTCATGGATTTAGTCAGATTTCTATGAGATTTTTTTTCAAGACTCCACCAGTAATTAGTTTCGAAATTCTTTTAGGGAATAAAATCATCGAAAATTTTTCCTGGGATTCCTTTAGAGTTTTCTACAAGATTCTTTAAAAAATCTTTTAAAGACATTTTAATAAGTTTTTGCAGTGGTTTCTTCAGCAAATTTTCCAGACATTCGTTCTGGTTCTTTTTACAGGAAGTCCACCAGAGAAATATTCAGGAATTGCTCTAGGCATTCCATTGAAAATTTCTGAATTTTAGTGTCCAGGGATTCATCCGGAAAGTCCTGCAAAATTTTCTCAAAGAATTCTTGCATATTTCACCAGATATTCCTGCAAGAATTCTTACAGACATTTCTTTAAGAATTTCCTCCAGGTATTCCTCCATGTATTTCCACAGATATTTTTCCTGTATTTCCTTTAAGCATAACTGTAATAATTTCTTCACGGATTCTCTAAGAATTCCAATGAAAAATATGTCAAAGAAATTTCTTTGCAGACGTTAATCTATGCGTTACTTCAGGTACTGCTTTCAGAAATTCGTCAACAGATTTCTCCTGGAATACTTTGGGAAATCTTCCATGAATTTTATTAAAAATTTCTCAACATTTTCCAATGAATTCGGTAAATTATTATTCTTATTTTACCAAGGGTTTTCCGAGAAGTTTCTCCAGGCATTTCTCCAGGATTTTTGTTTTAATTCCTCCTCAGATTTCACTTATTCAATAATTAACCTGGGATTTCTTCAGATATTGCAGATTCACTCAAAAGTGCTTCCTAAGATTTCTACAGTGATTCTTGAATATTTCTTCGCAATTTATTCAGATATTTTTTCAGGAATTGCTTTAGGGACTCATTCTAAAATTCCTCTCAGGAGATATTTTTTATATTTTCAGGAGTATATGCAAAAGATTCCTTCCATGGAGTTTTTAAGAACTTCATACGAAAATGAATATACAAATTCTACAGGAATTTCTTTGGAAGTAATCTTTGAAAAATTCCTTAAGTGGCTTCTGCAGAAAGTACTACATGTTTTTTTTTTTAGAAATTATTCCTGTAGTTCCATCAGAAATATCTTCTGGTATGTCTTTATAGATCCCCGTAGAATTTTGTCGATATTTTTCCAGGGAGTTTTCAGAAATTCTTCCAGAAATTTCAGAAAAAAATACTGTAGAGTTCTTTAAGGACTCCCTGACGGATTATTTAAGAAATCCCTGAAGAATTGTCTCGAGAGATCCCATAAAAACCCTTGGATGTACCTTTGGAAACTCCTAGAAGGAATTCTTGAAAAGGTTTAATGCCAAGAGGAATTCTTGAACAAAAATCCAATTTCTGATAAATTTCTCAAGTTCCGGTATGAATACCTAGTATAATAACTAGGAGAATACCTGATTAAACACTTGAGGATACCCCCTTTCTTCACAGAGTGTTTACTGGAGGACCAATGCAGAATAAATATAAAAAAAAACATGGAGAAATTCTTCGGACAATTCGTGAAGAAATAAACTGGAGAAAGCTGTGCATGTATCCATTGGAAAATTCTTTGAAAATGCTAACGAATAGATTGGGCAGTAACTTCTGCAAGAAGTATTGGGAGAATCTTGGGGAAAACATTCTGAAAGGATCCCTGAAGGAAGGTCTGAACTCTGAAGAAACTCAGAGCAATGCATGGAGAAATATCTGGAACAAATGGAGAAACCCCCGGAGGAACTTCCAGAAGAATCTCTTGAGAATTTTCTATAGAATTTCAAAACAAATCAGGCCAAACATGTCTAAAGGTCCTATCTGCAGAAGAGAGGCTCTCTTTGGTTTCCCTCTCTTTCGTTAATATCTCAGCTGTTTATTTGTATTATGATTGTCTTCTTGAATGAAACGATAGTCAAAACAATCGTCTTTCTATTTGTACTGCAAAAATAGTTAAAAAATGTATCATTACATAACCATTAACTGAAAGAGAAAGTAAACAAAGAGAGCCTCTCAAATGCAGATAGGACCTATCGAAATGTTTGGCCTGAAATGCCCTAGAAAATTGCTGAATAAATAAAGTATACCTAAAGAAGCCTATGGAGAAAATCAAGCAATAATTTCTAAAGAAAACCTTTCTGAGAGATTTCCGAAAGAATTCTCAAACCTTTGTGAAAAAAATTGCCTGAAATTGCATGTTTTGAATAAACGTTCAGAGGAATTCATCGAGAATTAAAGTAGAGATTTCTAGATTATTTTAGAAAAGTTTTCGAAGAAACCCCAATGAAAAACTTCGGGGAAAAGAATCTGAGAATATTTATAGAGGAAATCCTTCAGTTTTTTTTTAAGAAATTCATGAAGAAGTACAAACATGAACTTATGTAGCAATCCTTGAAGGAATTTTAGACAGAATCCCTCAAGGAATCAAAGGTGGAAATTCTAAAGATTTTTTTTGAGGAAACCAGTGGACCAGTCTCAAGATGAATTTTGTGAAAAATTTCTTGAGAAACTTCTAAAGAAGTCCCAAGGAAAATTTCTGGGAGATTTCTTGACAGAATCTGTGGGGGATTCACTGGAGAAAGTCTCAAAGAAATGCATGGCCAGGAAGAGGAATTTTTAGAGATTTTTTTGCTTAAAACATTCTAAGAAATTCTGCGAGAATTTTCTTTTGGTAAACACTTTAGTAATTTAACCTTATTAGTGCATTAGCTCAAGTTCCCCCCGCTGACGCTGTGAACATTCAGCGTGTCTATCTTAATGACCCCAATGCATGACTAGGGTTAAGGAAGCTCTGGCATGCTCCCTGGCTGTAACCCTGGATAATTTTCTAGAAATTTTTAAGAAGAAGTCTTACTAAACTCAATCAAGAAATTCCAAAAAGAACGTTCTTTCCACGATGATTACAGAAAAAACCGTGAATTAATGATGCATGGAGGGGGTTTCCCGGGATTTATGATGTGCAATGATGAAGTCATATGAATGATCTTATAAGTTACATGGCTTCAATTGACTTTGCCAAAGCGAAAAAAGTTTATTGGTCAAATGTACAAACTATCATAATTATAGTTCGTGTAACGACACTGCAGCTATAAGCTTTCTAACAACTATCCGAAAGTTCCAAAATTTCGCTCAATCATCGTGAATAATATTTGCACCACCGCCGTTTTTGCGCCAGCACAAGGGAATTTGATAAACAGAGAAGTTCACAACTCAATAACTCCACTTGCACCAGATCAGCACCAGCACCAGCACCAGCAGTAGCAGTAGCAACAACCACAAAATCACTTGCCGCTGCAATTTCCACCCCGAAGCCCCGAAGCGATACAAACAATTATCGATAGTTTAAAAGCTGTTAAAGCAAATTCCCGACAATGCACTTTCGGTTCGCAGCGGATGTTGTATTTACTTAGTGGGAGGAGGGGGAGCGGTGGCGATTGGCAGAACCCTCATCCCAGCTCTACTTGTTCGCTGCTTAAGCACAGCGTGTAGTACTACAAAAGCGATAATAAACTCTCTTTACTTTTCTTTCTTTCGCTGGTTTGAGATCGATTGATCTACTCGCCCAACAATTCTGGTGCGGATTCTGCCATACATCGGTAGAATACTGAACAATTAAAATATGTTTATTATAGACTGTCCCAAAAAACCGATGTTCGAAAAGTCAATGTGCTCAACCCTTAAATGAAAGATATGCATATTTGAAGCATTTTTGTAGAACATTTCGATTTTCTAAAAAAACAATTTAGAGGTTCCGCTGAATGCCTAGAGGTCCATAGAAAAATTCAAAAACATTAAAAAAAAATTAGTAGTTGAAAAATTATTACGAAAAAATGGTTTTTTGAGACTTTTCGTGAAAAAAGGCCATTTTTCAAAAATCGTCCTAGCGGAACCTCTAAATGATTTTTTAGAAAATCGAAACGTTCTACAAAAATGCTTCAAATATGCATATCTTTCATTTAAGGGTTGAGCACCTTGATTTTTCGAACATCGATTTTTTTTGGGACAGCCTAATGTTTATTCTTACTTCATTGTTCGGACTAGATTTTTTTTTTTTAATTTCCATAATTTAAGAAAGTTCAATAATTCAAATTAAAAAACGGGTTTAACCATCTTTGTGAGGAGCCACGAACTGTACCAGCTCATTGAGTATTTTTCAACTCCACATGCTCATTCTCTCTTTGAAGTAGTGCGCTCTGTGGGGGTGTCGATAAGCGTGTCAAGATAAAACTGGAGAGTGGAAGAAATATTAGTTGCGATTGCACTTATCGCATTTATAGCACTTTATTTCCAGGAGAGAGAGAAATGAAACTAGAGCTAGATGTGACTATTTCTTCGCTAATCTCAACGTGATTTTTTGTGGTAAACGCGAAGTTATTCATCAAGATCATACCAATGAAGTTCCACTTCCGGGCAATTTTGAATCTCTCTTTTGTATGTTTTTTAAACTTCCATGGACATTGATGGTCTTAGCTCCTGCTGCGAAAATACAAATATCCAGAACTTGATGCAATACAAAACACAAAGTAATGCTGCTCCTACGTGGGAGGAAATTTCGACGCGATGCTCTTGGCTAAATAATTGTTTTCACCGACTACAATCGTCCACGGGCATTACACCAGCATTCAACAGTAAAAACCTCCACAATTATGAGTAGCACAAGAGCTAAACACTCGGTATACACCGACTTGGAGCCGAGAGAGGGATAATAATATTTAATGTAATTACTTTCCGACAATGCCATGCAGTTTGCCGGTTTCATTATTATCTCGAGCTCTCGCGGGATGACTGTGCCGACTGTGCAAGTGTAAGAGATGCCTCAAGGCAGAAGTAATATCCTTTGTTTAACCTTCAAACTTGCTAAATGGTTGACTACTTGTGTACTGTTTAGATGCAGTTGGTTAACGGAACAAATGACTACAATTCAATTCTTGCACAACCATGATATCAAAAATATGACAAGTTTTAACCCGGCTAGAGGAAAAGAGCTAAATAATAGCATATTTTGATATTGGGGGTACTCACTAAACAGATTAGATTGCTGCGTAAGCCATGATTTTCTGCTTATTTGAAATGTTTCATGATTTTGCGAATGAAATAATCAAAGATTGCCTTGATGATTGCGACGTTTAATCAATTTAATCAGTTAACGCTGTAAAGTGAATCCCCCTATTGAGATCAAAATGTGATATTGATTTGATTGGTAAAAGAGATAAAAGATATAGAAATAATATCAAAAATTTACTCCTGAAACACCATCATCAGATCACATTTAGATCTTGTAAGATCTAACGAATAGCAGCAAGCTATTGGTTTGGTCTTGAAATATCAAGTTTTGATATTGTTCAGATGTTCCAGGAACATTGTTCAGATTTTGTTTTCAGATATTTTATCTCTTTTATCATTCAAACCAATATAACGTATTGATTGCAATCAACAATTGTCAGTACTTCACCTCTACGCGGGAGGTGGCGTTACATCTCGAACTGGGACGAAGTCAACTTCATAGCTTTATTTGATTTGCGTTATTTGAGTGGGATTAGCATGCGATTCTGTACATTTTTTTCGAGCTGTCTGAAAAAAAAACTTCTGGACTAATCCCAGAGGGAAAACTTCTGGGGAGATCATGAATAAACTTCCTATGATCGCATAACTGTTCCATATGAATAGGAAACCCAGCAAATATAGGACTGATATGCGATCATAGGCAGCAAATCTCTATATGAATTTCAGAAAGAGCTCCATTAGGAATACCAACAAGAACTTCCGGAGGAACTTTGGAATCAATGTCTATAATGTTTACGAAATTGTTGGGAGAATCTTAGAAGTAATACACGTTTGGAAAAAGGTTATCTAAAATGGACAAAATTCACACAAACATGATCTAATCTGGTTCAAAAATAAATTAATCGCAATTCCAGCACTAGCGCTGAGCTGAGCGCTAAAATCCAATCAGTTTGAGCCATGACATTATCAAGAAAATAATACGGCTCAAAATGATGAGAATCCTTTAAGAAATTTCTCCTGGAAATCCTCTAGGAATTCCTTCATAAATTTTCCTAGAAATTCCTTCAAAAATTTCATTAAGAAATTCAAAAGGAATTCTTTCGATATTATATCAGAAATTGTTCCTGGATATTGCCCAGGAATTTGTCTTGGGAAAAAAAAATATCAAGAAATTTTGGAGGCATTTGGAGAAGGGGTTTTAAATCAATTACTGAGGAAATTTCCTAAAGGAATTGCCGAGGAAATTTCAGAAACAAATTAAAAAGGATCGAAGAAATTCCTGGGGAAATTTATGAAAAAAAGAATCCTTGGGAAATCAATGAAACAATACCTGGGAAAATTCCTTGAGCTATTCGTGGGGAAATTACCGGAACATTTTTTGCGAAAATTTCTGGAAGAGTTCCTTCTGACATTCCAAATGGCAATCCTAAAAAAATCCTACAGTAATTACTGGAGAAGTTTCTGAAGAAATTTCAAAAGACTTCAATTTCTTGGTTTTGTGCTTGTAAGAACTCTGAATATACCCCCGGGACGTGATACGAAACGGACACAATTTCTAAAAAAAAAAACATGTAGAAACCCTGGAAATTTTTTGGAGGAATTTTCCGGAAACTTCCTGAATCTTCCTGAAAAAATTCCTACGGGATCTCAGAAAGATTTTTTTTAATTCCCACTGGAAATCATGAGGAAATTCGTGAAGGAAACATTGGCGAATGCATGAAGACATTTCTGAGGAAATTTTCGTCAGAATTTCTGAAGAAATTCTTGTGGAAACTCCTGAATAAATTTCTGAAAAAAATTCTAGGAAATCGATCAGAAGAACTCCTAGAAAAAAAAAATCGGCTATAAAAAAATTCTAGAAGAGTTCATTTCTGGAAGAAATCCTAGAAAATTTCCTGAGGGCACTCCTATTGGACATCGTTGGGAAATTTATGAATGAATGTTTGAGGAAATCTTTAAGGGATTTCTGGCGAAATTCCTACAAAATTCCTGAGAAAATTTTTGAAGGCTTCTGGGTAATATTTTAACAAAATCTTGGGGAAATTCCTGTAGGAATCCTGTAGAATTCTTGAAGGTATTTCTGGAAGAATTCCTAGAAAAAATCCTGAAGGAATTTCTAAAACGAATTTTCAAAAGATTTCTGAGGAAAATTTAGAAAAAAAAATCGTTGGGAATGGAAATCCAAAGGAAATTTCTGGAAGAATTCCTTCTGAAATTCCCAATGGAAATTTTGGAAAATTCCTACAGTAACTACTGTAGGAAAATTTCTGACAAAATTTCTGGGGAAGTTTTTAAAGAATTCCAGGGAAAATTTCCACACGAATTCCTGAAGAATTTGCAGGCACATTTTCTAAAACAAATCGGGGGGAAATTTCTCAAGGAATCTTCCTAGCCATTCTTGAGTGTGGCTTTGGGGGAATTCCTGGGGGAAAGGATTCCTGCCCAAGCAGCACATAAGTCACAAAGAAGTATCGTCAGCGCAGTTTTTTGGTTGAATTCAAGTCATTCTCAAGTTATTCTGCCGTTTAGTTAGAATTACATGAATGTAGCTCCTGTACAACCAAAAACCTGTGCTGTCGAAACTTTTTTGTGACTTGTATGCTGTTTGGGTGGGAACATTTTCTAATGTAAAAATTCCTGAAGAAATCCCGGAAGAAGTATTGAAGCAATTTCTGAAAAAAAAACCCTGCTGAAACTTCTGAAAAACTTTTTGGAAAGTTTTTTGAGAAACTTCCTGAAATAATTTCGGGAAAATCTCAGAATGATTTTTTTAATTTTTACTCTCAATGGTAATCATAAGAATATCATAAGAGAATCCTGGGGAATACATGAAGGCATTTCTGAGGAAATTCCTAAGGAAATTTCCGACAGATTTCCTGAAGAAAGGAGGAGCTCCTAAGTAAATTTCTTGAAAAATTCCTATGGAATTCACAGAGGAACTACTGAATAAATTTCCGTAAAAAATATGGGAAAATCTCTCATGGGGAAATTTATAGAAGAGTTCATGAGGATGTTTCTGGAAGAATTCCTAGAGAATTTCCTGAGGGCACTTCTTATTAGACATCCTTGTGAAATTTCTGAAGGAATGTTTGATGAAATCTTCAAAAAATTTCTGGCGATTTCTGGCTTCTGGGTAAATTTTTGAATGAAATTTTGGGGAAATTCCTGGAGGAATCTGTGGAGAATTCTTGAAGGTATTGCTGAAAGAATTCCTAGAAGAAATCTTGGAGGGAATTCTGAAAATCTTTCTTAAAGAATTCCAGAAGAACATCAGCAAATAAATGGTTTAGAATGAAAATCCTAAGGAAATTCCTGAAAAAAATTCTAGGGCATTACAGAGGAAATTCCTGAGAAAGTTGCTGGGCAAATTTTTTAGAGTATTTCTGAAAGAATCTCAGCTGTGCTTGATGAAGCAATTCCTTCAGGAAATTTTTGAAGGAGTTCTTGGAAGAATCTTTCAAAAAGTTCCTAGAGGATCTCAAGTGCTGGAAAAATTCGTTTATGAAAATGTGGAAGGAAACCATAGGAATGTACATAATGGAATTATTAAAGAAATTCTGGGAGTAATAATATGTAGAATTCAGGATAGAACTTATAAGTTAATTCATAAATGAATAAACGAAGAAATTGTGTAGTAATTCCGGTTAGATTTCCAGTGGCAAAGGTTTCACAGTTTTAGAAAATCTGAAAGTATTCTTGAAGGAATTATTATTGAATGAGGGATTCGATGAGTAAATTTTAGATGACAAACATGATGGATTGTTTAGTAGAAACAAGTACACTAGAACCTCTTTTTATGCACATGGCTGGGACTGCATAAATTAAAAATGTGCATAAATTAAAAAAGGCATAAAATGAGGGGAGTTTATGCATAAACTAAGTTTGGACTTTAACTAGGGCTCTAATTAGAGAATCTAGTTCGCGAGAACAGGTCTTGCTCATGGGCAGTTAAGATGGGGCTAAGGGGGATTCTAGAAAGTTCACAGAGAGCCCAATAAGTGGGTTCCAAGGGGCTTCAGGGGCGTTTTAAGGGGTTGTTTCGGGGGTTTTGAGGAGCCTTCTGAGGGTGATCTGTCAAGATTTTTTGGTGTTTTCATGGGATTACGGGGAATTCTGGGGTATTTCAATAGTATTAAGTGGGTTTCAGGGGCGTTCAAAGGGGCTTTAGGGGCAATTCAAGGGATCTCAGGAGCCTTTAAAGGGCGTTGCAAGAGGTTTGAGGGGCGTTTTAAGGTATTTCAGAGTCTGCTCTGAAACTTCTTAAAATGCCTCAAAAATCCCACTTAAACTTCCCGGGGACCCCATGTAACGCACCTGAGTGGTTTCGAAACCCCTGAGAACTTCTCCGTAACGCTTTCGTAACGCCCCTGAATCCTCCGAAAATGCTCTGAAACGTCTTGAAATGCCTCCACAATCCCCCTCCCGATCAGAAAGGCATAACAAAAACATAACCAAATTATATCAACGGTTGATATCTATATCAAGGTTTGTTATATTTAGATATATTTGTTGGAATCGGTACGAAAGCTAGTTTGTATTATTTCAAGGTTCTAACAAAGTCAGTTACAATAAATGAATATGTGATTTGATCATCATTACATCAACATTATAACAAACTCTGTAATATTTTTTAAAATGCAATGTGTAACTAATCAATATTTTTGGTAGTGTTTAGTGCGTAAATTAACCGCTGTATGGCGCCACTGTGTTTAGAGAATACAAAATTGTTTATATCCTTTATTGTATTAACTACCAAAACAACTCATGTCTTCATCAAATTTGTACAGAAATCTTATGTTTTTGGAAGGTGGAAAATAAGGTAAGCAACTCCACCATTACGTGATGATATTGGGTAATTTTAAATATTTCTTATCATGATCCAGATCACCTGCACAGTTCGTATGTTCAGCAAAGTTGTTCATGATTCTTGAAATTCTCGAATGGTGTAACATTTTTTGCACAATTTCACTATTACGAGCTATTTGATATGTTAAATCTCATTATTCTGCTGTCCTAGGAAGGTCGGATCATCACTCATCAGCAAAGTTGTCGAGAAGTCCTTGGCTCTCAAGTGGAAAATGTTATATGTAATTGAACCGCGGCGTTTACATTTGTTTACAGGATTTTATACATGTCTTACAGGTTGTCTAATTATTATGGATGGCCACGGAGTACTTTCAGGGAATATTTCTAGAGATATTAAAAGTATTTCTCTTGTAGGTCTTCTAGGGAGCTCACTAGAAGTTCTTCCACTATTCCTACGTGAATTCTTAATGACGATTCTCCAGGCAAATATTCAAATATTCTTCCAAAAGTGCTTAAAGAGATATCCCCTAGAGTTCCTCTAGAAATTGTGGTTGGAGAATTCTTCAGCAATTTCTCCAAGGATTTCTTAAGAAAGGCTTCCAATGATTCCTTCAAAAAAATACTCTAAAGATTCCTACGGTAATTCCTCCAAGGAATTCCTCTAGAGATTCTTTCCAATTATTTTCAAAGGATTCCTCCAGCAAAAAATCCTTAAGAAATTCCTCCACGTATTCATCCGGGTAATCCTCTTAGAAATTCTTCAACAATTCCTCCATGATTTTTTCCATGGCCTCCTCTTTGAATTCTTCAAAGAATTTTGCCCCAAGGATTTGTTGAAAGTTTATTCCGTACATGTTGGGATCCCAAGTAAACCACTCCTATGAGCCATCATCTATGATCATAGAACACGAAAACACATTCCAATTCACCAATTATATTTCACTGACCAGATCATGTCGGCTTTGATCTGTCGGAGCGCTCAACTCAAATTACTAATATGTATACAATTGTACAGTATACAGATCATTCGTGATTTAAGTTTTAACTTAAGTTTAAAACCCCACATGCATTTCCTCCCTTGAGAATTTCTTCAGAGATTCCAAAAAGAAAATCTTTAAGACGTTCTTAACAAATTACTTCAGCCTATGCATCACTCATTACTCAAAGGATTCTCCATCAGGAAAAATCCATCAGAAATTCTGAAGGATCTTAGTAATTATTTAAGTACTAGTTTTAAAGTTAAACTTTTCAATCCAATTCCAATTTCTTAGTAGGTATGTGGTCACTCAGTCTCTGTTGTGAATATCACTACAATTAACTACAGCTTATTTCCGCATGGATAATCTGTGTATGCATATCTGCCGATCGAAGTAGTTATGTACTACCAAATGAAGTGTAGTTGTTTTGTTAGAGTTAATAAAATATTTAGTTCAACAGCGAAACGAAGTGTTTTGATATTCCTTTGGATTTCCTGACCGCTCTGTGTTCGAAAACAAATTACTTCAAGTATTTATCAAAAGGTTTCTTTACAAATTTTATCGACAATTACACCAATGACTCATAATGGAAATGTTTTTTTTATCCTTTCAAAAATTCATTCATAAATTTATCCAAGGGAACATTCCTGCAAGAATTTGCGGTGGATATTCCTACCGAAACATTCACCACTTAAGCGCCATAATACTACTGAACAACTTTGCAGAAGGAATATCATTAAATAATAATGAAATAAAACATGCCAAAAAAAAAACGCTTTAAACATTCAAACAAACGCTGGTGCAACTAGTGCTTAGTTCCACACGCTTTTCACTATTTGAAAGTTATTAGCTAAATGTTCAACTTAGTTAATAACACGAAGATATAATTGCTATCAACTGTATTAAAAACAGTTTCTTGTGACGTCCATTCGCGTAGGTACAGCGATGTGGGCTCCAGCTCCGAAGTAGTGAACGCTGGCTCTAGTGCACAACGAGCACACACGACATTGAAGCTGAGGGACTAAATGGGCTGTAGTAACGTGCATGGTGACGTCATAACTGGGTATGGTGACGTCATACTTTCCCTCTCCGGTATGTTGAATCAGCGAGTCTATTTATAGAGGAGCTACCAATATGAAGAACCATTTCAGCATATATCGCCCCTCACTTCAAGTGCTGTGATGGCCACACTGGTAAAAACGACGAGCTCCTGTTCTAGGTTCTAGCCGTCGTAGGTTCGAATCCCTGGGTTTTATGTATACTATGTGGAGAAGTTTTTTGATGCCAGTAACTTTTTACTAAAAATAAAATTTCACTCTAAAAATTGATTACCCAAAAATGAGTTAATTTTTACACTACTTAATTTTTACCCAATATATTTATAACTGCTTTATAACAACATGTGATATAATTTGATTGATTTTTTATATCTCATTTTGTTATAAGCTTGTTATAATTGTATCAAGACCTGTTATAATTATGTTATGACTAGAGCAATTTTAGTTATAATTTTTGTTATTTTAACACCTAACCGGCGAATTTTATAACTCATTCTGTTATGAAAAATCTTTGAAATAAATAACTTAATCGGTTATAATTTTGTTATGCCTTTCTGATCGGGCTTAAACCCCCTCGGACACCATGTAACGCACCTGAGAGGTCCCAAAGCCCCCGAAACTCCTCTGTAACGCTTCCGTAACGCCTCTGAATCACGCCGAAAATGGTCTGAAACATCCTGAAATGCCTCAAAAAATCTTCCTAAACCAAAACCCCTAAAAACGCTTCCGTAACGCCGCTGAAACCAGCCTAAAATGCTCTGAGACTTCCTGAAATGACTCCGAAACCCCCTTAAGATCCACTTGGACCCCATGTAACGCACATGAGACCTTCAGTAACACCAAAAAACGAACCTGTAACTTTCCTTTGCTCTCCTCTATAAACACCCCTTGGCCGCCGTTGCAATAGTTCCCGTCATTACGTAATATTCTTATGCACAATATTGGCTCTGAGTAGCTTTCCCTCTTTTTATGCAGGGCATAAAAAAGGTGCATAAATTAAAAGTGCATAAAAAAACATGCGTAAAAAGAGGTTTTAGTGTAAATACCTTGAGAAGTTCCTGAGAAACTTTCCGTGAACAAAAAAGGAAAGAAACCCATCACCATTAAAATATCTTTAGTTATAGCTTGTGCCAACACTCGAAGTAGAACATCATCAGAAGAAATTTCATCGAGATCTTGTCTTGTGAACCAGCCACTTCAAAATGATCGAATATATGCAATATATTCAGCCTCTGTCGTGACATTCCCAAGTAACAGAACTAGCTGAATAAAAGTTTCTCAAGCTAAAGTTTGCTTCATAATGGTTCCATTTTTGTACAGCAACAATGTTTGTTGGGTTGTCACTGGGCGCTGCTTCTTGGAGGACAGTACTGCCGAAAGTCTTGATTAGGAATCCAGAAATATTTGCGATCCAGCTCGTTACTAGCATAGTCAGCATCAGTGAAAGCTCTGACTGGTGATTCATGTGGGTTTATCGTGAAAGTCAGCTTCATATTCTTGGTAGCTTGGGTGTTTCGCAGTATTCATTTTGCATGTGATCTTCTTCTGCAGCATCTTCAAATCTTGATAAGCAGCCGACAATGTAGCTCAAATCCTGACTTGATCTCAGCATCAGAAACATCAATCTGCGAACCAGTTCATGATACGAATAGCAGCATTCTGGAGTTGCCGGACGAAACTGCAATCTACTGATGCTACTGGTGATGCTTCTGATAAATACATTTCGTCCTCATCTCGCTCAATCCTAAAGCCCATAAAATGGTATAGTTCTTTCATATCTGTCATCACAAATTTTTCCTTAAGTCGCTTATTGATACTATCTATCATTCAGGCTGAATAGATAGTAGCCGCAACCACGAGAGAATCATCCAAGTAGATCACGATGAATACTAACCTCGGTTGGCTGGTTTTTTACCCCCTCTGGCATATTCATTCAGCTTCTGATTATCTAATTTTGGTGATTTTATTCAGCCTTTAGCTGATGTGAGGTTCATTTGAAAGCTGATTTAAGGCTTGATATGCTCTTAATCAGTAATCAATTAAATTTATTAATTGTGTAAAAATTAATTAAAAATAATTTCGTGAGCCTTTTTTTACCATAAGCTGCGTCTATTTCCAGAAGAGTTGCTTAGGAATGTATAAATTAATCTGTGGAAAAACTGGGAATTGAACTCGGACCTCCTGATTTATAGTCACTCACCTTTGCACCTACACCACACAAAATTGTAGACATTTCCTCGAGAACAAGAGCATTATTTGTTGTGTCTGAATAGTCAAGAACATAAGTTGAACTAAGTATGTATTGAGGCTGAAGAAGCAATGTGGACTTCACGAAAACATGCTTGGGTCAGCTGTCGAAAATTATTTGATTAAAGGTTGAACAACAGATGATTAATTCTGCATGTTGGTATATGTTTTAAAGCTGGTTACCCAAATGAATAATATTCCATTCAACTTGATATTCAGACATCTATGTATTGCTGATTAAAGAGGTTGAACAAGCCATACTTCAGACCAATAATCAGCTATTGACACCATTAAACAGCCATTGTTCAACTAATACTAATAATGACCGGATCATTATGCTCTAAGCCTAGTACTCACAAAATCTGCCTTCGCCTTTCATTTCGCCAAAATCATCAATCACCTCGTTCTGTTTCAGCCGTTGAATGTTCTTGAATATTCTATGTGTCGAAACCGTTTGTATCATAGATTCAGATGCTCATTTCATTTTGAAATAATTGTCGAACCGGACGACGCAGTTGAGCTTGACATTCCCAGAGACAACGCCTGTTTGCTTCCATCTACGGCAATCTTTCCATTCACCGTTCCTTCTTTAGTAGCAGTTAGCTTCTCACCTTCTTGCACACTTTCGATCACCAAGGACTCGTCAAACTCGCATTAATCTTGAAGATGATCTTCATTGAACGCATTGCTCCCGAATCCGGGATGCAATGCAATGAACGTTTCTGCTTTGTGATCCATTCTTTATTTCTGAGACAGAACTAGCGCAATTCTTCTATCCACAGGAACAGTCGCGACTTGAACCTTACCGTGTCGATTCTTCATCTTCGGACAGAAGAATTTCTTGGGTCCGTCCCACTTCGTTTACAGGTCGGCTCGCAAAGCCTTCAGCAATGCTCTTCGATCTGCTCTGTATCAATGTTTCCAGTTTGATTGAAATCAGTCAGTTGAACAAACTCCTTGTGAAATCTAAAGATTTCCGAGTGAGCGAGCTTCGTTTGTCAAATGGCGATTTCACTTCCTCTGATGAAAAAATTCTGGAATGTTTATTCACACGGCGTGTGTATGGGAAAGGTTTATAACAAAAAATTGGGCATCGCCAAATTTTTCGCTATTCAAAAATAGAGACTTCCAGCTTTCATTTGCACGGTCCCTCAAAAAAATCCACCGAGGGATCTCGAACAACTTTTTCAGAATACTGTTTTTCCCCATACAAAATGAACGGTTCCAAATTAATCCCTATTTCTACTTAACAAACATACCCAATTTTTGTATGAAAAAGTTCCCCCGATGGAATATTTCGATGTTGGGCTTGAATGAAAGCTAGTAGCGTCAACTTTCACGTAACGTAAAAATTAGCGATGCCTATTTTTTTGTAATAAATTTCTTATACCAGACACACCGTGTTCAGTACACACTTCCCTGGACATTTTGGATGTTTCGTTTCGCATACTTCTACAACAGGTAACTCCCACAACAACTAATTAAAACCAAGACCCCTCTGTATCAGTTGCAGCCTCCTACGATTGCAAAATATTCACATGCGAGACCAGTTCAAAAGCTTCCGCCACGACGGGACGTGAGAACGATTGGCACCCATAAAAGTCGCCATTCATTATCCGTTATCAACCGGCGGGTGGCCGGCGAAGCGCTCCATTTCACCCGGTGCCTACTTGATAGATCTAAAACAAATTCATTTATTGTGCATCCTGCTCTGTGTTTCCGCCGGTCAGCCAGCGAGCGATCGCCTCGCTCGTTGGTCATTTCGAATTCTCTCTATTCTGTCATTTCAGTTGCCCTTTTTCGGTCGCGGCACTGCTGGTCATCACTTCAAATCTATCCCGTCCCGCGCGAAAAAAAAACAAGAACTGCACACGAGAGTTGGACCACTTTACTGATAAGCTCGCAAATGGAATTTTTATATTCACATACGACCCTGCCCTTCATCCATCCCCGTGTCGTTCATCTCCCTCATCCTCTGGTAATCAAAAACCCCGACTTTGAATTCCACCGAGTTGTTTTTTCGGATGCCTTCTCACTCTCTCTTTCTCTCTCCCTATCTCTCTATCGTGACTCGCGCGACTTGCGAATATTTATGTTCTCGAAATTGCTTGTACAAATTGTTGCCTGATCGCGCGTCCGTTTTCCGCCGGCCAGCACCCTCCCACTCGACTGTGTCGCGACGGGGCTCTTTGAACTGGATGCAGCAAAAATTTAAAATATAAAATGAACATTGGCGTAACTAGAGGGGGGACCTGGGGGGCCAGCCCCCCCCCCAGAATCCGCCAGGCCCCCCCCCCCCCCCCCAGAAATTTTTCATGACTTTATATATGGAAATTAGAAAAAAATCTTAAAACCACTGTCGTGGTGACAAACATAGATCTATAACAGACATTTATATGGCATAATATGTGTTCAAATTGACAGTTATTGGAGACTATTCTCAACTTGTCACTCTTTACAAGATCATTGTTCAAAATGGTCTATGTAATTAGTTAGTTTTGATTTCCAAACATTATATAACCAGAATTATATAAATAGCAATGCTTTGTTAGTCTTCTTTTTTGAATCGCTGAGAAATTAAATCTAAATGATAATTTCCAGGAATTCTTTGATGAGTATCTTTAAGAATCTTTGAATTTTCTAGCAGCATTACTGCAAAATATGGTTAAGTGCTTCTTTGTGGAATTCAAGTATCATGTGGGAAAAAATCTGGTTGAATTTGCAATGGAATTCCAGCAAAAGTTTTTGAATTCCTAGTGAGAACAGATGCTACATAATAAGAAATGATCCATGTAGCTCAAGCGTAAACGCGAGTGTATTCTTTAAAACCATGCTGGAGGTGATTTCTAGTCGGTCATTAATATCTTTTATTTCGAGTATTTGTGCGTCTATCAAACAATGCACACATTAAAAAGTCCATTAATGAAATTTTAATATAGGGTACTGGTTCCCTTATTAAGCATGTGGCTCCCATTTTCATCCTACGAAAAGCAAAGGATTGAAGCGTAGTTTGTTTTGTTTCTTATTTTTGTATTTTTTGTTAGGAGTGAGCACGCATGAAAACAAAAAGAACGGAGTCAATCGGTGCCGTAATCGCTAATTTTCGAATAGGATGAATATGGGAGCGTGAGATTACTGATGGAACACATACCCTATTTAAAAGCTTTTGCTGCAAGCGGTAATTTTGATGGTATTCATGATTGGATTCCTTAAAGATTTCTCGGAGATAATTGTAAAAGAATTCCTGGATGACTACTTGGAGAATTTCTTGGCTTCTGTGTCCCTCTAAAATTATCTAAAAGAATTCCAATACAAATCGCTGGAGGAATTCCTCTAGAAATCCTTCAAATTATTCAAAAAATCTACAAGTAATTCTAAAAAAACCCTGGAGTGAATCCGTGATAAAGATTATGAACAGATTACTGAAATTTTTGAACTTATCGCTGAATATTTTTTTGTAAAAATCCAGGGAGAAATTTCGGAAGAAATCATTACAGGAATTCTCGGAGCAAAACCTGCAGGAATCCCTGGAGAAATTTCTGAAAGTATACCTGGAGGAATTCCTGGATGAATTCGTGGAGGAATCCAAAGAGCAATTATGCGAGAATTTCAGGAAAAAAATCTGAAGTATCCGCATCAGAAATCCCTGTGGAAATTACTAGAAAAAACTTAAATGAATCCTTGGAAGAATTTCTGGACGCATTCCTGGAGGAATCTCTGGAGGAATTCTTCGAGAAATCACAGGAGCAATGCCTAGATGTATTTCTGGAGGAAATCCTTGACAACCTTCTGGACAAATTCCATGCGGAATCCCTGAAGAAGTGCCTGGACTAATGCCTGGAGCATTAGGGGATTTTTTTATTATCGTACAAATTTGTACGAAATCCTGGAGAATTTTCTGGACAAATTCCTAGCGGAATCCCTGGAGAAGTTAATGGAGAAATTTCTGAAGGAGGCATCCCTGGAGAAGTTCCTGGAGTAATGCCTGGAGCATTAGAGAAATTTTTGTTGAAATTCCAAGATAAATTTCTAAAAGAATTCCCAGAGGAAATTCTGGAGGAATTCCAGGAGGAATTCCATGAGGAATTCTTGGAGGAATTCTCGGGAGAATTTCTGGAAGAATTATTGGAGGAATTTCACGGAAGAATCCCTGAAGGAATTTCTGATATATTCCTGGTGGAATTTCTGGAGGAATCCGCGAAATAACTCCTGGACGGATTTCTAGAGGAATCTCTTTCTCTTCTTGGCGTAACGTCCTCATTGGGACAAAGCCTGCATCTCAGCTTGTTCTATGAGCACTTCCACAGTTATTAACTGAGAGCTTCCTCTGCCAATGACCATTTTGCATGCGTATATCGTGTGACAGGCACGAAGATACTTTATGCCCAAGGAAGTAAAGGAAATTTCCTTCACGAAAAGATGCTGGACCGATCGGGAATCGAACCCGTCACCCTCAGCATGGTCATGCTGAATACCCGTGCGTTTACCGCCTCGGCTATATGGGCCCTTTCTAGAGGAATCTCTGGAGTTGAAATTCATGGATTAATTCTTGCAGGAAACCTGCAAGAATTTCCGGAGGAATCCCTTGGAAAAATTCCCATAAAATTTCCTAAAGAATCTCCTGAAAGAGTATCTGAAGTAATCTCTGAAGTGTTTCCTGCAGAAATTCTTGAAGGAATGCTGTAGGAATTTCCGAAGAAATTCCTGGAGGGATTCTTGGATCAATTTCTGAAGAAATTCCTGTAGGAATTTCTGAAGAAATATCTGGGGTAGATCTTCGTGGAATTCCTGGAGGAGTCCCTGGAGAAATGCCTGGATGAAATCCTGGAGGAATACCTGGAACAATTCCTGGATAAATTCACAGAGAAATTTCTGGGGGAATTTCTGAAGGAATCATTGAAGGATTTTCTAGAGAATTCCCGAAGAAATCCTTGAAAGAATTCCTAGAGGAATCTCAGGAGGAATTCATACAGGAACCCCTGGAGGAATTCTTGGAATAATTCCTGGAAAAACTCTGGGAGGAATTTCTGGGGGCATTTCTTAAGGAGCCCCTGGAGAAATTCCTGGAGAAATTGCGGTAGTAATTTCTGAAGGCATTACTTTAGGAGAACTTTCTGATAATCCATTTCTGAAGAATAAGAGGTTTCTTCTGAGAGGAATTTCTACAGAAATTCTTAGAAGAATCCCTGGGGGAATTCTTGAAAAGAACCCTAAAGGAATCCCTGAAACAAATTTCTGGAGGAACCTCAGAGAGCATTCCTGGAGGAACTTCCGGACAACTTCCATGCGGAATCCCAGGAGGAATTCCTGGAGAAATCTTTATAGGAAATCTTGGGGAAATTCCATGACTCTATTCATGGAAGAATTCCAGGAGGAATCCCTAAATCAATTCTTTGAAAAATCCTTCAATGAATTCCTGGAAGAAACTGTAGAGGAATTCTGGAAGGAATCCATGGAGAAATTTCTAAAGAAATTCCTAGAGGAATTCTGAGAGGAATTTCTGGTGGAGTTCCAGAAGAAATTTGAAAAAGCATTTCTGGAGGAATTTCAGGAGCAATTTCAGAAGGAATTTCTGGAAGAATTACTGGAGGAAGTATCGGTGGAATTTCTGGAGGAATCCATGAAATAATTCCTGGAGGAATGTGTAGAGGAAACCGAGGAGAAGAAATTCTTGGATTAATTCTTGGAGGAAACCCTGGAAGGATTTCTGGAGGAATTCCTGGAAGAATTCCTGAAGCAATTGCTGTACGAATTCCTGGATCCATTCCTGAATAAATTCCCAGAGGTATTCCTATTTCTTCAGGGGTAATTCCGGTGAAATTCGTGGTAGAAATGCCTGGATGAATTTCTGGAAGAATGCCAGGGCAATACCTGGAATAATTCTTGAATGAATTCCGGAAAGAATTTTTGGGGAAATTTTTAAAAGAATCTCTTGAGGATTTCCTGGAGGATTCCTGAAAAAATATTTGAAAGAATTCCTAGAGAAATCTCAGGAGGAATTCATGCAGGAATCCCAGGAGAAATTATTGGAATAACTCTTGGATAAACTCTGGGAGGAATTCTTGAGGAAATTTCTTAATGAATCCCTGGAGGATTTTATAGATAAATTCTTGGAGAAATTGCGGTAGTAATTTCTGAAGGAATCTTGGAATGCCTGGAGGACTCCCTATAGAAATCTCGTGAGGAACTTCTGAAGGAATGCCTGGAGGAACCCCTGGGTATATTTCTGGAGACATTCCTGTATCAATTGCTGGAGGAGTATCTCGAGAAATTCATTAAAAAATCCTTTGAGGAAACCCTGGAGAATTTCCTTCAAGAATCCCTGAAGAAATTCCTGGGCTAATGCCTGGAGCAATCTCTGGATAAATTCCTAGATGAATTCCTGGTGGAGTTTTCAGAAGAATTCTGAGAGGGATCTCTAGAAGAACTCCCGGAGCAATCTGTAGATGAATTCCTAGAGAAATCCTGGGATGAGTCCATGGAGAAACTCCCAGGAGAAATTTCTAAAGAAACCTCTTGAAAAATTCCTAGAGGAATCCTTAGAGAAATGTCTAGAGAAATTCTTGGAAGATTCCTGGGAAAATTCTCGGAAAAATCCCTGGAGGAATCCCTGAAGCAATTTCTGGAGGAACCTCAAGAGGAATGCCTGGAAAGTTCTGGACAAATTCCTTGCGGAATCCCAGGACGAATTCCTGGATAAATTTGTTAAGGAATTTTCGGGGAAATTCCGAGGAACTATTCCTGGAATGAATTCCTGGAAGAATATTGAGAGAAATTTTGGAAGCAATTACTGGAGGTATTTTAGAAGAAATTCCAAGATAAATTTCTAAAGACATTCCAAGAGAAATTTCTGAATAAATTCCAATAGAAATTTGTAGAGTAATTCCCAGAGCGATTTTGGATGAATTCCAGGAGGAATTCCTGGAGGAATTGCGGTAGTAATTTATGAACAGATTCCTATGGGAGTTCCTGGATCAATTCCTGGAGGACTTTCTGAAGAGATTCTTGGGGTAATTCTTAAGAAACCTCTTGAGGAGTTCCTGGAGGCATCCTTTAAGGGGAAATTCCGTAAAACTATTAATGGAAGAACTCCAGGAGGAAGGAATCCCTAAATGAATTCCTTGAAGAATCTCTAGAGGAATTCTGGTAGAAATCCATGGAGAAATTTCTGAAGGAATTCCTGGAGAAATTTTTAGAGGAATTCTGAAAAGAATTTCTGGTGGAGTGCCAGGAGGAATTTCCAGAGGAATTTCTGGAGGAATTTCTGGAGGAATTTCTGGAGGAATTCCAGGAGGAATTCCAGAAGGATTTTCAGGAGGAATTACTGCAGGACTCATCGGTGGAATTTCTGGAGAAACCCTAGAGAAACCCTGGATTAATTCTTGGAGGAAACCCTGGAAGAATTCCTGGATCCATTCTAGAATAAATTACCGGAAGAATTCCTGAGGAAATACCTGGGGTAATTCCCGTAGAAATTCTTGGTAGAACTCTTGCAGAAGATACTTATAACACGCGACGCGAGACAGACACAACACTTATTATTCTTACAAAACGTTAAAAAGGAGATATAATTACCTTTTTGAGTCGACCGGTTTCGGGCTCGTTGTTGCCCATCGACAGGACGATGTCCGACCGATGGGCAACAGTCCGACTCTTGCAGAAGTCCCTGGAGAAATGCCTGAATAAAATCCTAGAGGATTGGCAGGAGGAATACCTGGAATACTTCTTGAAAAAAAAATCCGGGAGGAATTTCCGAAGGAATCCCTTGAGGAGTTTCTGGAGGAATCTCAAGATTAATGATGAAATACAAAGTTCGATTTTTGAGAGAACTCCAGGAGGAGTTTCTGATGAATTCTTAGAGGAAATACTGGAGAAATCGCTAAAATACTTGAGGAAATCCTGAAATCCTGGATTAATTCCTGGGGGAGTGTCTGAAGGAATCCCAACAAGAGTTCTTGCAGGCATTTTTGAAATAATCCCGGAATTCGTTTTTGAAAGAATAACAGAAGAAATTTCCGGTGATTCCTTGGAGGAACTCGAAGTAATTTCTGAAGAAACCCGATGAGCAATCCCGGAAGCAATTCCACGAGGAACTCTATGGAATCTCAGGAGAGCTTTCTTAGCGAATACCTGGAAGAATTTTAGTAGAAATATTTCTGGGTAAAAAAAAATTGAAGAAATCAATTGTAGTAATTGTTGAAGGAATACTTGGATCCCTAAAGGTTTTTTTGTACAATTTTTTCAAACAATTCTTGGAGTATTTTTTAATAACCTCTAAGTAAAATTTTCTAAAAGATTTTCTGGAATACATTCCTGCAGAAATACTTCGAATCATTCCAGATGTAATTATTGGAGCAATCTCTAGTGGGATTCTGGAAGCATATATGGTGAAATCCCTGTAGAAATCTCTGAATACCTGCAGAAATACCTTAAAGGATCTCTGGAGAAATTCCTAAAGGAAACCTCGGAAAAAGCACTGGAACAATTGCTGGAGGAACCTCTAAAGATGCCCCAGGACAAATCCCCGAAAAAATGTCAAATGGAATCCCTAGACGAATTCTTGATTGAATTTCTGGAAGAAGCCATGATGGAATCCCTGAAGCAAGCTATGGAAAAAAATCATGGAGGAATTCTAGCGTAACATGTGAAAAGGGCCTAAAGGCTTTTTGTAAACAAACTTGTTTCGGTCGCTGTAGGACTCATCTTGATCCACCCACGGACAACAACACACTTAACAGATAGCCCGAAGATTACTCTTTCTGATATGCGTGTTGATATGCGTGGGTGGATCAAGATGAGTCCTACAGCGACCGAAACATGTTTGTTTACAAAAATCCTTTAGGCCCTTTTCACATGTTACGCTAGAATTGTTCGTACTCATATAGTTTACGAAACTATGAACAAATCTAAAACAGTCATTTTGATTACTCAAAACTACAATACCAATTTGCATATTCACATATCAGGCGCCCATCTCGCTTAAAATTCATCTCAAGTCAGGCCCCCCCTGGGCCCCCTCCAGGAAAAAATCCTAGTTACGCCAATGAAAATGAATTAAAAAACGAGGAAATTGGAAGTGAAACAAAATCCGCTGAGGATCGATCTGCATACACAGCAAATAATTTTGTAATTTCCAGGCGCGTAATTTCTGGTGATGTATCCATTTTTTGATGTAATTTCACTCGGTTACATCGTTTTCCAACAATTTCACAATCTCCATGTACATACTGGTTGACACCGGAAAGTGTCAACAAACCCATTCCAGCAGATACCTAGAAGCAGTATCTTATTTATCATCCATCCTCTAACTTGGTGGAATAGTCGAGAGGTAAGGGATACGCCATACAATCAGCGGATCAGTGTACGAATCCATGCCAATATTTTTCTTATATATGATCTTTCCGTCACTCCGGTTTTAGCGATTGCTAGACCAACTTTCAAGCTGGGCGGCTATTTTGTAGCATGGAAAGAATGTAATTTGTACATCACTTTTACCACGCGACTGATGTGCAACGAAAATGATGTGATATCACAAGAAATTTGTTGCTGTGTACAGCTTTTTTTCGAATTTTATTGTTTTGCCTAGATTTCTAGTACCGGCCGGGATATTTGAACAAAAATGTCAAGTGGAATCAGTTTGTTCTGTCAAAAGCATGGCATGTGGATGGCGCGATGAAAAAGTTCGCTCGCTACCTGGATTCGGCGAAATCCGTTACGGGAATTACTTTCACCGGAGTAGGCTTTGAAAAGCACTCACTTATAATCCAACCAGTTTCGCCATTTGCAGTGAACATTGAGCGCATATTCAATAATCGTTTCAATTCAAAGAACAAGTTCATTGAATTGAAATGATGTTGAGAACGAAAAAAGCACCATGATTCGTATTCCTACGCTCAGGATGGAAAATCGATATACTGGTCCGGCTTGTTACGATTTTATGGACGACCATCATCAGCGTCGGGAGTCAACGACGATGGGTGACCAAACTTTATCGGAATTTATGCAGCTCATAACCGTCCACGAGAGCGCTCATATACTTCGGAATGAGTTGTAATAGCTCGTTAAAACTAATTATTTTCTTGTTTTTCTACCACGGGGCTTCAAACGTTCTCCAAACGTTCGACGATGCCATGGTTGGTTGGTGTGAGGATTCCCAATAGGACCGAAGAGGAGGTCTTGATCAGTAGCGCTCGGTAGGGAATGTTTATTTAATCATCGCGCACTTGGAACTTTTACATCGCCGGCGTAATCCAAGCAAACCGGGGGCAATCAAACCGAAAACAGCAAATATAAAACTGGCAATAATGTCGCTTAAGAGCTCTGGTGGTTGGTACTGGCTGACAGCGGAGAGACATTGTTGTTGAGTTGTGATGACATTTCTGGCGTCAAATCATGGTCTCATCTATTAAATGCGATTAAAGTAGTAAAATTTTACACCACACTCAGAGGGTAGACTTGGGAGTTTGTAAACAATGTTGGGAGAGAAAACACATTTAATCAGATCTGATTTGGGTGATTTGATGTATGAATTTTGTCGTAATGTACATATATTGGCAACTTAGTGATACAATGTAGGGAGGAATTCCAAGACAGGTAGGGGCTCATATTACCACGGTTGGAATGGCATAGCATGACCCGGAAATGATTCAATTTCAGGTCGGTCCAAGAACTTGTCGTAATAAACATTTTCTTGACTTGGGCATAGAGCATCCTCGTGCCTGCCACAAGTACTACACGATTGAAAGCAAGCTGGCAGCACTGCTTAGAAAATCATGCACCAATTCCTTCTGAAATTCTTCCAGCGATACCTTTAAGAAATTAAAAATGCTGAATTTCTCCAAACATTTCTACGGACGGGCTTGATGGACTAGTGGCAACCGCTTCTGATTCGTATGCAGCAGGTCCTGGGTTAAATTCCTGGCCCGTCCCTTTCCTCCTACTTTGTATCTTTTTATATAATTTCTCCCTCTTCTCTACATATACAACTCATGTAAGTTGCAAGTGCATGCAAGTTCACATGTTTTATAGGCATCTAGGAAACAGACACGGGCTGAAACCCCCATTTTCCTTCCTTCCAACTTTCCTAGCACAGTGTATATCTATCATATAACGCCTACGGGTTATGCAATCAAGCGAACTGTGCCGCTTTATCACTATTCTTTAACTTTACGCCTGGCATCTACGCACCAATGTGTGAACCCTTTGCCAAGCATATCCCACCACCACTCCGACATCCGCATGAATTTGTGCAGACGCAGGGGTATATTCGGTCTTATGTAGATACAAACGATTGCAATCATCATTTCCTTCCCTTTCCCCACATTGACCTGCAACCTGACGTGGCAGGCGTCATTTTCGCCTAAAAAAAATAGAAGATCACCAACACTCATACACTGAATATGCCTGCTTAGTCCCCGGCAAATATCTCATTGGTTCTTGTATTCCCAACAAACATTTTTGCTATACAAGAGTGTAACAAACAACTTTTAAGCAAACTGTTATTCAGCTAGTTCTGTTACTTGGGTTGGTTCCTTGTGTGAGTATAGCTGGTCTGGCGATACTGGACTAGCAACCACGGGCGGTCAATCAAGCTCATGCTCAAGCTCAAGCTCAATCCCTTCAAAAATTTCTCCGCGAATTTATTTACAAATGCTTCCACAGATTTTTTCAGAATCTATTCCAAAGTTTTCTTCAGTAATTATTCACCAAATTCCTCCAGAAACTTGTCCAATGATTCCTTTAAAATATCGCCAATGGATTATTTCCAAAATGACTTCATGGATTCCTGCAAAATTTACTGCGGAAATTCCTTCGGATTTTCTACAGGGATGCCTTTAAAAATATTAAATAAAAATCTTTCATAAATTCTTCCAGAGATTCGTTCAAAAAATTCTACAGGTATTTCTGCAAGAAGTACACAGAAGATTTGTCTAGGAATCGCTCTAAGGATTCCATTGAAAATTTCTGCAAGAATGTGCCCTGGAATTCCTTCAGAGATTCATCAAGAAAATCCTGCAAAAAATCCTCTAGAGATTCTTGCATTTTTTCAGTGATAGGCAGGAATTTCTTCAGAGATTTCTGCAGGAGTTTATACTGAGATTCCTAAAGGATTTCTTCAAGATATTCCTCCATGTCCTTTCTCTGAAAATTTCCCGGGAACTTCCTCTAAAGCTTACTCTACGAATTTCTCCACCAATTCGAAAAGGGATTTATTCAAAAATATAGCCTTACGACTCCTAGCATCTCTGAGTATTCATAGAGTATTTTTTTCAGACACATGTCCGCATATTGTCTGAGGAAATCCCCCTAAAACTTGATTAGATGATTTATCCAAGAATTTTCCTAATAAATCCTCAATAATCTTTCCTAGGAATACCCCAAAGGTTTCCTATGAGTTTCTCCAGGTATTTCTTCATGAAGTTCTTAGGGGCCGTTCATAAACCACGTAGACTTTTTGGGGGGAGGGGGAATCTGGTCAAAGTCTACGCTCCATACAAATTTCATTTTTTTTTTGTATGGACAAAAGTCTACGAGGGGGAGGGGGGTCTGAGATGGCCAAATTTTGGTCAACGTGGTTTATGAACAGCCCCTTAAGGAATTCCTTCCGAGATTTTTTTCAAATGTTTTTCTAGAAATTCATTCAAGAATACTTCCTATGATTTCTACAAAAATTGTGCTGGAGCTTTCTTTAAATTTCTATTATATTATATAAGAAATTCTTGCTTGAACCCTTGTCTTCAAAGTTTCGATTATTTGCCTTTCTCGTACACTAAGTGTACTGGAAAGGCTATATGTTCACTCCAAAAATGACTTTTTGATAGGGCCCGGAGGGTCGAGTCACATATATCAATCAACTCAGCTCGACGAATTGAGGTGATGTCTGTGTGTGTGTATGTGTGTATGTGTGTACAAAAAAACTCACATCACTTTTTGGCAGTAAACCTCAACCGATTTTAATGACCGACGGTTCATTCGACCCGTAATCTGATCCCATTGTTTCCTATTGAAAATGGTTCGGATCGGTCCAGCCGTTCCGGAGTTATGGCCATTTAGGTGTTCCGGACCAGTACCCTTGGAAGGGGCCATACATAAAAATGGATCAAACACATACATGCGACACATCAAACTGTGGCATTTTGGATAACCT
This sequence comes from Aedes albopictus, assembly GCF_035046485.1. Classification (NCBI taxonomy): domain Eukaryota; kingdom Metazoa; phylum Arthropoda; class Insecta; order Diptera; family Culicidae; genus Aedes; species Aedes albopictus. Next base: position 440,251,783 of record NC_085138.1, read on the forward strand.
GATAAATAGTTAGCAAGAAAACAGTCTCAGACCATATCTGGACCGGTAGTGTTCCGGAACCGGTTCCGGGTGTCCCGCCGGAAGTGGCCAAATATAAAATTGAACCAAAGCCATGCATGCGACACATCAAATTGCGGCAATTTCGACAACATGATAAACAATTCGCAAGAAAACGGTCTCAGACCATATCTGAACCGGTTATGATCCGGAACCGGTTTCGGGTGTCCCGCCGGAAGTGGCCAAATATAAAAGTGATCCAAAACCATGCATGCGACATATCAAAGCGCGACTTTTTGGACAACCCAATGAAAAGTTGGCATAAAAAAAACTCAGACCATATCTGAACCGGTAGTGTTTCGGAACCGGTTCAGGACGCCCCGCTGGAAGTGGTCAAATATAAAAGTGATCCAAACCCATGCATGCGACACATCAAACTTGCGGCAATTTCGATAACCTGATGAACAGTTTGCAAGAAAACAGTCTCAAGCCATATCTGAACCGGTAGTGTTCCGGAACCGGTTCCGGGTGTCTTGCCGGAAGTGTCCAAATATTAAAGTGAACCAAATCCTTGCATTAGGCATATCAAAGCGCGGCATTTTTGATAACCTAATATACGTTTGTAAGCAAATAGGCTCAGACTATTTAAGAGACTATAGGAAATGGACGCAAGCCATATCAGTGTGTTACGGAACCGATTCCGGGCGTCCCGCCAGAAATGGACAAATGTAAAAGAGAACCAATACATGTGACATATCAATAACTTATTCAGTAACATGATAAACGGTTAGCCAACAAATAGTCTCAGACCATATTTGGGAGAACTGGTAGTGTTCCAGAACTGGCGACGAGACGAGTAACCCACCGGAAGTGGTAAAATATAGAAGGGACCAAAACCATAGCGGCGTTTTTGATAATCTGATGAACGATTAACAAGAAAATTGTCTCAGGCCACATCTAGAACATGTAATAATATTTCAGAATCGGTTACGGGTGTTCCATCGGAAGTGATTTAATAGAAGTAAACCAAAATCATGCATGCATTAGCTGACCAAACTGTTCATGCATTAGCTGACGCTCACCCCGTAGTGCATGGAATGGAGTCATAATGACCCCAATACACGACTTGGGTTAAGGTAGTCAAGCAGTCAACTGAGAGGTCTGTTATTTTTCAGCTCTGTTTTGCTGTTGAACATTACATCGGAATATGTACCATCAATAAGTTTCCCAAATCGATGGTGGCTTTGTTAAAATTGTTGCTTTTCTAAATAAAGTGTTTTCAGGATTCAGGAACATTTTGACTAACGTCGACGGAAAGTTCATAAGTACAAAATCGACGAGAAAGGCACTATTACCACTAGGTGGATTAATCTGGGTTTTGTTTTTGTAACTTCAGCAAGGGATTTCTTGAAAAGTTTTTCCATGGAGTTTTTCAGAAATTCTTCAAAAAATTATTTCAAAATCGTACAAAGATTTCTACAGAAATTCTTCCAAGAGCTCCCACAAGACTTTTTTGAGAAATTCCAACATTTTTTAAAGAAATTGTTCCTGCAATTCCGTCAGAAATATCTCTTGGGATTCCTTCAGAGACTCCTGCAGGAATTGTTTCAGAGTACCGTTTTTAAGAAGTTGTTTCAGAAACTGCACAAAAGATCACTGAAAAAAAATGTAAAAGGATTCCTGATGGAATTTCAACAAACAAATGCCTGGCGAGTGGTCTAATGGGAGAGTTCTTTGAGAAATTCTTAAAAGTTTTCGGGAGAGATTGAAGCAATGTTTGGAGTTTTCTCTGGAGGAATTCCAGGATGAATTACTCCGAGCGAATACTGTGAAAAAACTCACAGAAACAAAAAATATCCTGGAGAATTTTTTTAGAGAAGCACTAAAGAAATTTCAGAAAAAAAAACAATATTTTATTTATGGAATCTTTAAAAGAATACCTGGAAGAAATGGAGTAAACTCTGCAGGCACTCGTTGATTTAAAAAAAAAAACTCATTACAAAATGCGAATGATTTAGCGAAATTCCTGAAGCAACACTGGAAAAAACGTGAAACAATTCTTGAAGAAAGGTATGATTAAATACATGGAGAAACCTAGAAAAACCACTAGATGACCAGTCATGAGAATTTTCTAGAGAAATTTTTAAATAAATTTCTTGGAGAATCCCTGATTACATGAAATACATGTAGGATCCTCGGTAGATATTCCAACAATAATTTCTGAAAACTTCCTGGAAAAAATCCTAGCGGAATATCTGAAAGAATCTTTAAAGCTCTGAAGAAAACTCGAAGAAAATTACTAGACGATTCACTAAAAGAATCTGAGGAGTAATCACTTAATAATTTTCAAAAAATACATTCTTAAAGGATACCTGGAGGTATTTTTGGAGAAATTCTTGCTGAAATCATTCTAGGAAATCCTAGGAGAATCTTCTTTCAATAACACCTAATTGATTTTTTTTCCATAAATTCTGACAAAATTCCTTAAAGAATTTGTGGTGGTGGCCCTGGAGGTAACCGTGAAGATAATTGTGAAGAAGTACATAAGAACGAGAAGGAATATTTTCTTAAAAGTTTCACGGAATAATCTTTAGAAGAATTCTCGCTGAACTCAAAAAGGAGCTCCTGAAAAGTTACTTCATTTCAAGGTAATTACAGAAAAAAAAATAATAAAATGATAATTTAATGACGGGTTCTCGAAGAATACTTATAATTTAGGTACATTATAATTATGTATAACTATTGAAGTCATTTTTTTGGTGGCGTACCAGAATAAGGAGTGCTGAGTTTTGTATGCTTGAGTACCGGACCAAAGGCAGATAACAAAATGATAACAAGTTTCGTTACCTGGTTATCATTCGTTTGATAATTGAGTTTGTTATCATTTAGGTTGAATAAAGAGCCAACATAACACAAATGATAACTTAAATTTACTTCGCGCATACCAAAATGATAAAAAGTTAAGTTATCATTGAGTTCAAGTTGATAAATAATTGTGTTATACAATATTTTGTTCAACATTAGGGGAGACTGGGGAGACTTGATCCCTTTTTCTTAATTTACCTGAAACTTTGAGAAAAACACAAAACTAGATCCGATTTCCGTATAAAATGGCAGGTAAACATCCATTGCAAGTTTATACACAACAGAAAGCCTTTAAATTATTGTTAAAGTTTTCAAAACTGTGTTTTTATGGAGGCATGTTTTATGATGTATTTTTCAAAAATGGGTGACACTTGATCCCCCTTTGTGAACATAATTTATTTGAAGGGAAAATAATTCCAGAGTCTTCCTATTCATTTTGTTTTCGAGTTTTCTTGTATTTTCGATGAATATGGAGTGTTTGAAATTGTAAGATTTCCTTAAGTTTTTAAGGATATGCCGTATTTTCAAAATGGGGAGACTTGATCCCCATTTTCTTGGTTTGTACTAAAGTTATAATTATCTGACACATTTTATCGTTGAATAGACTAGAATTCCAAGTAAATAGAGGCTTCCGAAAAGAATTTTATTTTCCACATGTATAATGTGTGTGTAATCCTCGAGGGATCAAGTCTCCCCATGTCACTGTTGTGTATACTAAGCTGAATTAATTAAAATATGTTAACAACAGCCTTATTTGGATAAATAAGTTTGAAAGTATTTTATTCAAACTATGTGCTGTGAAATTTTGACACAATTTGGTTCAATTTTCACAAAGTTATTGAGATTTTTCGGAATCGCCTTAAAGATTTCTGAAGGACTGAAAACAAACCATCAGCCGTTAAAAAATAATGCAATGTACAATCGAAATCACTTGTAGCCAAAACATAGTCGTTTGTCCAGGAGTAGTTTTGGAAAAATTATGCTAGAAGAAAAATGTTTTTGATTCCGAACAAATATGGGGGGAACAAGTCTCCCCAGGGATCAAGTCTCCTCAGTCTCCCCTACATTTAGTTATCAACATGAAAAAATACACCTGATTGATAACTAGTTTTGTTATCAATTAGTTATCATTCAGGGCTATTTTATCGACCAAAATAGTAAAAGTCTACTTTACCGACCTCATCAGCAAGTGCAAAAAGTTTCTTACAATTTTCAACCAATTTTTATAACTATTGCGCCCAGGCGGGTCTCGAACCCTGATTGGGTGATTGCCAGTCGCAGCCGATAGCCCCTATACCAACGGGACTCAGTAAGAGCGAGAGTAATTGAAGGCTACGGTTTCGTACTACAGTCGCATTGAAGGTGGAAAGCGGAATCTATTTTTGGATTCGAAGTTCATCAGGTTCTCAATTTTGGGAAAGCTTTGACATGCGTTTGCAAGCTGATAACATATTTTGTTATCATTTAGAATTTATATGTTATCGCGATAGACCAAATTTATCGATAACTAAATTTATCATCAATTGGAGAAGATGATAACAAAAATAACAAAATGATAACACCGATAACATAGTTTCTTATCAAAGTGATATCACTTTGTTATCCGCCTTTGCTCGGGTAACCAGCCCTGTTTTAATCAAGAGAGAACTGCTTGCTAGTGGCGAATCCTCCAGGAGCTCCTTCTGGGATTCTACAGGTATATCATCTGGGGCCCATTCAGGGTTTCTCCAAAAATTCTTTCCAGGGCTCCTCCAAAAAAAACGATCAAATCTTACTATACATGTCAATGGTTGCTCCTCCGTGCTTGATGTGAGCTGGTTCCAATTGCACTGAGATCCAAATGAATAAGGGCTGGGACACTCCACTTATTCTCAAAGTGCAATTTAAGCAGCTCATACATTTTGGATCAATAACGGCACCGGCCACGTCCTTATAGTCAGTTGCGAAGGGAAAGGAATGTAAAAGTGTGTTGGTTGTTGCTACTAAAGACCGAGGTCACCTCTGCATCCCCACAACCAGCACGGACTGGGGTATTTGTTAGACGGAAAGGATGGGAGATCTGGGAGTCACCATTGAGTCGGTGATGCGATCGATGGATAGGCGGTTATTTATAGTGTTCGTCAGGTGATAGATTGTGTGGTGAATATGGTGAATAAGGTCAAGCGGCACAGCACGCTTTGGTTGCATAACTTGTAGGCGTTATATACATTGTGCTGTGAGTGGAAGTTGGAAGAGAGGGAAACGGCTTTCGTTTCTGGTTCTAGCGATGGCTATGAACATATGAATATACATGAGTTGTATATGTAGAGAAGAGAGAGAGAAAGTGGATAGAAAGATACAAAGTAGGATAAAAGGGACGGACCAGGGATTGACCTTCTGCATACGAATCAGAAGCGGTAACCACTAGACCACCAAGCCCACCAGGGCTCCTCCAAAAGTATTTTTTTCTTGGTTTCTCATGAGGTTTTTTTATGAAAATTTGAGAAAAAAATTGAATTCCTTTGCAATTTTCCAGAAACTTATTCCTAAACAGGTTCCTTCTAGAATTCCTCTTCTTCAGAGATTCCTCTCGGGATTCCACAAGGAATTCTGGAATTTTTCTCCAGATGTTCCATCCAGGAGCTGTTCTTTTACTGGTTCATTCCGTAGATACTTCTAGAGATTATTTCTGGTATCATTCCAGCATTTTCATCCGGGATTTCTTCCGAAATTCCTCCAGAAGTTCTTCCCGAGGATGCTTCAGGAATTCCTTCCAGGATTCCACCAGGATTTCTCCCGGAATTCCATGCGAGGATCCTGCAGAAGTTTCTTCTTGGGTTTGTTCAGGAATTCTTTCAAAGATTCATCTAGAGTAGCCTTCCAGGAACCATTTAAGAATTTTTGCTGGGTTTACATCAGGAACAAATGCCGAGATTTTTTCAGGAATTATTTCCGGGATTTCTTAATGAACCCCTTTCCAAACTCCCTCAGGTATTCTATCATGAACTGATTTCTTCAGGAACCCCTTCCTGGCTTCCTCTATACTTTTATTAATTCCAATGAGAACCCTTTTCAAGATTTCTTCAAGAATTGGGATTTCTCCAGAAATTCTTTCAGGGATTGCATAAGGCACCTTCCTTCCTTCAGAAACTCCTTCCGAGATTTCACCTGAGACTCATTTCATCAGGAATGTCCTCGGACTTTCATTCTTAAATTCACCCAGATTGTTTTAATGGAAATACTCCAGAAGTATATTAACACTTGAAATGGCAGGACGTTCCTTTTTATTTTATTTTTTTTCAAAAATCGAGATCTCAGTGTTTTTTAAAACTTTTATAATGATACTTTATACACATCAAGGGGAATAGTTTTCCATAGACAAGCAGATGTTACACTCGCATCTGTGGTCTGTGGTTGTATTATAAGATGTGCTAATGCACATCCTCCGCACTATCTTCCCTTTTGGTGCGTGTCGAAATAGATGTTTTTTTCGTATTTTTCGGAAATGCTCCGTTTACATTCATGACTTTCGGCATTGATAAAATAGGTTTATGAGACCTTGGTGTCTAGCTAGATGTTACCTAGATCACCTCCAATACATCATAGGGGCTGTCCATTAATTACGTAAGGGAATTTTGGCGATTTTCTGACACCCCCCTTGTAAGATTTTTTGTATGAAAACCCAAAAAATTGTATGGCGCGTTAGATTTCTTAAAACCCCCCCCCCCTCCCTCCATAAACCCTTACGTAATTAATGGACAGCCCCATACATATGTTCTGTCCACGCATCATGAATGTAATCAGTGCAATAAACTCATACATGGTGCAATTCTGTAAGAATTCCCTAAGAGTCGCAAGACATAAGCAGGCAGCTGTTTTCGTTTGGTTTGGATGTTCCAAGATATCCTAACTATCCTAGAGTTAAAATTCACTTGGTCAACAAGATCTACCGCATGTCCAACTTAATATAATTATGCGGTTTCCAACCGTTACTCTCCAAGTTGCTTTGTTATTGAACTTGAAGTGGTTTTACGGTTTCCAGAAATTGCATGGTTCATTAAATGTCCTGAAGTTCAGGACTTTTAAGTTCCGCCAAATCTATCGCAATGCTACGAGAGTTTTTTTCAGGTTGTACGACATTGTAAGGTTTGGAAAATATTTTAGAGTTCAGAACCTTCAAGTTCGGAATCTGGTCCCATTGTTTCCTATCGGTCCAGCCGTTCCGGAGTTCTGGCCATTCAGGTGTTCCGGACCGGTAATGCAGGAAGGGGCCAGATATGAAAACGCTACAAACCCATCCATGCGACACATCAAACTACGGCATTTTCGATAACATGATGAACAGTAAGCAGAAAAATTGTCTCAGGCCATATCTGAACCGGTAGTGTCCCGGAACCGGTTCCAGGTGTCCCGCCGTAGGTGGCTAAACATAAAAGTGAACTAAACCCATGCATGCGACATATCAAACCGCGGCTTTTTCGATAACCTGATGAACAGTAACAAGGAAAACATTCTCAGACCATATCGGAATCGGTAGTGCTCCGGAGCCGGTTCCAGATGTCCCGCTGGAGGTGGCCAAATATAAAAGTTAACCAAACCCATGCATGTGACATATCGAATAGTGACTTTTTTAACATCCTGATGAACGGTAAGCGGGAGAATATTCTCAGATCATATCTGAAGCGGTAGTGATCCGGTGACACCGGTTCCGGGTGTCACGCTGGAAATGGCCAAATAAAAAAGTGAACCAAACCCATGCATGCGACACATGAATTCGTGAATTTTCAGGTATCTTGATTTAGCAAAAAAAAGTCTCCGACTATATTTGGGACAACCGGTAGTTTTCCACAACCGATTGCGGGTGCCCCATCGGAAGTGGTCAAATGTTAAGGACAACCGAACCCATAAATTCGACACATTAAATGACTTTTTAGGTAACCTGGTGAATGGTTAACAAGAAAAATAATCATATACCCAACTTTGGAAAACCAACAGTGTGCCGAAACCGGTTCCAGGTGTCCCGCCGGAAGTGGTCAAATATAGAACGGAACCAAACGCACGCATGCAGCCCAATTAGTAACGGCTTTTTCGATAACGCGAAGAACGGTCAGCAAGAAAATAGTCTCAGGCCACATTTAAGACTACTGGCGCCTATGAACCACAACATGTATGCGGTACATCAATTCGCGAATTTCTAGGAAAACTGATTAACAATTTGAATGAAACTAGTCTAGGACCTCATCAGGGACAATCGGTAAGTGGTAAAATGTGAAACGAAAGTGACTTGGAAATTGGTAAAAAGTGAAATTGAACCAAACCCATGCGTGTGGTAGCATGAAACCATGCTAATTCACCAATGATTGCTGTCAAATTACCTGGGTAAACTTTTAATTCGAAAAACTAACTCTATTTTAGTTTTTATTTAGATTATAGGATTTGTTATTGAACACAAATCCTACAGATATTGAGGTGACAGGAATTGATAACTTGTTCATTTTACGATTGTTGGCTTCCAAAGATCACTGCGTTCACTGAGTTCACCAAACGAATCAGGTGTCGGATAACGCCAAAATTGAACTTCCGGAAGTAGCAGCTGCACGAGGATCCGCCGTGGGTTTGAATGGCATCACAATATCGGATCATTTGTATTTACAGTGTTTTACACTGTGACATTTGATCATTTTTTAATTCGACAAATGAGCGGGGTACGAATTAAAAAGTGTCGTATTAAAGAGTGATGAATACGCGGGGTTTGACAGTACATCAAAATGCAACAACATAGCCTCAGACCATATTTTAGACAACCGGTGGTGTCCCGAAACAAGTTCTGGGTGTCCCACTGGAAGTGGTCAAATGTAAAAGTGATCTATACCCATGCATGAGATAAATCAAACGTGGTTTTGTTAGCAAACCTAACGAACGTTAGCAAAGAAATAGTCTCAGACTATACTTGGGAGACCCGGAAGTGCTCCGGAACCTGTTCCGGTACCGCATCCAAAGTAACCAAATGTACCTTTCGACACATCACATCACGGCTTTTTTAATAACCCGAGGAACGATTAACCCTCTAATACCCAAATTTTTGATTTAGATCTAAATATCATTTTTCGTTATCTAAAATTGATTTAAACATGTTTTGGAAGATGATTCTTTTTATTCTCGATTTCGTGAATTTTAGTTTTTGATTTTTCCAATTTTTATTTTTGAACATCCCCACACTTTTATATTTTTCCTGAAAGCCAATTTTGGGAACGGATTTTTTGAGATGAAAACATTTAGAGATTTTATGATTATTGTTGAAATATTGTTATTTTAAATTTTTTTCACAGGAAATTTTATTTTCCGTGTAATTGTGTAAGAGTTTATTCGATTCCCTTAAACTATTAAACAAGGATAGAATGATTTGGGAAAAATTTAAAACATGTTAATTGTAGCGATTCAATACAAAATCAACTATGACTTCTTAAAGGTGACTAAACATTAATTTTTCAATGATTTTAAAAAAATGTAAATACGCTTTAAAATACACCAAAAACCATTTTGAGATATACAGAACAGTCATAAATATCAGCCAAAAATATAAAAAAAAAGATTTTCCACGAAACAAAAATTACAAAAATGATCAAACTATACTCCGTCTAAAGGCGGGATTGGGTATTAGAGGGTTAACTAGAAAATAGGCTCATTCCACATTAGAGACAACAAGTAGGGTTGCACATCCAGCGTTTGGTGCTTCGCCGGAATTACCATAAATAAAATCAATGCAAGCGATAAATATGTGTTAGAGAACAAAATCTTGATAAATTAAACCCACTTACAAACAGACATCTCACTATACTCACGTTCTTTTTTTTTCAAAGGGCAATAAAATATAGCCTAAAACGTGCAGACAAAACTTTGTCAAAGACCGCAAAGTGATCTGTGATTGTGTAAAAAGTTATATCTCAGCTTGTTAGTATCGTCTTGATATTGATCAGCCTCCAGTGTTAGTGAAGGTGCTCAGTCTGATATTATTCAGCCCTGCTTAAACGTTGAACATAACATCGGACTATGTGCCATCAATAAGTTTTAAGACAATTCAAAGATGGCTTTGCTTTCCTTAAAAAATATCCGGATTCTGGAACGCTTTGACTTACGTCGACGGAAAGATTGTTAGAGAACATATTCGACGAGAAAGGCACTATCACCACTAGGTGGATTGATTTGGGTTTTTGGATATAGTAATGATTGCTTAAGTAATTTAGTTCAGGACTTTCAAATTTTTCTAAATCTACTACAATCCCCATTGAATCTACGATTTCAGTATACGGTCATTGTTATCTCCCGAGCAGAAGAAAATAACAAGTGAATAACATATCAAGGTATTTATCTTAAATACTACCATACCTTGATATGCCCTTCATTAGGTGGTAATAAGAGGCAAAATAACAAAAATGAATACCAAAATTTTGTATAAATAACACCTAGAAAATAATAAGTCTTGTTATTTCAATAATGAATGCATACCTAAAATTTCAAATGCTGTATTTGTTATTCCAAAGTTATTGAATAACAAACTAATAACATTCCTTGTTACTGAATGTTTCATTTGTTCGATGACTTCATGATGTAATATTGTGCGTTTAGCACTAAATTGATTTCCGAAAAAACTTCATTGACTTCCGCTGCCTTTCCTATGCGTTAAACATTACGTCGGAAGTAGTGCGCTGTATAGCAAACCAGATTTACTGTACAACGCACTACTTCCGACGTTATGTTTAACGCATAGGAAAGGCAGCGGAAGTCAATGAAGTTTTTTCGGAAATCAATTTAGTGCTAAACGCACAATAGCAAATCTTGTTCTTCGATTATTCTCACAGCTAAACCAAGAAATACTACATCAATACCAAACTCTGCTCAAATACCTCCAACTGTTATTGTGATGTTCTCATGACATTTCGTAGAATAACGCAGCAATAACAATTTTAGGTATTAGATCACATGTTGCTTTTCGCATGGTATTCGTAAGGTATGCCCTTCTACTCGGGCTATGGTACTCCACCACAGGCTTGATAATCATCCTCGAAATCAAAAGAGTTTTGCAACATGCTCTAGAGCGGTGTTTTGCTTTTGCCTCGTCGCGAGGGAGCGAACGAACACCAAACAGAGAGGCAATAAAAACTGAGCGAGGAAGAGGGGAACGAAAAAAGAGCCGATGATTATTTCGGGTTTTTGAGTGCGATTTTCGCCTCGAGAGTCTTTCTTTGTATGGGAGTGGAACTCGCGAGAGCTTTTTGAGTGTGAGTGGACGTGAGAAACACAACAAGAAATTATGAGTGTTGGATGAACTCCTCGCTGCGCGGCAAGCTCGCACTCGCTGCTGTTGAGGATTTGCGTTGTGATTTCTGAGTTTTATTTTCACTCCTCAGAAAATCGCCGAAATCGCTTCCTCATTTTCTCGCGAGGGAGTTTCTGTCAAGCCTGCTCCACCATGCTACGAGAAATTATGTTTGAGGTTGTACGACATTGTAATATGCAAAATGCTCTGGAATTCAGGACTTTCAATGTCTATAGAATTTCTTCTGAAGTTTTTATGGAATTATTCTAAGAGTTCCTCATGAAGTTCCTACCAGAGATCCTTGGGGAATACCACAAATAATTTGGAACTCCTCCAGTTTCCTTACAATGAACTCTCTGTAGTTCCTTCCGATTGTTCCTCCTACAATTCCTTCCGCTTCCTTACTTACTTACTTACCGGTCAGGCTAAGGCCGGGGTGGCCTCTGCTGTACATAGTAGCCGCCTCCATTCCACTCGGTCCATGGCTGTTTGCCTCCAGTTCCGCACTCTGCGTAGGGTCCGCAGATCGTCTTCCACTTGGTCGACCCACCTAGCTCGCTGCGCTCCACGTCTTCTTGTACCGGTCGGATGACTTTCGAGAACTATTTTAGTCGGGTTGCTATCCGACATCCTGATGACGTGAACCGCCCACCGTAGCCTCCCGATTTTCGCGGTATGGACGATGGTTGGTTCTCCCAGCAGCTGATGCAGTTCGTGGTTCATTCGCCTTCTCCAAGTCCCGTCTTCCATCCGCACTTCCGCTTCCGGCATTTCATTTTACCAGAAATTTATTCTGCAAATCCCAGAAAAAAAACTTTAGAAGACATTGCATTCCAAAATGAACTGTTAGGCGAATCTCATAAGGAACTCCAGGATGACTCAAGAAACTCTTGGAGTTTCTTGAATACCCAGAAAGATTCATGGAAGGAAATCCTGGAGAAATCCTAGGTTGAACCTTATTAGGGATCACAGAAGGAATTCTTGGAAGAATCGTAAAATAAATTTCTGTAGAAACATTGAATGAATTCCTGGAGATATTGTGGATGGAATTTCTATAGGAGTCCAAGAATGGAGGTTTGAACCATATTGGAGAAACACTCAGCAACTTAGAGCGATGCGTGTAAAGGCTAGTTGTGTGCAGGATGATGGCGTGTGAAGGTAAAGGATGAACCACGAGCTCGCTACCCTCTACGACAAACTCGAGAAGTATTAAAAATTCAAAACTAAATGAATTACGTCCGTTACTGTCTAATACTTTTCGCTATGAAAACCGCGCAGCAATTCACACTCATTTCCCATGTCAATAAGCTTACACTCTAATCCTTCTCAACGAGCAAAAACGACAACGAATTGATGAAGACAACGAACGAGAACATTGCATTCGTGTTCCGCTTGAATGGTTCATTGATTTTACGACCCGGCTGCCATTTTAGCTTAGAGGCGTTAAAAGTGACACTCGCGGCTAAAATACTTAACATACATACAGTTGTGCAAAAGGCGAACAAGACCAAGAGAGTCCAACACAACAGTTGTGGCAAAAGTGTGAAATGGCCATTGACTGTTCTGTGCGAGAGCGTTGTGCAAATGTTTGCCCCGCACTAAGATCCGCCAAGAACTCGCGCGCTAAATGCAAACGCAACCATTCGCGCGCTGGCTGACTCTGGCTGGCTGTGCTTCGAATGGAATGGATGAGTTGGTTTTGTTTGAACGGGATCAAGCCAAGCGTAAAACCGCAAAATATGATACCTGTCTCTGTCTGTGCAGCCAGCCATCCAGCCAGCCAGCCAGCGCTCTGGGAAGAGAGCTGATGAAAGTTACCGCAAGAGTATAGAACTAAACTCTTCATTGGAGACGTGATTAAATTAAGTCAGGTTTGAATTTCGGAGAAGTTTCGTCAGTTTGCCCCGACTTTGGGTGTTTTTTGTGGCTTCAAACAGGATTTGGTGAAATCCATCTCGATGATGATGTGGAATGTGACGAGAAATGGAAGGAAAAAACTCGCAAATCTAGGTATGTATAATCCACAAAAAGTTTGAACATTAGATACAAGGTGGGCTAATCTTACTAAACGCTGTTTAGTTCAAGGCAATGAGGGAGTAAAAATCGTACCATCTGACATGTCTTACCTGAAAAGGGCGGTACGAAGAACAGGCACATAGGCATCACTATAAGAAAACGACTTTGGGTTCAACGAGCAGCCTCAGGAAGTTTGAGGTAAAATGCTCCTCTCAGGAAACAATTTGATTCATGTTTCATCTACTGGAAGTGCTGCATTGCAGCAATCGAATACGGTTGAAGAAAGTCTGAATAAATGTTTTTGAAAATCACTGAATAAGGATAAGTAATAGATATGATTATCGGATACTACTCCAAAGTCTAAATTTCTAAACAAAACTACAAAACAAGAAGTAGCAAATTCTAGTTTATAGCATTTTGATTAAAATAGCTATAATTTGAGTGGTTGAGTACAACTACCACGAAAATTGTGCTTTAAGACAAAAGTTTCCTTTGAGGGCCATATTTAGACACCAGATGGGGCATTTTATCTGGATTCCCCACACCATGTTATTGTTTCGCCTTTTCCATGTGAAATACTTTTGGGACAGTCGCGCTCGCACGTCTCGCAAGCCATAAATCATACGTACAGCAGGCGTTCGGATTTGCCTCATTAGCATCCCATTTAAGTCGCACTCTCCATGGCTGCGGCTGGCTGGCTGGCTGGCTGTTGCGTTGGCCTTTCACGAGGGACCCGAACCGATTTGCGCCCCGTAATTGCGCTGGCCAGCCTCCTTTCTGTCACTCAGATGTGGTGCGTTTACTCACGCGTTGGGGTCCCTTCCGTCGTCGTTTAGATGTCTCGTCATGTCGTCTTTGGGCCCTGAAGTAATCTAACAATGTGCGTTCTGCGGTCGTCCGACTGGCAGTCAATCATTTTGGTTCAGAGCTCCGCGCTCTAGCCGGAGAGTAACGGGGGTCATGTGCCCTGCTAAGTTCAAGAATTGATTGACTCCAGCGGAGTGATGTTTGTTAAAAGAATTAAGTCTTTTGCCGCCCTTTGGCTCGTAATGGGAGTGGAACCACGGAGGTCGAAGGTTGAAACCGAAGGGCAATAAATGGGTGGCGCTTATATGCGTCGTTTTTAATGGTATACGCCTTGAAGCAACTCCATATTTGGCTGCAGATCTGCATGACTTATTCTGGTGAGACATAAGTCTCTACGAAAACTTTCAACGTTTGCATATGTTGGTGGTTGGTGAAGCACATCAATGAACTTTAGGAGTTTATTCAAACTTTCGGCTGCCTCAATCACGGAAATATATGGGGAGATCTCAGGCGCAAGAGAGGGCCTGTGAAAATCATTGGCCTCATTGAAGCACAGTTCGAGGCATGATCTGGAGTTGCTGTGACAGCCCATTACCATGGAGCACCTAAAATACTTCGAACAGGCTGATGACGATGCTCTCTTAGCTCAACGGCGCTCTGTTATGCAGAGTAACTTCAATGATCTTGTCGATCGCTTCTTGGTTGCAGGTGTTACCATCAAGATCAACAAGACCAAATCGTTGGATTTACACACGATCAATCTTCCGGGTTTACGGTAGCTGGACAAGCAATGGTGAATGGTGAAACTTCTACTATCTAGGTAGCTAGCTAAAGGTGGATCATGCTCGAGAAGGATTTGGAAGCTCTCGGAGTTTTCGAACGACGTGTGCTAAGGACGATTTTTGGCGCTGTGCTCGCTTTCAGAAGGATACGATGTAACAAGAATGCAGGACAACAACCCTGCAAATTAGATGTTTGAAACCGATCTGGTTGCCAGGTACAAGAAGGCGTGGATCACAAAGAGCACGATGGGCGAACCAGGTGGAGCGTAACTTGGTGGGCATTGGGCGTGACTGAGGATGGAGAGCGGCAGCCACGAACTGAGTATTGTGGCGTACGTTGATGAAGCATCATGATAAATGTGATGTTGAACAAATAAATGTATATGCAATGTATTTAGGAATTTCTTCCTTGCAATTTCTTTCAGGACTTCCACAACAACAATTCTCCCAAGAACTTGAAAATTCCAAATAGAAATATTTTCAAAAAATTCAAAATAATGAAAAAATCACAACATTCCAACATGTTTTCAAGAAGACGGCTTTGATAAACTTTGCAGAAATTCCAAAGCTACGGTTGAAAACTTCTTTCGAAAACTAACTTCAAGTATTTTTTTCAGAAATTTTATCAAGAATGACAAACAATGTTTCTCGATTTTACTTCTATACTCTCAAGAATATCCATATTACTCCAGCTATTTCGAAATAATTTGACTAACATCATGAATACAAACAATTGCAAAATCTTGAATATATACATGCAATTTAGAGAAAAAACATTAATCTTCTTATTAACTTTTGAATTTTGAAATTTCCTTCATCTTTTTATTTTTTTTTTGAAATTCAGCTCATGAATAAAAAACAATTTTGGCCTGTGAAGACAGTTAGTCTAAACTTTCTGAGATTCTTCGAGGATTTCGTCCAAGATTACACAAGGAACATACTATAAAAACCTTTAAGTGAAAGACACAGAGTATTGCTAACTGATAAATTAAGAGTTGAAATTTGTGAAATAAATCGAGTTCTAGTTTGATTCGATCCCACGACTCCGCAATCGCTAGACCAGTGCTTTAACCAACTAAGCCACAGAACAAGTACCAATTTTCCAGAATAGAAAGCCAAACTGACTCCGAAGCCACACCATGACCACTCCTTTTTCACAAACCCAATAAGTGGTTATGGCTTCGGAGTCAGTTCGGCTTTCTATTTCGCAGAATTTTTACTTGTTCTGTGGCTTAGTTGGTTAAAGCGCCAGTCTAGCGAATACGGAGTCGTGGGTTCAATCCTACCAGAACGCGTTTTTTTCTCACAATTTTCATCTCTCAATTGGTCAATTAGCCACATGCTATGCCTAATGTTATGATGGTTTACATGATATATCATGTAAATTTGTGTTATATGTCATGTAAACTCACAGAGACATATAATGAAAGTTTACATCATATTTTATGACTTTTACATGATATGTCATGTAAACTTTTGTGATATCCCACGCTCCAATCATGTGCATCATATGTCACAGAATTTTACACTATTTTTTCGATCTGTGTGGTAAATGCCAGTAGAGGGCAATATGTATCATTGAATTACACAAGGAGTTCCTTCGGAGATCATTTCAAGAATTCCACCAAAAATTGCTTTCGGCATTTCTCCAGAAGTTATTTCATGGATTGCTTCAGGAATTCATTCCAGGATTTCTTCAAGAATTCCATGTGAGATTTCTCCACGAAATCCTTCTAAAATTTCTTCAGGAATTTCTTAAGGAATCCTGAAATTCATCTAGGAAATCCTTTGAGAATCTTTCAGAAAGTTCTCCCGGCATTCCTTCACGAATTTTCTCTGGGATTGCTTAAGAATATTATTCCAGCATTGTTCTGGGAAAACCTTCAGGGATTCCTACCTGGACTTTTTACGGGATTCTTCCAAGAACTTCTTCTGCAATTCTTACGTGAATACTTTGCGGAATTCCGGAACTTCTTTTCTTTCGGTATTTATTCATGATCTCCTCCCTTCATTCTTTCAGGAACTTCTCAGGGAACTGTTTGGGAAACTCCTTCTGGAGTTCCTCTTGGAACTCTTTCACGAAATCTTCCAAAAGCTTCTCCTGGTATTTTTCTGAGAACTAATTCCGGAATCCTTTCAGGAACTATTTTCAGGATTGATTCAAGAACTTCTTCCGCAATACATTCGAGAATTCATTCTGGTAATCCTCCGGAAGCTTCTCTTCTCTTCCAGGATTCCTCTAGGAACTTTTCCAGGATTCTTTCGTAAGCTCCGACGTGAAACTTCGTTCGTGAATTTCTTTCTCCGGAATCTCCTTCCGTGATTGATCCAAAAACCACTTCTGGAAAGGCTTCAGGAACTTTTATGAGATTATTTCTGGAACTCCTTCTAGGATTCCTCTAGAAACTCCTTTAAGAATTCTTTCGGAAACTGCTTCCGGATTTTCTCGGGAACTCCATACAGGGCTTCTCTAGAAACTCTTTTCTGTATTCATCCAGAAGTTCCTTCTGGATTTTCTGCAGATCCTTATGGAATTCCTCCGGAAGCCCATTCTGCAATACTTCCAGATGTTCCTGGGTTGCTATCCACCCAGGAGCTCATCACGGAATTCCTACAGGAGCTTTTTTGTAAAGAGTTTCTCATGAAGTTTCTACAAAAGTTTATTGAGGGAGTTTCCAACAATTTCTTTAGGAGGTTTTCCATCAACTTTGTAAGGAATTCCCCTGGAGTTCCTTTTGAGTTTTTTTTATAATTTCTTCTGGGAATCCATTTCACAAGGAATTCCTTCTCAAAATCCCGAAAAAAAAACTTCTGAAGACATTATAAAATAAACTATAAGGAGAATATCGGAAGGAATCCCAAGAAAAATCTTCAAAGAAATTCCGGAAAAAATCTCCTCGAAAACAATTCCTGGATGATTGCAGAAACTCCGGAAAGGAATGCCTTGAAGTTTCAGAAAGAATCTCAGAAGAAATCCTGGATGAATCCCGCAGGGAACTTCTGGGGAAACCTCAAGAAGAATCTCAGATTAAACTTTTAGAGAAATCCTGGATTAAATGTCTGGAGACACTTCGGAAGGAATGCCTCAAGATATCCCAAGAAAATAGCTAAGGTAATCTGACAAAGAATTTCCTGAGGAATCCTAGAAGAAATTCCTGGGAGAATTTTGGAGCTTCATTGGTTCTGTGTGAAGGCTAGATTGCTCTGGTCAATCACTGATTAGCAGCTACGAACTATGCGGTCATTTATGCTCATGCATTCATGGTGGTTTCAGGAAGATTTGAGAGGCACTTCATGGCGTTTTTGAGGGGCTTAATGAGGTTTCAGAGAGGTTCTTGGGGGCTGCAGTGGCCAGAGCCGTAGCGTGGTCCCACGGCGCCCTTGGCAAGCATCCAGATTGGCGCCCCACGACAATTAGACATTATTATTTTGCTAAATTTGTTTATTCAAAGTTATGTGTACGTTTTCGAAGTTTTCAAAGAGTACGAACAGATTTTGCATTTCAAGAATCATACTTAGACCAGCACAATAGTTAAAAATGACATTTCAAATTCTTAAAATGTATGATGCATACATTTCTAAAGGAAATCTTAGTTTTTTTATTTTATTTTTAAAAATACTGAATTGAATTTCAAGAGCATTCAGAAATCCTCAAACGTTTTTACTATTTTTTGGCTATAGCTTCAACTAGTTCTACCAGAATTTCCTAATAACTTCACCACAAGTTTCTTCTGAAGTTCAATCAAAATATTTCTTAGAAAATTTTCAGAAATCATTAGACAAAAATGGATATGAAGTAATACCAGGAGAAATTCCTGAAGGATGAGTTTTTGTTGAAATCTCTGGAAGAATTTTTGCTGGATTCATTGAATGAAATTATGAAAGAGATTGTGGAGGAATTCCTGCATTTATCCGCATGAATAAATGATTAAAATTTTCAAGAAATTTAAGTAAGCATTCTAAATGGAATTTAAGGAGTATTTTTTTGCAGGAATTCATGGAGCAATTCGTAAAGAAATGCCTGATATGCTAATGCCCGTAATAGTTTGTAGAGGACCATTAGAAGAGTTAAAAAAACTTGGCAGAATATTTGAAGGAATCTCTGAAAAAGTTTCTTAAGGAATTTTTGGAGGAATTTCTGAAGAAATCTATGAATGGCATTCAGAAGAAAGCTTTGGAGAAATTTTGGATGAAGTCAATTGCAGATTTTCTAACGGAAAACCTGTAGAAATTTCTGAATTATTCCAAATTTATAATTTTATGGAGGAATTTATGAAGACATTCATGAAAAGTTTTCTAGTGAAATTCTAGCAGAAATTTATGGATCAATCCCTAGTAAGCATGATACAGTTTCATATAAGATTTTATTTCAAAAATTCCTAGAAGAATTTCTGAAATAATTCATTCTCAGAGGGACTTCTGAAGGAATCCCTGAAGTGATTTCTAATGGAATCTCTACAAAATTTTTCATAGGAATCCATGGAGGAATTACTAAAGAAATCTATTGAAGGGTTATTTAGTAATCCTTATACATATTTTTTGCAGGAATCCATTGAAGGAAATTATTAAATATCCATGTATAAATGTCGAGAGGAATCCTTTGACTGATTCCTGAATAAATCCCTAGATAACTTCCTGAAAACCTCCCTGAAGGCATTTCTAAAGGGATTCTTCGAGAATTTTTAGTAAGAATCTCCAGAAGAATTCTTTATTTGCTTTTTTTTTTAATAATTTTTAATATAAGATTTTGAGAGAATTGCTGGAGAAATTCTTTGAAATGTTTTTAAAGAAATTTCTTGAGAAAATTCTGAAATAGTTTTTGAAAGATTTGCTTAAAGAAGCCCAGCAAAAAAATCCGAAGAAATACCTGGTGAAATTTATGAAGAAATTCCCGAAATATTTTATTTGTTTGAAGGGAATGAACAGCGTCGTCTGAATATTTTTCATTTAAAATACTTGTTAAAAACACTCTAAAATGTGTCAATAAATAAGTTTCCAGTAATTTTCAGAGAAAAACTTTCACTAGAATTTTGAAAACTTATTGATTTTGCTTGCTCGTTAAAAAACAACTAAAATAACTTCCAAAGTGAAAAAAACACGCTAAATTCCCAGGTAACATCATGATAAATAATCTAGCGAACGAATTTTTGAGAATAACGTAATGTAAAAAACACTCGATCAATCTTAGATATTTTGAAGACTTGGTAACATACAAGAAAACAATAGCATCATAATATTCCTTCTAGCCTTTTACCTTTTCGGCGCCCCTTAGAGGCTGGCGCCCTTGGCGGGGGCCAACCTGGCCAACCCCACGCTACGGCTCTGGCAGTGGCTTCCAGGAAGTTTCAGTGGGATTTCAGAGTGATTTGAAAGTGGTTTAGAGATGTTCCATAGCATTTCAATGAAGGACTCGGAAGGGAAGGTTCAGATACTTTCCAGGACATTTCCGAGGGTTGTCAAATGGGTTCCGAATTGGTTTCGGATGGGTTCAGGGAACCTCTCAGTTACTCAGACTAGTTTTAAATGGATCTGGGGAGGTTCCAAAGACGTTTCAAGGCATTTTAAAGCGGTTCGAGACATTTCAGGAGAGCTCAGAGCGACTTAA
Organism: Aedes albopictus; assembly: GCF_035046485.1. NCBI lineage: Eukaryota > Metazoa > Arthropoda > Insecta > Diptera > Culicidae > Aedes > Aedes albopictus. The sequence continues at coordinate 440,272,151 of NC_085138.1, forward strand.
GGAAGCTTCATTGACCTTCGGATGAGCTTCAAGTGGTCATGCCCTTATTTTTTTTTGTTTTCAGAACACCGATTTCAAGCTTCAATATTTACCAAGTAGTCAAGGATGGCCAAATGCTTCTTACTATTTTTTCTCGAATTTTGGTTTTCCATCAATTTGTTGTGAAACTTGTTTGGTCTTTAGTTCTCCTAAAATCATTGGACCTATATTTATTTTCTATTTCGTCGTAGGGATGACCACCAGTTTGAACAAGTTGATCGATTTCAAACTTCTTTTTGTTTTGTTTTAAAGGTAATTAATTCTAGTTCACAGGAAAAATACGCTGAAGCGGCGACATTGTGTTTAGGTGCTAAAAATATGCAAATGTATTAGTTTCTTTTTTTTTGCGTTTTCATGGCCTCGGGACCAAAAGGAAGTGGAATTAAAAGGAATGTGCTCTTCCTTTTCTATTTTTTTTCCTAAGGGGCTCCATTTTTTAGTTTTTTTTTTTTTTTTTTTTTGCAAAAGTACAGTAATAGTGAAGTGTTTTTGCCTTTCTCGTACACTAAGTGTACTGGAAAGGCTATATGTTCACTCCAAAAATGACTTTTTGATAGAAGGCCCGGAGGGTCGAGTCACATATACCAATCAACTCAGCTCGACGAATTGAGGTGATGTCTGTGTGTGTGTATGTATGTGTGTGTGTGTGTGTATGTATGTGTGTGTGTATGTGTGTGTACAAAAAAACTCACATCACTTTTTGGCAGTAAACCTCAACCGATTTTAATGACCAACGGTTCATTCGACGCGGAATCTGGTCCCATTGTTTCCTATTGAAAATGGTTCGGATCGGTCCAGCCGTTCCGGAGTTATGGCCATTTAGGTGTTCCGGATCGGTACCCCAGGAAGGGGCCAGATATGAAAACGCTACAAACCCATTCATGCGACACATCAAACCACGGCACTTTCAAAAACATGATGAACGGTAAATAGGAAAATTGTCTCGGGCCATATCTGAACCGGTAGTGTTCCAGAACCGGTTCCGGGTGACCCGCCGGAAGTGGCCAAATATGAAAGTGAACCAAACCCTTCATGCGACACATCAAACAGCGGATTTTTCGATAACCTGATAAACAGTAGGCAGGAAAACATTCTCAGACCATATCTGAACCGGTAGTATTCCGGAACCGGTTCTGGGTGTTCCGCCGGAAGTGGCTAAATATGAAAGTGAACCATATCCATGCATGCGATACATCAAACAGCGGCTTTTTGGATAGCCTGAAGAACAGTAGACAGAAAAATATTCTCGGATCATATCTGAACCGGTAGTGTTCCGGAACCGGTTCCGGGTGATCCACCGGATGTGGCCAAAGATGAATGTGAACCAAAGCCATACATGCGACACATCAAACAGCGGATTTTTCGATAACCTGATAAACAGTAGGCAGGAAAACATTCTCAGACCATATCTGAACCGGTAGTATTCAGGAACCGGTTCTGGATGTTCCGCCGGAAGTGGCTAAATATGAAAGTGAACCTAACCCATGCATGTGATACAACAAACAGCGGCTTTTTCGATAGCCTGATGAACAGTGGGCAGGGAAACATTCTCAGACCACATCGGAACCGGTAGTGTTACTGAACCGGTTCCAGATGTCACGACGAAAGTAGCCAAGTATAAAAGTTAACCAACCCCTTACATGCGACGCATCAAATCGCAAGCTCTTCAGGCAACCTGATAAACGGTTAATAAAAGAGAATAGTTTCAGATCATATTTGGATCAACCGATAGAGTTCCGGAACCGGTTCCGGTGTCCCGCTGGAAGTGGTCAAATGTAGTAGATATCAAAACTCATGCCTGCGGCACATTAAACAGCGGCTTTTTAAATAACGTGATGAACGATTAGTCAGAAAATAGGCTCAGACCACAACGAAGATCTTTATAAAGGCTACCGATAGTGTTCCAGGACCGATCTAGGGTGTCCAGCCGGAAGTGGCCATATGCCAAAAAGAACCAAACCTATGCATGCGACACATCGAACCGCGGTCTTTTTTTTAACCATGAGGAACGATTAGCAAGAAAATAGGCGCAGACCACAATAGAGGCTACCGATAGTGATGCAAAACCAGCATTGGGTGCTTCCTAGGGTGCTTCGCAGGAACTTCAAAAATGAACAAAGTCAATGCAAGCGTTAAATATGTGTGAGAAAACAAAATCTTGACTGAACTAAGGCCACATACATACAGACGTCTTACTCTACTCACTCTCCATCATCCTTGTTTTCAACGGTTGAAACAAATATGTATTAATCGTTGTTGCTTGTTTGACGTCTACTCACTACCAACATCAAGCCGCAGTGAAACGCAACCTGATTAGCATTTGGCGATTAGTTTTTTCGTAACGATGAATATAATAGCAATATGTTACGAGAATGATATGTCTGTTTGTCTGTACTAAAGCAATCTCATCAAATCACTGAGGTGTAAAAGTATACAGTAGGATAGGTCAACGTTATATGAGAAAATTATCACATTAACCCCGGAGAAAGTGTTTTCAATCCTCTTTTCCGTCTAAAACTACTGGGAATTTTTGATGGGATTTAGTATGGGCAATTTCACTTGCTTGCATTTTTGTCAAATTTTACATGAATTTTGTAACCTATGATAAAAAAATATAGCGTAAAGTTTGAAGAAAAAACTATGTCGAAGACCGTAAAGCAGGGCTGTCCAGCATACGGCCCGCGGAATCGATGAATGAAACTTGGCCCAAGGATTGAAATATTTGAAGATATTTCATATTTAAATAAAATTTAATATTAAAAATAAACTCGAAATAGGTAGAGTGTTTTGTTAAAAATTTTCAAAGATTAAAAAATTTAAATACATAAATTTAAAAATTTCAAACTTGAAAGGTACAGCCAAATTTGAAGCAGAATTTCAGCAAAATTTACTGAATTTCAGAAAAACGTTGCTGCTGAACAGCAGAGTTTACTGAACGAATCAGGAAAGTTTGCTGAATTTCAGCAAATTGTTTGCTGCAACCTGCAGTTTGGCAAAATTCAGAAAAAAAGTATTCAGGGTGATTTTTGCAAAACAATCAAGAATTCTTGCTCACATTTTATGACCCAAATGATGTCAGTGTTTTGACTTGCCGTGAGAACGGGTAATCGGATGTACAAAATTTCACTGTTGCATTCGTGCTTTCGAAATTTGATGTCGAAATTTAATGTCTGGCCCGTCGACTGGTATGGAGTATCACTTGTGGCCCGCGGCCACGAAAGGTTGGGCAGGCCTGCCGTAAAGTCATCTGTGATTGTGAAAGACGTTATATCCTAGCTTGTAATTATCGTCTTGATGTTGATCGGTCTTCAGTGATAGTGAAGGTGCTCAAGCAGTCAACTGAAAAATCTGATATTTTTCAGCCCAGTCTATACATTTAACGTAACGTCGGAATATGTTCAATTAATAAATTTCCCAATTTTATTAAAATTATTGCTTTTCTGAATAAGGTATTCTCAGGATTCAGGAACAGTTCGCATTACGTCGACGGAAAGATCATGCTTCGGAATGATGGCCCTAGCACAGAAACTAGCTTAACAAACAATAGTAGAAGATTCCAAAAACAGGACCGAATTCTAAACCACCCGATAGGTAGGAGATTGTCCACATCACGACGGTTTCAAACCGAACGGACTCAATAAATACCAAATTTTCCGTATGACATTTTTAAGTTAGGCTAGGCCATCTTGACTAGGAAACCTTATCCGATTGAACCCTTGAAAAGGCGCCATACAGATCAAAACGTCGGAAAAAATCATAAACTAGTGTTTTCGATTCCCCCAAAAGGCTGAAGCCAACATTCTGAAGCAAAATCATCCCAACCAAGGAAAGATCATGAGTACATGTTCGACGAGAAAGGCACTATCACCACTAGGTGGATTAATCTGGGTTTTTTTTATTCAAACTTGTGATTTGGGTGAAAAAATCTGGTGACTGCAAAGCCGAAAAATGATATTCTATTGTAAATAAAATTAATTGTGAACCTCCATTTAGGTAACGAGTCGGGACTGCATAAATAGAATTTTTACCTAAATGGATTTCAAGGTTGCAAAGAAGTATGAGAAGGGCAAGTGACTTGCAGGTGCAAAGGTGAGGGGGTCAAGGCTTTCAGATGTAAAGGAGGATGGTCAGAGGGATTTCAAGGGAGTTTTAGGGACAGGCTAAGAGGTGTTTCAAGGCGTTTCAGGGCATTTCAGGAGGTTTCAGAGGGTTTTTAGGGGGCTTCATATGCTCTCAGGTGAATTTCACGGGAGTTTCAGAGGCGTTTTAAAGCGTTTCAGGGCATTTCAGGAGATTTCAGAGGTATTTAAGGGGGCTTCAGAGGCTTTCAGATGCGTTTCACATGATTTCATTTTTGTTTCAGAGGTGTTTTTTGTTTCAGAGAGGTTTTGTGGGGCTTCAGAAACTCTCAGGTGAATTTTACGGAGGTTTCATAGGGGTGTCAAAGTGTTTCAAGGCGTTTCATGACGTTCCACTGCGTTTCAGGGCGTTTCAGGGTGTTTCAGGAGGTTTAAGGGGGGCTTAAGGGGGCTTCAGAGGTTCGCAAGTGAATTTCACGGAGGTTTCATGAGGGTTACAGAGGCGTTTTAATGCGTTTCAATGCGTTTCAGGAGGTTTCACAGGGGTTTTAGGGAGCTTCAGAGGATCTCAGGTAAATTTCACGGAGGTATTATTGGGATTTCAGAGGCGTTTTAAAGCGTTTCAGAGCGTTTCAATGCATTTCAGGGCGTTTAGGAGGTTTCACAGGGGTTTTAGAGGCTTCACGGAGGGTTTAAAGGTGTTTTTGAGGCATTTCAAAGCGATTCAAAGCGCTTTCATATGGGTTTCAGAGGCGTTTTCAAGCGTTTCAAGGCGTATCAAAGCGGTTTCAAGGCGTTTCAGGAGTTTTCATAGGGTTTGAGTGGGCTTCAAAGGCTCTCAGATGACTTTCACGCAGATTTTAAAGTGGTTAGAGGCGCTCCAATGTGTTTTAAAGCGTTTTAAGGCGTTCCAAGGCGTTTCAAGGCGTTTCAGGGCGTTTCAGGAGATTTTACAGGGGTTTTAGGGAGCTTCAGAGGCTCTCAGGTGAATTTCATGAAGGTTTTGTAGGGGTTTCAGAGGCGTTTCAAAGCGTTTCAAGACGTTTCAAGGGTTTTCAATGCATTTCAGGGCGTCCCAGGAGGTTTCAGGAGGGTTTTAGGGGGCTTCAGGGGCTCGCATGGGAATTACTCGCAGGTTTCATAGGGGTTTCAGAGACGTTTTTAAGCGTTTCAAGACGTTTCAAAGCATTTTAAAGCGTTTCAAAGCGTTTCAAGAGGGTTAAGGGGGCTTCAGAAGCTCATGGGGTTTCATGGATTTTTTGAAGGCGTTTCAAGACGTTTCAGGGCGTTTCAGGAGGTTTCAGAGTGGTTTCAGCGGGGGTTTAGAGGCTCTCAGGTAAATTTCATGGAGAATTCATTTTAGAATTCTAGAGACGATTCAAAGCGTTTGAATGCATCTCAATGGTCTTCAGAGCGGTTGCAGGGGAATATACAAGCCCATTTAACTTTTCCTCTGTGTTTGTCTTTGAGACAATTGAGACGTTAGTACATCCGATTATCTATACTCAAGGAAGTTCTTGGAGATCCTTAAACTGACAAAGAACTCACTACTTGATAGCACATAGCTACATGAGGCTGTGTAAGCATGAATTTCATTCATTATGCTCAATAGATCACTGATTACACTTGTAGATCAGATGGCCATAACTCCAGGGAGTTATCGGATACTCCTATACAATCATGGAACCCACCACTTAACAGAACAGGCTGTGTGAGTATAAACCTCATCCATAGTGCTCTTAGATACAACTAGTAGCCCTCGTAGATTCGATGACCTATACTCAAGGGAGTTCTTGGAGACCCTTACCCTCCAGCAGTCGCGTCTTCGGACACCCTCAGCGACACCCCGCTCACGTTGTGCACCACATGGTTGTGGTGCGTTGTGCTTTTATCATGGTGCGTGTACTCAGTACACGACGCGACCGTTCTCGGGTTAAAGATTCTTCGAACTCAAAACTTGATAGATCATAGTTACCTGAGGTTGTATGAGTATGAACTTTAGTAGTAAATCTCTTAGAGACAACCAATTACGTTAGTAGATCCGATGACCCATACTCAAGGAAGTTCTTGGAGATCCTCAACTGACAACGAACACACTACTTGATAGCACATAGCTACATGAGGCTGTGTAAGCATAAATTTCATTCGTAATGCTCAAATAGATCACTGATTACACTTGTAGATCAGATGGCTTTAACTCCAGGGAGTTCTCGGATATCTATAAACTTTTTATCCTTTAACACTTCGTAAATGTCCTTAAACTCTTATTCCTGTTTTTTTTTTTCGTAAAACATCTTTAGCTGTTATCTTGAGTACGCCAACTGCTCTGAACATAATCAAATTCCATTTAGGTAACGTTACCTAAATGGAGGGACTTAAATAGATTTTACCTAAATGGATTCTACCTAAATGGAGGTTTCAGTGTATGCAATTTAGAATTAAATCCGTTTTTCAATGCAGCTTGTCTTCAACTTCAGGCGTTTTCTTGTGGTAAGGTGATTTACAAATATTTAAAATACTTTACAAACTTATGAAAAATTAGATGATGATGATGATGTAATACAAAATAAAAACAAATATATATTTGCAACCAGTTCTTGAACTAAGCAGTAACAAATGAGCTGATACTTATTGGTAATTTAGGAAGTTATCTCAATAGGGCTATATATTTCACTTCTGAATCTGAAAACTGTTTAGCTCGTAACTTCCACCTAACATGTCTATTTCTCCTTTATTTCGTTTCAGGTAAGCCTTTCATCAAAAATGATATCCATATATTCACTAAAGTAAGTTAATCGCTTCAAAATAAGTTACATTGCAAGTTAGAAGTTCAACTAATAATATGTAGACCTCTTACAAAACAGCTTCAACAATGTGCAAACCATTTCATCAGCCATATTTCCAACGCTATTAACGCAAGACTGACTCCTTTGTCGAGCTGTTTGATTCAATTACGCTGATAGGGAGCTACCCTCACACTTACCTACCCAAAGCCCACACACATTCCCGAGCAAGGTCCGTTTTCCCGGGGTCTAACCCAATTCATCAAATTCCCACATTATCAATTCAGGCGAGGATCTATCTTCATCTGCTAGCTATCTAGCTGACTGGCTGGGTGCAATCGGATAATGGACCACCTTCGCCCGTGTTGCTTGGTTAGTTGGTTCAAAGATGATGGCGGAAGCAAACATAGACATAATGAACCACCACTTGCTGCTGCTGCTGCTGCTACCCACCCAACTACTGCTGCTGTTGATAGTGTGCAGCTGATTCTGCTGATTCTACTGATTCTGTTGCACTTAGATTTGCGAGCAAGCTCCAATCCAATCCGATGTTTACCTGATTCTTTGTGGCCTTTGCCTGATGGCCACAGCAGCTCCTTCCTCCGCACAAACACTGCGAATCGAGAATTGACTCAAGGTACGTCTCTTGGAGGGTGGGGAACTCAAACTGTGTGTGTATGGACGGGGCTGTATTTGTATGTTTGCGAGCGTGGGTGGGAGGAAGCAACCTGTAAATAAAGCGAACGCAATCTGCATTCAATTCAATCAAAAGACCTATGCTTGAGAGAGCACTTTTGCTTCTTTCGAACTGAGCTGGGTCCCCACCCGCTTGGCCCGGTGGTGGTCTCGTACGACGGGGGCGACCAAGACCAAGACGCCACCGACGCCGACGACGTTGTGGAGCAAAAAGTGAAGATCTCGGTTTTGTTCCTTCATGCCCACGGTGCGGTGGTGCTTTCTCAAACGGCATAAGAAGCCCGTAGAAGCAGCAGCAGCATTCGTCGATTCAAAGCCAAACATAAGCTTTTTACGATTGATTATGTTTGCATTGCGCGCTCCTTTTGTGTGTCTGGTAAAATCTTGCTTCCTTTTTGATGGTGGAGAAATGTTCTGCGTGCAAGACGAGAAAAAATATCCAGGGGGCAGGCGGGCGAGAGAGAAGGGGCAGCGAAAAGGTTCGATGCTCGATGATGTTATTGGAGTCATAGAGGAACGTTGGCATTAAAGTTCTGAGTGAGGTCGTATAAAAAACTGTCTCCAAAAGTTTTTTTTTTTCAAGGAATGTCCCTACAATTCTTTAAACTAGGAATGCGACTTTCTATATTCAAGTCATCTTCTCAGTTCTAAGTCATTTTTAAGACATCTTCCTGCCATTTTCTTGCCATCTTCGAGTTCTCATTGTGGTAGTTTACTATTATCGTTTGTTACCTTCTGGTCATCTCCCTGTTTTCTTTTTTGTTAATTTCTTATCATTTTTTTTGTCATATTCTTGTTATTTTTCAATGACCTCCTTTTGTGGTCTTTTTGCCATTTTCTTATCATTTTCATGTAATTTTCGTTTTATCCATATCTTGTCTTCCTGTTCTCTCTCTCTCTCTCTTCTTGGCGTAACGTCTTCCTGTTCTACGATTGGCATTTTAAAGTCAAAGTTTTCAATCTTCTTCTTGTATTTTCCTTGTCATCTTCTTGTCATATCCTTATCAAGTTGCTTGCCATTCGTCTTCATCTTGTCATCTCCCTGTGAGCATCTCGTCGTGTACATGTCATGTTTCATTGGATTTCTTGTCTTTTGTCTGTGTTTTGTGTCTTGTTATTGACCTGCTTGTTATCGTCTAGTTATTTTTATCTTTTTATCGTCGTGTGGGTTTCTTCACACTTTTTATCATTTTCTAATAATTTACTTTTGGTCCGTATAACATCTTCTTGTCATCTTCCTTTCATTTTCATCTTATTAGTTTGTCATCTTCTCATATCATTTTTTGCGAATCTTTCTTGTAATGTCTCTCTCTTTTTATCATCTCCTCGAAACATTTTTTCTATCTTTTGATGATTTTCTGTTTATTCGTTTTCTGTTTTCGTCTTGTCATCTTAACATTGTCCTTCTTGTCAAATTTTTGTCAGGTCAGTGCACTTCCAGTCATTCTTCTTTCATATGTATTTGGTATTTGGTCGCCTTATCAACTTTTGGTCATTCCTTGTCAATATCTTGTCATACTTTTAAATTCTTCTTGTTATCTACTCAATTGTCATCTTTTGTTATTTTCCAGTTATCTTCTTTTGGTCTCCTTGTCAAGTTTTTATGCATCTTGTTGTCAGCTACTTGTGAGCTTTTTTGGAACTTTTTTGTGCTACATATTATCTTTTTGCTATATCATAGTCACATTTTTTGGTCGATTTTTTTTTTATTATTTTAATTTTCTTTCTCACTTTTGGTTTGAAATCTTAAGCCATCTTCTTATCATATTTTGATCATAGCTTAGTCATCTGCTTTATCCGTTCTTGTAAATTCTTAATATTTCTGCTCTACTTCTCGTATTTTTTTTTTGCTTCTTTCTGTTATCTTCTTTCAATTTTTTGTTCTTCTCCTTATCACATTCTTGTCGTCTTTTTGTCACATTTTTGTTTCAATCTAGATATCTTCTTATACTCTTTGTCATTTTCTATACTTGATTTTTTGTAATTTTCTTGTCATTTATTATCACCTGGGAATTTTTTTGACATTTTTTTCAGTTTGGGAATTTCTTTAATAATTCGAGTTCTTTCTGTTATTTTATTATATTCTCGTCGAATTTTCTTTAGAATTTGGAACTTTCCCCTTAATTATCTTGGGATTTTTTTTTCAGCAATTTATTTAATTTTTTTGTTAAGATCGTTTGGTAAGCCCTTTCTAATGTTGAAAACTTTGTTGGCAACATCTTTTGAAATTCCTTGGGCAAATTGTTCGGTAATTCTTCTAGGATTTTTTTCCACAACTGCTCTGCGTATTCCTTTGAAATTCTTTCGGCAATCACTTTGTACTTTATTTGTTTTTTTTTTTATTTTTTGATAATAGCTTCTAGACGGATTTCCGAAGAAGTTTTAAGAGGTACTGTCGAAAGAATTTCCATAACGTTCCCTAATGAACTCTCAAATCAAATTTCGGAGAAATTTGACGCCTTTCAAAAGCCATTGCCAAAGCAATTTTATTGGAATTTTCTCAAAAAAATTTCAATGGAATATGCTAAAGGTGTTGCCGAAGAATTTTCCAATCAAATTTGCAAAAATTCACCGCAGTAATTCACAAGAAATTTTCAAAGAATAAACCGTACGAATAGTGTAAGGTATTCTCAAAACAATTCTTTAAGAATGTTCAAAGAAATTGCTGAATGAGTTATTTGCAGCAATTGCCGATCAATCAGTTGGTTTAAATCAGTCACCCAAAATTAATTAGAGAATAATTTTCTTAAGAAAAGTTCAAAGAAATTTTTTGAAGAAACTTTAAACGGTTTTCAGAGTAAAAATCAAATTTCCAACTAGCTGCAATATTCACGGAGAATTTTCCTTGCAACTCTCCAAGTACCAAATTCGAAAAACCTTTTTTTTTTTTAATTTTGACCAAAGATTCTTGGAAAACTTTTTTGGCAACCCCTCTTGGAAATCCTTGGGCTAACTGTTTTAAAAAATTACAGGTAATTCTTCTAGGATTTTCTTATACGATTCCTTTGCGCATTCCTATGGAATCCTTTCGATAAGCTCTTTGTAAAATGTTTGTTTTTTTTTAATAAATTTATTTGATAATTTGAATGTCAATTCTGGAAATTTCTAATCGAAATTTCTGAAATAATTTCCAACAGAATTATACAACAAATTTCAAATTTCTGAAAGAATTTCCGAAGAAGCTTCGAGAGGAACTGCTCAAATATTGTCCACAACATTCTCGAATGAACTTCTAAAAGATTTTCTGAAGAAATTTTCAAAAAAACTGCATGGGAATTTGAAAATCCATTGCAAATGGAATTTCAAATGAATTTTCCCAAGAAATTCCTAATAAAATTTGCAAAAGCTGTTTCCAAAGATACATCCAATTTAATTGCCTAAAGTGTTCCCAAAGAAATAACAGCTCAAGAGGGATTTGCAAAATACATTTCCTGAAAAATAGCTGAAAAAAATACGCACAATTGTTTGTTGAATACATTACTAAGGGAATTATCAAAGGAACTAGAAAAAATACCAAAGGAGTATTCAAAAGTTATCAAAAAATTTTGGTAAAACAAGCCTTGGAAATTTTTAGAGAAATTACCCCAGTAATTCTCAAGAAATTTCCGAAGAAATTCTCAAAGACCACCGTCGGAACAGTGTAAGGTATTCTCAACCAAAGCAATTACCGGAGAACAATTAAAACATAATTCCGAAAATACAGATTTACCAAATTTTCCAAAGAAAAAAAATGCAGAAAAAATTTGCAAAGGAATAGCATTTTCAAGTAGCTGTAAAATTTACATATGTATTCTGGATACTTTTGTTAATTTCCAAAAGTCCAAAAAAAAGTTATCAAAGTAATTACCAAAAAAAGCCTCGAAATTCTGGGAATTTCTGGGCAATTCTAGGTGATTCTCAATGGAATATTCAATAAGATTTTTGAAGAAACTTTTAAAAGAAATGCACGAAGATTTTTTAAAGAAATTTCATAGGAATTTCGGAGAGCATTGCAGAAAGATATTTGGAAAGAGTTGTCAGAATACATATTGCTTGAATAAACTGTTGAAGAAATTTTCAATGTAAATAAATGAAATATATCGAAAAATTGCTGAATAAAATCCAAAAATTAAAAAAAAAAACGAAGGATTTCCCAAAGTCTTTACAAAGTCATTGTGAAAGGATTACCGGTGTATTTTTCAAAGGATTTCCCAACAAGCTTGTCGTAACATTTTCAAAAGAGGCTTTTGAATACATTTCTAAGAGAATAATAAAACATACTAAAAAAATACCTCAGTAATATGTAGTGTAAAGTATTCTCAAAACAATTGCTTGATTTTTTTTCTCAAAAATTTCTGCAGTAGTTGTTTGCAGCAATTGCCGAGCAATCAAAGCAACTGCCAAAAAATACAATCAAATAAGATCTTGAGAAAAACTTCAAGAAATTCGCCTAATGCATTTTCATTAGAATTTACGACAAAAAATGAAAGGGGAAGATTCAAAGAACAACCGAAGAAGTTTTTATAGTCATAACCAAAAAAGTGTTAAAAAAATTGAAAATTTTCAAAATCATTCACAATGAAATTCTACATGTCCTGAATTCCGGAGAAGCTTCCAAAGTTTAAACAAAAAACCTGAAAAGCTATGGAAATTTTGAAAAGTTGGCGATTCTCAAAGAAATTCTTAAAGAAAGTTCCAAAAAATTTGCTGAAAGAACTCCTGAAAGACATACAGAAAAATTGACGAAGAAATTTTTGCAGTAATTTCGGTGGAAATTTACAAAAACTTAAAAGGAGGATTTTTAGAAGTTAATGCCAGAATATTACTCAAATGAACTGGAGAACTAATTCATAATGGAAATAATTCATGAATTTCCAAAGGAATTACCGAATAAATTCCTCAAAAAGTGCAGCAGAAATTACAAAGCAGTCCGAAGAAAAACCCAAAGCCAAATTTACTGATTTTTCATCATATAACCATCTGTATTGTATTATTTATCACCTTTCTGGTTACGTTTCAATCATTTTCTTCATCTTTTTTAGGAATCTTGATTTTATCTTTTTCTTATTGTTATTGCTTGTCACTTTTTTTTTTTTTCTATTGTCTGCTCATCATCTTGTGGTCTTCTTGGTCTTCTTGAGAACTTGGTTGTGGTCTTCTTGGTCTTCTTGAGAACTCTTTGTCATTTGCCAGTGAACTTCATTTTGTCGTCAATTTCTCATGATACTGTTGTCACTTTCATGGCATGTTTCTGTTCTCTTTTGGTTATATTTTGGTCATCTTTTTGTGATCCATTTGTGGACCACATCTTCATAGCATCTCCTGGGTTTGTTCTTGTCAACTTTTTGATACTTCCTGATTCTTGTCAGTTTCTGTTCTTTTTCTAGCCGTCTTCTTGTGTTCCATCTGACATCTGCTTGTAAAATTCTTTTTATTTTCTTTTAATATTATTCTATCTTTTTGCTAAAGTCAATTTGTACTCAAGAGAATATGATCTTCTTGTAGTTTTTTATCTAACGATCTTCTAGAATTGTCTCTGTCTGTTTTGTTTTTGTATTTCGAGCATTTTCTATCTTCTCTGTTTTTTTTTTCTGCCTACTTTGTTTTCTCTGTCATCTCTGTCGTCTCTGAATCTCTACAGTCTCTTTCGCCTTTGTAGTCTCTGTTGTCTCTGTCGTCTTTGTTTTCTTTTTATTTCTCTGTGTTCTTTCTTGTCACTGTCGTCTCAGCCATCTCTGTCGCCTTTATCGTCTCTGTCTTCTCTGTTTTTTTTGTATTTTCTGTAATATCTGTCGCCTCTGAGTTTCTGTATTTTTTATGTCGTCTTTGTCGTCTTTGTCGTCTCTATTGTCTTCTCTGTCTTCTCTGTCTTCTCTGTCTTTTCTGTCTTCTCTGTCTTCTCTGTCTTCTCTGTCTTCTCTGTCTTCTCTGTCTTCTCTGTCTTCTCTGTCTTCTCTGTCTTCTCTGTCTTCTCTGTCTTCTCTGTCTTCTCTATCTTCTCTGTCTCTCTGTCTTCTCTGTCTTCTCTGTCTTCTCTGTCTTCTCTGTCTTCTCTGTCTTCTCTGTCTTCTCTGTCTTCTCTGTCTTCTCTGTCTTCTCTGTCTTCTCTGTCTTCTCTGTCTTCTCTGTCTTCTCTGTCTTCTCTGTCTTCTCTGTCTTCTCTGTCTTCTCTGTCTTCTCTGTCTTCTCTGTCTTCTCTGTCTTCTCTGTCTTCTCTGTCTTCTCTGTCTTCTCTGTCTTCTCTGTCTTCTCTGTCTTCTCTGTCTTCTCTGTCTTCTCTGTCTTCTCTGTCTTCTCTGTCTTCTCTGTCTTCTCTGTCTTCTCTGTCTTCTCTGTCTTCTCTGTCTTCTCTGTCTTCTCTGTCTTCTCTGTCTTCTCTGTTTTCTCTGTCTTATATGTCTTCTCTGTCTTCTCTATTTTCTCTGTCCTCTCTGTCTTCTCTGTATTTCTATCCTTTTGCCATCTTGTTTGTTACTTTTTTTTTGTTTTTTTTTCGGCTGACTGCTCTACTGTTGTCATTTTCACGGTAGTACATTGTTAATTGGTACCACATCGTTGCAAATATAGCCTAATTTGCTTCATTCCATGCAAGATGATATTCCAGCAATGCAAACAGCACCAATCAACTGGCGCAACTAAGTGCAAAATTACCCCAACACGATCGCCGTTAATCCTTGGACACCATTTTTGACCCGTACCTACTCTTTTCGCAGCCCGGGACACCCAAATTGTGTGATATTTGGGCATAAAAATAAAACTTAATGAAAGCACTCGAAACACGAACGGACAGTACAAAAGACTGACTCGCGTTCAAAGTCAGCAGAACGTCTTAAAGCGCAATGACATCCCTGTTCGGAGGGAGAGAGAGAGGTGGAGGATTAAAGAACAAACGAACGAACCATCCGCCGTGGAAGAAGAACGACCAAATAAGACCCATTGATCAGATCACACCGTCCAGCGCTCGCGCCCGCACCCCACCCTGTGCAGAGGACACGAAAGGCACACAAGGCTTTTACCCTGGGTTCCATAACGTCGTCGTCGTCGTCGTCGTCCGTTCTTTGGTCGTCATTTATTTGTTTTGCTCCATTTGTTTGCTCAGGTGCCTGATAAAGGATTTGGCTCGTAAGTTCCGGAGAAAAGTCAACCGGGCGCAGTAGGTGTAGTGACCACTCGAAAGTGGTTGGCACGATGAAAAAAATAAATGTTGTTTGTACGAAGAATTGAAATTGCACCGCAAAGCCTACGTTTCCCTCAGTGTTACAGTGGAGCTGACCGTTTGCAATCGTACTAGTGGGCGAAGAGAGCCAGTCGAGAGACCTCATCCGATGGCGCGGCGTCGTCATCGTCGAAGAGGGCGATGACAAAAGCAAATGCTCAAGGAAATATGAATAAAGAGTAGAACGCCATAATAAGGATGATCTTTAATTTATAAAGCTAAGCCAAATGAGGTGAGCGCTTAAGATCGGTTCCTTTCTTACATTGTGGTTCGCATTTTGGGAAAGTCTTCTTACCTCTTTTGGATGAAAGCAGAACAAAATGAAAATCGATAGATTCGTGCAATTTTTGTCAAGGGCACATGATGTTATCCGTTACGAATAGAAAAGAATTCAGAATACAAGTGCATAGTAGTTTAACCACGTGTTAGTCTTTCTATGGTGCTTTCTTTAGTTCAGGTTTTCGTTACATTTTGAAATCTTAAGTTTTTTTTTTGGTGCATTTGAATGAGAAAATAGAGTAATGCGGGGCAAAAGTTCGCACCTAACAAACTTCACAAAATAACTATTGAACGAAAAGAAAATAATATCGTTTTCCTTCGTTAAACGGGTCCCTATCATGTTGCTTTCAAAACGTAGTACTAGATTTGTTCGCGTTCCTTTTGTAGTTTTAGTAATACAATTTTTAAAATAAGTACTCCAATGCGAACTTTTGCCCCATAGTGGGGGCAAAAGTTCGCATTATGCGGGGCAAAAGTTCGCACCTTGTACAGGGTAGTTTAATGGTGTGATGTTCATTTATTTCATGTTAATTCATGTTCATCTTTTCACTTTAGCCATGAAATCTGTTTCTTTCTGTTCTTAGAATTACGACCCAACTGGAATACGACCTGGTGTTCAGCTTTTGTATAGAGTGTGTTTTATGAAGACTTCCACAACTATTAGCTAAGAACTGTCCTTTACAGCGTTACTGAAGTTGTCAAAATACATTGTGGGGTAAACATAGAGATACGTGTTGCACAAAATGCATGAAAAAAATCAAATATGCAGCAAAACTGTTGAACGGGACTGTTATCGAATCTTATCCCCGCCAGTATGGTGATGAATTATAACTGTGAATTTACAAACTAAGCTATGAAAGACCCCGGTAAAGTAGATGAACATAAGACCTTCAGAAACATACGAAAATACACGACGAGGATGACGTAGAAAATGTTTTAAAATGTCTTTTTAGTCATTTTTCATTTATTAATTTAAATGCGTGAACATAATGTTTGCTTTACAATCAATCTTCTTACAAAACTAAGTTCAGACCCTCTGTAGCAACGATTTCAGGGTGTATACTACTTATATTATGCATATATAGTAGTTTCTATACGAAATTATCATTGCTTCAAAGATTCTGTAATTATATTCATGTATTAGACTCAGAAATCTAGTGCGAACTTTTGCCCCACAGCTACTGCGAACTTTTGCCCCACTGTTGAGGTTTTAACAATGTCCCTTTCTGCAAGAAGCACTAATAGTTTATTGTTAATTCGAGTGCACCTCGCGAACTACTATGGAATAACGAATCTCCGACATAAAGAGGTTATGAGATTCTTCTTCTTCCTGTTACTACAAATTCATATTCCAAAAGGTCTAAAAATTCTATCAAAACCCCTAGAAACACATTTTTTCGCATAACTCTGCCAAACCATAACGAAATCGTTCCAAATTTTATTGACGAGTAGCTGACCTAATTATGTGTCGAACCCATACAGATTTGTTTGGGTTCTTAACTCGTGCTCAGAAAAAGACCCACTGCGAACTTTTGCCCCGTGCGAACTTTTGCCCCACATTACTCTAAATAAAGTTTTGTATGAAGAAAATTGAACAACAGCTTCTTGGAAAATTCAAAAAGGTATAGTTGACGGAAAGCAATCGATAGACTCAACTTTTTAATTAATTGGGCAATATTTATCCAAAGCAACAATATGAAGTCCAATAAGTCTTGGAGAAGTTTAAGAATCACTAATTAAAACATTATATATTTGCTGAAGATTTATGCTGGTTCTAAAGATTTCCTCGAATTCATTGGTCTACAAAAACTTCTCTTGATTTAACAGAAAATGCCTTTTGTCTTCCTCGTACAGCAAAGTGTACTGAAAGGCTATACGTTTACTCAAAAAACGAATTTTCGACAGAAGGCTCGGAGAGTCGAGTCACATATACCAATCAACTCAGTTCGACGAATAGAGATGATGTCTGTGTGTGTGTATGTATGTATGTCTGTGCGCAAAATAAGTTCAATCACGTATAAGGTACTTAACATTGGCCGATTTTTCGGATTATAGCTCGAATCGAACTGGAATTGTTTGCTATCAAAAATGGCCTGGATCGGCGAAGCCGTTTTGAAGTTATGGCCGTTTGAGTGGTCCAGACCAGCACCGGTAGATCTGGTCGTATATAAAACTGAATCAAGCCCCATCATGCGGCATGCGGCACATCAAACTGAATTGCGGCTTTTTTTAATAGTTTAGGGCTCAAACATCAAAAGCAGCGTAAACGATATGATTTCTGGTGCCATGAAATGGATTTTTTTTAACACAAGAAAGTGCGATATTTATCAACATGTCACTTGAGTTTTGCTGAAAAAGGTTTTCGAAGGCACGAAAAGAGCGCAACCACCGCTAGGTGGATTAATTGTTTTTTTTTTTTATTTTCCTTTAGTACAATGTACCGCTTCTTTAGAAGGATGCACATTCTTCTAGGTCATTCTAGCAGGGCATACATTAATTGCTACAAATCTCTAAAAGCTGAAAGCTCATAGTATAAGTCATTACAAGTTACAGGTTTACATATATTCAAAAAATGGAAATTATGTTTCGCGCTATATGGACGACCCTCGAACCTTAAAAAAATCAAGGTACCAAACCTTCATGCCATCCTGTCGAAAACTCTTTTCCAGAAACCAATCACTCGTCAATACCGTCGTCAGTCAGATTCTGTTAAGGTTTGTCTTTTTTTTTCGTATTCGGCCGTGGTCGTCTTCGATGTTGTCTGTCAATCAGCAACAGTATGGCAACCGCAGGAAACGGCAATCGTTTTCCCAGCACCAAGCATCGCATCGGCATCGGCAAAACCCGCAGGATGACATTCAAACTTGATCGATCGGCATCAGCGTTGTTGTTGCCTGAAAATAGAGGGAAGGTTTGGGTTTGTATGCTTTTACTTCACTAGAGGGAAGATGGGAGTAAAATGCGTTTTGTTCTCGCCTGCTTATGAACCTAAGACTATCAATGTGACAATTTATTCGCTTCTGGGCGTGAAGTCTCAACTGGAACAAAGAACGCTTTTCAGCTTAGTGTTCTTCTATTAACACTTCCGCTGTTATTGATAGATAAATTTCTCAACAAAATTCCTATAACGAAAAGTACAAGGATCGACCTGGAAATTCCCATACAAAACACTCACAGGAACTCATTGAAGAACTTCGTGTTCAATTTCTAAAGAATTGGTGCCGGAATCCTTGAAGGATAGTTCCATTTCCCCATGAAACTTCTTGTATTTCAAGTGTAATTTAGGTTAAATTGTGATGGAATTGTTGGTATCATTTCGAGGCAGTCACTTTGAGGCAGAATTTAACAATTATGGTGGAATTCTGACAAAAGTTGAAAAATATAGGATTTTTTTTATTGATTCGAACTTTAACAATTGTTCAATCCTTCACTCAGCAGCTAAAGATGAATTAATGATATAAATGATGAGAATCATTTCAGATTAAATTTCTGAAATAAAAAAAAACTGAATTATCAGACTCAGGGGAGTTTCAAGGCTATTTTTTTTTATTTTGGAAGCAACCTTTTGCTTTGATGTTGTTTTAAGAAGTTTTATAGGCGTTTCAAAGCGTTTCAGGAGGTTTCAGGGGGGGTTTAGGAACGTTTTAAGACGTTTCGAACGATTTCTGGAGCGTTCGCTTTCATTTCAGGTGATTGCGCTCCTGAGACTCCTTGGAATCCCCCTTAAACGATCTTAACACCTCCAGGCAGAGATGCCAGATATTCAGATTTTTCTGTATTATACAGACAAGATACAGAGTACAAAAAAATACTGATTTTTAAAGTGTGATACAGATTTCTCCAGAAAACATAAAATTTAAAGTTATTTTCAATAAATTTCATGATAACTTTACAAATTGCTGCTTAAACTTTGAAGAATTTATGAAAAAGTGTGAGTTTTTACACATGTTTTTAAAAAATTAAAATTAAAATCCGTCAAAAACTAGTACATTTTTAATAGTTTCTATTGAAATCTGGGACTCTCGGTGTCTGCTATACCCTCAAATACGGCGATACAGAAAAATCTGTATTGATACAGATTTTTGATAGAAAAATCTGGCATCTCTGCCTCCAGGTATAGCTTCCGTAACCCCCAAAATATCCCTGAGACTTAGTAAAGCGTTCCAACGACACACTGGAGCCCCGCTGAAACCCATAAATTCCCTTAAAATGCTCTTGATACTTCTTGGATCGCTCCTAAGATTCGTTGGAGCGCCCCTAAAATCACCGAGTACCCCTCTGAAACCCTAGGGCTCCCTGGAACGTCCCTCAGACCCTCTGAACCACCTCAGAAATTCCCTAGACCATCCAGAAACTCTTCGAGAACTCCTGAAATGCACCTGAGACCTTCTTATACCCCCAGAAACCCTTTTCGGCCCCCTGAAACGCATATGAGGCCCCTAAATACTTCTGAGATCTCCCAGGACGCTCCCAAAGTACCCTAGAGGCCCTCTGGAATACCTTGGAAACCCCCTGAGGCCTCCCAAGATTGCTGGTAACTCCCTAAGACCTTCAGGTACCCTGTTGCCTACCCTATTGTGTGGCACGCAGCTCTACCGTCCAGCAATACCCCTCGTTGAACGTCTGAGATGCCAACGACTGACAATGCAATCGACAGACCGGGCTGTCATCCACAAGCGGCGAGTAATGAGGAACAATAGATTAGATGACGAAGGCAAATGTGGTGTTCTTTAGCATACACAGTTATTTATTCTAAAATCATTCCCCAAAATTTAAACTACAAACGTTCAAATTATTACGTAGTATTGTCCTACCGAGTGAAGAATTTTAGCACCCCAGTGAACGATTTTTAATTTTCTTATTTGAGCTCTTCAGGAATTAGGCACACTGAATTGGTAATCGAGTTCGTTAGATAAACTAAGCTACGTATAGATCTTATAAGCGGTAAGCAATCTGAAAGGAATTGAAAGATTTACTCCAAAAATGCTAATTAATTAATTAATCAATATCTTCATTAAAGAGACTTTCAGCCCTTGGCTGGTTCGTCTCTGCTGCTAATTAATGCTGATTGCAGTTTCAATCCGCTACATTGACAATCGCAATATATATATAGATCGTTACACTTAAAGGGAAACTAAACGTAAGTACTTGTTTATGCCGGTTGGAACCTTTGTCAAGTAAACTTATATCTATAGCAAGTGCTTTGATTGTCTTAAGCAGATTATATAAATCATCACACAAACTTATATCTATACTTATGCAACATATAAATATTATAAAAAACTTACATCTACCTACGTTCATGCATAATCCTTTCCTAAACTTACATCTAGCATGCAAAACGTAGACAAAAATAGAGTATAGAACAGAGACTACACTAGCTACACAACATTTATAAGAGCTATTGAATCTAATATTTGAATTGTGATGAACTTACAGGAAAATTATAAATCTCCATATTCCTCATCACGAATCGGATCGAATTTTATAATTGTGGAAGAAATCCCCCTTCCAAAGTGTTGCAAATCGCAACATACCCCTTGAGACCCCCTGAGACCTCCACGTTCCATCCTGATCCTCCTAATTTGCCCCTTAAAGCGCCTCTAGGACCCTTTTTTAAACCCACTTTTTAAACACCCCTGAGACTCCTTTGAACGCCCCTGAGATATGTATCTTGGCAACCCATCAAACCCCATGGCACCCTCTTGAAACACCCCCGAGATCTCCTGGTACATTCCGAAAATACTTTCGGAACATCTCCTCTATAAACGCTCCTTGGCAACCGTTGACATACTTACTGTCATTATTACATTTTCTCATGCACAGTATTGGTTCTGAATAGCTTGCATTACGATTTCCGCAAGATAACTTCGAGTTGTTCAACATTGCATCACTGGCAGGCTTTTTCCTGGAGCGGAACGTTTTCATTGTTCAAAAGCCGAATGCTACAGACAAGCAGGCCTTACCTAAAAATAGGAGGTTCATAGAGAAATCCTCTATGACTCCTGTACGAGTCCCTGAAAAAGGCTTCTGGAGGAAATCCTGGAAGAATCCTTGAAGAAGATGCTGGAGAAATACCTGAGAAAAAAAAAACTCTTGTGGGAGTTACTGAAGGAATTGAGCAAAGGCCGAATTCTACAGGCTAACTTAGAGAAATCTTGTGGTGAATCCTGAAGAAATCCTTTAAGGGACACCTGTAAGAATCACTGAAGGAACTCCTGGGAAAATTCTGAAGAAGTTTCTGAATGAATCCCTGTAAAAACTTCTGGAGGAATTGCTGAGGTTGTTTCACAAGAAACCACATACTTAATTCCTGAAAGAATCACAGAAAGACATTCTGAAGGAATCCTTGATGGAACTCCTTCATAGAGGAATCACGAAAGAAATTTCAGAATCGCTGGATGAACTTCATGAGGAACCTCTGAAAGAGCTCCTGTAAGAATTCCTGAAAGAGTTTCAGAAGAAATCTCTAAGGCAATTACAGGAGAAATCTCTTCAGTAAATCTCGAAGAAAATTTTCTGAAAGCATTTTTCGTACACATCCCTGATGAAACATCTATGGGAATACTTGAATGAACTCTAGGTTAAACTCTGATGGATTTGCTCAACGAATCGCATTTAAAACTTCTGAGATGGATCAATGAAGTAACTGCTGGAAAAAATGCTGACGGAATTCCTGGAGGAATCCCTCAACGAATTACAGGAGGAATTGCTCAATAAGCAAGCTTTAGGAGAATTCCCTGAAAGAATTCCAGTAGGAATCCCTGAAGGTATTATTGCTGGAGGAATCCCTTAAAAATTTTCTGGAGAAATCCCTGAAGAACTCATGTAGGAGTTTTTGAAGAAATAGCTAGACAAATCCCTGGAGGATTTCCATGAAAAATCCTTGGAGGATCTTCATTGAAAATTCCTGAATGAACTTATGGAGAAATTCCAGGAGAAGTTTCAGGAGTAATCCTTAAGAAACAATCCTGAGGGAATTGAGCTTGAGCTTGAGCTTGATTGACCGCGCGTGGATGCTACTCCAGTATCGCCAGACCAGCCACACTCACACAAGGAACCAATAATGAGATATCTGCTGAGGACCAACAGGCATCTTCAGTGTGTGATCTTCTATTTTTAGACGACAATAGTGCCTGCCACGTCAGGTTGCAGGTCAATGTGGGAAGGCAGAGGAAGGCAGTGATGATTGCAATCATTTGTATCCACATCAGACCAAATATACCTCTGCGTCTGCACAATTTCATGCGGATGTAAGAGTGTTGGTGTGATATGGTTGGCAGAGGATTCGCACATTGGTGCGTGGACGCCAGGCGTAAGGTGAATTGTGTGTTTTATTATTCTGAAGCTGTGCGGCACAGTTTGCTTGATTGCATAACTCTTAGGTGTTACATGATAGATTGACACCGTGCTGTGAAAATTTTGGAAAGAAGAGAATCGGCTTTTTGAATCCGTTTCTGTTCTAGCGATGGCTGTGAACATGTGAATATACATGAGTTGTATATGTAGAGAGGAGAGAGAAAGTACACAGAAAGATACAAAGTAAAAGGAAAGAGACGGCCAAGGGATTGAACCCAGGACCTTCTGCATACGAATTGGACCACCAAACCCGCCATCCCCATGAATAAATCCTAAAGGAATTTCTAAATAACTCCATGAATAATTTCCTGGAAAAATCACTTCAGCATTTACAGGAGAAAGTTCTACAGCAACTTTAGGAGAAACTTTAGGAAACTTTAGGAAAAATCTCTGAAGGATTCCAAAAATAAATTAGTGGGAAAATTCCCGATAAAAATCTTGGAGAAATCCTACACACTTCCTAGTAAATCCTTTAAAATAAACTCCAGAGGAATTCTCGGAACAGGCCCTCAAGAAATTCCAGAAAAAAATCTTCAAGTAACTCCACGTGAAATCCCTTAAAGATTTCCAGGAGGAATTTCCGAATGAATTCCTTGAACATGCCTCAGGAAATTTCTGGGGAAATCTCAAAAGGAATCTCCGAAGGAAATCCTTTACGGAAATTGAGAAGAAATTACTGAAGAAGTTTCTAAAAACATCTTTTCAACAGTTCCAAGAGAAATTCTTCAAAGAATTCCAGGAAAAATCCCTGAAGATATTCCTGAACAATTTCTCTCTTAATTCCTGAAAGAATTCCTCCAGAAAAAGTTTCTGCATGGACTCCACACAGAGTTCTAGGAGAAATCTCTGATGAAGTTCTTTGTGAAATCCCAGGAAGATTATTTTTGGAGTAATCCTTGCAGACATTCAAGGAGGAATCCATTTATTTTTTGAAAACCATAATTAATTTCTTCGATGAATACCTTAAGGCACCCCTGGAGGAAGCTTCAATTTATCTTCTACATGAACTATCGAATAAACTTCAGAAGAAATCACAAACGGAACATCCAAGGGAATGTC
This sequence comes from Aedes albopictus, assembly GCF_035046485.1. NCBI lineage: Eukaryota > Metazoa > Arthropoda > Insecta > Diptera > Culicidae > Aedes > Aedes albopictus. Next base: position 440,295,640 of record NC_085138.1, read on the forward strand.
TGATGGAATTTCTAATTGAATCCCTAAATGAAATCCTGAAGAAACTGCCTAGTTGGTGTTCCTGAAAGAATCTTTCAAGAAATTCCAGCAAAATCCCTCAAGGAATTCCAGGCGAAATGCCTCGAAGAATTTCGAGAAAAATTCCTGAAGGAATTCCTGGAACAATCCTTCCATAAATTCCTATAGGAATCTCTAAAGAAGTTCTAGATGAAATCTTACAAAGGGTTCCTGAGAAAACCCATAAAGGAGTTCCTGGGGAATTTGAAAACAAATCCCTGCAGTAGTTCCTGGAGAAATCCTTGAAGGAGAAAGCAAATATTCCAGAAGAAATTTCTAGCGGAATTCAATAAAAAAAATCCTAGGAGAATTCCAGATACAAATCCAGGTAAAATCACTGAAGGAGTTAATGGAGAAATCCTTCAAAGAATTCCAGAAAAAAATCTCACTAAAAATCACGGAGACATCTTTGACGGACTTCCTAAAGGAATCCATGAAGAGGTCCTGGAGAAATTACAGAACGAGTGCCTGGAGAAATCTTTGAAAGAATTAGAGAAAAAATTCCTAAAGGAGTACAAGGAGGAAACCTTGATAGAGTTTATGCAGAAATATCTCCAGCAGTTTCAGGAGAAGTCCCTGAAGGATTTCCAGGAAAATCTCTAAAGTTATTCATGGAGGAATTCAAGAAGTAATTTCTAGATGAATCCCTGAAAAAATCCCTGGAGAAAGCACCCGAAGGGAAAATCCGTGAAGAAATTTGAGAAGAAATTCCAAGGAGTTTCTAGAAAATTCTCTTGAGCAATTCCAAGAGAAATTTCTCAAACATTTCCAGGAAAATCCCTGAAACAATTTCCGGAGGAATTCAAGAAGATATTCTCAAAGAAATCCTCAAAATCCCTGAATAAATCACTGAAGGAATCCATGGAGGAGTTTATGAAGTAAACCCTCAAGGAATTCTGAGAAAATTTCCACAAAGAATTCTAGGAGAAATTCTTGCGGGAATCTCTGGAGTTCCTGAAGAAATTCCTGAAACAGTCCTTGGAAGAATCTCTGATGGAGCTGCTGGGGGAATCCCGGAAGCAGTTTTTGAGAAATCTCTCAGGGAATTCCATAAGAATTCCCTCACATTCAAGGAGAAATCATTAAAAAAAAATCATGGAGATATCCCAGGAGGAGTTCCTGGTGCAATTCTGGAAAGAATTCCTGGATAAATCCCTCAAGAAACTCCCGGAGAAATTCCTCAAAGAATATCCGTAGAAATCTCTTAAGGGAATTCTAGAAAAAAATCTTGGACAAATTTCTGAAGGAACTGCTGGTTTCCTGATGAAATTTCTAAAATAATCGCAAAAAAAAATTCTGGAAAAAGCCCTGACGAAACTTCTGGATGAATCCCTTATGAAGTTCTTGGAGGAATTCAAGAAGAAATTCCTGGAATACACTGAAACCGCTATTTAGGTAGGATCCATTTAGATAAAATCTATTTAGGTCCCTTCATTTAGGTAACGATATCTAAATGGAATTTGATTGTGTTCAGAGCAGTTGGAGTACTCAAGATTACAGATAAAGTTGGTTCACGGGGAAAAACAGAATTGAGAGTTAAGTGACGTTTACGGAGTGTTTAAGGGTTAAAACCCAGCTAACACAAAGTCTTAAATGATGTTGAATAAGATGCTAAAGTGGAGGCCATATGAGTACATACTTTCATTTAACCGCGTGTAAAGTGTGCGTATATCGCCTCCACTTTTGCATCCTATTCAACATCATATACGATCGTGTGTTGACTGGGAAGTTCAAGAATATCCCAGAACTCCCTGGAGTTCAGGCCATCTGATCTACAAGCGTAATCAGTAATCTATTGGAGCATTATTAATGAAATTTATGCTAACACAGCCTCATGTTGCTCTGTGTTGTCAAGTGGTGAGTTCGTTGTCAGTATGAGGATCTCTAAGAACTTCCTTGTATATAGGTCATCGGATCTACCAATGATTCTTTAAGGTTTTCCAAGAACTCCCTTGAGTGTAGGTCATCGAACCTACGAGGGCTACTAGTTGTACCTAAGAGCATTGAGAATGAGGTTTATACTCACACAGCCCCAGGCATCTATGTTCTATCGAGTGGTGGGCTCTATGATTGTATGGGAGTATCCGAGAACTCCCTGGAGTTAAGGCCATCTGATCTACAACTGTAATCAATGAGCATCATGAATGAAATTTATGCTTACCCAGCCTCATGTAGCTATGTGCTATCAAGTGGTGAAATCATTGTTAGTTTGAGGATCTTCCAGAACTTTCTTGAGTATAGGTCATCGGATCTTCCAACGTATTTGGTTATCTCTAAGAGATTTACGTAATAGAGGAAAAGTTAAATGGGCTTCTGTATTCCCCTGAAACCGCTCTGAAGACTATTGACATGCCTAAAAATGCTTTGAAATGCTCTAGAACCCCCATGAAATTTTAATGAAATTTACCTGAGAGGCTCAGAACCCCCCTGAAACCACTCTGAAACCTCTTGAAACGGCTTCAAACGCATTGAAACGTCTTGAAATGCTTCAAAATGCCTCCAAAACCCCCATGAGGCCCCCTCAACCCTCTAGAAACGCCTTGAAATGCTTTGAAACGCCTTGAAACACCTCTGAAACTACTATGAAACTAGCGATAAATTCAACTGAACGCCTCTGAAGCCCCCTGAAACCCTCCTAAAACCTCCTGGGACGCCCTGAAACGCATTGAAAACCCTTGAAAGCCTTGAAAGGTCTTGAAACACTTTGAAACGCCTCTAAAACCCCATACAAAACCTCCATGAAATTCACCTGAGAGCCTCTGAAGCCCCCTTAAACCCCTGTAAAACCTCCGGAAACGCAATGAAACGCATTGAAACACCTTTAAACGCTTTGAAACGCCTCTTAAACCCCTCTAAAACCTCCGTGAAATTCATCAGAGAGCCTCTGAAGCCCCCTCAAACCCTCCTGAAACCTCCTGTGAAGCCCTGAAACGCATTAAAGCGCTATGGAACTGAATCTATTTAGGTAAAAATTCTACAATGTACAACAGAGATGGTTATATTTGCGGTTTAGGGGAAGATGATATAGATCGATGAGATTAGAATTGAACCTTATGACAACTAAGTTGCCGGGTCATTAATTGGCTCGGTAGCTTAGTTGGTAAAGCACTTGTCTAGCGAATAAGGGTCGTGAGTTCAAATCTCACCTGAGCTGTGGATTTTTTCCCAATTTAACCAATAATTTACCCATCTGTACATATGTACGTTGAGTTATTTGAATTTCATAATTTGACCACACGGATTGGTATTACCGAAAATTTGCACTTCAAGTGAGTCGTAAAAATTCTATTTAGGTAGTCCCGACTCGTTACCTAAATGGAGGTTTGGGTGTAATCTCTGAAGCAATTTTTTTGAAGAATCCTTGACTTATCGTCAGGAGGAGAAATCTCTAACAGAACTGCTAGATAAATGTTTGAAGGAACTCCAGAATGAATCCCTGAATAAATTCCTGGAGGAATCACTGAAAAATTGAATGCTTTTTGTTGTTTCTCTTCGAGCTCGCAGTTCAGAATTGTGTTTAGGAACTCTTCGAACCATGCCCGGCATAGAATTTATTCTTCCAAATGGGTCTAAAACTTTAAAAAGCTGTTATTTAGCTAATTTTGTTTCTTGAGAAGATCCAGCAGACAATTGAAAGTTGAATAACTCAATAACGAGTAAATATCGGCATGAATGTTTTACCCTTAAGGTGCACTTTGAACTGATTCCCTCTTATGTAAAGAAAGAAGAGAAAAAACAAGTGCGTGTTATTACCCGATTTGTACTGTTCGCAGCAATTGAGGCTATGTTTGCCAAAAACGCAAAACGCGAACAATTCGATAATTGCTCGCAAAAGTGGTCTACATCTTTACGGAGTGATTACATCATTTTGGCTGGGGCTTCTGGATGGCCAGGTCAGTGCTGAAGCAAGTTAACGTAGGCAGAAGCAATGTGATTTAAGAGAGTGAAACAAACGAACATATTCCGCGTGTGGATTGGTCGGATTCGCGTGGTGCATTTGAAGTGGAGTTGGAAAGTTTGAAAATTATTGTTTTTGTCGAACACATCAACTAGAATGACTGTTGATATTTGGAACTTTGAAGAAGGAAGTTTTGAAAGGTGCAAAATAACATTTATCGAACGAATTCCAAATTCGTAAGCCAACCAGAGCAAATACCGCATCCATCCATCTCGGCAGCAACGGTTTCCATCTCGGCTCGAAATCGATTTGTTTTAAGAAGCATAACTCATCTCTCGAGAATGATGAGAAAAACATTTCCCAAACGAAGCATGAAAATAATGCACCACCAGCCAGCCAGTCAGCCAGCCAACCAACGCCGAACGTGCACTTATCATCGTGTGTGGCTTCTTGGGTTGTGTTCCATTCCCATTCTCAAGCGCTGGCTGGCTGATCTGGTTGGCTCCTGTGCTGTTGGTGGTTGTTGGTTGCAAGCAGTCAGTAGTAGCTCAAGAGTGTCTTTATCCAAAAATCAACATCCGTCTTCTTACTTTCCACATCCACAAAGAGGCGAAAGAGAGATCACACAAAAACACATCCCGCCCGTCCTTACCATGGTCGGCGTCGTCGTCGTCGTCTGGTGGCACAAGCGCGGCCCATTCCCATCTCCGTCGTCGCGTTATTTGAGTGCAACTGCTGCTGCTGCTGCAGCAGTAGCTCATTGGGATAAACGACTCTTTGCAGTAATGATGCACACTTTTGGAATCGGGTGGGGGCGAAAGGTAGATGGTACATTGAAAAGTTGATGTTATCCTTTTTTCACCGGAACACATTGAAGCCTACTAAAGATAAGCGGATGAATTGAGAACAAGTATTGTAATTCGTAATACAGTTGAACCTCCATTTAAAGTAGTTGTGGGATTTATAACAAGGAGTAAGTAACTTTAAGGTAAGAAATTTGTTTTTCTATGAATCATCCGCAACCCTCCCGCATCATTTTCAAGCACCAAATCCACCAAGCCACCGTAGCCAAGTGGTCGCGCACGGATCACCTCGGGACCTTCGCTATGGCTTACTATTCCCACAATCCTTCTTCCTTTCGCCATCCATCCATCCGCGTTCCATCTTCCCCGTCTACCATCATCGAACGCGCGGGGCGGGCTGTCAAAAGTCTTATCTCAAGTAGATACGCGAGCTACCGCCGCGCCACCTCTTCAGAAGGCACAAAAGCAAGAGCCAGCCATCCAAGTGATATTCATCTTGTAAAACAAACTTTTCTATATACACATATTCCATTCTCTTTTTCGACGAAGACGACGACGACGACGATGACGATGCCTTCCAGCCAGATGGGGAACACGCGCGCGGGGAGCGCCAATCCAGATCGTTATCGGACTTCTCTCACATTTTTTAAGGTCCCCAATAAAAAAAGATCAACCATAAAGCTCACACGGGTGGGGAATGCAATCTGAATGACTGAAAATGATCAATTTTAGCTGGATGGATTGAATTCTTATGGACGACTGCTTAACCCGACAGAATGGGATGCTACTGTGGAAGCGATTGATGATGATCTCTCGATATCAGTCGACAGAGGGGGTCAATTATCGATTTTTGCAGGTCTGATTCCAGCTGTGGTTCGCTCATTGATCGAAAATAACAATCAATGAACGAGAAGTTTGAACTACGCTCAGATGATAATGATCACGCCAGTGACCATCGCATCGGCTGGGCTCGGTCAGGAGGCGGTCGCTTCAGGTGTGGTCGAAATGAATGACGATTGGAGTTTGTTTTAGACACAGACGTAAAATGACGTTATGTTCTTCTACTTCTTTTTCTTCTTCTTCTTCATGCTACTCAGTTTACAGTACTTTTTATTGGGGCTTTTGCAGCTATAATTGAGTGTATTATTCCTCAAGGTTGACGTCTTGATACCTTTGTAATCTCTCCAATACACATAATCCAATATACACATAATCCAATATACACATAACTTTTTCATTGCACCCGCAAATTCATTTTAATAAATAAAATTGTTTGGGTTTCGTTTGATTGAAGACCCAGGTTTTAAATACGTTTTAGTAATAATTTGTCGGTAGTGGGGTTCGATCCCAGGTCCTCGGCGTGATGGTCAAGTGTTCTAACCATCACACCAGGTCCGCTCCCCTATTGAAATTCTAGAGAAATCATTGAACTAATTGCCAGAAAGAGTTTTTGGGGAAATTTTTGGAAATATTCCTGAATAAAAACCTCAGAATGAAATCCAGGAGGAAACTTTGAAGGACCAAATGATGAAGTTCATGAAAAAATCTTTCAAAAGCTCCTCGTCAAATCTTATACGATACTCCAGGTGTAAAGCTTTCGACAAACTCTAGGTAAACCTTGTTTTTTTTTTATTCTTAATCACTTAACCTAATGTACAGCTCTATTGTCCACTGGGGCACTACGTGAGCAATTTCAATTGACAGCTGCACTTACATTTTTGTACAGCGCCTAGATTCTTTTCTACTTTATCGAACTGGTTGCCTTTCTGCTGCTTTCACTTTTTCTACTTTATACCTAGTAGAATGATGAGCACAAGGATGATGATGGATGGCCGTTGTTCCTTTCCAGTGCGATTGGGGGTCCATTATGAGTAGCAGTTCGCCGATGTCCAGGTATCCGGGTCCGTTTGAGCCATAGGGCTCAGAAGAGGGTCAGTGTCAGTTGCTCTCGGGGGAAAAGCAACTGACGAAAAATTGCAAGTGCCGGGGCTGGGAATCAAACCCATGACCATCCGCATATGAAGCGAACGTGTGACCAACTACGCCACGGGCCCCGGCAGGTAAACCTTGCTACTGTTGTAAAATTGCTTCAGGTGGAGCGGACCTGGTGTGATGGTTAGAACACTTGACAATCATGCCGAGGACCTGGGATCGAATTCCACTTCCGACAAACTCACAAAATGTGAGTTCTTCTTTCGGAAGGGAAGTAAAGCGTAGGTCCCGAGATAAACTAGCCTAGGGCTAAAAATCTCGTTAATACCGAAAAAAAATTGCTTCAAGAATTTCCCATGAATAGCTTTCTCCGATTCTTGGAAAATCTTCGGTTGTTGCATGAAGTGTGTTAAGTTAGTAAAAAATCGATAATATGTGGATTATCGCTGATTGAGCATTTGTAGCGCTCTGGCCAATTCGGACAAAGATTAACTACAAGACAGGCAAGACGTCCCCTAACAAGGGCATCAAAATGTATGCGGTCTTGTATTAAAACCCGAATCGACATACTCCATAAGGATTGAAAAAATTCTAGGTAAAAAACTGAGGCTATGTATGTGAAACCTCGTCATCCACGGTTCGGAGTTTGTTATCCATCGGGATAGCTGGGCTCAATTTAAGATCAGTGTTGTGTATTATTAGTATATGTTTTTGTGCATTTGTAATGTTCCATTTTATTTTTGCTTTCAGTCGCCCAATGTGGGGCCCTGTACGGAAATAAAATAATGCATTTGTAGTGTTGTGTCCGTTCTCGCCCCAAGTAACCAAAAGATCAGATAAGAGGGTACTTCATAAGCTAAGCAGCTTATTCGAGGTTGCTCTTTAGCCTTTTAAGCAGCTTCATTTTTAAGTAATTTTGGAACGTGAAAGTTCAAATAAGGTAGCTTGATAGCCTTCTAATAGCTTCTGATGAAACTTTGCCAAAACTCATGCAGAAACAAAAATGCATTTTCAGATTGATCACAACTTTGTAGTATTTGTAATTCATGTCTGAAATTGCCTCTGATTATTGCGTCGCTGCTATGTAGACTTGAACTGGATCCAAATGCAAGGTAAACTGCTGACTTACCGCTGCGCTGCTGAAGACACTTGACAGAGCCAAACTAACTTCACTACTGTATAAACTAGCTGCAGACAGAGAGTCGGTTCAAGTCAGACTTCACTCTTCACGCTATTCATTTCATCGTTATTGTAGTAATGTGGTAGAGCGTAGGACTCTTACGCCGCGGCTATCGGTTCGAATTCGGTGGGTAGCATATTATTTTATTGTTCAAACCTTATATTCAATCATTTGATAAATTTATGTTTATACTTTATTTGAGTATGCTTAAACCGTTGTACTCTGCAAACACATGACATTTAATTCTTCCTTGAAACTCAATGCTACTAAACTGAACTTCTATGAATTTGAATGTTCAGACAAAGTTCCGAGTAGCATTTTAAGCAGCTTTCAAGCTGCTTAAGAGGCTAACACTGAGCCTTGCCGGAACTTGTGTGTGAAGTTCCAGCAATGCTCATGGTTGGCCTCTAAAGCAGCCAGAAAGTTTCATTCGGAACTTTATCTGAACTTCGTGGAATTTGAAAATTTGCCATGGGAATCGGAACTTTTGGTTTCTTGGGGTATCGCGTCCCGTTTGTGTAGATGAAGTTCTTACGTAAGCACAAACCCTAAATAGTGGATTTGTAGTGTTCCACGTTTTTTCTGGTCAACTTCTTGAGGAATTAATGTAGAATTTTTTCAGTAAATAGTAGAAAAACAATGTCAAAAATCTTAGAAAATCCCTTTCTGAATTCTGAAGTTATCCCTCTCAAAACTCCAAATGAATTCCTATCAGAATTCGGCAGGAAATTTTCTCACAAATCTTCGGGAATCTCAACCATAATTCTTGGAGGAATACCTTCCAGGATTCCAGAGGATAAGGATATGGTGAAATCGACGGATTCTTGGAGAGTCCATTTCAAGATTTGGCTGAATTCTTCTCTGGATCCTGAGATAATTTCTGTCTTGATTCTAAGTAAAGCTTATCAAGATGCTGTAGGAATTCCTCATAGGATTCATAATGAATTTTTCTTAGGATTATAGGGAAATACTTCTTGGGACTCCAGAATTTTGTGGAAATCTCTCTCAGGATTCTGGGTTAATTAATCAAGGTTAGTTCATCACATGATTCCAGGGAAACCCATCTCAGGACTCTGAAAAAATCTTTCCATAAATTCTAAAATAATTTCACTCAGGATTCTTCTGGACTTGTTAGAAATACTTTCCAGGATTCGATGAAAGAAACCTCAAGATTCTAAATGAATCGCTCTAAGAGCTGATTTATCCCTCCTAGCATTCTGGGGTAAATGCCCTATATGATTCAGCGGAATCCTGTCCAAAATTTCACGTCACCTATCATGTTTCTGAGTTAATCCCTCTCAGAATTCTGGAAACAAGTCTTTTAGTGCTCTTAGGAAACCTTTCTCCTCACAGGGTTCTAGGAAAATCATTCATAGGATTCTGAAGAAATCCTTCGCAAAATTTTGGGAAAAACAATCTCTCCAAAGACTTCTGTAGAATCCCCATGAAAATTCAGAGGGAATCCCTCAGAGCATTTATGGGGATTCTCAATATGAATTCTAGAGGAAATTGACCTATTATACTGGTGGAATGTCTTCCAGGATTCCGAGGGAGTCACTTTTGAGATTCAGGGGAGAAACTCTCTTATGGTTCAAGGGGGAATCCCTCCAAGAATTATAAAAGAATGCGTTCAAGGATTATGAGGGATTTTCACCAAGGATTCTGAGAGAATCCTGCTCAGCAATCTAGGGAAATCTCTTAAAGGGTTCCGGAAGAAGCTCTCGTAAGGTTTAAGGGAAAATCCCTTTTAGGATTCTGGGGGAATGTCTTCCAGTATACAGAGAATCTTTTTCAGTATTCTAGGAAATCCTTCTAAGAATTCTTCGCGAATATATCCTACTTCGGATTCCAAGAGAACCCCTCTCTTAGGATTCTGAGGAAATCTCTCACAGAATTCTGGGGAATTGTGTCTCAGTATTTTCAGGAGTCTGCTGAGGGAATCATTTCAAGGACTTCAAAGCAATCCCTCACAGGAGAATCCTTCTAAGGTTTCTAGCGGAATTCGTGCAAAGAGCTTTAGAGAATACCTGGGGAATTCTACTGAAGATTTAACGGAGTGTCCATTCTAGGATTCTAAGGCTACCCCTCCCAAGATTCGGGAGAAATTCCCCTCAGGATTCTTGAGAATCCCTCATAGAGTTGTTGAGCAATATTTCGTAGGATTCTAGGGAAAACCCTCTCATAGGATTCTGAGGAATCGCTTTCTGGTTTTTGGGGAGTTCCTTCATAGGGTTCTGGGGGGGATTCCTCCATGGATTCCAGAGATGAAGGTAAGTAAGTATTCTGATGGAATGACCTTCAGGATATCGATGTGGATTCTGAAGGAAATTTTCAAAAATTTCTAGAAGATCCTACGTATCCATCACATAATTCTGAGCAAATCCTTTTCAGGAATCTAGAGGAGATCCTGTTAAAGTTCCGGGGAAATCCCTCTTTGGATTCAGGAGGAACTCTGGCATTCATAGGGAATCTCTCTATGGATTTGGTGAAGGGGAAGCTTTTTTATGATTCTGGGGGAATCCGTCCAAGGATCCTATGGAAATCCCTCTCATAATTCTGAAGAATCTCTGCTAAGGACTTCGGGGGAACCTCTATTAGAGTTCAAGGAAAATCCCTCTTAGGACTCAGAAGGGAATTCCTCCTGAAATTCTGGGGGAATACGTCCAAGAAAAATGGGGAAATGGCTTTCATATTTCAGAAAGAATCTCTCTTATGATTCAGTGGGAATCTCCTTTCAGGACTGTTTGGGAATTTTCCCAGGGTTATTACGGTCTGCCATTCAGAATCCTTTCAAGATTCTAGGGGAATCTCTTCAATGATTATGGAAGAATTTCTCTATTCATTCTGGAGGAACCCATCTCAGAAATATGAGAGTACCCCATTCCTTGGACCCTAAGTAAATTTCTATCAGAATTCTGAAGGGTTTTCTTCTCAACATTCTCAGGCAATCTCTTATCTCAACAGAGAAATCTTTCTAAGTATTCTCGAAGAACTCCTCCCAGCATTTTGGTGTAAAGCTCTCCTAGGATTGTAAAGAAATCCATCACAGAATTGTGGCAGCACTCCTTTCGTTGGAACATAACTTGCTACCAAGTTAAGTTGTCAATAACTTCTTTGTAGCTACCAGTGCAGTGTCAGTCTAATAAAAGTACCTGTTGATTCTAACCTAACTAAAGTTGTCATATGCTCACTAACAAACTCACTAGGGGAAGCTTTTCACAGAAGAGTGACCCTTCTTAATTCAGTGTATTGCTAAAAAGATTGGGACCACTTGAATATTTTTTCATCTCGACTACCTGATTGATTTTTATGGGCATCAACGACCCACCATATGTTTATTGCTTTGAAGCATCTTACGATTTGTTTAAATAAGTTTAGGCAAATAATGTCTGAGCATGGTTTTCCGGTTAAATGGATCAGTTCTAAACGCTTGATATTGCTCATGAATGGTGAACTTTAGAATTGTCTGTTTAATATGTACTGCATTCGGAACTGATTACTTCGCTCAGCTAGATATAAAAGTAGGTACCGTAAGCCGAGTCAAATTGAGGTCTGGGTTGAAATAGACGTTCTTACGTTAGATGAAGCTTTATTCAAATATTTTATCGTATCGTATTCCAACAGTACGATATTTGCATGAAAATACTAAAAACATAGTAACATATAATCATTTTTCACCCGGAGATCAATCCGGGTCAAATTCATTATATGCTTAAAGACGTGACATTTCGATAGCAAGTAATTATGCCTAGATCACCAAGAACAGCATTTTCGTCAGAAAACCAGAAGTTACACAGCTTTCTAATTCCTTTTACATGATTCCACAGCGGTACTGGATACTCAATGATGCTTCAAAACAGAACCAAATCCCCTGAAGAACTTGTTATAATTTTATCTGCCGCAACAAATCATCACGCGGCAACCATTGGCGGAGAATCGGTTGGATAGATGGGAGTCATCTTCTACATCAGGGGTTCCCAACCTTTTTGAGGTGGCGACCCCCTTTAAGAATGGAAATTTTTTAGAAAAATATGAATTAAATAAATGAACGAAACCGAGTTTTCTGGGTACAGTGACGTAGCCAGAAATTTACTGTGAAAGGGATTTTCGACAATCAATAATATGTTTTTTTCATTCGATACTCACATTTCGTAAACAATGATGTCATGTACATTCAATTTGGGTCGTAGCTGAAAATAGCGGTGCAGCCGAATTTTTTTTTCTTCTGAAGGCGTTTTATACTGAAAATTTGTTCCTCAAATTGTGGCTTTTAGGGGTGGCGGTATACAAAATTTAAAAAATGGTATAACTTGCTTACAATAGAAAAGAATTTTAACATTTTTTTTTGGTAACGTCGCGGCCCCCCTGGACTGGCTTCACGGCCCCCAGGGGGCCGCGGACCACCGGTTGGGAATCCGTGTTCTACATCGCCCTGGTCACCCAGCCGGGGAGGAAGCTACTATTTATAAATACTTGTCCGGATCATCGACAACGGCGCGGCAACGGTGAAGAGCCGGGAGGCTGAAATCACTTCAGAACCACTTCAACTACCCCTTCAACAAGTCATCAAAAATTTCAACAACCGCGCGTATGCACGAAGCAAACTCCGTGCCGGAATCCACCAGACCAGAACCGTGTGATGTTTCTAATGGTTTCTCTAAAAGCAATTCACTCCGCGGAACATGAGTTTTGGGGAGCCGAGAAGAAACTTCGTCAGCAGCGCGTCAGGAAAAAAGTTGTTCTTGAGACGCACTCTTCTTTCATCGCAGGCAGGAGGCGAGATCATCTCATTCGCAGCAACCCGCGTGCGGTAATAACAATAACTGAAATTCAATCATAAAGAAATGTTTCTCCTACATCATCCAAGCATGCCGATGGGTTGATTTTGGACGCGTACAAGATCTTCTAAAATAAACTTTAGTTTTTCTTTTGGTAGATCTTGTTCTGATTTCTTATGTCACAACAGACAAGGGCGACTTTGTTGAGCTGTAAGCATCAACTTTGAATGTTAAATCGCTCTTTCCATCCTAAAATCATCCCGGCATTCAAATTTGGGAAAGCAGAGCCTACTTGTCTGACATGGGTCCGCATATCTGGAAACTTTTTCTCATTTCCTAAACAACATATTGCACATAAAGCTATTAAGTATGATAATTTCTTAAAATAATAATCGCTGATAGAAGAGACAACAGGCACAGCCAAACGGGGAAGACGCATTTCGATCTATGAAGAAGTGTAGGAGCAATAAAAAATAATAGAAGTGCTTTTCGAGAAGCGATGGAATTTATTAGGGAAAAAGAGAGTGGTCTTGTTGAATGAGTACGCGGCTGGGTCGGATGGAGGGATGGAGAGAGGTCGTGGAAACCACAAGAAAACATTAACACAGTAAGTAAGTGCGCCCTTACATGGACACTTGAGAGCCCCTCTTGACAGACGTGAGTGAGAGGGGTTTGGATGAAAAAGTGGGCGAGGGAAATAATAAGACGAACTGAAACAGTCGAATTCGTGTTAGTGTTGGCAAAACTCGTAACAGAAATGACGTTTTACAAATCTTAGTTTTGTTGCTTAAAATAACATCCCAAACAATAAAATGACCTCAATAGAACACAATAAAAAGTTTTATCACGACCTTTATTTGATTTGGTTTCTTAAGGTTGCTTCACATGATTTCGAAAGGCCTCATTCGATATGCTCTACTGCACTGCTTTCTCTGATGCACTCCAAACACTTTCAATGTCATTATCACTAGCTCAAGCCGTAAATCAAACCAACACTCGAACCAATTCCCAGAAGTTGCGATAAGCCTTCAATGGTCATTCAATGGGACAAATCGCATCACGGAGCGCTCCATTTCCTAATCGCTTCTATTTACTCCTAGATCCGTTCACCGTTCTCAACGGCAGATAGCATGCACGACTCCTACTTAAAACTACTCGAAGCTCGTAATTCCATAAACACCACCGTGGCCTAATTCCAATTTTCCACCTCGTTTTCGGATCTCGACTCAAATACAGGCGCACATATTCATGATTATCTGATTTGACTCTGACTGACTCGCTGACTGACAATCCTCCATCCTCGTTGATCTGAAGCGGCCTAGCTAAGCTACCCAGATGCGTGTTCCGTTCTGTACGTGTTAATCCAGAGCATTTACTGGTTCGATGCTCAGTAGGCACCACAGTGAGTGAGTGAAGTAGGCGGCGTGAAAACGAGTGCAACGATTTCACACTTAACCAACGCCTACTGCTGCCATTGTTCGATTGCCGGCTGCCTTTCCGGCAGTTGCAGTTGATTGGAGAAATGGCCCTGTTTCGGCGGTGGATTCCACGCCCGGATCGTTCGTTCTAAACGCTGCTGGCTGGCGGAAAATTACTCTAGCGCCACTTTTCAAGGATAGCGTTTTACGGCCCCACCGTTGCTGTTGCTGCTGACGTGGAGCAGTAACTTTTGCGCAAACAAATGCACCACCATTGGGGTCGTAGGTGTAGCTAGAGGAGGGGCTTGAATATCTTTCGCGTTCAAAAGGAGCTTACATGGAATTTCCAACCAAATATATATGATCTACTTTTTAAGGTTTCTCAGGAGGAATTTCGGGATGAATGCCTGAGAGAAGATGTGTGGAAACTTCTTAAGAAATGTCTAAGGAAAAAAAATCATGAGAAACTTCTGGAAGAACTCTGGAAAAAATTACAAGAAAAAAATGCTTGAGAAATATCTGAAGAGATTTCTAAGGGATTCCTGAGGATATCCGTAGATGAATTTCTGTAGAACGTCTACTAACTGAAATTACGACCAACGATCAAATTTCGATCAAATCTGACTTGTACATGTCAATGGTTGCTCCTCTGTGATTGATCTGAACTGGTAAGAATTGCACTGAGATCCAACTGAATAAGGGACTGGGACTGGGACACTTTGGGCCTGTCCATAAACTACGTAGATTCTAAGGGGGGACGGGGGGGTCTGGCCAAAGTCTACGCTCCATTCAAATTTCGAAAATTTTGTATGAACAAGAGTCTACGAGGGGGGAGGGGGGGGGGGTCTGAAATGGCCGAAAAAAGTCTACGTAGTTTATGGACAGCGCCTTTCATTTATTCTCAAAGTGCAATTTAAGCAGTCCATGCATTTTTATTTGGATCAATACCGGCGCTGGCCAAGTCCTTACAGACAGTTGGGAAGGAAAAGGAATGTAAGAATGTGATGGTTGTTGCTACTAGAGACCGAGAGCACTCTGCGTCCCCACAACCAGCACGTATGGGGTGTTTATTAGTACTGTAGGATGTGAGATCAGGGAATCACCTTTGTGTCAGTGATGTGATCCATGGATGGATTGAGTGTAGATTAACTCTGAAGGAGAAGCTCGCTTGGTTGCATGACTTGTAGGCGTTATATGATAGATTGACATTGTGCTGAGAAAGTTCGAAAGAAGGGAAACGGCTTTTTCAATCCGTTTCTGTTCTAGTGATGGCTATGAACTTATGAATATATATGAGTTGTACATGTAGAGAAGAGAAAGTAGATAGAGAGATACAAAGTAAGAGGAAATTGACGGGGCAGGGATTGAACCCAGGACCTTCTGCACACGAATGAAAAGCGGTAGCCACAAGTCATGTGGAACGTCTACTAACTGATATTGCAGACAAAGTTGCTGGGGGTTAATTACTAAAGAAATTCCTCAATAAATTCCTGAAGACTTTTTGATTTCGTGGGATAGCTCTAGGTAAAAAAATCTAAGGATTCATAATACAGTTTATAAAGAGATTAGTACACAAATCCCAAGCAGCACCTGCAACATCATGCAGATTGTGGCTTTCTATGCTTTGGTCTAAATGAGTTGCACTAGAAGCACACGAAACTTCCATCTTGTCAGTTGAGTTGCATTTAAACTCCGAAATCCGTAAAGTTGCGGCTTTGTTTCATAGAAATCACAAATTACCACGTGTTTGACATCGATCTGTGGAGGCGGAGCTTACATATTGCTCGCAAGTGATAATACTGTTAGCTTACATTAAATGTGTTATGTAACATGCATGAAACATCTAACTCTGGTTTGTTTGTTCAGATTAGATTCCATATGCGTTACCGAAAACATGAGCGTCTTTTCATTTTGACAGTTCGCTAACTTGTGACAAAGAAGGTGCAATAAAGTAACAAATAACTTCAGTAGCTTTTATGGTGTGTTGAGCATCGATTCTCTCACAGAGCTTTTGGTGTAGTATGTAAGGTGAGTAGATAATACTCCTGGTGTCCATGGTTCGACAAAATCTTTTCCCAACTTTTTTATCATTCCTCCTCGTTTATGTTGCATAAGAATTCAGAATCTGCGCTTTTTGGGTTTCAAAGAAGAAGCAATTGTGTTCTGTCGTCCGTAATACGGACAGTGAATAAATTGTACTAAGGTTGCTGTTACTGGATTAGCAACAAGTCGTGTTGCTTGGGATATCTTCAAAGAACAACCTCCCAAGCAACACACATGTTATATAAAAGTAACGACAGCGCAAGTTTTAGTTGTATAAAAGTTTATTTTACGTTATTTTAACACAATGTTAGAATTACGTAAAATAAACTTCTATACAACCAAAACGTGCGCTGTCGTCCCGTGGCGCAGTGGTCCACACGTTTGCTTCATAAGCGGATGGTCATGGGTTCGAACCCAGCCCCGGCACTTGCAATTTTTCGTCAGTTGCTCTTCCCCCCGAGATCAACTGGCACCTGACCCTCTTCGGTGTATATGCTCTAACGGACCCGGAATTCGGATATCGGCGAACCGCAACTCATCATGGACCCCCAATCATACTGGAAAAGGAACAGCAGCCACACATCAGCATCATCGTGCTCATCATTCTACCATGGACAGGGTAGAAGAGTGAAAGAAGCACAAAGACAAACCAGTTCAATAAAAGTTGAATAGAATAGAATACATTTAGGCACTGTACAAAGTGGAAGTGCAGCGTCCAATTGGAATCGCTCACGTAGTACCCTAGTGGACAAAAGAGCTGTAAATTAGGTTAAGTGATTAAAAAAAAAACAGACAATTTAGGACAAAAGCCATATACCAAGTAAGACTAGTTTAAGAACTTTTTAAGTGATATTGTGACCAACCAAACCCCCCTTTTTTTAAAATATAGTTTTTCCCTTGAAAAAGGCCACATCCCATGGCCGAAACGTCGGGCAGACTAAAATAAAACGTTTGATTTTCAAGACTGAGAGTGCCCAATTCATCCGATCAACATAATTTCAGTCGTTTGCCAAGAACAAATACTTTTGAATTTTTTTTTTTTTGGAAAATTTCTTGAAAAAAAGACCCAAAGAATATTTCTGAATGATTTCCACAAAGAATTTCTGGAAGAATTCCTAGAGAAGTTTTCAATGTACATACATGGCCCAAGTAACACACATGTTATATAAAAGTTACGACAGCGCAAGTTTTGGTTGTATAGAAGTTTATTTTACGTTATTTCAACGCAATGTTAGAATTACGTAAAATAAACTTCTATACAACCAAAACTTGCGCTGTCGTAACTCTATTATAACATGTGTGTTGCTTGGGGGGTAACATTCAAAATATATGGGTAAGAATGCATTCTGAAAATGGGAGTGATTTCTGGAACATTCTAGAATTCTAGAATCATTCTAGAAAATCTTTCCAGAATCTTCTTTCTATAAAAAAAATCCGGGAACACTTTGATATATCTCGAAGGAATGCCTCAATGAATCTCTGGAGATCATCGTGCGGGCGCTGAATTTTGGAAACCATGAGTAACCAGCTCTGATTTTACCATGATAGTACTGCTCGGAATGCCCCGAAGATTTCTACAGTAGTGTTTCTTTTTCTTTTTTGGCCAGGGTTTCTCCAGCAGTTCCTCCCAGGATTTCTTTTTGAGATTTTTCTGAGGTTCGTCTCATATTTCCTGGAAAAAAATCTAAGAGAAATCATAGAGAAAGCTACGCAATAAATGTCGGAAACTGCTACGAGAAAAATCTTTGAATTACATTATTTTTTGAGAAACGTCGTAAAAATACTAGCACTAAATTTGGGATTCATGCTGGCGGATATCTGGGGTTTTCAGTTAACCTAGTGGTCAAGGCTATGGATCGCCAAGCCAGAGACGGCGGGTTCGATTCCCGTTCCGGTCGGAAAATTTTTCTCGATTCCCTGGGCATAATGTATCATTGTACTTGCCACACGATATACATATTCATGCAATGGCAGGCAAAGAAAGCCCTTCAATTAATAACTGTGGAAGTGCTCAAAGAACACTAAGTTGAAGCGAGGCAGGTCAAGTTCCAGTGGGGACGTCGAGCCATATAGAAAAAGAAGAAGAAGAAGATGAAATCTTGGGAAAATCGTTAAAACAAATTCCAAGAAAAAACAATCCAAATGAAACTTCAACGAAAAGAAGAAATTTCACAAAACACACCGAGAGACTTTGTGGAGAAACTTCAAGAAACCCTACGAGGGACTCTGGAAGCCTTTTAGGAAAGAATTTTTGCATAATTTTCGGATGGAATCCTGGAAAAAAACAAGAGTATGAACTTATGGAGAAATCTAAGGAATAAATCCAAGAAAGCCTGGTAAAAAATCAGCCAGAATTCAGAAAGAAATCGATACGTATTGTCATAGAAAAATAACGGGAAGAACTTCTAATCTTTAAGGGGAACTTAAGGGATACCGGAAGAAGCTACAAAACATGGAAGCAATCTTGATAGTAATTTCTGAAAAATGTTTATTATTTCAGGATTTTTGAGAATTTAAGATACATCTGCCTCTACCTTAAATTTGCAGCATTGTTTCGCAAAGACAATGAATGTATTGCCCTTTTATGGCTATACAAGTCGGTCAGTAAATCTAAAACTATTCTATCTATTTGAAGGCAAAATTGAGAGATAAATTTGTAAAAAGAAATTATCACTTGTTTTGATGGGACTCGAACCCACGACTACTTATCGCTAGTCCGGCGCTTCAACCTACTAAGTCACAGAACAAATTACGATTCTGTGGACTTGTGGATTCAAAGCACCCCTAACCGGGTCCGTCTTTCACAACTTTATCTCTCCTTCGGTTCATTCTAAAAACAATACGCTCACATGTGTTGTTCATAGGCCGCGAAAGTGCGGGAGATTGGTATCAAACAGCCGAAGGAGAGATAAAGCTGTGAAAGACGGACGGACCCAGTTAGGGTGGTGCTTCGAATCCACAAGTTCACAGAATCGTAACTTGTTCTGTGACTAGCGCCGGACCAGCGATAAGTAGTCGTGGGTTCAAATTCCATTCCCTCTTTCTCTTCTACAAGCACGGATATTCTGTTTCAGGCTGCATCTTGTGAAAATTGCTACTTCTGCATGGAACTACATGATGCTGTAAAAATTGTCAGCATAGCGCAAGAAAGATAAGCTGAGATAGTTTTGCACTACAAGTATGTAGTTCCAGCTCATATTTGAACGTATTAAACAAAACATTCCGGAAATCTGTTCTAATAAATCATATTGATTGCACAATCCGTTAAGTTTTAGAATGAATTTGTGTAAACATTCATGAAAAAACCCAAATTAATCCACCTAGAGGTGATAGTGCCTTTCTCGTCGTATATGTTCTCACGATCTTTCCGTCGACGTAAGTCAAAGTGTTCCGGATTCCTGATATTTTTTAAGAAAAGCAAGCATTTTATCAAAGCCATCATTGAATTGACTTAAAACTTATTGATGGCACATACTCCGACGTTGTGTTCAGCGTAAAAGCAGAGCTGAATAATATCAGATTTCTCAGTTGACTGCTTGAGTACCTTCACTAACATTGGGAGCTGATCAATATCAAGACGATACTAACAAGCTAAGATATAACTTTTTACACATTCACAGATCACTTTGCGGTCTTCGATAAAGTTTTTTTTGCACATTCTAGGTTATATTTTATTGACCGTTAAAACAAGAACGTAGTGAGTATAGTGAGACGTCTGTTTGTATGTGGGTTTAATATGTCAAGATTTTGTTCTCTTACACATATTTATCGCCTGCATTGATTTTATTTACTTTCGTAGTTCCGGCGAAGCATCAAACGCTGGTTGTGCAACCCTACCAGTAGTCTCTAATGTGGTATGAGCCTATTTTCTAGTTAACCGTTCCTCAGGTTATTAAAAATGCCGTGATGTGATGTGTCGCATGGTACATTTGGTTACTTTCCGGAACAGGTTCCGGAGCACCACTGGGTCTCCCAAATATAGTCATTGCTAACGTACATCAGGTTACCTAAAAAAACACGATTTGATTTATCTTATGTATGGGTACAAATCACTTTTACATTTGACCACTTCCAGTGGGACACCCAGAACTAGTTTCGGGACACTACCGGTTGTCTAAAATATGATCTGAGGCTATGTTCTTACGAATCGATCATCGTGTTATCAAAAAAGGGTCTCCAGTTGGCCTAGTGGTTAAGGCTATGAATCGCCAATCCGGAAACGGCGGGTTTGATTCCCGTTCCGGTCGGGAACATTTTCTCGACTTCCTGAGCATAGTGTATCATTGAACTTGCCTCACAATATACAAATTCATGCAATGGCGGGCAAAGAAAACCCTTCAATTATTATCTGTGGAAGTGCTCTAAAGAACACTAAGTAGAAGAGAGGCAGGCCAAGTTCCAATGCGAACGTCGAGCTATAAAGAAGAAGAAGAAATTATCAAAAAAGCTGCTATTTGATGTACGGTCAAACCCCGCGTATTCATCACTCTTTAATAAGACACTTTTTAACTTGTACCCCGCTCATTCGAAATTTGTTGAATTAAAAAAATGATCAAATGTCTCAGTGTAATACACTGTAAATACGAATGATACGATATTGTGATGTTACTTACACCCGAAGTATCTCATCGTGCAGCTGCTACTTCCGAAAGTTCTAATTTGGTGCATTCCGACACCTGATCCGTTTGGTGATCAACCGCAGCGAACCTCGGAAGCCAACAATCGTAAAATGTACAAGCTATCAATTCGTACCACCACAATATCTGTAAGATTTGTGTTCAAAAACAAATCATACAATCTAAACAAAACTAAAATAGAGTTAGTTCATCGAATTGAAAGTTTAAACAGGTAATTTGACAGCAATCATTGTCCAATCAGCGTGGTTTTATGGTACGACACGCATGGATTTGATTCAATTTCACATTTACAACTTTCGGTTCACATTTTACCACTTACCGATTGTCCCTGATGTGGTCTTAGACTAGTTTCATGCAAATTATTAATAAGTTCTCCTTAAAAGTCGCAAATTGATGTAATGCATGTATGGGTTTGGTTCATTCGTGCATTTCGCCAGTTCCGGCGAGGCACTCGAATCTGGTTCCGGAACACTACTGACCTGAGACTATTTTCTTGCTGACCGTTCTTCGCGTTATCGAAGAAGCCGTTATTTAGTGTGCTGCGTGTATGCGTTTGGTTTTTTTTCTACATTTAACCACTTCCGTCGGGGCACCTGGAACCGGTTTCGGCACACTATTGGATTTCCAAAGTATGGTCTATGATTTTTTTTGTTAACCGTTCATCAGCTTACCTAAAAAGTCATTAAATGTGTCGAATTTATGGGTTTGGTTCTCCTTCACATTTGACCACTTCCGATGGGGCAACCGTAATCGGTTGCGGAACACTACCGGTTGTCCCCAATGTGGCCGGAAACTTTTTTTTGCTAATCAAGATGCCTTAAAATCCGCGATTTGATGTGTCGCTTGCATGGGTTTGGTTCCCTTTTATATTTGGCCATTTCCGGCCGGACACCCGGAACCGGTTCTGGGTCACAACCGATTCAGATATGTTCTGAAAATATTTTCCTGCTTACTGTTCATCAGGATATCAAAAAAGCCAAGATTTGATATGTCCCTTGCATGGGTTTAATTAACTTTTATTCTAGGCCACCTCCGGCGGAACATCTGGAACCGGTTCCGATATGGTCAGAGAATGCTTTCCTGCTAACTGTTCATCAGGTTATCGAAAAAGCTGTGGTTTGATATGTCACATGCATGGTTTTATTTCAATTTTATATTTGACCACTTCCGACGGGACACCCGGAACCGGTTCCGGGACACAAGCGGTTCAGATATGGTCTGAGAATATTATCCTGCTTACTGTTCATCAGGATATCAAAAAAGACACTATTTGATATGTCGCATGCATGGGTTTGGTTAACTTTAATACTTGGCCACTTCCGGCGGGACATTTGCAACCGGTTCCGGAACACTACCGGTTCCGATATGGTCTGAGAATGTTTTCCTGCTTACTGTTCACCACGATATCGAAAAAGCCGCGGTTTGATACGTCGCATGCATGGGTTTAGTTCACTTTTATGTTTGGTCACTTCCGGCGGGACACCCGGAACCGGTTCCGGGACACTACCGGTTCAGATATGGTCTGAGACTATTTTTCTGCTTACCATTCATCAAGTTATCGAAAATGCCGTAGTTTGATGTGCCGCATGGATGGGTTTGTAGCGTTTTCATATCTGGCCCCTTCCTGGGGTACCGGTCCGGAACACCTAAATGGCCATAACTCCGGAACGGCTGCACCGATCTGAACCATTTTCAATAGGAAACAATGGGACCAGATTCCGCGTCGAATGAACCGTCGGTCAATAAAATCGGTTGAGGTTTACTACCAAAAAGTGATGTGATTTTTTTTGTACACACACATACACACACACACATACACACACACACACACATACACACACACACATACACACACACAGACATCACCTCAATTCGTCGAGCTGAGTCGATTGGTATATAGGACTTGACCCCTCCGGAGGCTCTATCAAATTTTCGTTTTTGGAGTGAACATATAGCCTTTCGGTACACCTTGGTGTACGAGAAAGGCAAAAATCTGTTGTAAGTTTCTTTAAAAAGAGTTACTAGCTCCGATAGAAATGTGTCCTTCGCTCATGTTTTCAGAATTGTTTTATAGTAGCCTGTACTATAAAGTAAACTTCTCTTTTTATTGTTCATAGTGGTAGTCTTTCAAAATTGCATCTAAAATTTTTTGTAAGTTTTCTCTCGGATTATGGTTCTAAAACTTTCACTGCTTGCGAACTCCTGCAAGAGTTAGGGGGCTCACAAATAAGCTTTTTTTTATTAAATTGGTTATTTGATTAATTTTTAAGCTGAATTTACCACTTTTTATGGTGGTGGAAGTAAGAATATGCTTTCTATATTTTTGATTGATTCTAGGAGTCGATTTTCTTTATTTCGATATTTTCTGCACTATTTTCTCCCTTCTGATGTCACAATTATGCTTAAACTTCTGGATTAACAAAAAAACTATTGGCTTCAAAAATTTGACATATTTTGGAAACTTAATGATCTCACATATATTGAGTTGCAAAAAAAAACAAAACTTTAAATTCCATCTAACACGTTGCAGTTACTGTTATGGTATTGTATATACATAAGATTTCACTAAAGCAGTGTTAACAACATATTCAAATATCTAGCATCCCTTTCAGAACTTAAAATATTAGTATCGTAAAATTGGGCCAAAAGGTCTTAGATTTTGAAACTTTTTCCACAGGCTCGCTGAAATTTTTGGAATGTACTTTTATCGTACCTGAGTTATGACCAATTTTATGAAAAATGACCATATAATATATGCATACATGGACATTTTTCACAAAATTAGCCAAAACTCAGGAAAAAAGCTCTAATCGCTGAAATTTTTGGACATTTTTCAACAAAATTGGCCATAAAACGAAAAAAATGCAATCCAAAAATTACCGCGAATAAAGCTTACAGGGGATAGACAAAATGATCGGGACAGGCAAAATTTTCACTTTTCAAAAAGTGTTCAACTAGCTGTAACTTTTCGAAAAGTGCATCAAATATTCTCAAATTTTTACTGTAAGTTCATTAACTAGATGTGTATCAGTAGCCCAAACTTAGAAAAGATCGGGCCATTTTCCATGAAGTTATAAAGGTTCTTGAAAAAGGTAAAATTATCCGATAGCCAACTTTGAGCTGTTATATCTTCGGATTCAATGAACCGATTGCATTGAAATTTTGACCATTTATGACTTATATAATGAGCTATGAAAAACCATTGACTTAACTTAAGATTTTTAACACGGAAGAAAATTATAACGATTAGATTGTTTTTCTAATAAAACACCAAATTTTCCAAAATATCAACATCGTTTCAAAATTCAAGATGCAAATTATAGTTCATTTAATTTCCCTCTAATTGACTTATATATAAATGTGTTTTGAAGGAAAGTAACAACACAGCCACCAATAAATTGAAAAAGTTATAGAATGTATATTAAAAATGGACCAATTTACTAAAAAATCGTGAAAAAATTAAAATCGCTATAATTTTGTCTCTTGTTAAAAATTTCAGGTTAAGTCAAATGTTTTCCAGAGTTTATTATGTAAGTCATAAATGGTCAAAACTTCATTTCAATCGGTTCATTGAATCCGGAGATATAACAGCTCAAAGTTGGCTATCGGATAATTTTACCTTTTTCAAGAATCTTTATAACTTCGTGGAGAATGGCCCGATCTTTTTCCAATTTGAACCACTGATGCACAACTAGTTGATGCACTCACAGTAAAAATTTGAGAATATTTGATGCACTTTTCGAAAAGTTACAGCTAGTTGAACATTTTTTGGAAAGTGAAAATTTTGCTTGTCCCGATCATTTTGTCTATCCCCTGTATAAAATGACCTTCTCAAAAATATTGTTTTGGAAATTTTCTGCGAGCTCGGGCGTAGTTTTTCCGGCTTATCTTTACAAATTTCCCCAACTGTGGAAAAACTTTTTTCAGTTCATATCTTTTTTGGATTTCTGAGAAAATTTGCTTTCATTTTCTAGAAAAAAAAACTTCGTTTCTACAATGCACAATGGTCCGAATCCATGTTTTAGCAGGAAAAAAATCCGTATCTCTGTTTTCGTTAATTTTAGGCGTTTGGTGTCTTCAGAGAAGTTGTTTGCATTTGTTTGCTGCACCTTTTCCAAAAAATTTTAATTAGGGTGGTCCTCGTCCTAACTCAAATCTGAAGAAGAATTTTTTAATTTTAAGTCATACGCGATCGAGTTTTTCAGAAAAGTTGTAGACAATGCTATTTCGAGCAACTTTGCTGAATACGCCGTTTATCTAGCTCTTAATTTGAACAAAGTAGGTCAATTTTAAGTTTTGACTTAGGGTGAGCCACCCAAAAACGGTTTTTTCGCAATAACTTTTTTATTTGATTTTTTTCGAAGATGTGAGCTTCGGAGCATTTGAAGAGCAAGTAATGACGCATATTTGTTCTGAGCATTGCACGTTGCTAGGTCTTGTCATTCATATGTTATGAGCAATTTTGACTTAAAAACATTGATGTCTTCAAATGCTTATATCGCATGGAGCTGGTAAAATAAAAAAAGCTCTTTAAGCGGCATTTGGAAGGTCACATATAAAGCCAAATGTGGAGCAAATATTACAAGAACGTTATTTTTTAAATTGAAATAAATCGACTCCAAAAATACCCTTAAAAATTGAAAAAACTACTTATAACTCATACAATTTTAAAGATAGAGTCAAACTGTCTTCGGAAAAAATGTTGGTTTTCACCATACCTAAAAGTTTCCCATACACGACTTTTTTGTAAAACGTGAAACAAAAGCTTGAAATTGATAATTTGTTTTTAAATAATATAATCGTTCTGATTTCCTAGAAAAACATAGCATGTACCCCTAAGAATCAAATTATCAATTTCAAGCTTTTGTTTCACGTTTTGCAAGAAAATCGTGTATGGGAAACTTGTAGGCATGGTAAAAACTTACATTTTTTCCGAATACAGTTTGACTCTATCTATGAAATTGTATGAGTTATAAGTAGTTTTTTCAATTTTTAAGGGGATTTTTGGAGTCGATTTATTCCAATTTAAAAAATAACGTTCTTGTAATATTTGCTCCAAATTTGGCTTTATATATGACCTTCCAAATGCCGCTTAAAGAACTTTTTTTATTTTACCAGCTCCTAGAGATATAAGCATTTGAAGACATCGTTGATTTTAAGTCAAAATTGCCCATAACATTTGAATGACAAGACCTAGCAACGTGCAATGCTCAGAACAAATATGCGTCATTACTTGCTCTTCAAATGCTCCGAAGCTCACATCTTCGAAAAAAATCAAATAAAAAAGTTATTGCGAAAAAACCGTTTTTGGGTGGCTCACCCTAAGTCAAAACTTAAAATTGACCTACTATGTTCAAATTAAGAGCTAGATAAACGGCGTATTCGGCAAAGTTGCTCAAAATAGCATTTTCTACAACTTTGCTGAATAACTCAATCACGTATGACTTGAAATTTAAAAGTTCTATTCCAGATTTGAGTTAAGACGCGGACCACCCTAAGCAAAAATTTTTGGAAAAGATGCAGCAAACAAATGCAAACAACTTCTCTGAAGACACCAATTACCTAAACTTAACGAAAACAGAGATACGGATTTTTTCCTGCTAAAACGTGGATTCGGACCATTGTGCAATGCTCGTTCTTAAGTTATGATTTTTCAAAGTACACAGATAAAAATAATGAGATTTACACGTCATGTAAACTTCATTTTACTCATGTTAACTTAATGTTATGATATGTAAACCATACATCATGTAAATTTGTGTTATATGTCATGTACATTCTCAGAGTCATGCTGAATTACATAACAAATAATGGAAGTTTACATGATATTTAATGAACTTTACATGATATGTCATGTAAACTTCTATGATATCCCACGCTCCAATAATGTGCATCATATGTCACAGAATTTTACACTCTTTTTTCGTTCTGTGTAAGTTATGTCAGGGGAAAACAAAAAAATCCACCTGAGTGTTCCGTAAAAATAGGCAACCCTGAATTTTTCTCAATTTTTTTTGGTTCATATATCTATGAGCCCTGCCTGTGGAAAACGTTTCATGAAAATCTGAGACCCTTCGGCCCAAACCCGTACGGTAGTAAAAAAAATGCCCTGCTCATTTGTGGGCCACAACCTATAGTTTGAGAAATGTTGCTCTAGGAATTTCATCTAAAATTTCTCTGTTAATAACTGCCACAGATTTTCAAAAATTCGTCGTATGTGTGCGCTTACTCGAGAGATATGTAGAAGGTTAAGTGAATTTTCAACTTTTAACACAATGTATTCTCAATCGAGCCTTCACCAAACTTCTATTGAATACAGCACCGCCCAACTGTTATTGGATTTAGCTGAAAATTCTTCCTGAACAATGAGGGATCACATTACGATGAGGGATCCAGAACAATGAGGAATCATATTTACAACTAGTAAGCCCATCAAACTTTTCGAAGTGTGTTTTGGAATTCCTCTAGGTTACCTCGTACCATTCCGATTGGTCATCTTTTAAAATTCGATGAGAAATTTCGAGGAAAAATTTTCTGACCCTTGAAACTCCTGAAAGTTTCATCTCGGTTTAACCCAAATGTTTCTTTATATTTTTCTCTGCATTTTCTTCGGAGAATTTTGAAGGAATTACACCAAATTCATACAAGATATGCTTTTGAGATGCATCAAGATTTTTCTTCAAAAATTCCCTCCGTTTCTTCAGAATTTTCTACGGGAATTCTTCCAAGATTGTTTTCTGATACCTCTCCAGAAATTATTTCTCATATTCTTCCGAGTGTTCCGTCCAGGATTCCCAATCCCCCCCCTCCCCACCCCCAAAATTGTCTCTTGGATTCCTTCAAAAGTTTTTCTAGGATTTTATCAGAGGGTCTTTCTGGAGTTCAGCAAAGAGTTTCTTCCAGAATTTTCCCAGGAAGTCCTTCTTGGACTCATTCAAAAACGTCTCCATGAGCTCTTTGTTGGATTCATGCAGATATTTTTTGGTATGTATATGGTTCTTTGATTTTGATTACCTGCAAGATTTTTAGGGGATTCCATCTTTCATCTTTGAAATTTCTCCATGATTTCTTACTATGTTTCCTCTATGAGGACCTTCTGGAAATCCTCTTACGATTTTTCCTGGCGTTCTTTCTACTAATCTACCCGAAGTTACTTCTGAGTGCTCTCTTTATGTTCCTTATAGAAATTAGGAACATTAGGGAAGTTTTTCTGGTATTTTTCCAAAGGTTCCTTCTGAATATTCAAAAGAAGTTCTTTTTAGGAATCCCCCATTTCCTGCGTAGAGTCATAAATAATAAGTAGGAAGATCTCCAGAAGGAAGTTCCATAGGAACACCAATTAAGGTGCCCCAACACAATCAGTAAAATTGTGCGTAAGAGAAAGCTTGAATTACGGACTCTTTACAGCTGAAAGAAAATGATGTGTTGTAACTACTGTGGTGCTTACGTAATGAGTAGGTACTTCTAATTCATTCATGGACACATTGCCTCAAGATTCACATTCAACTTTGAATAACCGGTATTCAAGAGAAAGATTTTGATAAACACTAAAAGAGTGTTGACGAAATTAGATAGTGACTAAAACGGAACATACCTGTACTTTTTGCAAACGTCTTTAAATATTTTCAATAATCATGCTTTTTGAAAAACATCCCCCTGACTACGCCAATGCACCGGCGAAAGGGGTTCGTTCGACCTTCTTAAGTCGGCGTTAGCACAACTGCTGTTTCCGAAAGTCGAAGACCACTTATACCTATGTAGGTGAAGCCGCCCAACTAGTTGGGAAAGCAGCCGAGCGAAAATCATTTTATTGCCTTCACTTGCGCCATTCAAACGTTTCACCGGGGATCAATTAAAACTGATCGATTTATGTTCTAGCACTCTAGGAAGGCAGACACCAGCAGCAGCAGCAGCAGTGGTAGCAGCTGAGAATTGTGTAGGTGGGAGGAAAGTTGCCTAACAATAGCTACACCGTCGAACACCTCCGCATATACATACGGTGCAACATGCGGACAATGAAGGATTTTCGGGGTCGGTCGAGGCTCTGCATCGGTGGTGTAGGAACTTTCCTGCTGTAAACCGTGTTTTTAGGAGGCCTGTCAGTCAGAGTGCCAAGTGCGGAAATTGTACGAGCTGCGATTCCTTTACATGCTGTGTTGGTGGATGGATTTAGAAATTACAGTTACAGGATGAAGTAGGAGGGGTGGAAGGTTTGTTCGTTTGGTCGAATGATTAGAACACAGAGTACAAACGAGTGCAAGCAACCTTGGCAGGCAAGAAGAGCATCGGAACCTTCGAAAAGGTGCAACTTTTGCACTTCAAACTAGCACTGGATCGATGGTGCGGAACGTTTAAAAATACCAACAATTGTTTGGCTCTAATTTTGGTTTAGGATATGCGATCGATGAAGATGCAAATGTTAGGTAGAGCCTCCTTGCGAACATTCATAAAGAAGGTTTTTTATGTCCTTTTCCTATGGCAGACCGTACACAACCAATCTTCGCAAGCTCATATGGATATCAATGTGTTTGGAGTATGACTTTTTTTGCCAAAAACTTCCGTAGAATAACCATTTGTTAGGCGTGAGGGATTGCATGTCAAAATTGTGAAAATGAAGCAGTACAGTTGGCGGGTTTCCAATTTGTCCAATTTTTTGGTTCAACACAACTCGTGTAAAAAATATAAAGTTGTGGAAGATATACAGAGTAGGATGGGGAAAAGATGGGCCAGGCATGGTACAAAGAACTTTCTGCATACGATTCAGAAGCGGCAGCCTTAATATTACAAAGCTCGTCTTATTACCTTTTGTGTCCACAAAGTGTCATCTACATCAAATCATCAATACTCAAAACTACGAATTTTCGCTAACAAGGCCCAACTTTAACAGATTTCCATTTTTGAGCGAGTTGTTGGTAGCTGTTGTGGGAGAAAAGTTATGTTGTTACTTCCCCAGTTGATGAAAGTCTACCAAGTCCTCGGAAAATAAAATGATGGCACACAGAAATCAAACGACATGAAACCTAATTCTGATTTGAAAACTTTTATTCCACCTTCCTTTGAGCAACCGACTTTCCTCGAAATGGGGTGCTCGCTTTCAGCCTGAATATGCGTGTTTTATTTTCCTCCCAAGAAACTCAAAAAGCTAGCTCCTCAAAAAGTCTGTTTTTCCAATTCTGGAAAGAAAATGAGAAACGAAAACAACCAGCTTTCGGTTGATGACGAAGACGACGGGAATTTTGAATCTGCATACGTGTGTGGTGTGACTTGCGGCGTCCTCGTCGTCTTCCCCCGAGCCCTGGGAATAAAAGTTAACCTACACAGAGTGGGGAAGGTCATTTGCCGGTCGCTGTGCCGAAGTTTGTTGTTTGTATTAAGTTCGTTCCGGATGCTGTGCAAGCTCTCATCTAAAACTGCTGAAAGTGCTGATTTTCGCGGTACCTACTTCGCCCACCCTGAAGAAGTCACGAGTGGAAAAGTTTCAACGTTTGTGCGCGTTCCGGGAATGAGATGCCATTTACATCGCAGCAAGCTTTTGACGACATCGAATGAACTCGCGGGCTGCCGGAGCCGCACCGCCGACTTGGATGACGATGATGATGTTGCTTCGCCCGCAGTGCCGCAGAAGAGAAGTTTATGCCGTTCTAACGAGCCGGTGGAAAATACGCGCACGAGCTGAACTTTTCCGCCCAGAATAAAAGGTACCTACAAGGAATGCTTACTACATTCAGCAGCTTGTTTCGGTTTGTTTTTTTTTTGCGAGTGAACTTTGAGTTTTTGATTTCTTATTCAACCGCTAGGCAGTTGGATCGGCATGGTACTTAATTTATGCTCCCAATTTCTGACACATGCGGAACGACAAACATTCCGAGCAAGAACTGGAAGATATAAAGTGCATAATTTATTGCCAGTATCAACAATAAGTGGTGTTGGCTTAATTTTGAAAGCAACATTTCAATATGTGATAATGGAACGATTTGCGGAAAATACATAAAATGATTCACATATGTTGAATTTAAAATGGAACAGAACCTGTAGTATAGTATATTTTGATTCAAAAACTTCAACTCTATTTACTAGTACTAACTATACCAGAATAACTGAAATAAACAGAAAACTATTTTTTTTTGAGAACACAGTGTGTGTTTAATAACAAATTGAGAGAAAAATTTATGAAAAAATACCCCTTGTTATGGTGGGATTTGAACCCACGACTCCGTTTCGCTAGTCCGGCGGTTTAACCAACTTTAACAGGTTACAATTCTGTCTATTGCAAAATGGTGAATCGACCAGGAGCGTCCAACATAGCTCATGGACGACATAGAAAAATTAAATTGCACCATAGAAAATAGATGAATGCTCCATAAGTATTAGCAATGGTGATCGATCAAGCGCAAGGAGCGGTGAAATTCCGGAAGGGTTTTTCCAGTTACCGAATCCCAACCGTTAACTGCTGTGCGGGAAAACTCCATACGTCCGACAATCATTGTTCAATAAAACAACACTGGACGAAAAATCGGCAATAATTGAGTCCCTGAAGAAGGTCCTAAATGAGACCGAAACGTCGGACAAGATTAAATAGCTGTATTTAAATTTTGTCAAGACTGGAAGACCCATTTTCAAGCTCAGTTACATTACTGATACCATGCAACATCCTACAGGTCCTTAGAGCATAGTTCTGTAGAGACGTACTTTTCCAAGATATTCTAGGACCTTTAAGAACTTCCGAGAGTACAGGCCTGTAAATCTACGAGCGTAATCAATTAATTGATGCTATATTATTGATGCGGTGTAACATCCTACAGGTCCATGAAGCATAGTTCTGAAGAGAAGTAATTTTCAAGGATATTCTAGGACATCCTAGAACTTCCACGAATAAAGGCCTTAAGATCTACAAGCGTAATC
The DNA here is from genome assembly GCF_035046485.1 of Aedes albopictus. Lineage (NCBI taxonomy): Eukaryota > Metazoa > Arthropoda > Insecta > Diptera > Culicidae > Aedes > Aedes albopictus. The sequence continues at coordinate 440,327,288 of NC_085138.1, forward strand.
GATGAATTGTAGTTTAATTACTGATACGGTACAACATTTTACAGGTTCTTAGAACATAGTTCTGTAGAGACGCAGTTTTTAAAGAAATTCTAGGACCACTAAGAACTTCCGAGAATACAGGCCTGAAAATCTACGAGCGTAATCAATTAATTGTTGCTATATTACTGATGCGATGTAACATCCTGTAGGTCCATGGAGCATAGTACTTATTATAACTACTTCCTAAATATGCTCTAGGTCATCCAAGAATTTCCGCGAATAAAGAATTCAAGATTTACAAGCGTAACAAATGGATTTTTTTTACATTACTGATACGGTGTAACATCCTACAGGTCCATGGAGCATAGTTCTGAAGAGAAGTTATTTTCAAGGATATTCTAGGACAACCAAGAACTTCCGCGAGCAGTGACCTTAAGATCTGCAAGCGTAATCGATGAATTTTAGTTACATTACTAATACGGTGCAACATCCTACAGGTCCTTAGAGCATAGTTCTGTAGAGACGTACTTTTCCAAGATATTCTAGGACCTCCAAGATCTTACGAGAGTACAGGCCTGAAAATCTACTAGCGGGGAAGTTCTTGGAGGTCCTAGATCATCTTTGGAAATTATTTCTCTACAGAACTATGCTCCCTGGACCTGTAGCACGCTACACTGTATCAATTATGTGACAACAAACCATTGATAACACTTGTAGATATTCAGGTCTTTACTCATGGAAGTTCTTGGAGGACCTAGAACATTTCCCAACAAACATTTTTGCTGTATAAAAGTGGAATAAACCACTCTTAAGCAAACTTTAGCTTAAGAAACTGTTGTTCAGCTACTTCTGTTCCTTGGGTTTGTTCCTTGCAGAAAAATGGTTCATGGATCTGTAGCATGTTACAACGTATTAGAAATGTACCAACAATCCATTGATTACGCTTGTAGATCTTAAGGCTTTCACTCGCGGAAGTTCTTGGAGGTCCTAGATCATCTTTGAAAATTATTTCTCTACAGAACTGTGCTCCCTGGACCTGTAGGACGCTACACTATATCAGTAATGTGGCAACACACCATTGATAACGCTTGTAAATCGTCAGGTCTTCACTCGTGGAAGTTCTTGGAGGACCTAGGCCATCTGTGGAAATTAGTTCCTCACAGAAAAATGGTTCATGGACCTGTAGCATTTTACAACGTATTAGAAATATATTAACAATCCATTGGTTACGTTTGTAGATCTTAAGGCCATTACTCGCGGAAGTTCTTGGAGGTCCTAGATCATCTTTGGAAATTATTTCTCTACATAACTATGCTCAATGGACCTGTAGGACGATACACTGTATTAGTAATGTGACAACCAACCATTGATAACGCTTGTAGATATTCAGGTCTTTACTCATGGAAGTTCTTGGAGGACCTAGAACATCCGTGGAAATTTTTTCTATACAATAAAATTTTTCATGGACCTGTTGCATGTTACAACGTTTAAGAAATGTAACAATAATCAATTGATTACGCTTGTCGATCTTAAGGCTTTCACTCGCGGAAGTTCTTGGAGGTCCTAGATCATCTTTGAAAATTATTTCTCTACAGAACTGTGCTCCCTGGACCTGTAGGACGCTACACTATATCAGTAATGTGGCAACACACCATTGATAACGCTTGTAAATCGTCAGGTCTTCACTCGTGGAAGTTCTTGGAGGACCTAGGCCATCTGTGGAAATTAGTTTCTCACAGAAAAATGATTCATGGACCTGTAGCATTTTACAACGTATTAGAAATATATTAACAATCCATTGGTTACGTTTGTAGATCTTAAGGCGAAACTGGAAGCATTTTCTCATTTTTTCGGTTTTTGATTTTTTATTAAATAACGAAGCAATATTTTCAAAATCGGTTTTCGTGCACATGTAGAGTATGGATCAAGGTATCTTCTGAATTTTTTTGAGGTGAAAAATGTTTTACATTTTGGCAGAAACCATTTTTTAGTGAAATTTTGTTCAAAAATGGTTTCTGCAAAATCGAAAAACATTTTCCACTACAAAAAAATTCAGAAGATACCTTGATCCATACTCTACATGTGCACGAAAACCGATTTTGAAAATATTGCTTCGTTATTTAATAAAAAATCAAAAACCAAAAAGTGAGGAAATGCTTCCAGTTTCGCCTTAAGGCCATTACTCGCGGAAGTTCTTGGAGGTCCTAGATCATCTTTGGAAATTATTTCTCTACATAACTATGCTCAATGGACCTGTAGGACGATACACTGTATTAGTAATGTGACAACCAACCATTGATAACGCTTGTAGATATTCAAGTCTTTACTCATGGAAGTTCTTGGAGGACCTAGAACATCCGTGGAAATTTTTTCTATACAATAAAATTTTTCATGGACCTGTTGCATGTTACAACGTTTAAGAAATGTAACAATAATCAATTGATTACGCTTGTCGATCTTGAGGCTTTTACTCGCGGAAGTTCTTGGAGATCCTAGATCAATTTTGGAAATTATTTCTCTACAGAACTATGCTCCCTGGACCTGTAGGACGCTACACTATATCAGCGATGTGGCAACACACCATTGAAAACGCTTGTAGATATTCAAGTCTTTACTCATGGAAGTTCTTGGAGGACCTAGAACATCCGTGGAAATTTTTTCTATACAATAAAATTTTTCATGGACCTGTTGCATGTTACAACGTTTAAGAAATGTAACAATAATCAATTGATTACGCTTGTCGATCTTGAGGCTTTTACTCGCGGAAGTTCTTGGAGATCCTAGATCAATTTTGGAAATTATTTCTCTACAGAACTATGCTCCCTGGACCTGTAGGACGCTACACTATATCAGCGATGTGGCAACACACCATTGAAAACGCTTGTATATCGTCAGGTCTTCACTCGTGGAAGTTTTTGGAGGACCTAGGCCATCTGTGGAAATTAGTTTCCCACAGAAAACTGGTTCATGGACCTGTAGCATTTTACAACGTATTAGAAATGTATTAACAATTTATTGGTTATGCTTGTAGATCTTAAGGCCTTTACTCGCGGAAGTTCTTGGAGGTTCTAGATCATTTTTGGAAATTATTTCTCTACATAACTATGCTCAGTGGACCTGTAGGACGATACACTGTATTAGTAATGTGACAACAAACCATTTATGGAACGACTTTTCGATTGTGCAAAGTGAAACAGCGTGTTTCTAATACTACACTAAACTAAAACTACTTTATTACAAAATCCAACTTCGCTTATATATCCTTATTACACAATGCATGCCATAAGCTCAATAGTTTGAATAGTTGAAAAGGTTTTGAATTCAATTCGTATTCAACTGAATACTTTTCGTGTTCGGGTCGTTGCAAGTGTCGTGTGAGCATATCGTATTGTTGCATCAAAGATGTAGCAAGGGAGATGCGACAAGAGTTGTAGTGGCGATGTAATGCTGCTACACATTGATAACGCTTGTAGATCTTCAGGTCTTTACTCATGGAAGTTCTTGGAGGACCTAGAACATCTGTGGAAATTAGTTCCTTACAGAAAAATTGTTCATGGACCTGTAGCATGTTATATCGTATTAGAATGTAACAACAATTCATTGAGTACGCTTGTGGATCTTAAGGCCTTAACTCGCGGATATTCATGGAAGACCTAGCATATCTTTAGAAATGAATACTCTTCAGTACAATGCTCAATGGACCTCTGGGATGTTACAACGCATCGGGTAATGTAGCAAGAAACCGTTGGCTATGTTTGTAGATCTTCTGGCCTTTTTTCGCGGAAGTTCTTGGAGGTAAAAATTGGAGGTCATGTTTGAAAATTATTAATTTACAGAACAATGCTCCGTAGACCTGTAGGGTGTTAACAGTCTCCTTGATCCTTCGTTTCATCCATCTAAACAGTCCTTAACACCCCAATAAATCTCTGCGATGTTTCTTGCAAACAGTATGCACTCTGCTCCCCATAACCCATCCTATCTCCCCTTCCCCACTAACCCCTAGATTGAACCCTTACTACTACCCTCTCCCTTTCCTTATTAACTCTCTAAAACAAACCTCGGATATCTGAAGGTGAGGATATTTCAAATATTTTCATATTTCCCTCAATCTTTTTTTACACGGATTCCCGGATTAGCACGGTATTTTTTTACACGGTTTCGCGAATTAACACGGTTTTTTACACGTTTTTTTTTTAACGGGACGTATCCCCCGTGTAAAAAAAGACCTTAGTGTACCTTGGACCCCAACGCACCTGAAATCCACCGAAGCTGCCAAGAACACACATGTAACGGCTCCGGAACCTCCAGAAAATCCTCTGAAGCTTTCTGAAAAGCCACTGAAAACTTCCTGAAACCCTTCCGAACCCGCAAAGCACCTGAGATCCTCAGAAATTCTTCGAAAACGTCCTTGTAACGCCTCTGGAACGCCACCTTAAACTCTCTTGATCTGCCCTCTGAAAGGGGATCATACAATATTCTACTTACTAGCTCTTCTCAAATAACTTGCGATCTTGAAATCCATTTCGGTCAGAAAAATGTATCCATTTTGATGGATAAAAAATCTTTTTAACCAGTCTAAACTCCTTACTTAAATAGAGGTTTGGGTGTACAAAAAACCAACAGGTAACAGGTTGGAGGTGCACAAATCGAGTTTAACCTAAATGGTATCACCATAATGGGTTTTCAAGGATGGCTTTCGAGGTTTTCTGCGGAGTTGACATTTCCAGATATTTCGGAGGCTTCAGAGCCTTTCAAAAGCGCTCCAAAGTGTTTCAGAGTGGTTTCAAACGGATTTCGGGTGTTTTTTCAGTGACTTTCTGTAGAGCTTCAGTGACGATTCATAAAGACTTCAAGGCGTTCTAGAACTTCAGGGGGTTTTTGAAGGCTTTCGGAGGTTTTAGTGGGTTTTCAAGGGGTTTCGAGAGGTTTCTGGGCTTCTTGCGGGCTTCAATAGAGTTTAAGAGAAGTCTGTGAGGGTATCAGGAATGTTTTCTAAAGGTTTCAAAACGTTTCAGGCCCTTCGAAATATGATAAGGGGTTTCAGGAAGTTTGATGGGGCATCATTAGAGTTGAAAGGGAGTCCACGGAGGTCTCAGATGGGTTGTCTGTGGCATTTCGAGATGTTTCAAGGGTCTCTAAACGTTTTGAAAAATTACAGGGGGTCTCAGGGGACAACAGGGGAGTTGCATGATGTAGGGAAAAGCTTGCTGACGTAGTTTACGGTCGTTTTCAATGGTCTGGGGCATGGACGGTGTTCGGCCATTTGGCCGAATGTTGTTTGGCCAAATGGGTCGTTTGGCCGAATTCTGAACAAAAAAAAAATGTAGAGGAAGTTGTTTACTTTCCGACTGCAATTTGATCATCAGAAATGTTTTCTTCTTTTAATCATGGGCTATTTATTCTAGTTTTGCCATTCAGGTATTAGTTGGCATTAAAACTGGCAATATTTTTGCCTTTCTCGTACACCAAGGTGTACCGAAAGGCTATATGTTCACTCCAAAAATGAAATCTTGATAGAACCCCCGGAAGGCCAAGTCTTATATACCAATCGACTCAGCTCGAAGAGTTGAGATGATGTCTGTGTGTGTGTATGTGTGTGTGTATGTATGTATGTATGTGTGTGTGTGTGCGTGTGTATGTGTGTATGTGTACAAAAATGTCACCTCACTTTTGGATAGTAAATATCATCCGATTTCAACGCTTTTGGTTTCAATCGACGCGGAATATTGTCCCATTGTTTCCTATTTAAAATGGTTTGAATCGGTCCAGCCGTTCCGGAGTTGTGGCCATTTAGGTGTTCCGGACCGGTACCCCAGGACGGGGCCAGGTATGAAATTGCAACAAACCCATGCATGTGACCCATCAAACCACGGCATTTTCGATTATCTGATGATCGGTAAGCAGGAAAATAGTCGCAGACTATATCTGAATCGGTAGTGTTCCGGAACCGGTTCCGGGTGTCCCACCGGAAGTGGCCAAATATAAAAGTGAACCAAACCCATGCATGTGACACATCAAATCGCCGCTTTTCCTATGACCTGATGAACGGTAAACAGTAAAATAGTCTCACTGAACCGGTAGCATTCCGGAACTGGTTCCGGGTGTCCCGCCGGAAGTGGCCAAATATAAAAGTAAACCAAACTCATACATGCGATACATCAAATCGTGGCCTTTTCAATAACCTAATTGTGCGGTTAGCAAGAAAATAGACTAAGCCCACATTAGAGACTACTTGTACACCTGTCTCGCGGTGAGTGGCCGAATGTAAAAAAGAACCAAACCAATATTCGCGACACATCAAATGGTTTTTTAGGTATCCTGATGAACGAATAACAAGAAAAAATATCTCAGATCATAATTGGGAAAACTAGAAGTGTCCCGAAATCGGTTCCGGGTGTTCCTCCGGAAGTGGTCAAATGTGGAAGCAAACCGAACCCCATACATGCGACACATCAATTCGCGGCTTTTTCGATAACCTGATGAACGGTTTTCAAAAAAAAAGCCTTAGATTACGTTAGCGACCACCGGTTCCGTGTGTCCCGCCGGAATTGGTCAAATACAAAAATGAATCGGTTTAGAGTGTTCAAAATTGTGGACCAATATAAAAATGAATCAAACTCATGCTTGCGGTACATCAAATCGCTTTTTTGTCAGTAATCTGATGCATGAATAATAAGCAAATAGGCACTGTGCACAGAAGTTACTACCGGTAGCTTGACCGGTACTATTACTAGTTCTGGGTAATCTGTATCTGATAACAGTTAGTATTTACATAAGCTCAGACCACACTACCGGTAGTGTTCCAGAATCATTTCCGGGTGTCCCGTCGTAAGTGGTCTAGTATAAAGTATGCCAAACTCATGCATGGCACACATCAAATCGTGACATTTCGATAACCTGATGAACGGTTAACAAGAAAATAGGCTCAGGCTACATAAGAGGCTAACGGTGGTGTTGCAGAAGCAGCGTTGGGTGCTTCAGCGGAATTTCGAAAGTGAACAATATCAATGCAAGTGATAGATATGTGTAAGATAATCAAAAACCTAAAAAATACTAGAGCGATCTCATCAAACCACACCATTTTAGATTCCTGAGATATTAGCATACAGTAGGATGGGTCAACGTTGTATGGAATTAAAATTTTAGCGCATCAGCCCCGAACATTTTTTTTAAATCCCCTTTTGCGTCTAAAATTACTGCGCAAAATTTTGCTGCGACTGGAGGGCGAGCTCTTCAAAATTTGAATAAGATTTAAAATTGGCAATTCAAATTACTACATTACAAATTTTACATGAATCTCGTAACCAATGATAATAAAATATAGCCTAAAGAGTGCAGAAAAAGCTTTGTCGAAGACCTCAAAGTGACCTGTGAAAAAGTTATATCCTAGCTTGTCAAGCAGTCAACTGAGAGAACTGATATTTTCAGCTCTGTCTATACGTTGAACATAACGTCGGAATAAGTGCCCCAATTCGATGATGATTTTGGTAAAATTCTCGCATTTCTAAATAATGTATTCTCAGGATTCAGAAATTCGTAGGTGGTACAGCCCCAGATCGCTGATATGAGAATTTCCTCCTTCTCATCCGTTATCAAGGCACAGAGCTTTGGGGCCGATCACTGACTCTAAGGCAAGATTGATTGCGTCGACGGAAGGATCATGAGTACATATTCAACGAGAAAGGCACTATCGCCACTAGGTGGATTAATCTGGGGTTTTCTTCTTTGAATCAAAGGCTGTTCTTTCCATTTATACTGATGCGGAGAACAGTGACATGATCACTTAAGTTCACCATTTATTTTTCGGCCAAACGGCATTCGGCCAAATGGCTTTCGTCCAAATGACTCGGAACCGTCATGGATCACCTTGAACGTTTAGAGTCCTTAGATCCTCCTCAACTACAAAAAGCCAACCTGCGCGAGATTTTCCAGAAAGCCGACAGACCTCGCCAGATTCTCTACTGGATATTGTTATAGTTTGTCGTTGCGCATACGCGGCATACACGCTACGTGCCAAGCCCACCATGGACTGCCGTGTTTCATGAGCTTCGTTCGAATACTCCAAAGGCTTTCCGATCAACTTCTTTCAATGTCCACAAGGCATGGCCGTATAAAGCGATCATAAGATCCTATAAGGGATCGAAACTCAGCAAAGATTCTATAAAAATCGAAACTTGTTGTGACTGATAGTCGGACCCCCAGAGAAGTAAAACACGATCTTTGTTTTTATTTGTAGCCTACAGAACTTCTGCTGGTTTTGAAGAAAGAAAAATGTCCGATTTGAAGCCACAATCCGTATTCTCACCTCGCGGGTATCAGGCAATTCTCATAAATTATACTGTCATTAAATTTAAAGGTTGCTAATACTTTCATCGGGTGTTTATCCTTTTTTATAAAAAAAATGCCGTCTTGACGAGTTATGCTGTAATAGCAGTCATTCGCGTAAACCTACTAACCGCTTAGTACTAGGTCAAACTGCATAGCGAATTGCTCAAATAATCCACACATGACCATTACTAATCCTATCCTTTTGCACAGTTCTACCAAAGTGGGAACAAGCCTTCAACATGTTGCAATAACCCCTGTAATGTGCCCGTCTCAATATGAAATGGCGCAGATAGAACTCTTCATGACCAACTCGAGTCATAGGTCAAAACGAAAACTAATATTTTGACTTCTTTGTGCTCTTTCGCACACTTCGCTACACTATCGCTTCTACTGTACCTACTGCATTGCATGTGGATTAACAATCCATACAAACGAACGAAGGAGGCCCCTCAAGAATGGCCGTATGTAGCCATTCGTCCATATCCTGACTCTGAAATCCTCACTGAACTAAAAGAACACTGATAAATCATCATCACATCGCACCATCATCAGTCGAATCGAAAGGCAAATACTCAAAAGTTTTCTCCGACGTCGATTTTTTGGCAGTGGGTTCGTACAGTTATCTACCGGAGGGGTTATGGTATAAAAGGCTTCCAATAGACCTCTCTATCTTCTTCTAGGATTATGACTCAAATCCATATATGATTACGTCCATCCCCTATGGTCTACTTCATTTTCTTTCCAATTACTTTTACAATTACATATTGACTGTGAGTCTTCTTTGTTAATTAAATATTTTGCAGTCTTATGTCAAGTGGCAGGCATGAAGAGACTCTGAATATGTGGCCAGACATAAACCACGCTCGGGCCCACGGTACATACAAATTTCAATTTTTTTGTGTGAACGAAAGACCAGGCGGAGGAGAGGGGGGGGGATGTTTCGGAATCTTCCAAAAAATGACCACGTGGTTTATGGGCCTATGTTCAAGGAAGTTAAGGAAATGTCCTTCACGAAAAATCTAGAATTTATGTTTTAAAAAACGTAATTTTAACAAATATTGTACGTCTCAAATAAATCTATGGGAAGTTTGCAAGGAGTAAAACTATTCTAACAAATACAAGACAATTATTTTGGATGTTATTGATGATGTAAGATTATAATTTCTTAATTAAATAATAATATATGAATTAATGACATTCAAAAAACATGCCAACATCATAACTTCTGCAAGCACTGAAAAATGATAAAACTATTGTTCTCTGAACACTTTTTACTCTCCCGATGCGTTTAACACCCCATCCTCCGGCACGATCACTGCAGCTATGTGTGAACCAACAGAATCAAATAAGTTGTTAACGAACCTAAAATGTTTCACCGCCTGTCGCCTCCTCCTGCTTTGCCCACACTCCACCATTCCCTGATTGAACTAACGTCCTTGTGTTCTGGGCAGACGGACAATGAGCTCGGACGAAAACCATATGTTGGGATTTGCTTTGCGGGTGAAAGAAAAAAAAAAGAATGCCTAAAAGCCATTTACCACCAAATCTCCGGCCCTGGGTTGGCTGACGACGTACTGATCCGTGACGACGAAAACGGGGCTTCGAGTGCGAGTGCGTCGGAAATTACCGACCAAAAAGTCACGTTTTATTGGTTTTTGACCATACGAACATGTTAGGAAGATAAATACTTGTGGTGATGGCGACCAGGACACCGCAGCAAAAAAGCACACTAAACGAGAAAACATTATCAATTGTCAATATATCAAAACGCATTAGACTGATTTTCGACTGTCTCCCTCTGTTCGGTTCGATGGTTTTTAAGTGAGCGACCATCCGCCGACTAGAGGTTTAAGTAGTTGAGTGGTTTTCTGATCGGCTTTCGTTGGAGGTGGTCTCTACCAGCAAGCTAATCTTTATGGTTGACTTACTGCTGGATGAGCAAGCATAAACATGGTAGGTAGGCAGGCCCGTTCTGTTTGTCAAAATAAGATTAAACAGACGTCCGAGTGTATAGACATTCAGTGTGATCAAACAAGAAATGGCTGATGTCGAAGGAATGCATCACTATCGGTTTTGGAAGATAAGCCAATGTAGGAGAATGTAGGTTAAGTTGACTGCAAGATGTGTGTCACGATCGTCGTCGTTGGTGGGTGAGATTTGACAAATGATTTGATGGTTCTTGGGACTTTATTTCAATCATAAAGATAACGCCGTTTTCGGAACTATGATGTTTTCTCAAATTCCGACATTCACTACAAGTCAAACTAGTCTCATCGAACATCCAATTCAAACAAACCGTTAACGAACCATTAGCACCGCCCAATAAATCACCGAACAATTCCAAAGGTCACCAACCAAGCAAGTAATGGTTATTCATTACCGTTAAATGAACAGCAAACAAAACAACCAATTGGCGCTTTAAACTGCGCTTGCCTACACTCGGCGTCTGATAAATGAATGAAAAAAAGCTATGTACCTTTCAATAAGTGAGCGAACCATGTTGTTTGAACTTTACAACCTTGAACCTGTTTTATGTTGTGCCCAATATGCAGCAGCAGCAGCAGCAACTCTCAGTCGGTAATGATCCAAAGGCATTGAACAATATTCCTATGCAGCTATGCATGCATACTCCGGACACAGTCTCAGTCGCCACCGTAATTATGTGTCCCGTTGGCCTTTAACGCCAGCCGCCACGCCACGCCACACGTTCATGTAACGTCCAACATTGTACAAGTACAGCGTTTTCTCGGTTCCGCCAGCAGCCCAGCATACGGAGTTACGAGCGCTCAATAGTTTTATTCTTTAAGGCTTGCTTGCTGCCCGAACGAACCGAATATGCAACAACTTTTCGCCGGAGAAAAAACGATTTGTATTCCCTTCGCTGCGATACCGCCTCTCGCGATCAGTGCCATGTTGGTGCGGCCCGAGTGGGAGGAAATATCATCAATCTGTTCTGATACCCTGTTGACTATGTAATAACTCTTATTTTTCTTCTTCTTGGCGTAACGTCCTCACTGAGACAAAGCCTGCTTCGCAGCTTAGTGTTCTATGAGCACTTCCACAGTTATTAACTGAGAGCTTCCTCTGCCAATGACCATTTTGCATGCGTATATCGTGTGGCAGGCACGAAGATACTCTATGCCCAAGGAAGTCAAGGAAATTTCCTTTACGAAAAGATCCTGGACCGACCGGGAATCGAACCCGTCACCCTCAGCATGGTCATGCTGAATACCCGTGCGTTTACCGCCTCGGCTATATGAATCCCATGAGTAGTAAAATGCCAGAGCCCTGCATTTACGCGGTAAGGGACAACTTACTGCGGGGATGCCCAGGTACCCCACAGAGAGTTCTCCAGGAATTCCCACAGAGATTACTCAACAACTTTCCTTAGACATTATTTGTGGAATTCACCAGGAATTCCTCAAGAAATTTCCTCAGGGATTCCTCAAGAAATTCCCTCATAGATAAATAACTCAAGAAATTTTCTCAGGAATATCTCTTCAAGGAATACTCAAAGTTTCAACTCAGAGAATTCTCTGTCCATTTTCTCAGAGAATCTAAAATATTTTTGTGGAGATTACTCAAGGAATTAATTTTCACAGAGGTTACTCTAGGAATTCCTTCAGGGGTTCCTCAAGAACTTGCCTTAGACATTCCTCGTGGAATGTCGCAGGAATTCCTCGAGAAATTTCCTTGGAGATTACTCAAGAAATCATCTCAGAGATCCCTCAAAAATAATCAGAAAATCCCCAAGGAATTCCTTCACGGATAACTTCAGAAATTTTCTCAGGGTTTTTTTTTCAAATTATTTTTGCTACGGGATTACTCAAGGAATTTACTCACACAGTCCTCCATGAATTTTCTCATGGAATGCATAAGAAGTTTTCTCAGGGATTACTCAAGGAATATCCATAATGAATCGTCAGGATAATTTTCCAGAAATCCCTTGACTCAACAAACTGCCTCAACGAATTCCTGCTGAAGGGAAGTGTAGAATTATCTTAGGGTAAAATACACAGAAATAAAAACTAAAAAAAACTGCTGTAGGAATTCTTAAGGAATTTTCCATGAAACTCTTGAAGGAATTCCTACAGAGAATTCTGAAAGTAATCAGAAAGAAAACTCCTGAATGAATCCGCTGAGGAACAATTGAAGTATTCCCAGAAGTACGGAGTATGTGAGTGAACTTCTGAAATGATCCCTGAGGGAATATCAGAAAATTTCTCAGAAAGAACTCCTAAAGGAATTACTAAAGGGAATTTCTGAAGGTATTCTTGGAAGAATTCCTTAGAAAATACCTGAAGGAATCCCTGAGGAATTGCTGATATAATCCATAAGAAAATTCTTGAAAGAACACCTGAGGGAGTTTCTGAAGGGATCCTCAAGGAAATTCGTGAAGGAATTCCAGAAAGAACTCCTGAAGATATCCCGGAAAGATTTCTAGAAGAAATCCCCGAGGGAATTCTTGAAGAAATCCCCGAGGAAATTTTTGAAGGTATCTCTTGGGGAATTCCTGAAGAAATCGCTTGGTTAACTCATAGAGGAATAGCTAAGGGAGTTCTGGAAGGAAACGATAAGGAACTGCTGAATGATTCCCTGAAAGAATTCCTGTGGGGATTTCTGGAGGAATCGCTGAAGGAATTCCTAAAGTAAGGCCTGAGGGAATTTTTAAAGGAATCCCCAAGGGAATTCCTGATCAAATCGCTAAGGAAACTCCTGAATGATTCCCTGAGAGAATGCCATTATGAATTCCTGAGGGAATTCCTTCTACTTGATGATTTGCTGATGCAGTTTCCCCATGGACTTTCCTTGAGGGATCTTGAAAATTGCTTAAGGTTTCCCCTAAGAAAATGCATGGAGGATTCTCTGAGTAAATTTCTTGAGAAGACTCTGAGGAAATTTCTTGAGTTATCCGTGAATGGGGGATTTCCTTGATATAGCAATCTTCTAGAAAATTGAATTCCGTGAGAAAAAAAAATCCTTGAGTGCTTCCTGAGAAAATTTCTTGAGTTAATCATCCACGATTGAATTTTTTTTTTTTTGAGAATTCTTTAGGGATATTTCATGAGGAACTCCTGAAGTAATTTCGTGAGTGATCTCTAAAGAAAATTTCTTGAGAATCCCCGAAGAATTTCCTTGAGGATGTTCTGAGGACATTTCCTGAGAATCTCGTTTCGTTATTCCTCTAGAAAGCTCCTTGAGTAATCCCTGACGAAATTTCTTGAGTTGATTCTGTGGGAATTCCTTGAATTTTCCCTGGGGACTTCTCTTGTAGAATCCTTGATGTTATTCCTTGGGCAATTCTTAAGGGTTTTTTTTTAGAAAATCTTTAAGGGTCCTCGGGGTATATTTCTTGAATCCCTGATAATTTTTTTTGAGTAATCATTGAAAATTTTTTAATAGATCCCCGAGGGAGCTTCCTGTGGATTTTGTGTGGAAATTTTTTGAGAAATCTCTGAGAAAATTCATGGAGGATTCTCTGGGAATTTTTTGGGGAATTCCCGGAGCAATATCTGGATGAATTTTCAGAAGAATTTCTATACGATGTCTCTGAGGACTTTATAGAAGAAATTCCGGAGGAACTTCTGCAGAAACTTCAGGACGAGTTTATGGGCATTTTTTTTTATTACCGTACAAATTGGGCCGTAGGGTCCCCGATTTTCATGAAACTTTTTCCACAAGCAGGGCTCATGAAAAAATGAACAAAAAAAATTAAGAAAAATTGAGAGTCGCCTATTTTACCGGAAAACTCAGGTGGAAATTCGTTGTTTTCCCCTGACGCTACTTATTTTGAAAAGTCATAACTCAAGAACGAAGCATCACAGAAACAAAGTTTTTTTTAGAAAATGAAAGCAAATTTTCTCAGAAATCCAAAAAAAATGAATTGGAAAAAGTTTTCCACAAAATTTTCCACAGTTCGTAAAAATTCGTAAAGAAAAGCCGGAAAAACAATGCCCGAACTCGTAAAAAATATTTAAAAAAATATTTTGAGGAGGATTCCATTAGCTTTAATCGCTGTAATTTTTGAAATGCACTTTATTTTACATTTTTGAGTTATGGCCAATTTTTTTCGAAAAATGTCCAAATGTAAGCAAATTTTCTCAGGAATAAGAAAAATATGAAAAGGAAAAAGTTTTCCACAAAATTTTACAACGTTTAGGAAACTTATAAAAAAAGCTGGAAAAATTATGCCCGAACTCGCGGGAAATTTTCAAAAAAAAAAAATATTTATGAGAAGGAATTGACCATAACTCAAGTAAGAAAAAAAAGTCCATTCCAAAAATTTCAGCTATCAATGCTTATGAAATTTCCTTCTCAAAAATATTGTTTTGAAAATTTTCTACGACTTCGGGAATAGTTTTTCGGGCTTTTCTTTTTGAATTTTATCAACGGTAAAAAAAAATTGTGGAAAACTACAGTGTATCAAACAATTGTCCGTACAGCAATTTTTTGTCAAAATAATTTTTCATTCAAATGTTTATAACTTTTTTATACGTCCATAAAGAACGCTGAAATTTTGACCGATCATAAACCATATATTGAAGCTCCATTAGTAAAATTTTGAGTGAGATCGAATAAGTTTTCTGAAAGATATAGAACTTTTAGTAAAACTTTATAAGATTTTTGAACACATTTTTAAAACATTATATCTCAATATATACTCGATGAAACTTTTTAATTTTTTTTTGTGTAACAGCTTATACCTAAGGCTTTCATATGCAGCTTTGTTTGAGGTTTTATATTCACTACAAAAATATGAAAAATTAGCTTATGTAGTTGACGATATTTAAAAAAATATCATATTTTGCACATATAATCTGCCAAACGTTTTCCACCAATAAAAGTGCATCGACTGAACGAAAAATGCATAGGACCTACTCTTCATATGTAGCTTAGTAGGTCCTGTATAAAAATATTACACTAAGAGAGTTTAAAAAAATTGAAAACACTTGGCACTTTTATTGATCAAAATATGATAGATTTCCAAATAACTCTTTGAACATATACAGATTTATCATATTTTTTGTAGTGAATATTAAAGCTCAAACAAAGCTGCATATGAAAGCCTTAGGTACAAGCTGTAACACAAAAAAGATTGAAAAAGATTCATCAAGTACATATTAAGATACAATGTTTTAAAAATGTGTTCTAAAATCTTATAAGTTTTACTAAAAGTTCTATAACTTTCAGAAAACTTATTCGATCTCGCTCAAAATTTTACCAATGGAGCTCCATCATATGGTTTATGATTGGTCAAAATTTCAGCGTTTTTTATTGACGTATAAAAAAGTTATAAACATTTCAATAAAAAAATATTTTGACAAAAAATTGCTGTACGGACAATTGTTTGATACACTGTATTTAAACTTAATTTTTTTTTTGATTGCTGAGAAAATTTGCTTTCGTTTTCATTAAAAAACTTTGTTTCTACGATGCTTCGTTCTTGAGTTTAAATTTTTCAAAGAAAATGATATATTTGGACATTTTTCAACAAAATTGGCCATAACTCAAAAACGAAAAAAGTGCATTCCAAAAATTTCAATGATTAAAGCTCATGGAATAACTTTCTCAAAAATATTTTTTTGAGAATTTTCTACGAGTTCGGGCAATTATTTTCCGGCTTTTTTTTACGAATTTTTTCTCTACTGTGGAAAATTTTGAGGAAAATTTTTTCCAGTTTATATTTTTTTTTTGGATTCCTGAGAAAATTTGTTCTAATTTCCTAAAACACTTTGTTTCTATGATGCATCGTTCTTGAGTAATGATTTTTCAAAGTAAGTTAGGTCAGGGGAAAACAAAGAGTTTCTTTCTGAGTTTCCCGGGATAATAGGCGACCCTGATTTTTTCTCATTTTTGTTTTGTTCATATATTCATGAGCCCAGTCTGTGGAAAAATTTTCATGAAAATCTAGGACACTTCGGCCCATTTGGTACGGTAATAAAAAATGCCCTTATACATGAATTTTTGAAGAAACTTTTAGAGGAATGTTCAGAAGAGTCTTCGGATGAACCCCCGGAGGAATTTCCTTAGCATTTTCTGGAGCTATTATCAAAGGGCCTTTTGGAGGGATTTCTGGAAAAAAATCCTGAAGAATTTTTGATGGAAATTCAGAAGTAATTTCTGATGGAAATCTCGGAGAAATTTCTTAAGAAAAATATGTAGCAATTCCTAAAATAATTTCTAGATGAATTCCCAGAGGAATTTTAGGAGGACCTCAAGGAGGAGTTTCTTGAGGAATTTTGGAGAAATTCTCAGTTTGTTTTTGTGGTTTTAGCAGATTAATTTACGGAGAAATTCATGGTGTAATTTCTTGAGGTATTCCCGGATTGATTAATTCCCAGAGTGATTAATTCCCAGAGAAAGCTCTTGAGGAATGCCAGGCGAAATTTCTGCAAAAACTCAAGGGAAATTTCTAGAGGAACTTCCAGAAGAACTTTTGGAGGAATTTCAAGAATAATTTGTGAAAGAATTCCCAGAGGAGTTTTTGGTGGAATTTTCGGAGGAATCCTGGATTCTTGAAAAGTTTTTGAAGAAATTTTTTGAGGAATTCCCAGAGAAATTTCTGGATGTATTTTCTGAGGAATTTCTGAAGGAATGCACTGAGGAATTTCTGGATCAATTCCCAGAGTCAATTCTAGAGGAATTCCAAGCGTATTCTCTGGAAGAATTTCCAGAGAAAACTCTGGAGGAATTCTCAGATATGTTTTATCTGGGGTATTCCCAGAGGAGTTTCTGGAGAAATTCTCGAAGTTTTTTTCTTAAGGAATTCCCGGAGTAATTTCTGGAGCAATAACCAGAGAAATATCTTGAGGAATTCCCAGAAGAAGCTCTGGGGGAATTTCTGGAGGACCTCGCGGAGGAGTTTCTTGATGAATTTCTGGGGAAATTCTAAGAAAATTCTCAGAAGATTTTCTTGAGAAATTTCCGAAGAAATTTCTGGAGGAATTTCTTAAAGAATTTCCAGAGGAATTTTTGGAAAGATTCCCTGGTTTTTTAGAGGCATTTTCAGGGAAATTGCTGGAAAATTTCCGAAGGAATTTCTGGAGCAATTAGAAAAATAATCGGGGGGAATTAACACATTAACTTCTGGAGAAATCCCCGGAAAAAAATCTGGAGAAAATCATGCAGAAAGTTCTGAAAAATTCCTAGAGGAAATTTGGGAGAAAATCCTAAATGTTTTTCTAGAGGTATTCCCAGAGAACCTCCAGATCAATTTCTTGAGAAATTCCCGGAAAATTTTCGATATTAATTCCCGGAACAATTTTTGGACGAATTTCTCCAAGATTTTTTGGAAGAATTTTTTGAAGTATTCCCGAAGGAATTTCTTGTTTAAAAGCAAGAAGAATTTCTGAAAGAATTCCGGTTAGAATTTCTGGAGAAATTCACAGAAGAATTCTTGGAAGGATTTCTGAAGGAATTTCTTGGGATATTCCTTTATGAACTCCCGGAGGAATTCGTGAATTTATTACAGAGGGTCCGAGGAGGGTTCAGGAGGTCTTCGGCGGTATTTCAGGAAGTTTAAGATGTTTTTCAACGGATTTCAGCTGAAATCAAGCCCGTGCACAAGGGAGGGGTTTCGGGGGTTAATCCTCTCCCATTGCATTGCCGATGTTCCATACACTAGGCGCCCCTCCACCCTTTGTCAACTTAAAGGAGTTACAAACCAGTAACCTCCCCCCACTCGGGACTCAAGCTTGCCGGTCCCTGCTAATATTAGTATTGTTGCTAATTCCGTCGTCCGTCGAACCAACTATTTGACGCTCCAAGGAGCTTTGTACTGCAGTCAGGTCAGGAAAAAGTGGGCGTGAAATTTTTTAAATGGTTTTTATTTCCATTGAACATTCTCTAATCTTTCTCACCGTCCCTGCTTGCCTCAAGACCGTCCACCGAAGCCATCCAGCAAAGGAAACATTAATTTATTCATAAGAAACAAACGCGCATGCATGCGGCGGCAACGGCAGCAGCCAAGACATGAAAGTATTGCTCAGCTCTTAAGAAACGCGACCAAGAAGGTGCAGCAGAGCAATCCATTTGCAAAACTCCACTCAGTGCGCTCTGTGTTCTGTTTCGCGTTTTGTGTGTCGTTCTGCTGCAAAACGCCACCACCTTCGGTGCATTGCATTGCCTGCTTCGAATCGGCGGCGGAATAGAATTCCGGAATTTCGTGTACGACACAAACCGAACCCGAAAAAAAGCGCATCCTTGTCGTTGCTCTGCGATTCTGCGAGAATGCATTCATTCTATTGGTACAACGCAGTGGATGGCGGTGGCTCTGAGGCGGCAAAATAATTGCAATTATTGTTTCGGAAACAGATCGACGAATGCAATGGCAAACAACCAAATATAGCAAGCTTGGATCCAAGAGAGGAGAAGGGAACGAGAATGACACAGACTTCTGTCGAAGGCGAACCAACCATTGATGCCGCGCAAGCAGCCTGCAGGAACAAATGCGGACCAAACGAAACATGGCGAAATAATCTGAATTAATTAGCCTGGAGGCTGTGTATAAGTTTTACTGCATTGCATTGCTTTGGCGCTTGGCGGCACTGAGGGTGGGGCGAAGGGGCGACGTGTAGGTTGTGCACGATTGGGAACACAAATAAATTTTGTGGTTATGTTGAAATATATTGATAATTAAGTGCTGGTTTATTTAGTACTTCTGGGTAATATGCTTATGGATTATCCCTTTCGGGACGGAGCGCCAAAAAGAGAAATCTCCATACAAATGGCTTAACTTTGGCTCTCCAGAACTCTTAGACTTTTCAACAAAACAAAAATGATTGTTCCTCATTTGAAAGAGCTACTCTTTATCTTTTAATTTCTAGCTTTGACTTTGTTAAAACCCTCCCATTGCCGATGTTCCGTACACTAGGCGCCCTCCGCCCTTTGCAAAATTAGGAAAAACCCCTTGGCGCCATTTCTGTACACGGGCCTGATAAGCAAGTTAGTGAACGACTAAAATATAAACGACTCATAAGAAAGTGATCATTCTTCATAAATAATTCCTAAATTCCCAGTGAAGAAACAGGGGTGTAAGCAATAATAAATTACAAAAGTTCCATAAACAAATAAAAAAATGCATAAATAAATCACAAGTTTCCATAAATAATTGATTTTTGAACAATTAAAAAAATCAAAAATGCAAAGAATAAATCAACTGTTGCTATGAAAAAAGCCATTTTTCCCACCAAATAACTTCGAATTTTCCATAAATAAATCCGATTTTTCCAAAATAAATTAGAAAATTCACAATAAAAAAATATCTAAGAAGCAATAAATAATTCAAAAAGTACAATAAACGAAAAAATAAATTATCAATAAATGTTAAAAAACAAGCAATAAATGTAAATGCATTTTGAGTCAAAAAATACATAAACCGGTTCCGGGTGACCCGCCGGAAGTGGCCAAATATGAAAGTGAACCAAACCCATACATGCGACACATCAAACAGCGGATTTTTCGATAACCTGATAAACAGTAGGCAGGAAAACATTCTCAGACCATATCTGAACCGGTAGTGTGCCGGAACCGGTTCTGAGTGTTCCGCCGGAAGTGGCTAAATATGAAAGTGAACCAAACCCATGCATGCGATACAACAAACAGCGGCTTTTCGATAGCCTGATGAACAGTAGGCAGGGAAACATTCTCAGACCATATCGGAACCGGTAGTGTTACTGAACCGGTTCCAGATGTCACGCCGGAAGTAGCCAAGTATAAAAGTTAACCAACCCCTTACATGCGACTCATCAAATCGCAAGCTCTTCAGGCAACCTGATAAACGGTTAATAAAAGAGAATAGTTTCAGATCATATTTGGAACAACCGATAGAGTTCCGAAACCGGTTCCGGGTGTCCCGCTGGAAGTGGTCAAATGTAGTAGATATCAAAACCCATGCCTGCGGCACATTAGACAGCGGCTTTTTAAATAACGTGATGAACGATTAATCAGAAAATAGGCTCAGACCACAACGAAGATCTTTATAAAGGTTACCGATAGTGTTCCAGGATCGATCTAGGGTGTCCAGCCAGAAGTGGCCAAATGCCAAAAAGAACCAAACCCATGCATGCAAACACATCGAACCGCGGTCTTTTTTTAAACCATGAGGAACGATTAGCAAGAAAATAGGCTCAGACCACATTAGAGGCTACCGATAGTGATGCAAAACCAGCATTGGGTGCTTCCTAGGGTGCTTCGCAGGAACTTCAAAAATGAACAAAGTCAATGCAAGCGATAAACATGTGTATGAAAACAAAATCTTGAATGAACTAAGGCCACATACATACAGACGTCTTACTCTACTCACTCTCCATCGTCCTTGTTTTCAACAGTTGAATCAAATATTAATCGTTGTTGCTCGTTCGACGTCTACTCACTACCAACATCAAGCCGCAGTGAAACGCAACCTGATTAGCATTTGGCTATTATTTTTTCGTAACGATGAATATAATAGCAATATGTTACAAATGATATGTCTGTTTGTCTGTGCTAAAGCAATCTCATCAAATCACTGAGGTGTAAAAATATACCGTAGGATAGGTCAACGTTATATGGGAAAATTATCGCATCAACCCCGGAGAAAGTTTTTTCAATCCTCTTTTCCGTCTAAAACTACTGCGAATTTTTTTTATGGGATTTAGTATGGGAAATTTCACTTGCTTGCATTTTTTGTCAAATTTTTCATGAATTTTGTAACCTATGATAATAAAATATAGCCTAAAGAAAACACTATGTCGAAGACCGTAAAGCTGCCTAACATACGGCCCGCGGAATCGATGAATGAAACTTGGCCCAAGGATTGAAATATTTGAAGATATTTCATATTTATATGGAATTTAATATTAAAAATAAACTCGAAATAGGTAGAGTGTTTTTTTAAAAAAATTTCAAAGATTAAAAATTTAAATACATATATTTAAAAATTTTAAACTTTAAAGGTTCAGCCAAATTTGAAGCAGAATTTCAGCAAAATTTACTGAATTTCAGAAAAACGTTGCTGCTGAACAGCAGAGTTTACTGAACGAATCAGGGAAGTTTGCTGAATTTCAGCAAATTGTTTGCTGCAACCTGCAGTTCAGCAAAATTCAGAAAAAAAAGTATTCAGGGTGATTTTTGCAAAAAAAAATCAAAATTTCTTGCTCACATTTTTATGACCGAAATGGATTCAGGATTCAGGAACAGTTCGCATTACGTCGACGGAAAGATCATGCTTCGGAATGATGGCCCTAGCACAGAAACTAGCTAAACAAACAATAGTAGATGATTCCAAAAACAGGGACCGAATTCTAAACCGCCCGATAGGTAGGAGATTGTCCACATCACGACGGTTTCAAACCGAACGGACTCAATAAATACCAAAACTTCCGTATGACATTTTTAAGTTAGGCAAGGCCATCTTGACTAGGAAACCTTGACCGATTGAACCCATGAAAAGGCCCCATACAGATCGAAACGTCGGAAAAAATCATAAACTAGTGTTTTCGATTCCCCCAAAAGGCTGAAGCCAACATTCTGAAGCAAAATCATTCCAGTCGTATCCCAACCAAGGAAAGATCATGAGAACATGTTCGACGAGAAAGGCACTATCACCACTAGGTGGATTAATCTGGGTTTTTTATTGTGAATTTTCCAATTTATTATGGAAAAATCGGATTTATTTATGGAATATTCGAAGTTATTTGTGGGGAAAAATGGCTTTTTTTATTGCAACAGTTCATTTATTCATTGCATTTTTGACTTTTTTAATTGCACGAAAATCAATTATTTATGGAAACTTTTGATTTATTTATGCATTTTTTTTAATTTTTTTATGGAACTTTTGTAATTCATTACTGCTCACACCCCTGTTTCTTCACTGGGACTTTTCGAATTATTTATGCGAAATTTTGTATTTATTATGGAACGTTTAATTGTCTGCCGTTAGTGAACCACTCACCAGTGCGTGAGTGTGAGCTGCCCCAAGATTTAGTGAATTAGTGTGTGAGTCAGTTGCTGACTCAGAAAGTTATAGAGCAGTGGGCAGAGAGCTGTTCCGCGAATTGGAGTATGTTAGTAAGAGAATAGATGAATTAGTGAGTAAATGAGTTAGTGAGTCTGTGAGTCGGGCTGCGAGTAAGAGAGCTGCTGGGTTAATGAGCATGTGAGATCTATTCCGTGGGAGTCAGTGTATTAGTGGGTTAATGAGTGAGTCTGTAAATGAGTGAGTGAATGAATCATTTAAATTATAAATGAGGGAGTTAATGAATGAGTGAGTAAGTGAGTAAGTTGGTTAAAGATTGAGTTTATGACTTCATGAGTGATTGGGTAAGTTGGTGAATGAGTCAGTTGATGTCTTAGTGAGTGAGTGAATAAGTGGAAGAAAATAATTGAGCTTTTTTTTTTTAAAAAAAAAATTAGTATGTAAATGAGTATTGGGTGAGTTTGTGAGATAGTGTGTTTTAGAGTAAGTGAGTAAAAAAGTTGGTAAGTGGATTGTTAAATTAAAAGAGAATGAGTAATTAAGTGATCTAGTGAGTGAAGTCGTGAATTTTCAAGTATAGGACTGAATGAGCCAGTTAGTGAGTGAATTTCTGAGTAAATTAGTGAATTTTTAAGCAGGTGAGTAAGTAAGTGAGTCTGTTAATGAGTGAGCCTGTTTGTGAGTTAATGAGTGAATTTGTCGGTTAGTGAGTAAATGACTATTAATGAGCAAATGGATGAGTTTTTTTTTTTTTATTCCTGTTCGGGTTTGTCACTGCGACCAGTTTTTAGATCTATTGTGACATTACCCGTATCCTTAGTGTAGTGCATGTCGCATTACTCAATTGCCATTGAGGGGCAATAAAGTATTGATTTTGATACAGTTTTTGTTTTGTTTTCTTAGAAAACAAAACAAGAGTACTGATATTGGCCATGCATCGGAAACCTAGCATCACCCTTGTTTTACTGCTAAATTCTCCCCAGGTTTAGGACCCGGGTTTTAACATTAGCAGCAATATCATTCCAATAATGGGACATGTGTTCAGTAATAAGGATTCTAGTATGTTCCTTGCGTACTAGCACTTTCCAGTCTTCGAAGAGTTAGTACATACATGGATCCCTAACCCAATTTGATTTCCTTTGCATTGAGTTAAGCCTCAGATGGTGAGGTTTTTAACTATATGCAAAGTAAAGTTGGTAAACTCAGTTTTATTCAAAGACTGGAAGTCATCACAACACCAGTAGCAAGGACTAAATACTATAATGCCTATAATTATCAGAACACATATTCCAAAATTGAAAAATAGGACGACACTAGATTTCGGTTTGGTAGATGAGTTAGTGGGTAAGTGAGTAAATGAGTGAGTGAGCGAGTGAGAAGCCAGTGAGTTAGTGGATTAGTGGGTGAGTGAGCCTGTTAGTGAGTGAATGTGTGGGTAAAAAATAGTTAGTTAGCGAGTGATGTAGTGAGTTAATAGTTTCATGAGTAGGTGAATTGTCAAGTGCGTGAGTTATGTAATAAGTTAGAAAGTGATGCAGTGAGTTAATAATTTAATGAGAGGGTGAGTTGCTACGTGTGTGTGTTGGTAAATGAATGAGCTTTTTAGTGAGTGATGTAATGAGTAAGTGGGTGATGTGGTGGTTGGTAGGACAAAAGGTCGAAGGTCAAAAGGTCGACGGTCAAAAGGTCGAAGGTTCAAAAGGTCGAAGGGTCAAAAGGTCGAAGGGTCAAAAGGTCGAAGGGTCAAAAGGTTGAAAGGTCGAAATAAAAAAAATACCTAGTACAAAAGGTCGAAAGGTTGAAAGGTCGAAAGGTCGAAATTGAAAAAAATACTAGGACAAAAGGTCGAAAGTCTGACTTGGTTTGATCACCGCGATACTTTATATGCTTAGGTCGAAAGGTCGAATTGAAGGGAAACAATGACGATGATACAGAAGATCAAAATAACCATTAATCTTTTCTTTCCTCTTCCTTCTTACGTTACATTCTCACTGCAGCTAGGCCTTCATCTTTTCAACTTAGTGTTCTTTCAGCACTTTCGCAGTTATTGAGTATTGTGTTGTTACTTGCTGTGCATGCATCCCGAGTTCGCGCGAGAATATTGGTGTATGTGCGTAAGAATGTTCGGATATTAAGCGTCCACCTGACGTAGGTGATCGATTGTTTGTTTACCGTGTGAAGCGAACAATAGCGAGACATGTTGTAAATTGTGTAACGTCGTTTGTAGTAAACATTGAGCGACCACCCGTCGTGGGTGATCGATTGTTTGCTTTCCGCGTGAAGCGAACAATAGCACTCCGGTAGGCATTATAAATTAAAGGTCATATTACTTATCAAAGTAAATCCCGACCCAACGATACCTTCCCTACTAACAAGCACTCCTTCCTGCAGCCTTTGGTGGAGACGTGCGGTAAACGCCAACTTTCACATAACAAAGGTTGCTATTAACATTCCTTCCCTCTTCCAACCTGACTGCAAGGACGTGGCCGGCGCCGTTATTGTACCGTTAAAGAGAGCCTCTGAAGCGTGCACAGTGAGAATGTTGACCACTCCCAGTCAATTATTCAGTTGATTCATTGTGCAACTGTTATTGGTTCGGGTCAATCACGGAGTAGCAACCATAGATATGTGCAGTCAGTCTAAGCTAAGCTAAGCTTTCAGCACTTTCGCAGTTATTAATTGAAGGGCTTTCTTTGCCTGTCATTGTATGAATTTTTATATAATATGACAAGCATACACTATTCCTAAGAAATCGACAATATTTCCTGACCGGAATGGGAATCCAACCTTTAATTACAGTGGGTTTTTATTATAGTTGGCGTTTTCCTAGTACTAGTTTGTTGTTGAATGCATGATTCATTTGAACAGTTATTGGCGTTACTACTGTTGATTTCTTTTTTAGGATTTAGTCTTTTTTCAAAGATAAGCTGTTCTTTCTAGTTATACTATCACAGCGATTATTTTAAATTTGATTTTAAATATGTCCAAAGAGATCTCCTACAAAGACATTGCATTTTTGATACTTTATAGGTAATTTTTCTATTCGTTTTAACCATTTCTTTTGATTCCATCCAAAAACTCATATTGGCCTTTCAGTTTTATTACTAACTACAGCCTTCGAGCCTTTGACCTTCCAACCTTCTTCCTCACGACATTTGGCCTTGTTATTTTTTTTATTTTGACCTTTCGACCGTTCGACCTTTTTACCCCTCGACCTTTCGACCTTTTGTCCTAGTTATTTTTTTGTTATTTCCACCTTTCGAACTTTTGACCTAGTTATTTTTTTATTTCGACCTTTCGACCTTTTGACCCTTCGACCTTTGACCCTTCGACCTTTTGTCCTTTCAACCTTTCAACTTTCGACCTCATGACCTTCGACCTTATGTCATAGATCCGGCGCAGAGGTATATTCGGTCACATGTGGATACAAAAGATTGCAATCATAACTTCTTACCCTTCCCCAAATTGACCTGCAACCTGACGTGCCAGGCGCCATTGTCGCCTAGAAATAAAAGATCATCAACGCTCACACACTGAAGATGCCTGCTAGTCCCCGGCAGATATCTCATTGGTTCCTTGTATGAGTGTAGTTGGTCTGGCGATACTGGAATAGCGGTCAATCAAGGCGGAAAGGCGGTCAATCAAGCTCAAGTTCAAGCGAACATCCAGTATTGAGCTGTGTTTAAATGGCTAAAATATAAACGACTCATAAAAAAGTGATCATTTTCCGTAACAAAATCAGAAATTGCCAATAAAGAAGTAGGGGTGGGAGCAATAATAAACTATAAAATTTCCATAAACAAATCAAAAAGTGCATAAATAAATCAAAATTTCCCATAAATAATTGATTTTCGAGCAATAAAAAACGTCGGAATTTCCACGAATAATTCAATAATTGCAATAAATAACTACATTTTTTCCACCAAAACAGTTAAAATTTTCCATAAATAAATCTGATTTTTCCATAAATAATTTAAAAATTCCCAATTGAAAAACATCAAAAAAGCAATTGAAAATTTAGCAATAAATAGGAACTGATGAGCAAGGTAAAAGTACCGGCTGAGCCATGCGGCGAAGCCGCATAGAGGATTGAGGAACTGAGGCGGCAGAAGGCCGCCGATGTTTCCGAAATCCGATGCGCCGTAACTGCGTCGATTCGGTTCTAGGCAATCCACAGATCCAAGAATTTGCCCGGTATAATGCGAACAGAGATGTTATCCCTTTTTTTAGTCCGACGAGCGTTAGCGAGTTCGGACAGCAAGCGATTGTCTGTTAAATTGCACAATAGTTTCAGTCTTTCTATCATAGTTCTATAATATAGTATGTTCGAAAATTTTTGTTGGAAAAAATATAGTTTTTTATTGCAATTGTTGATTTATTTGTGGAAATTCTTACATTTTTTATTGCTAGAAAATCAATTATTTATGGGAAGTTTCGATTTATTTATGCGCTTTTTGAATTGTTTATGGAACTTTTCTAGTTTATTATTGCTTCCACCCCTAATTATTTATTGGTAATTTTCGAATTCTTTATGGAAACTTTTTAATTTATTATGGGACGATTAATTGGCTGCCTGTTTAAATAGTTTTAACATGTTTCGTATCGAAAGTAAAAATGTGTGACTTCAGTGAAAATCATCAGGTCTAAATCTAAAATCAATCAGGTCTAAATCTAAAGCCTGATGAAAAAAATGTTCGATCCGTTTCGTGTCATGGAGAAGAAACGAGCCGCTGGGGAACTTTCTGTCGATGGTAGTTAGAGGGGCCACTCCAGCTGCCGTTTTTGAAGCTCAGTGGTTTCGCTATCGTTCATCATTGTAGTTATAAAGGTAAGTTGTGATGTTTTTAAGAGTGTTCGGTATATAATTATTTGCTGCTGCTCTCTTGATTTATGTTTAATCCAGTGCGGGCTTAAAAACAGCGATCAGATTTACAATTTGTAAACATGGCGAACAATGACAATGAAGTGATACTATTAAGCTACTAATCAGCAACTCAATAAAATTACTGAGCAAGTATGATTAAACTATACTTAAGGTGAAACATCAAGAAATCCCATTGCAATTTTGCATACAAACTTTAGAGGCACAAATCTGGCGAACGAAGCATCGAACCAAGCTGCACTTATTTATCCTGGCTTTGCTCACTTGCAAAAAGAGGCAGCTTTTCCAAATCGAGCGCAATTGTTTACGATTTTTTTAGATTGGTGCTCTTAAAATCGTGAGTAGGGGTTCAAGTCAGCCATTGTGGCAGCCATATTTGTATCCTCTGAAGTTTCTCCTTAAGTTACTTGTTCCACTGAGAATCATAGGTGGAACAACGACATCTAATGAGTTAGAAGCAGCTTATCTTCTAACATTGTTACAACATTATTATGCTATTGACGTTAATTCTTAAACAACTTTATTTAAACTTTTGTTCGACTAGTTATTAAATTAACATCTATATGATAAACATAAGTTCTATTATAACCGTTTGTAATGTTTGTTCGTCACTTTGATCAACACATGCTCTTGTTAAACTGTCGGCGCTTTTGTAGAATGTTTATTAAATAGGCATGCTTATTAATGGTTCTGAATTGTTACTTGAGATACCAGTCATTCTATTCAACATCCTTAACGTCAACTTGCACGACATATTACATCGGCTGCGTCATGCTACACGACATTTGAACTACTTGGATATAACTATTAGACTGGGTCAACAAAGTCGATTTTCCGGAACAAAGCTTTTTCGATTCATTTTAGCGTCCGAAGCAACCGTGCAAAATTTGGGAGCGATTGGTTGCTTCCCCGTATTCCGCATTGCGATTGAATTTTGTATGGAATTTAGTATGGGAAAACGTGCTTTTTTGCATTTTTCCCATGAATTGAAATTTTTCATCTAAAACTATCTAACTAATGACGTTAAAGTATAGCCTAGGATATGCCGAAAAACTTTGCCAAAGACCGCAAAGTCATCCGACACTTGTGAAAAAAGTTATAACGTACAGATTGCCCGGTGGTGCTTAACGTTTAACATGTAAAGGAATAACATCAATAATAAAATCTCAATTTTTGGCCTAAGTTACCAGGCGAATAACTTTTTTCACATACGCCGGATCACTTTGCGGTCTTCGGCAAAGTTTTTCGGCATATCCTAGGCTATACTTTAACGTCATTAGTTACATGGTATTAGACAAAAGAATTCAACTTATGAGTAAAATGCAAAAAAGTACGTTTTCCCATACTAACTTCCATACAAATTTCAATCGCAATGCGGAATACTAGGACACAACCAATCGCTCCCAAATTTTGCATAGTTGTTTTGGACGTTAATATACATTGAAAATGCTTTGTTCTGGGTTGATACGATCAAATTTTAAGTTTCCCCATACAACGTTGACCCACTCTAATAACTATAGTTAAGTTGAATAAACATTATGTTTGCTTTATGTAATCGTCGTGCATTGCAGTCATATGCAACGTAGAAGCGACAGGTACTTTTAATGAATTGAAACTTATATTTGTGAAGAAGCCATAGTTTTCATTCAAGTGAAAAGCATGTTCTGTTCCAGCTAAGACGTAATTGCAACATAAACGAATGCAACATTGAAATAGTCATACTAGTAAGTCTTAGTCGAACCACCTTTGAGTTCGGACGCGCGTAACAACGCGCTTGTAAATATTTTTAAAACACAACTTTTTATTTTATTTTTGACCCCGGGTCCGTTCGCGCGCGAACCTGCGTTAGTATTTTTTTTTCTCTACTTTTCGCCCCAACGCGAATCGTTTTACCCGTCGACGTCGCCGCCGTGTGTGTTTAATTTTCAACTTTAACCATGCCGTGTGGTGTGAAAACATGCACCGTCAACGACGACCACCTTCTATGGAGGTGCACATATTGCGACAAGAAATACCATGCCGCTTGCATTGGAGTGCAACGGCATCGCGAGCATATCATCACCGCTTTCATGGTTCCTATGTGCGCAGAATGTCAAGACATTCTGAAGAAGGAAGCTGATGTGCGAAAGCTACTTTACCAACAAGATAAGCTTCTAAAGGCAATGCATTCACAAAACGATACAAATCTGCGAATTGCAGCTGACCTACGCAAGTTTAGTTTAGTGTCAGCGCTGTTCGAAAGCATTGAGCGCTTGCTCAATGAAGTAAATGAAACGCTGGCAATGGTCAACAAAAATAACGAAAGCATTCGCAGCGCCATCAGCCAGCACATGGAATCGTGTGACTCACGTGTGGCTACCGTAGTAACCGACATAAATTTGTCAAATTGCACATTGTCGCAGAAAATAAATAACCTATTTGAAGACCGACTCACGTGCCTACGGAATGACATGGCTCTTTTAACAAAAAATACCGAGTCATTAACTACATCAATTAATCAAGCCAGCCATCAATCCACGCATGATTCACAACTTAGAGAAATTCTTGAGGAAGTGAAATTCGTATCGGCGAATTTATCTGGACTAAAATTTAGTAATACAAATGACCTGCTATCCAACAAAACCTTAGAGGAGGAACTAGCGGAAATTACTCAAATTAACGAAGCATCGATGACCCTGGAGGAAGAATTGGCAGAAAATATACCACGGCATCAGCAACAGACGCCGCCGCAGCAAACAATTGAACAACAACAGCCAGAACCACTCCCGGCTAGTAATAAACCTGCCAGTAACGCCATTGCTGAGCTGTTTGCTGAACGTCGAGCCAAAATGTCCAAGCAAAGCGCTGAAGCTCCACCGAAAAATGAACATTCTTCTTCTGGTTGGCGAATGATAGGAAATAAACGGTGCTGGAAGCAAGACTGGTCTGGGTATGATATCAAGCGCAGCGCTCGACAATTGCAAGAAAAAACTGCTGATAAGGCTAGACATAGTAGGAAACGCAGAAAACAACAACGCGCCCGCATAAACAGTCAACAGCTCGCGAAAAAAACCAACAACAATAAGCCACACATGGGAACGGACAAGGAACTACTGGCCACCGCAAAAACTCAATTTTCCGTTCCACCTTCTTCAATCGATCACCCGATTGCAGGCCTCTCGGTGCCAAAACCCATCAGCTTCAGAAAGGGTGAAATCATAAACCCATACCGAGCAGAGAAGCAGATGCATCCTACCAACAACATCGCATCACTACCAACGGGAAATGCTACACCTTCATTATCACTTCAAGGACCGAATCAGCAAAACCAACAACAGCAACAACCTCAAAACCAAGCCCTATGCAGCAGTGAAACCCGGTTCGATTTGGACCCAATGCGACCTCCCATCGTGCGACTCACTGAGCAATCTACGGAGGGTGACGGTCGATTCTTGAAAGCACGTTTACGCGACCCTAAAATAATGGGCATCGTTCGGCTGTTCCTAGCTTATATGAAGGATCAGCCTGCGACAGTCTGTGTGGAAGGATTGACCCCGACTAGCATTCGAATGTTGCTGGCATCTGAAGGTCTACCGACGGATCCTGAACATCTTCTTCGCATCTTTAGTGATGTGCACCAGGAGTATGGATTGGACCCTACGGCAGCCATGGCGGATCTGCAGTCATACCGGCAATACCTATCAAGCGAGCGTATCCATCGACTGCAGCAACTGCGTGAGAGTGCAAACAAGTTCAGCTCTCCTTCGCCTTTTCGCAAGTAACGACGCTTTCTTCTCCCGAAGAAATAAGTAGCATATCATCAACCGACGAACTTCCGGAAACTTGTTCGCATTTTAAACAGAATGTGATCGAAGTTTTGATATATTGTCAAAATTTCAATCGCATGAAAAGCCCAGCCAAAATGAAGGAAATTCATAAAAACATACTAAGCTCATCCTTCTCGGCTATTCTGGGAACTGAAACGAGCTGGGATGAAAGTGTAAAAGCGAGGAAGTTTTCGGAAGCAGCTATAATGTATTTAGAGACGACCGTAATTTTCTGGAGTCTCAGAAAAAGTCTGGCGGTGGAGTTTTAATTGCTATTTCGGCAAATTATAATTCTGAATTAATAAGCACTTCAAAATTCAAAACGTTTGAGCATATCTGGGTGAAATCACACATAGCAGGTGAAACGCACGTGTTTGCCTCAGTGTATTTTCCTCCAGACCATGCTCATAAAAGCACATACGAAAGTTTTTTCCAATGTGCTGAACAAATTTTATCACAGCTTCCTCCTGAGGTTAAAGTTCACATCTATGGAGACTTTAATCAACGCCATGCTGACTTCATTCTGGACTCAGAAAATGAAAGCATCTTACTCCCAGTCGTTGGGGATAATGAAACATTGCAGTTTATTTTTGAAAAATCCGCAATTTTAGGACTGAACCAAATTAATCACATTAAAAACCAACAGAACTGCTATCTGGACTTTTTATTAACAAATATTAACGAAGATTTCTGTGTGACCGAATCATTAACTCCATTGTGGAAAAATGAGGCTTTCCATACAGCAATCGAATATTCTTTATTCATACATAAAAACCAAAGACCCAATGACTGTGAATACGAGGTAATCTTTGAATACCAATTGGCGAACTATAAAAATATTAAACGTAGGTTAAGTAGTGTGAATTGGCAAGTAGTTTTAAGAAACGAAGGAAATGTCGATACTGTTGTAGACGTATTTTACAAAATTTTATCGGAAATAATTATCCAAGAAATTCCTTCAAGGAAAAAACGTCGTAGCAGAAATTTAAAAAACCCAATCTGGTATAATAGACAGATAAAAAATTTGAAGAACCGCAAACAAAAAGCCCATAAAAATTACAAGACACACAATACCAATGAAAATCTAGCAAATTATTTGGATATATGCGAGCAACTGAACTTAGCCATCAGTAATGCATTTGAAGAATATAATTCAAAAACTGAAAGCGAAATAAAGTCCTGTCCAAAGAACTTCTTCAACTACGTAAAATCCAAATTAAAATCTGACAATTTTCCATCCGTTATGCATCTTGATGAATCTGTTGGTGATAACTCGGAAAAAATTTGCAATCTTTTTGCAAATTTCTTCCAAGAAATCTATACAACATTTTCTGAAGAAGATCGTGACCGCGATTATTTTGCATTTTACCCAGAATTCCCTAGGGACATTGGCGTAAACCAACTCCAAGTGCAGGATATTTTACATGCTCTTAAGAATCTAGACGCCTCAAAAGGTCCTGGTCCTGACGGGATCCCCCCAGTATTCATGAAAACTTTAGCACAGGAACTGACTGCTCCTTTGTTTTGGCTTTTTAATATGTCGCTGGAATCTGGTAATTTCCCAAAACTATGGAAAAGCTCTTTTCTAGTACCTATTTTCAAATCTGGCCGAAAATCAGACGTACGTAATTATCGTGGTATAGCCATTATCTCTTGCATTCCGAAACTTTTCGAGGCAATTGTCAACGAAAAGCTATTTCTCCAAACCAAAAACAGAATTACTGATACGCAACACGGCTTCTTCAAAGGTCGGTCGACCTCAACAAATTTACTGCAATTCATAGACTATTCATTAAACGCAATGGATAATGGAAACCACGTGGAAGCTCTCTACACGGACTTTAGTAAGGCATTTGATCGCATTGACATACCAATGCTACTTTTCAAACTACAAAAAATCGGAATTGAGCAAATTCTCCTGAAATGGCTAGAATCATACCTAACTGACCGTCAACAAATAATTAAATTCAATGGAAACAAGTCAAACCCAATTCAAGTCACTTCAGGTGTCCCCCAAGGCTCTCATTTAGGACCTCTTCTCTTTATTATGTATGTAAACGACATTTCCTTCATTTTAAACAAACTAAAAGTTCTAATTTATGCCGATGACATGAAGCTCTTTCTGGAGATACGAAATGAAGAAGACATCAATGTATTCCACAATGAAATTCACATATTCTACGTATGGTGCAAAAAAAGCCTTTTAGAATTAAATGTAAAAAAATGCAACTTAATATCATTTAGCAGAAAAAGAACAACACCAAACATTTCAGTTGCATTAGGAAATCAAAATGTGGAAAAATGTGAAAGAGCAAGAGACTTAGGAGTAATCTTAGACTCTAAGCTTACTTTCGTAGACCACTACAACACAATAATTCACAGGGCTAATAACATGCTAGGGTTTATTAAGCGTTTCTGCTACAACTTTAATGACCCATACACAATCAAAACTCTGTATATTGCATATGTAAGATCAATACTGGAATATTGCAGCATTGTATGGTCTCCTTTTTCAATCACGCACGAAGAAAGATTAGAATCAGTACAAAAGCAATTTCTATTATATGCTCTTCGTAAATTAGGTTGGACTTCATTTCCACTTCCATCATATGAAGCACGCTGCAAGCTTATCGACATACAAACATTGAAAGAGCGGCGTGAAATTGCAATGGTTTCTTTTGTTAACGATATCGTTTCACAACGTATTGATTCAACAAAAATCTTATCCTCATTAAATTTTTACATACCTTCTCGGCAACTACGAAATCGAAACATATTCATAACAAACCACCGTAGAACAAACTACGCCAAATTTGGGCCTCTTAATCGAATGATGGACATTTATAATCAACACTGCGAAACCATTGACTTTACAATGTCTCGGCATAACCTTAGAAAATACTTTTACAGTCTTCGAAGTCCCAACACCTAAAAACATTATAAATACACTACCTATCCTAATTTAATTTTTTAATATTTTTTATGTATTTCTTAGACTAAACTATAGCATTAAGAAACAAAAAATATGTATATGTAAATGTACTAGTCTACGTCGGTTGACGAAATAAATAAATAAATAAATAAGTGAAGTAAATAACTAAAAACCTTAATTAATCCACCTAGCGGTGATGGCGCCTTTCTCGTGCCTTCGAAACCCCATTTCAATAAAACTCAAGCGAAATGTTTATGTATATCGCACTTTCATACAATTAACAAAAATCCTCGCAGAAATCCATTTCATCATACCAGAAATCATATCGTTTATCTGGCTTTCGATGTTTGAGCCTCAAACTCTTAAGAAAAAGACGCTATCTTGAATTTGAAGCCGCCATTTAAGATTAAAGATTGTCATCTTTATACCAAATATACCAATAATGCATTGTTTAAGGCCCTAAAACTCAATTAAACAGCCGCGATATTGAATTCGGAGCCGCCATCTTAAATTTTAGATCGGCATTTTGGATATCCTGATCGCCATTTTGGACTCTGGAAGTCTTCCCCATACCAAACACAATATAATAACCAGTCATCAGGTTATCAGGAAAGCCATTATTTGTTGTATCGCATGCATGAGTTTGGTACTCTTTTATATTTGGCCACACCCTTCGAGACCCCCGGAACCGGTTCCGGACAACTACCGGTTCAGATACGGTCTGATACTGCTTTCCTGCTGACCGTTCATCAGGTTATCAAAAATGCCGCTGGTTGATGTGTCGCATGCATGGGTTTGGTACTCTTTTATATTTGGCCACTTCCGGTGGGACATCCGGAACCGGTTCCGGAACACTACCGGTTCAGATGTAGTCTGATAGTGATTTCCTGCTTATCGTTCGTAAGATTGTCGAAAATGCCTCTGTTTGATGTGTCGCACGCATCGGTTTGGTACTCGTTTATATTTGGCTACATCCGGCGGAACATCCAGAACCGGTTCCGGAACACTACCGGTTCAGATATGGTCTGATACTGTTTTCCTGCTTACCGTTCATCAGGTTATCGGAAATGCCGTTGTTTGATGTGTCGCATGCATGGGTTTGGTACTCTTTTATATTTGGCCACTTCCGGTGGGACATCCGGAACCGGTTCCGGAACACTACCGGTTCAGATGTAGTCTGATACTGTTTTCCTGCTAACCGTTCATCGGATTATCGAAAAAGCCGCTGTTTGATGTGTCGCATGCATGAGTTATGTTCAATTTGATATTTGGCCACTTCCGGCGGGACACCCAGAACCGGTTCCGGAACACTACCGGTTCAGATATGGTCTGAGACTATTTTCCTGCTTACCGTTCATCAGATAATCGTAAATGCCGTGGTTTGATGGGTCGCATGCATGGGTTTGGTGCATTTTCATGTCTGGCCCCTTCCAGGAATACCGGTTCCGGAGCGCCTAAATGGCCATAACTCCGGAACGGCTGGGCCGATCCGAACCATTTTCAATAGGAAACAATGGGACCAGATGCCGCGTCGAATGAGCCATCAATCGTTAAAATCGGTTGATATTTACTATCTAAAAGTGAGGTGACCTTTTTTTGTACACATACACACACACATACATACACACACACACACATACACACACACAGACATCATCTCAACTCGTCGAGCTGAGTCGATTGGTATATGTAACTTGCCCCTCTGGGGGCTCTATCGAAATTTTATTTTTGGAGTGAACATATAGCCTTTCGGTACACCTTGGTGTACGAGAAAGGCAAAAAAATCTAATGCATCATTTTTGCGTAGAAATTCAACAATGGGACAATTAGACTTGGCATGCTTTTCATTTAGTCTTCGAACAAAGTATGTTATTCTTTGAAGGTATATGAAAATACATATATGTATGAATAGAGCGCCTGGTGCTAAAAAGTCAAAATCATCGAAAAGTAACATGGAACAACTATGCGTAGAACAGCAGACTGCCATCTTGAATTTTTTGGCCACCATCTTGGATTTTGGGCTGCCATCTTTGACAATTTGATCGCCTATTTTGAACACAGACATTGCCTCAACTCATCGAGCTGAGTTGAGTGGTATATGAGATTCAATTCTCCGGTTCGTCTATCAAAAAGTAACTTTTGGAGTGAACATACAGCCTTTCCAGAACAGTTAGTGTACGAGAAAGGCAAAAAAGAACAATTTAAGTAGTGATGTTCGTTTTCTTAATTGTACAGATTATGAGAATGCTATAACATTATGAATACTCTGTTGAAAATGCTTTGACATCCATGTGCACAACAGAACACGTGCTCGATGAACAAATTGAGATTTGAAATTATGAAAAGAAATCCACGTACTCCGGTGAGACTCGAACTCACGACTCCCAATTCGCTAGACGGGCGCTTCTATTCCTTCAAGCTACGGAGTCACTCGACTATCTCCGTCGCCAGCAGGCCTAGAACTGAACTCGATTCCACAATCGCACATGGTTATCTTCTTTTCACAATCCAAACCCCCTTCGGATGGGATTAGATGAACATCTAACACATTGTCTGTTGTGCACATGTATGTCAAAGCGGGAGAGGAAGTTATTTTTAATTGTCGAGAGCTTCGGGCACTGCCTTCCAATCACTTATTGGTATGGCAATTAGTGTGCAGTCGGACTCTCGACGGGTCGGTCCTCGGCCGACCGAATACGGTAAGGGTGACCGTAGCACCTTACAAATGTCAATTTCTTGATTTTTGCTTTGGCTGACCAAGCCATGTGGGAAATTACACTGTTGAAAATGCTTTGACATCCATGTGCACAACAGAACACGTGCTCGATGAACAAATTGAGATTTGAAATTATGAAAAGAAATCCACGTACTCCGGTGAGACTCGAACTCACGACTCCCAATTCGCTAGACGGGCGCTTCTATTCCTTCAAGCTACGGAGTCACTCGACTATCTCCGTCGCCAGCAGGCCTAGAACTGAACTCGATTCCACAATCGCACATGGTTATCTTCTTTTCACAATCCAAACCCCCTTCGGATGGGATTAGATGAACATCTAACACATTGTCTGTTGTGCACATGTATGTCAAAGCGGGAGAGGAAGTTATTTTTAATTGTCGAGAGCTTCGGGCACTGCCTTCCAATCACTTATTGGTATGGCAATTAGTGTGCAGTCGGACTCTCGACGGGTCGGTCCTCGGCCGACCGAATACGGTAAGGGTGACCGTAGCACCTTACAAATGTCAATTTCTTGATTTTTGCTTTGGCTGACCAAGCCATGTGGGAAATTACACTGTTGAAAATGCTTTGACATCCATGTGCACAACAGAACACGTGCTCGATGAACAAATTGAGATTTGAAATTATGAAAAGAAATCCACGTACTCCGGTGAGACTCGGCTTGGTCAGCCAAAGCAAAAATCAAGAAATTGACATTTGTAAGGTGCTACGGTCACCCTTACCGTATTCGGTCGGCCGAGGACCGACCCGTCGAGAGTCCGACTGCACACTAATTGCCATACCAATAAGTGATTGGAAGGCAGTGCCCGAAGCTCTCGACAATTAAAAATAACTTCCTCTCCCGCTTTGACATACATGTGCACAACAGACAATGTGTTAGATGTTCATCTAATCCCATCCGAAGGGGGTTTGGATTGTGAAAAGAAGATAACCATGTGCGATTGTGGAATCGAGTTCAGTTCTAGGCCTGCTGGCGACGGAGATAGTCGAGTGACTCCGTAGCTTGAAGGAATAGAAGCGCCCGTCTAGCGAATTGGGAGTCGTGAGTTCGAGTCTCACCGGAGTACGTGGATTTCTTTTCATAATTTCAAATCTCAATTTGTTCATCGAGCACGTGTTCTGTTGTGCACATGGATGTCAAAGCATTTTCAACAGTGTAATTTCCCACATGGCTTGGTCAGCCAAAGCAAAAATCAAGAAATTGACATTTGTAAGGTGCTACGGTCACCCTTACCGTATTCGGTCGGCCGAGGACCGACCCGTCGAGAGTCCGACTGCACACTAATTGCCATACCAATAAGTGATTGGAAGGCAGTGCCCGAAGCTCTCGACAATTAAAAATAACTTCCTCTCCCGCTTTGACATACATGTGCACAACAGACAATGTGTTAGATGTTCATCTAATCCCATCCGAAGGGGGTTTGGATTGTGAAAAGAAGATAACCATGTGCGATTGTGGAATCGAGTTCAGTTCTAGGCCTGCTGGCGACGGAGATAGTCGAGTGACTCCGTAGCTTGAAGGAATAGAAGCGCCCGTCTAGCGAATTGGGAGTCGTGAGTTCGAGTCTCACCGGAGTACGTGGATTTCTTTTCATAATTTCAAATCTCAATTTGTTCATCGAGCACGTGTTCTGTTGTGCACATGGATGTCAAAGCATTTTCAACAGTGTAATTTCCCACATGGCTTGGTCAGCCAAAGCAAAAATCAAGAAATTGACATTTGTAAGGTGCTACGGTCACCCTTACCGTATTCGGTCGGCCGAGGACCGACCCGTCGAGAGTCCGACTGCACACTAATTGCCATACCAATAAGTGATTGGAAGGCAGTGCCCGAAGCTCTCGACAATTAAAAATAACTTCCTCTCCCGCTTTGACATACATGTGCACAACAGACAATGTGTTAGATGTTCATCTAATCCCATCCGAAGGGGGTTTGGATTGTGAAAAGAAGATAACCATGTGCGATTGTGGAATCGAGTTCAGTTCTAGGCCTGCTGGCGACGGAGATAGTCGAGTGACTCCGTAGCTTGAAGGAATAGAAGCGCCCGTCTAGCGAATTGGGAGTCGTGAGTTCGAGTCTCACCGGAGTACGTGGATTTCTTTTCATAATTTCAAATCTCAATTTGTTCATCGAGCACGTGTTCTGTTGTGCACATGGATGTCAAAGCATTTTCAACAGTGTAATTTCCCACATGGCTTGGTCAGCCAAAGCAAAAATCAAGAAATTGACATTATGAATACTGTCACTACGTTTATGATCTTCTGATTACCTGGGACTGTTCCATGTCGAATAATTACCATACAAATTAACCTGAAGCACATACCTACCATGGTGTGACACCATAGTACATTCGTCACAAGATAACCTCTCGCCGGCGTGCCGGTGGTGTTGCTCATTGGGAACCGCGTCTATGGTCAACGACTCCTCCAGAACATCGTTTTTGCACTCTCGTACGCAACAACTTCCCAATAAGCCTCCACCAGATGACGCGACGTGCCCGCGGAAGAACATCGGCCAAAGCGAGCATCGACGAGGAATCTTGTTTTAATTAGTTGAAAAATGTTTTGCGCTTCAAACTGCGCGCGGTCGGTCGGTCGGTGACTTGTGTCCTCGTTTAACTGAGTTGCAGGCCCAAGTCATTCTCGGGGGTAATTTTCCGGGCGCGCAGGACCGTGTGTCCGCAAGCGCGCGCGTCCCATGAATGCATAAAATCGCGATTCACATGCAGCAGTTCGATTCAGTTGCCAATACCGTCGTCGTCCGTCTGTCCGACTGCTGCCGTTGGCATATATGGAGTCTTGTCGTTTCGTCGTCGCCCGAGAATGACCAGAACGAAAGAACGGTCAACTAACGCGCGCGCTGACGACACTGACCAGAACTACACTTATCTCCTGGTCGGTCGTTTCCGTTGTCGACGATGGAAATAAAATAAACCATTCCGGGGGCTAAATCAAGAAGCCACGGTTAACAATCGTATAATGGCAATGGGATGGTAGGTGGAAAGAAATCGATTTCGATTCCCTCTGTTTCCTCCGGAGAAAAGGTTTTTGTGACTGTTTAGGACTTTATTGCTTTGTGATTCGCTATGCTGGAACCAAGGACAATATTTTTGACGAAAACCTTTTCAGCATCGCTGTTATTGCTTTCCACTAGGGTTCTCAAACACAATTTTCGTAACTAATGAGGTATTTCTCACAGTGGTCAATGTCTGATGCTACTGATTCGAAGGCAGAAGGTTGTTACGTTTGTAAACTGTATGTTTGTGAACATTTTGTCAGTTTATTTTGTAGGTTATACTGTGCTTTGCAATCTGTCCCATAACTTCAATGT
Organism: Aedes albopictus; assembly: GCF_035046485.1. Classification (NCBI taxonomy): domain Eukaryota; kingdom Metazoa; phylum Arthropoda; class Insecta; order Diptera; family Culicidae; genus Aedes; species Aedes albopictus. The sequence goes on from NC_085138.1 coordinate 440,367,240, forward strand.
GCATTTGTAGCGCTCCAGTCAAAACACGCAAGCCGTCCCCTAACACAGACATCAAACAGCAGACAGTATTGTGTCTAAGGATTAGAAATTCCTAGACTAACTAATGCTGCGAACAAAAGGCAACCCACCAGAAAAAAAATACTATCACAGGATTGAGTGATGGACCAAAAACTTTAATGAAACCTCATCCTTGGGCACTAGCGTGAGCAGCTTTTTCTTTCTTCTCGCCCATTCTTTTTGATAAACAGAAGAAATAGCAAGATAAAACAGGGGAAAAATGCCCTCTCTTATGTTTGTTTACGAGAGTGAGTGAGAAAAAAGAAAAAGCTGTGCACGCTAGAGTCCTGGGGTCATCCTGGGATTGGACTACGTTATCTATTTAGGTAACAGTGCACATTTTGTTGTTTTGTGCATTTGTAACGATCCATTTTAGTTTTCGTATCTAAGTGCCCAAACGTGGAGCCCGATACGGAAACTAAAAATAAGCATTTGTAAGGTTCTGCTAATAATTATCCGTAATGTATGGCCCAAAATTAGATACAGTGCATTTGTAGTGCTCTGAAAACTTTATAGCCATCACTAGAAACAGAAACAGTCTGAAAAAGTTGTTATCCTTGCCTCATTCTACACAGCACAGTATAACCATTGATTATGAAATGTAAGTAGATAAAATTGTTCATGTAATAGAAGATTAAGGGCGCAAATATTCGACTGACGACGATCTGCGCTTTGCCTGGGTTCACCGTTCGGAGCCTGGAGATTCGCAGCAGCTCCCTCTTTCTCTCCCCTCAGTAAATGGCGAACAAAACGAGATTGCATAAACAAACAAATTTGTTACATTTTTTACTGTCTCTGTTTTGATTTTTATTTTATACCGCGCGCTGAGCTCAGCCAAACTCATTGGGCTTGGTAGAGGGGGCTAACGGTGTGATCTGAAGAAAGGGGGATAAAATACGGTGGCGAATTCGGCGTGGTAGTTTGCCCCTTTTTGCGGTCGTTCTCTCTTGACACAGACAGGGACCCCAATGAAAGGTGCCCGTAACGGAGCGAGCGGCGAACTGCCGTGATACGCCCGGCCGGCCGTGATACCTAAGCAATCCGACGATGAAGGTGAAGTGCACAAAAACCGGGAACCGGAGCTTTGCAGGAAGGGGGAAGAAGGTGCCACCGAGGTGGAGTGGTTTCACTTTTATGGGGTGACATTTCGCGGCACGAATTTGATTTCATTAGCGGAACGGCGCATTCCCGGAGGTGTTCAATAAATTTGGGTGGTGAGTACGAGAAACAAAGAAACCATGGATGTTATAGATTGTTGCAAAATGCGGTTTGAAATTTGAGGTCCATAAACTTTTTGAGATCTTTCCTAACACTGTTCTGTTAGAATGAATGTCAATTTCCCGATTTTCGTTTTGGCTTACCAAGCCAAGTGAAAAGTTACAACGTTTGATTGCTTTTACATTCATGAACATTACAGAAACACGTGTTTGATCAACGAATTAAGATTTGAATTATGAAAAGGAATCCACGTGCTCCGGTGGGAATCGAACCTACGACTCCCCATTCACTAGATGGGCGCTTCTTTCCTCTAAGCTACGGAGCCACTTGACCAGCTCCGTCCTCTGAAGGCACAGAATTGAATTCGTTACCACTAATGCAAAAGGTTCGTTCCTTTTCACAATTCATCTCATTTTGCAAACTTTTTTTTAACTCCTTTGGATTTTTTTTTCTAAATCTATCATCAACTCATCACGTAGCTTCATAATGTTCTTCCACTCATCAACTCATCACGTAGCTTCATAATGTTCTTCCACGCGATTGTTTCTTCAGTAATTATTTTTGGAGTTATCTCGGTTATTATTATTAAGATGACACTGGATGCATTTCCTCATTTTCGATTTATGATTTTTTATTAAATAACGAAACAATGTTTTCTACATCGGTTTTCGTACACATTTAGAGAAAGGATCAAGGTATCTCACTATTTTTTTTTCCTAATGGAAAATGTTTCCCAATTTCTTAAAAAAAAGATTGATGGAAAAATGAAAAATATTTTGCACCAGGAAAAAAAATCAAGGATACGCAGGCCTTTCTATGTGTGTGTATGGGAACCGATTTTTAAAATATTGCGCAGTTATTTAATAAAAATCAAAATCCAAGAAAAATATGAGGAAATGCATCCAGTTTCGCCATAAGGGAGTTCTACTGAGATTTTTTTCTCAAGGATATCCTCCAAAAACTGCATTTCTTCTGCTCTGGGAGCTATTGTAGGAGTTCTTCTGGAAATTCTTTTAGAAGTTTCATCTTTTCCAGAACTTTTTTAATAATTTCTTTGTGCATTTATATTAAAGTACCTTCGACATTTTTTTAGGCATTCACTTCATAATTCCATCGCATTTTGTTTTAGTTTCTCAGCAATTTGATTTTTTTCCGGAAATTCATTCGATAGAGAAACACTTTCTGTAATTTGTTTAAGAGTTTTCTTCAAATATTTCGGAAATTTCGTCGAGCATGCCTTTGCTAATTTTTTGGCAAACTTTTTCGGCAATTTCTTTTGAAATCACATCGACAATGTGTTGGAAGCTCTTTTGGAAATTTCTTTGAGAGATTTCTTCTGATTTTTCTTTGTCAATTTATGCAACAACGGAAGAAGAGTTATTTTGGATTTTTTTTAATCATTTCGTTGGGTATTCTATCTGCAATAACTGAAATTCTATAAACACTATTTTCGATATTTGCTTTGGGAATCCTCAGGGCATTTCCCTTATGGTGTTTGAACGAAATTGCTTATGGGAATACTTTGAGCAGTTGTTTTTCAATTCCTCCGGCTTTTCCTAGATGATTTTCTTAAAAAATTCTGCGATATTTTTTTCCGAATTTTTTTTTCAGCACCACCACTGGCGGAAATTTCTTTGGTAATTTTTTGGAGTTTCTTTGACAATTTCTTTCGAAACTCGTCCGTGAAATTTCTTTGGTAATATTTTTGGTACATATAACCTTTAGTAAGCCCTTGCTATTTCCATTGCAAATTTCTCAGTCAATGTTTTTTTTTTTTTTTTTTTTTTTTTTTTGTCTGTATTAACGAGATTTTTAGCCCTAGGCTAGTTCATCTCGGGACCCACGCTTTACTTCCCTTCCGAAGGAAGAACTCAAATTTGTGAGTTTGTCGGGAGTGGGATTCGATCCCAGGTCCTCGGAGTGATAGTCAAGTGTTCTAACCATCACACCAGGTCCGCTCCACCACAGTCAATGTCTTTAGGAGCAATTTGTTCAATAATTTCATTGGAGCAGGCGCGTGCATAGAAAAGGTGACGAGGGAGGTATTTTTCCTAATGTTGACAAACGGCTGAGAGGCGCCTAGTGTATGGAACATCGACAACCCCCAAAACCCCTCCCTTATGCACAGGCTTGCATTCAAGATTTCTTTGGAAAATTCTCTGTCAATTTATCTGTTACTAATTACTTCTAAATTTTTTTTTTTTTAGAAGCATTTTTTTTTCGAAAATTATTTACTAATTTCGCCATATTTTTCAACAATTTTAAATTTTTGTTTCAATAATATCTTTGGCAGACTTTCCGGTTATTTGTTTTAGTTTTTTTTTATAATTTCCTCGAGAATTATTTTGCTAATTTCTTTGAAAATTTCTGCTGCAAGTTCTATAAAAATTACTTTGGATATTCCTTTCAAAATTTCTTCGGCAGTTTCTTTGGAAATTACGTTCGCAACTTCTCTGTTAATTGATTCAATAGTTCCAATTGTATCTGGATGAGCACTTGAAGAAACATACTCTAAGTTGCTACTGAAGAAATGATCCACGAAGAACTCCTATGCGAATACTCCGGATGTACTTCTGAAGAAACATTTTTGGGGAAACATTTCCGGATTTACTGCCGGAGTGCTTCCCGCAGAGACTCGCAGAGTAACTCCTTGATGAGTTCCAGTTGGACTCCTAGGTTGTAATAATGAAGAATTTTTAGGTGGAACTTCTGAAAGAATCACAGGTGCAACTCCTGGAGGAGTCACAAGTGGAACTCATGGAGAAACCCCAGGTGGAAATTCTGGAAGAAAGCTTTGAACTACTGAATAAAATTGAAGTGAAACTCCTAGAGAGATCCCTGGTGAAACCTGTGGAAACCTAGATGGGAATTCTAGAGAAAACACAGGTGGAGCTTGAATGAATTTCAGTTCTTGGAGAAATCCCAGGTGTAAATCCTGAATAAATCTCTGGTGGGACTTATGGAGACCTTCTAGAGCTAGGTTGAACTCCTGAAGAAATTTCATGTGGAATTGAACTCCTGGAGGAATTCAAGGTGGAACTTCAAAAGGAAATTTAGGTGAACTCCTGGAGGGATGTTTAGTTGAACTTGGAAGCCCAAAAATATCCAGGTAGTTTCAGATAGGACTCCTGGAAGAATCTCAAGATGGAATACGTGAAAGAAGAATACCGGATGGAACTTCTGGAGGAAGTCTAGGTGGTACTTCTGAAGAATTCTGGAACTAATAGACGAACTCCAGGAAAAATAATATAAGAATTCCTAGAAAAATTTCAAGTGGAACTTATGAATAAATCCAAGGAGAAATTCCTGAAGGAATTCCAGTTTAAGCTGCTTGATCGACTCGAAGAACTCATGTAGAAATTTCAGATGTAGTTTTCGGAGAAATTCCAGGAAATGTTTGCAATACTCCTGAGCAGGGATACCAGATATACAGATTTTTCTGTATTATACAGATTTTTGACCTTCTATACAGTCTAGATACAAATAAATTGTTGCTTAAACTTTGAAAAATTGATGAAAACTTGTACATTTTCACACATATTTTAGAAAAATAAATACCAGTAAAAATTTAAAACTGTCAAAAAGTGGTACATTTTTGTCAATTTCTATTGAAATCTAGGACTTTCGGTGTCTGCTATACCTTTAAGCACGGCGATACAGAAAAATCTGTATTGATACAGATTTTTAAAAAAAATAATCTGGCATCGCTGCTCCTGAGTAAAACTTGTGGAGAATGCAAGATGGAACTCCAAGAGGAATTTCAGGGCGAGTTCTTCATATAACTCTTGGAAATACTATTATGAACCACTTAGCATCTTCGGTTATCTACATAATCTCCATCTATGATAGTGTTTTTAAATATCAAATATAACACAGACGCCGGAGGAGGCGAGCGATTTTTTTTATATTGAATCCAAAAATTCCATTCATAGATGCAAGCTTGAATAACCTCCTTTTATGTTCTTAAACATGAAACCAGAACGCGAGCACTAAACCACTCAAGGTCACGTACAACAGCCTACATACTCTATTTTGCTGACTGTGCTGCAAATAACAGCCTGCACAGCCCAGTTCAGCCAAAAAAGACCGGACAGCCCATCCATCCGGATGAGAGCCGAAAGTTAACCGATCGAAAAATCACCCCAAATTTTATGCAGACGAATTTCATCCACTTCCGTTGCGAGTTTCCTCTAAAAACACCACCATACAAGTTGCGTCTACTAGGCAGAAGGGGAAGCACGGACGAGGGTTTGAAAGAAAAATTATCCTAATCTCGCTCGCTCGGCTCAATCAGTTTAATCAGCAGTTTAGCCTAATCTCATCTCCTTTTCACTTTCGGTTTTTTTTTGTTCATGTTCCGCGTATCATAGAGATAAAATAAATCGATGAACTCCGAAAATAGAGCTGAGGCGAATCAAATGCATGGGGCAGAGCTTTCGCCCGAACAGATAACATTAGAATCGTGCGTGTTTTTGAGCAGTCAGTCATTCAGTTAGCCAATCCAACGAGGCGAGGGCGGAAAGAAGGCTAATATGCTTCGTTTGGTCGTATGAAACAGGAAATCGAATTCAACATTTAAATGAATTAAATAAAAATCAGTGCCTCTTTGGTCCTGGCTCGATGTTGACGACGACAACGGGAAAACAGAGCAACGAGATTGGCAGCCAATCGCATTAGGGATCCCTTTTTTCGGCGACGTCGGCAAAATGGGCGCAGTCGGCCCATCATCATCGTCTCAGCATCCGCCCATCTGGAAGGCCAAAAATCGAAACTAAAACAATCAATGTTGGGGAAGTTTCAACCCTTCGAAGGGACCGGTTTCCGTAAAGTTTTTCCGAGCCCGAATAGAACGGAAATGTATTTATCAAATTGTGAAACAAAAATAATACATTTATATGGGCCCGTCGAGAACCAAACGAATCCCCTATTTAACTTATGGTACGGTAATGGCTTTATATGTGTTGTGGAGTGTGGTGGTGCACTACACCTTCAAAGTATTCGAGCGAGAATCTAGGGTCGGTTTCTGAAATCAATTCCCGCAAACAACTTTCTGTCAGGTTTTCACACTGAAGTTTTTGCGATGCATACGCAACCCTCCATCAGCCATCAATCAGCTGTCCCCAACTTCAGAAATGGTGCAACATTGTACCGAACGTATACGGTAATCGTTAGGTATACATTAAATTGCCAATCCTCGGAATAGATCGGCTCTAATTTTTGTCAAAAATCTGTTTTTACCTTCAAATATCAGCAGTTGTGGGAATCGATAATGTTTTACAGTTGCCTTTCTTGTCTTTTAACAATTTTTTATCTCTCTATATCAAATGATGATTGTTTGTCACAATATCATTTCCGTAAGAACAGATAAACGGGTTTACCTCACTTCGTCCTCGGGCTCCAGGGCTAAGACAGATATTGCTAAGTGAGCTCGTTCCATACTATTAAATATCAAAAGTTATGCTGGGACTACTATCCATTTTACGCTCACTGTGGAAAGATTCAGAATTTTTCCTAGCACATTCTAAAAATTTGAACACCATATGAAATTGTTCAAATTAACGTACACTACGCCATCGTAGTGCAGATATCCTAACATCATAGGAGGCTTATGTCACCCTGTTCAAACAGCATGTTAAATACTTGTTTCACTGGTATTTTTTTGAACAATTCCTAATAGTGTTGATTTTTTTTTTGCAGGTGCTTCGTAATATTAAAATTTTGTTGTAACAAAATTGACCATATTTATGGTTTGCTGTCAAAACAATCGCTTACAAGAATACAAAGCTATGGTATGTCAAAGCTAGTCATTTTGTGCTTGGAAATTGGCTTTCATTGCTTTTATGATGAGCATGGTTGTATGTTTTTTTTCCTCATCTGTAGAGCCTTTTTAACCACTGCGTCCATTATTTAGGAAAATTGTGGTATGACTCATATTTGATTTGGTGCTAGTCAAATATCCTGTCACAATTGAGCTGTGATGGACAATGGTTGATGAAACACCTGATCCCAACTAGGCACAACTCGTTTTATGAAGTATTACCCTGTTGGGATTACTTCGCCAAATTGCCAAGGGCTCTAGAAACCCTTTACCAAATACCGCCAATCTCTGATTGGATAGTACTCCACAGTTGCAGAGTAAATGTTCAGCAGTTTCGTTTTCCGCTTGACAGAAACGACACTCGGAGGATTGGATTTTTCCAATCTTATTTAGATGATAATTACTCGGGCAGTGCCCGAGCAGAAAAAAATAACAAGAGAATAACATATCAAGGTATTTATCTTAAATACTACCATACCTTGATACAGTGTTGCGAATACTCACTAGCGAAAAGTTATACTCACTTGCTTCTATCTCAGTCCAGAAGCATGCTATCAAAAAATGATGTTTGAAGGACTTTTAGATTGTTGTTTAATCTAAAAGTTTGCCGAATAAAGTAAAGGTCGCAAACGCATACCAAAGTTGTCAGAGAACTGTGAGCACAAGGTGAGTATAAATTACACGAATTTTACTCACCTCGTACTCACAGCTCTCTCACAACTTTGGTATGCGTTTGCGACCTTTACTTTATTCGGCAAACTTTTAGATTAAACAACAATCTAAAAGTCCTTCAAACATCATTTTTTGATAGCATGTTTCTGGACTGAGATAGACGCAAGTGAGTATCACTCTTGCAAGTGAGTATTCGCAACACTGCCTTGATATGCCCTTCATTAGGTGGTAATAAGAGGCAAAATAACAAAAACGAATACCAAAATTTTGTATAAATAACACCTAGAAAATAACAAGTCTTGTTATTTTAATAATACATGCATACCATAAATTTCAAGTGCTGTATTTGTTATCCCAAAGTTATTGAATAGCAGACTAATAACATTTCTTATTATTCAATGCTTAATTTGTTCGATGACTGAATGATGTAATAGCGAATCTTGTTCTACGTTTATTTTCACTACTAAACCAACAAATACTACATCAATACCAAACTCTGCTCAAATACCTCCAACTGTTATTGTGATGTTCTCATAACATTTCGTAGAATAACGCAGCAATAACAATTTTAGGTATTAGAGCACACGTTGCTCTTCGCATGGTATGTGTAAGGTATGCCCTTGGGCTCGGGTGACCAGTCATCAGACCAGTAATTACCCTGAGATTTCTTTTGTTTAGATTCAATATGGACCTGGCTTTTCTGCACTGTGTTTTATGAACCTTTTCGCTTGCTTGGATGTATCCGTGGCATTCCAATTAGATTCTACCGTGGACATTTCCCAAGTTTTTAGTTTCATCCGTAGAGCACACTCAGGAACTCCACAGAAAGGTTCAGGGCCTACAAAGCTTGATGCCGCACCCTGTCTAGCTAAATTGTCGGCGTTTTCATTTCCCAGAATTCCACAATGACCGGGCACCCAGTATAAAGTTACCTCGTTCCTACCCGGGTAGAGCTTAATGGCAAAAGAATGGCAAATTTTACCATTAAAACAGAATGTTTGAATGGCAAAATGTGTTATTTGTTTGTTTGAAATAAGAGTTAAAATAACAAAAATAATAACAAAATTTTGGTAGCAGAAAAACTTAAAAATAACTTATTTTGCCATTGTAATAACAAAGTAATGGTAAAGCATGCGGATTAAATTGAAGAACAAAATAAGTTATTATTGAGATATTGATAACAAAATAAGACCCAAATTAACTGTTATCGGTGAATAACAAAATATGACATTCTTGAGTTATTGATAACAGAATAAGAACAAATTTAGCTGTTTATGTGGCGATCAAAATAATGGTAGGTTTAGTTGTTCAAATTTAATTTTAAAATAATGGTAGATTCAGTTATTATTTCAAAGTAGCAGAAGAATGGTAAAATGAGCTATTTCTTTTTTGTTTCTTCAATAAAATTTAAGTTCATCAATCAATGTAAAAACAGTTTTATTTTGTGTATACTCTTTAATTGTTTGAGTTCTTAATTAACATAAATTGACGTGCATCAAATAGAATCCATTGCGAATCAAACACACAGCTGAGAATCCGGATTTGTTTACTTTTGCGAGATACGTCGAATTGAAAAGTTATGCTTGAAATATACAATATAATAGTTAATGGTATATTAAGAGTAAAATATGTTATGGTGCCTAATGTTTATAAATAATTTCTCACAATATCAAAATAATGGCAAATTTAGTTAGGAATGTAAATTATGTTATTGTTTTGATATTTTATACAATTCATTATAAAAGGTGCTAAATTGCAAGTTTTACCATGATAGTAATTTTTGTTATTGATGTGTTATTTAGCATTATTCATGAATAACATATCAATGACAAGATTTGCTATGATTGTATATTTTGCTATTGATTTTCCATTTTAAGTTTTTCATAATAACAGAAGAATGGCAAAACGAGATATGATGGCAAAACCAGTTATTATTTTGTCCTTTGTTTGCCATTAGCCTCTACCCGGGTACTGGCCAATTGCCTCAGAGAAATAATGCATTCCCACACTAGCTTTGATTGGCAGGTGAAAGCCTTTAGCGCATTTAGAACCGCCTGACTGTCCGAAAAAGTACAGATCTTAGCAAACCTATAATTTCTTTTCAGACAAATGTTGGCACACTCTAGAATGGCTTGAATTTCTGCTTGAAATACAGTAGGACTGCATCCCATTGGTATAGCCTTACTTATACCAGGGCCGAAAACACCAGCTCCTGTATTTTCACCCATCTTGGACCCATCAGTATAAAATACAATAGAACCTGGACGTAAACTTGGCCCACCAGCATCCCAAATATAGCGACATGGTTTCACCGTTTTGAAGGGAACATCATAGTTGGTCTTCGTTATCATCCAATCTTCTACTGTTTTTATATCCATATTTAATTTGAAGTCTTTGATGATTCTTAAATGTCCCACAAGATCCCCGTCTAGTACTTTATTGTAACGAATAAACTGCAGGGCACTTTTTGCCGCTTGTAGTTTAACAAATTGATGCAATGGCAGAATATTGAGGAGGGCATCCAAAGCAACTGATGGAGTGCTTTTCATTGCTCCTGTCATAGATATACAAGCAAGTCTTTGTAGCTTACCTAGCTTCTTTTGAGAGGATACCTCATTTGTTTTGGGCCACCAAACAAGTGAAGCATAAGTAATCTTAGGCCGGACTATTGCAGCATAAATCCAGTGAATCATGTTTGGTCTAAGACCCCAGGTTTTTCCTAAGGCTTTGCTGCAGACCCAAAGGGCATTCGTACCCTTAGTTAAAACATTGTTTAAATGTGAATTCCAATTCAGTCTTTTGTCCAAAGTTACCCCAAGATGTTTAACTTCTTCCGAGAACTGAATTTGAACTCCATTTAAAGAAGGCTCAATAAGATTTATTTTTAACCTTCGTGTAAAAGGTACAATTACAGTTTTTGAAGGGTCTACGTTTAATCCCTCCTCTCGGCACCATTTGAGGGTAACATTCAACGCAGATTGTAGCCGACTGGATATCGTGTCGTCATATTTTCCACGTACCAGAATGGCTACATCATCTGCGTATCCAATAACCTCAAAACCTTGATTAATAAGCTTTTTAAGGAGTTCGTCCACTACCAAAGACCACAATAAGGGCGATAGTACTCCTCCTTGAGGACAGCCCTTCACAGATCTGACTGATAGTTGCGCACCTCCAAGAACGGAAGAGATCTCTCGATATTTAAGCATCGATATTATCCATTCGATAATGCATTTATCCAAGCCCCTTGCTTCCATTGCTGAACGCATTGAGCTGTGGGATGCGTTATCGAATGCTCCTTCAATGTCGAGAAAAGCAACCACGGCTATTTCCTTGGCTTGAAGCGATTTCTCAACTTTGCTGACTAGCGACTGTAGCGCTGTTATTGTAGATTTACCTGTTTGATAAGCAAATTGAAACTTGCTAAGAGGCATTTCTACTAAGCTGGTAGACTTGATAAAGTCATCCACTATTTTTTCCATGGTCTTCAGCAGAACACAGGAAAGGCTTATAGGTCTGAAGGCTTTAGGTGTTGTTTTATCTCTTTTGCCAGCTTTTGGAATAAAAACAACACGAACCTTACGCCATGCCTTAGGTATGTAAGCTAAAGTGATACTGGCTCTAAATATTTCGGTTAAGAGCGGACCAATCGCTTCTTTCCCTTGTTGAAGTAACGCTGGAAAGATTCCATCTATCCCAGCAGATTTAAAAGGTTGAAAAGAACTCAGTGCCCATTCGACCCTCGACGACGTAAAGATTTCACAGGCTTTCTGATAGGCATTTGTCGACCATACATGGTTTACCTTGTCTGAGTCCTGCTCTTCAGCCGAGTAAGGAATCGACTCCGGAAAATGAGTCTTCATCATCTCTTTCAAAGTTTCAGAAGAATCGACAGTAAAACTGCCATCTTCCTTTTTGAGGCTTCCAAGACCATTAGAATGGTCTTTTGAAAGGACTTTGTGGAGCCTTGCAGCTGCAGGAGCGTTATTGATGTCTTCACACACCCGTCTCCAATCCTTACGTTTGGCTAGCCTCAGTTCTCTGTTATATTCTGTTAGGGCTTTTTTGTATTGAACCCAATCAGAAATAGCCTTTGCTCTATTGAAAAATCTTCTAGATTCTTTCCTCAGTTTTGCTAGCTTGTCATTCCACCAAGGGACATCCCTGTTGGATGACCTCTGTTGGGTAGGGCAGCTACCATTGTATGCTGAGATCATTTTGTCAATGATCTCATCAGAGGCATTTTCCAGCTGTGGAACAGATATGATCTGTCCAGTATGCAAGGAATTTTCATTCATTAAATAAAAGCGGTAGAGGTCCCAGTAAGTTTTCTTTGGGTTTCTATAGCTTTCAGTTAGTTTGGATCCGGCTTTATAATCAAACCTGATATGTTTGTGATCTGACAGTGATTCTTCATCAGAGACATGCCAGTTCACAATTTTTTCCGACAGTAGATCACTACAGATCGTGAGATCTAGAACCTCCTGTCGAATAGCATTAACAAAAGTGGGGGAATCTCCTTTATTGCATACATCTATTTTATTAGACGAAATGTAATTCAAGAGATCTTCGCCTCTTATCAGTGCTGCTCCATATTGTGTGATGGGCATTTGCATCGCACCCAATAATAAATTGAGCGTTTATACTTTTACAATAGTTGACAAAATTAACTACCGAAGGAGGAGGAACATCATCAACATCTCCTGGGAAGTAAGCAGAAGCAACACATACCTCCGTTTTCCCCCGGATCGTTGGAACCTCCATCTTGATAGCAACAATGTCTCTAGAAATGAATTCGGTAATTGGGACAAATTTTGTGTCCCTATTTACTAAAATAGCGGTCCTTGGAATGGACTGACATTCGTCATGTAAAAGTCTGAAATTACGCGAAGGGCACCCTAATACCCTTCCATTATTTACCCAGGGCTCTTGAATTAAACCCACGTTCCAATTTCTCCTTGACAAATCTTCTACTAAGGATTGCTGATGCACCCTTCGCATGATGAAGGTTTATTTGTATAATTTTTATTAGGCTCATTTTGTGTTATTGTTATTATTATTATTTATTTATTTTTATTATAGTTTTCCTATTTTAATATTTAATGTGGCATTTTGCGCGACGATTTCATGTTTCCATAGGCATTCGACTGCCCTTGGTCATTTGGACCGCCAGACCCAGCACTAGTACTAACTATCTGGGGGTTTTCCTCTTCAGTGGTTACTCCCGAGACAAATTCACTATTGGCTGGCATATGGAGCCCCCTACCAAGCCCACTTGTCCCAGGAGTTGCTAAGTCTTGAGGGACTTGAAGAGAATCCATGACCGCATCTTCTGGAACGTCCATAGGGGTTTGTTCAGCAGTATTCGGGTTCATAGGGCGCTTCTTTTTCATAAGAATCTGCCCATATCTATAGTTAAGCACAAACTGCCTTTCCTCAAGCTTACGCAAGGACGAACCATCAACTGTTAAAACAAGTTCGACATGATCTCCTTTCAAGTGACGACGAAGAATTCTCCACGCGTCCGTGATAGTATTTTCGTTCTGGCTTTCAATGAGAGACAGAATCATTTTATTGCTGTACTTGGCACTCCGTGCAAAAAAGGCGATCAGTTCGTTAGGGCGTGGGATTTTATCCTCGTCCACCACTACTAGATCGGCTCCTTCCCAGAGAGTTAGAGACTGGAATTTGTCCTTCACCCAATCTGCAGTGTCTTTGTCCTGGCACGTAAGCACTAAATACCCAGGCCTGGACCGACAGTATGCAAATTTGGGTTTGAACTGTTCCCGGCGCTGCTGTACGACCTTCAACAGAAGAGCTTCCTGAACCACTTCTTGTTGATTGGATGACAGCTCAACAGCAGGATAGTTCCTGGGCAAAATTCCCAGTCTTACCCTACTAGCAATTTCATTATACGTCGGTGCTGGGAGGGCTTCATGTACCCGTCCACGTAGTGTATTCGAACCTTGAGGGCGTACTGGGTTTTTAGGAGCCCTGTCGTTTCCCCCTACATTTCGAACAGATGTTCTTGTTACATTTGATTGGATAGCAATATTGAAATTTACCTGGCGTGGCGGGGCTTTATTAACCCAGTTGCTCACAATACCTTCTTGAACACGAACTTCACGAATCTTCTTTGATGCAGGCTTTTCGTCGCTGCTGGTTGTATGGTTGTATGTTTATTATGGGCAACTGGTCCACCCTAATGCTAATTTTGAACCACTTTGTTATTCATTTTGTCCCAACCGGGTGTTCGTTTTACAATACGCTATAGGGCACTGCATTGTTTTGATTTTGTATGGGATTTTGACGTTTTTGGCCTTGTTGTTTACAAAATTTTTGTAAGAGTGAAAGGGAAGGAGAGAATTTCTAAGAATTACTGCATTTATATTGGCCTGCTTACTCTCATACGAAATTTGACGTTTGAGCGGTGTCGGCACCGCCCCAACGTAAAATTTTCTGTGAGAGTAAGTAGGCCAGCATAAATTCGTGCAGTGGACCACAGGGCACTGCATGCCGCGGTTGCTAAGATATTTTTTTTCTAAGTCTTTGATGTTTTATTGCCTTGTTGTTTACGGTTCGAGCTTAGAATAGTTTAGTCAGCTTTTCCAAGGTGGTTTGAATCAATCCAACATGTGGGGTTCCGTGCGTGGGAAAGTGTGCTGATTTATGGCTTGTTGACGGCAAGGTGGCATCCCTCCAGAAGGTTCTCCTGGGGTTCCACAGGCTTCTCCAAGAAATTCTTGGAAGTTTCTCCACAAACAATTTCAACCACTACGGAAATATATCGATATAAGTAATACAATGGCTTTCGAAAGTTTATTTGTAAGTTTCTTGTACATATCAGACATCTTCAATGGAGCAATTGATCAAAATAACACTTTTGGCTTCAAAATTGACTTACATGTCATTGGTACGAGGAATTCTTACAGTTCGACTTCAAAGTGTCTTACAAATCGCTCCTCGCTACTCCCAGCGAGGAGATTCCGTTCAAATACTCGTTTATGTATGCAGAATCGGTTAAAGAAAAATGCAACTGCCAAGAGCTGCCAAAACAATAGCACCATGATGATATGTGTATAGTAAAATTGTATGAAAAACATCAATTTTGTTCGGATATTGTTCGAAGAAATCGACAAAAATGAAAATGGTATTAGAATAAAATTGAGAGCTGAATCATGTTCCAATACATTCATATAGGCTAAAAATAGCAGACTACTATGATTTGGCAATTTTTGCCAGGTATTTTCAAATCTGGACCACTGTGCGTCCATACATAAACGACGTAGCTTTATAGGGACGCGGAGGGGGGGGGGGGGGGGCAGGGTGTGGGGCGTGAGGATTCTGGAACTTCGTGACTAGCCTTGTATTAGTTATGGGAAAATATGCTACGATGGGGGAGGGGGGAGTAAAAAATAGGACGAATACGTCATTTATAGACGCTCCCTTTTGAGATTCCTAATTTCTTCTGAGACATCTAAAAGGCTCCTTCTAAGATTCCTCCATGAACTCCTGTTGGAGGAAAACCAAAAAGAACTTGCTGTAGTATTTCCTCAGAGAAATCCTGTTGAAAATTCATAAAGAATAAATAAAAACTTCTGGAGGAATTCCTCAAAATACTCCCAAATAAATACTTGGAGGCTATTAGAAACATCTGATAGAATTTCAGAATGTAATTCTGGAGGGATTCCAGAAGGATCTGTCGAAAATTCAAACGAAACTCTTGCAGGAAACCAAAAAAGAGTTCCTAGACGAGTTCTGAAAAGAGTACATAGAGAAACCGGAAGCAGTTTCTGAAATAATTCCAGAAGAACTTACCGGAAGAATCCCGGCAAGAGTTCCCAAAAGAATCCCGGAAGAAGTTTCCGAAGGAGTTCCCAAAGAAATTCCAGAAGCAATTCCTCACAGAAGCCCAGAAGAAATTCCCGGAATTCTTGAAGCAATCTCAAAAATAGTTACTGAAAGACTCACAGAAGGGGTTCCTGGAAAAATCCCAAAGAAGTTTTTGAAGGAATGATGAAAGAAGGCATTGTAGATCCCTGGAAGGATCTTAGAAAGAATTCCTTAAAATATTCCAGAAGGCACTCCGGGAGGAATCTCGTGTTATAATTTTGGAAGAAATCTAGGACGGAATTTTGGAAGAAGTTTCTGTGGAAACCTTGGAAGAAATTCCTGAAACAAGTCGAAAAAACTCTGGAATTCTGAAAGAAAACCCGGGTAAATTGCTGGAATTCCCAGGCACAGTTTCCAGGATACCTTCTGGAAAATAAAAAAAAAAACAAAAAAAAATATTCTGAAGACTTTCCCAAAGAAACTGTCAGGATAATCTAGGCTAAAATTCCTGGAGGTTTCCCAGCACTTCTTGAGAAATCCTCGAAGGAATCCCTTGAAGTCCCAGAAGAAATCTCTGAAGGAATCCTGGTAGAAGTTCCTGGAGGAATCTTTTAGGAATCTCAGAAAGAATCCCAGAGTGAACTTCTGAGTCAGAGATCAGGCTACAGCCGGGATGGCCTCTGCTATACATAGTAGCCGCCTCCATTTCACTCGGTCCATGCCTGTTTGTCTCCAGTTCCGTACTCTGCGTAGGGTCCGCAGATCGTCCTCCACTATGAACTTCTGAAGGAACCTCAAAAATAATCTCAAATGGCGCTACTTGAGGAACCACAAAAGGAAATCCTAGAGGAATCTAAGAATACATTTGTGGAGCGATAACGAAAGAAATTCCCCGAGAAATCTCAGGGAAATTTTTTGGCATAATCCTAGAAGGAATTCCTTGAAGATTCTCAGAATTTATTTTTCGAGAAATTTCGGAAGAAATTCTAAGGGCATTTGGGATCTAAATTATCTAAACTAAATTATTTATCCTTAAGTAAAATGTTTAATGTAACAATCCTAGCAGAAATATGAGGAAAATCTCCAAATATTTAAGAGGATTTGGGGTTACATCAGCAGTATTTAATTTCATAGAACCATGCGGTGATTCAAACAACTCTGATGCGATTCTTCGAGCAATTTTATTTACGGAAAGGTCTACTGCATCAAAAACATTGCATTCTAAGCAGAAATACATGAGAAATATTCGAAAAAAATGGGGGATATTGAGGAAAGACATCTATATCTCAGTTTCAAGTGCTGTGCAATGGTTCAGAAACATTGTATTGATACTCAGAGCAACTTGCCATAAGTCTTGTCCTGCTTTTATCGATTGCGTTCCTCTCCGGGAAAGATACATGTGAAATAGGGTGGGACTTACTCTGCAAAATCTATCTGGAATATGATTTCCGATGTGGAAAGTGGTCGAAATAAGTGGACAGTGCAAATATGAGCGTTGGTATTCAGGGGTGGCGAAAAGGGTTTAAGTGGATTTCATGAGACAACGTAATTTCAAGTTCAAATTTGGACCTTTAGGATTCCACAATCTCCAATTTGGTCAAGAAAAATTAAGATTGAAGTTTTAAATTGATTTTTTAAATGTATCAACGGAAACTGCTCATTTTTGCGCTCCCACCAGTAGATCATTTTTACTTGGGAAATCATACTCCAAAAAGACTTTGCAAAAAACGCCCCACCCTAATATAACAGATTCAAAGAAATGGAGGAAATCGTTTTTTTTTTGAAGAATTACTCTTTTTTTATGCCATGCGGTGAACCAAACCAGCTTTATTGATACTATGGAATTTTTACACAAATCCAAGGCAAATAATTTCAAATCATAGGATAAGGATTTTCTCAAAAAAAAAGGTGGGAGAGACAGACAGAGCGGGATAAAATGAGCTCAATGTACTAATTTTCAGCATCGTGCGGTGAATGAAACCTTCGTTATACAAAACTATGAGGCCATCCATAAACTACGTGGTCGTGTTGGGGGGGGGGGGGGTTAAGGAAGTCGGTGGTGTTCGGAATCTCCCAAAAAATGACCACGTGGTATATGGACAGCCCCTATAGAGATTTCTGTAGTTTGTGACAATAATTCATCCAAATTTATCCACTCTGGGCAGCGATATTGAATTTATTCGTATTTAATCAGCATAGATATCTCCTTCATGTTGAAATCAATAGCTACATATCTTCATAACATGCAAAACTTGGGTTGAGTTTTTTCTAATTTTGGAATTTTATAATGAAATTCTCATGAAAAATGAATACGTTACTTTATATGAGATTTAACCCAACCTCAACATTCTTTATCTCTAAACAGCAAAGGTTGCCTGCTAATCGTCCTTCCCTATTCTCAAAAGGCTGCAAGGATATTCTGGTGCTGTAAATCTCGTTACAAGCAGATTCTCCAATTACCCTAATGGAAAGCTTAGATAGCCAACTTTCAAAAAAATCTTGAAAATTTTCAAACAATGTTTTTAGTTGAGGAATCTGTGCTAGACTTACGCAGTACTCATTGTTTTGTTACATTGTTACAAAAATACGACCTCAGTCATTCTTTTTTGAACTAATATGCGTGTTCATGCAAATGGCCTCTGGGAATTGCTTTGAAATTTTCACTCTGACGCAAAATCAATCAATTTTTACCTGCACCATAAAACATTTTTATCAATCAGCAATTCCGCTGATTTAATCTTCATCGAAAAAATCTTCCTCACGTGTTCCTCATACTTCACAGCCTCGTTCTCAATACACAATATCCAAAAAATCTTTCATCCCTCCATGCCGAATAACATCCCACACACACGCGGATGGATGGGTACCTACGTGTGAGGAGGCATCAAAGCCCCAGAGGCTACCCACTTTGGCGCGCGCTTTTCGTTATCAATCCAATCAATGCGTACCTACCCACACACACCTAGTCGTGTAGGTACTGGTACATCTAGAGAGCTGTGAAAATCTTCGAAGAAGAGCCTTTCAGCAGCACGCAACGTGCTTCCGGTTGTGGCGACCATACCTGCCCCATCCTCGGCAATCGTTTCCCATCGCTTCTGTGCCGAGAGTAAAGCGGGGTTCAATGGGCTGACTTCTTCAAAATTTGATGTAAAAGTTCGTCTTTCTTTAGATTTTCCATTATGGTTTCTTCCAGGTACTTTTTCAGCAGTTTCTCCGATATTTTCTAGGAGAGTTTTTAGGTGATTTTTAGTGAAAATTCGCGGGGAATTTCTAGCGTTCCTGCTGAGGAATTTCTTGAAACAATTCTTGGAAGGAAATCCAAGAGTAATGTCCAAAGGAACTCTTGTAGTATGTAATTGTAACCTGGAAAAGACCAGGATAACCTTCGGAAGAGAAAATCCTTGAGCATTCCCACTAGAGGAATAACGGGAGAATTCTAATGGAGGGATGGAACACTCTCCTGTTCTTCTTTTTCTTCTTTCTTCTTTATGGCTCCACGTCCGCACTAGGACTTGGCCTGCCTCGCTTTAACTTAGTGTTCGCTGAGCTTTTCCACAGTTATTAATTGAAGGGATTTCTTTGCCTGCCATTGCATGAATTTGTATATTCTGAGGCAAGTACAATGATACATCATGCCCAGGGAGTCGAGAAAATTTTCTCGACCGGATCGGGAATCGAACCCGCCGTCTCTGGATTGGCGATCCATAGCCTTAACCACTAGGCTAACTGGAGACCCCTCCTATAAGGAACACTCTTTTGTGAAAATCCCGAATAGAAAGCTATGTGGATAAAGGTAGCTAAAGGTTCGTCTTCCTAGAAGAATCCCTCATAAAAATCCTGAAGAAAACACCTATGAAGCTCTTAGGAAAATCCCTTACGAAACTTATACAGGTACTCAGAAGAAAAATTACCCCATGAGTGCGCATTACCCCAGGTTACCCTACACGGTTCTTTTCTTTACTGCCGCCGCCGCCTCCAGGGAAGTTTTCCCCAATCAGCGGCAAACCTTCCAAACCTCTAAAAAGCTCATTTTTTCGACATTTGCTTTTATTTGATTCACCCCGGCATTGCCGTTCGTTAGAATCGAGGCACAAACACTTTGACTTTCTTCTGCTCGCCCCCTTCCCCATCAGCTCCACATATGATTTGCTCTCATCGACGAGGAAGACGAGGTCGCTTTCTCCTCATCATCGGTGTCCTTGAAAGCCTTGAAACCAAAAAAGACCGACAGAAAGAAGACTCACACGCACGCCCATACACAACGGGATGATGATGAAAATGAGGTTATTCAAAACGTGTTTCTTCCTATTCTCTTCTCGTTTCAGGTTGGTATCGTCGAGATGGTTTGGCTTTTATTTCGGTGGGCTTTTCTTTTTCCCATGCACCGAAACCGCACGTCCCATCATAACCGGCGACCGACGGCTTCGAACCACCACAACAACATTCCGCTCTGCCCGACTTCCGACCGAGGCTAAACACGAAATACGTGATTAGGAAGCGGAAAAAGGTGTTCACCCATCTCTGGCGGCGCTACTGAACGAGAAGTGAGCGACTCGAGGACGACGATCAACTTTTGACTGCGAGGATACCGGTGCGACGGGACTAGCAATCGGAGCAGATTGAGGTCGTCGTCGTCGTCGTTGTCTCGGGGTGCTGCTAAACTATCCCCCCGCACTCGGTAGGAGCTTTTTTCCGTCCGGGTCCTGGTCTGGCAACCAAAAATTATAGCAACGCCAGCAACGGGAAAAGGTAATCTCTTAAATGGATGCCACACGGATGTGCGTTTACGGGAAATTTACGTGCGCCCCTTCGGGCTTTCCGGGCACAATTCCGGCGGCGATGAGAGAATTGTGAATCAGGGGGTCCAAAATGAACACAGTGATCTGTCCGTGTAGCACGCAAAAATGAAGACCTTTTGCATATATTTGTTCAATTCTTCAGTAATCACCTTGCGTTCCCCCCATCATCTGAGTGTTTGCATGGAGGGAGACGCATGGTTGCCTTAAGCCGCCAGCACTATCTTTGTTTCTTGTTTTTTAACGAAAAATATGCAAAAAAAATCAATTCTTGTAAAATATTCAGTTTAATTTTCAAAAATGGAGATTGCTCATGGCTCTATTCCAAAAGAAATATGAGACCACTCAGCTTCATCAACTTATAGTAATCCACAAATCCTCAAATCAATAGCTTTTTTTTAAGGTTTTCGCTGGTAACCAATGCTGCAGTCGAAACAGACAGGCAGATAATCCTAAGCATAAGGAAATCTGAACAGTTTCCTCCACGAGAAGTACCTGGAATTTTGGAAAATCCAGTACAGAAAACCTCCAAATGTTGAAATTATGCATATTTCACACCTCTGATCCGAGGGCTTTACGAGCCGCCCGAATATAATGGTCGTAATAATCTACTTCAAAGTGAGTGGTATGTCTTGTAGGTTCACGTAACTGTCCGCGATGTCAAAGTATGTTCTATCTCGAGAGATTACTGTATCAGAGCAGTCAGTGGGGTACTTTTCTTAGTGCACCTTATGAATTAGAAATCACGGCATGTTCATAGTTAACGATGGGGCTTTTCTACAAATGATCTGGAATTTTCTGGTTCTGAATCAGGTGTACAACTGATGAAAAAAAAAAACAGTTCTGTGGCTGGTACAAATAAAGTACACAAAGTTACTGAACTGAGAAATCGGGTATCATTCTCGTTGAAACTAGGTTTTCAGTTTTCTAATGACGAGTTCAGGTTTAAAATCGATTCAAACAAGTAAAAACGTGATTTGAATTTAGCATGCAAAATGGCGGCCTAGTATAAGTAACTGTTGAAGTTTCTCCCATTTCAAATGAAAGTACTACCATCTACCCCCGTTGTTTAAACGACACTCTATGCAAAGCAACGGGGTTAATTTTTAATATACTTCTAGTAACCCAATGGGCATCGGAAAAACACACTGACGGCGACCCTTTTTGCTGTTTTGTTTTGATTCTGCGTTTCGTGTCACTCCGTTCTGAGTGCAGAATGGCATTTGATCCATTTTTTTAATTTGAACGATGTGCTGATTAGAGGGGGTCAAATTAAAAAGTGTTCAGATTAGATACGATACGGTCAAACAAACGGGGGTAGACGGTACACTTTATTTTTATGAAAATGCACAGTTTGCGAGGGGTTCATCAATTTTACCCAACCAAACAAAATTTTCTTCTTTTTTTTTTCTATGTAGAGAAAAACTTGGAAAAATTAGAAATTCAAGAATTTTGTTTTTTTATTGATTTCAGGGAGAATGACAAGGGTTTAAGCTTGGTAGAATAATAGAAATATACTTCATTATCGCTTTATGAGCTGGTTATCAGGAGAGCGAGTAATGGAGCTTAACTGCCGTAATTCTGCAAAGTGACGTAAGCGCCATTCAAAATGTCGATATTTTTTGGTATATTATAAATAATATCTGGTGTAAAAATAACACTGTGGCATGCCTGCTGTATTAGAATGCAAGATCTAGTCGTAATCTATCATCTATAGAAAGAAACTTAGAGGATGAGCAAGAGTTTTATGCATAGTAACCAAAAAATGGGCCAAAACTATCAATGTCGCTTACGTCACTTTGCAGAATTACGGCAGTTAAGCTAAGGCTTTCGAATCAGGAGATAAAGTCTAAATTCCTATGTCCCATAAAAGGACGAAGAGCTTCAATGGAGTGAAATTATCTTTCTTAGCAACGTCACTCCCAACTGTTTGGTTTCACATCCATAACACACACTATATAAATCAGCTGACTAGATGTCACCGTTCTACGGTTTTGTTCAATTGTATTTAATGACGCTTCACAGAAGACCTGGTCGCTTCGTTGCGTTCAAATATTGATGTTGACAAGAAAAATTATTAAAATAGGAATAGAATATATCATTTTCCAGGATACTTCCAAGTGATGACTGTGTAAATGCAGACAAGACTAGGCTAGACATTAAGAGGGTTATCAGAACATAAGTGAAAAACGATAAAAACGCATCACTACAGTCTCCACTTTATTTTTGCAAGAAAAATATTTAAAAAAAATAACTTTTCAAATAGAAAAACTGGCAAGGATGAGCATAAAGCCTGTATCCGCAATAATCGGGACACAGAAGTACGTCAGTAGCTCTGTAATGAATCGGTAAAATTGGCCAAATAATTGACTGAGAACTCTT
The DNA here is from genome assembly GCF_035046485.1 of Aedes albopictus. NCBI lineage: Eukaryota > Metazoa > Arthropoda > Insecta > Diptera > Culicidae > Aedes > Aedes albopictus. The sequence goes on from NC_085138.1 coordinate 440,390,016, forward strand.
TTGTGTATGTTTAATATTTGTGCCAAATTTCATAAAAATCGGTGCATTACTTTCAACTGTGGATGAAAAACAAACAAACGTGGTTTTAAGCATTTTGTACAATCATGATCAATTTTCATTCGCATACTAGGCGGTATTTTTACGCTACAGTTCAAAGTTCTGTGATGGTAAGTATGAAATTTCGTCAGCAGTTATGATACTTATAGAGACACTTTCTTGCAAAATTTCATCAACTTTGATCAATTGGTTTGAAAGCTACTGGTGTTGATAGGGGTGAGTGTTGGTGAAAATTTTTCGTGTTTTTCATGTGCGATTTTTGCCTATTCATAACTTTTGAATTTATCTGCCAATTTTCATGAAATTTTCACAGAAGCTAGTTGATTATGTGTATATTATGCCTGCAAAATTTGATGACTATTGGTGTAGTACTCTCAATAGTACAATCGAAACAATAAAGGGTGCTGACTAATTGCTGTCTGAGAGGCTAAAATCACGTTCAGTCCCAATACATGTTTCGACTATAAAATTGTTGATAGTGCATCAATTTTTTTGAAATTTTGCCTATGCAACAAATGTAGATTAAGAGTTTTGTGTTCAAAATTTCAGTCATTTTCTTTGCCAAATTCAAAAGTTACAGCGCTGACAAGCAAAACTAGGGGCTGTACAAAATTCGATGGCGCACATTTTACTCTTTCGTTGCTACAACAAAAAGTACTGCACCGATTCACATGAAATTTTGTAAATGAAATGAACACATCTTAAGATGTTATTAGACAAAATTTGAGCAATCTTAATGTATCTGTTGCAGAGTTACAGCTGCATTCCTGTGTCCCGATTATTGCGGATACAGGCTTTATATGTACCTTTTAATTAAAATGAAATAACATTTGAAAGTTTTCATTTTTATGTCTCACTTTACATGTGATAAAATTCTCCATTTAATTATTAATCTCTCTACTTCCATATTAAAAGTAGAAGAGCTGCCTATATACATTTTAAAAATGAATGTTTCTTTCCTTCTTGTGAAGAAATCGCCCCATTGTTTGGAATGTGTGCGTTCAGAATACTTCTGAAATTTTCACCAAATGTTGTGTCCCCTCATAAATTTAAGAAAAGTTATCTGTGCCATTTCCTTAAATGTTTTTGCTTCACTATGTTGAGAGAAACATCTTTTTTCAAGTATGATGATTTTTTTTTCCGCTTTCCTGGAAATAGTAAAATAACTTTTCGAACCACTCTGCACTTTTACAAACACTGAGTAATAGTTTATGTAAATATTATAATTGTTGTGCCTCCAAACGTCAAAAAATCCTAACCAATGCAAAAAAATCTCTGTGCTGCGATTACTTCTAGGAATTGTACCATAAATTCCTTAAAGATATAAGAAAAATCCAGGGATTCCTTCAGAAATTTGTTCTGCGATGTCTTCAGAAATTCTTCTGGATATTTTTTTATAGAATTATTCCAGAAATTTGTTAAATAATTCCTTTACGCTTAAAAATCTATCAAGTTTTCGGAAATTCCGTCAGATATTCCAAAAATTCGCATTTTATAGAATCCTACCGGGTTGCTTCAGAAATTCTCCAACGTGGTTTATCAAATGTCCTTGAGAAAACGTTTAGAAATTCTTCGAGAAATTCCTCTAGAAATATCCCGAAAGAATACTCAAGACACAAAAAAAAAACTCCAACGATTTCTGAAAATCTTCTGCAGGTCATCTATGAGCATCTGCTATTCCTGATTCTAAGAATTTTTTAAGAATTATTCTAGAGATTTCTTTAGACCATCCATAGAATCATTCATGAATTCCTATAAAGTTTCGTAAAGATTAAAAACTGAATAAATAAGAACCCTTTTATAAATTCTTTCACGCCTTCTTTAAGAAAGTCCTCCAGGGATTTCTTTTATTCCACGGATTCCTTTGGAAAGATCCCCAGGGATCCTCCTGAAGGAATCAGGGATAATATTTCTCTATTATTACGATTTTCACCCTTAGGCTGATTGATCTTCGCATTTATAATTTCTTACAAAGATTGTTCTGGAAATTATTTCAGCCAGCGATTTTTTTTTTGAGAAAATATTTTTTCAGGAATTCTTTCCTCGGAAATTCATCTAGAGATTTTATTGGAAACAATTGCAGTAATGTCCTTCATGAATTACTTCATCCAGCAAACTCAGCAAGAACCACTTCGTGCAATATTATATTCAGTGATTGTAGCAGCAATTCCTTCAAAGATTCCTGCAGAGATTCATACATAGATTATTTCAGGTATTCCTGTAGTATGGTTTCATATATTTTTTAGAAATTTCACAAGCATTTCCTCCAAAGGTACCGATTGTATTTATTTCCACGGATGAGGAAGTCCTACGAATTTTGCACTGTAATTTCATTTGAAATTTCTTGAGAGCTTTTTCGGATTCCTCCAGATTTTTAAATAAAATCCTCCTGGTACCCTTTTGAAAGATTTCTTAAGGATTTTTTCCTAAGTTTCTCAATAAATTATTTTGGAGTTCCACCAAGCGTTTCCCACGAAGTTTCTTTTAATATCTCATTAGATATTTCGTCTGAAATGCTTACTGAGATTCCTTTAGAAATTTCCATGGGATTCTTTTTAAAATTCCTCCAAGCGTTTTACTGGAGTAAGATAGAAGATTTCTTCAAAAATTCCTTCACATACTCTTTTATAGAATTACTTTCTATGGATTCGTTTTGAAATTCACCAGGAATTTGTTCCGAGATGTCTCCAGGAACTCTTATAGAATTTTGAAAATTAAAAAAAAAAGTTCAGTTATAGTTTTTTTTTAAACTGCTTTCTTGATTTTTTCCATTAAATTCCCCTTTAAAAAATCCTGCGGGAGAGTTTCACTAGGAATTCTTTGAGAAATTTCTTCAGGTATTAATGCACAATATGGGTTCTTTTTCCATCGTCGATGCCTCTAGAGATTTTTTTTATATTTTTTTTAACATCCCAAGTAACCACGGTGCTGAAGCCTTATTGCATGCAGATATACGGTGTACTTAGAGCAATCATTACTTTACATGCAAACTTAAAGTTGATTTAAAGTGGAAATGGGCAATTATGCGACTGCTTCAAGATTATACCAGTATAATCTTAATTTTATTCTATAATTGCCCACTTCCACTTTAAATCAACCTTAAGTTTGCATGTAAAGTAATGATTGCACTAAATACACCGTATATCTGCATGCAATAAGGCTTCAGCAACGCCAGCAACGGGAAAAGGTAATCTCTTAAATGGATGCCACACGGATGTGCGTTTACGGGAAATTTACGTGCGCCCCTTCGGGCTTTCCGGGCACAATTCCGGCGGCGATGAGCGAATTGTGAATCAGGGGGTCCAAAATGAACACACAGTGATCTCTCCGAGTAGGATGTTAAACATTATCGCGAAAATGGAGACCCTTTGAATATATTTGTGTAATTCTGTAATAATTACCAAGCGTACTCATCACCTGAGTGTTTGTATGGAGACGCATGGTTGCTGACAGTTTTTTTGAATAGTCAATAAAAGCCACTATTACTTTGAAGAATTATTTTGAAAACATGCAAAAAATTAACTCCATTTGATGTTATAGACCAGGAGCATTCTTGTTAAATGCCATAATTTTCAAAACCACAAATTGCCCATTTTTAAAAGAATATGTATTCTGTTCTATCAACCTATAGAAATCCAAAAATAATCACCAAGTCACATATCCGTCGATCAATAATCTCACTGGAGAGCGTGATATCCCCAATCTTCGCAATACTGAAATCTTAAAGGTAAATAAAATTTGTGACATATCACAGCACTGAAGGCTGCTTATCTGGCTGAATAATTGTGAGCTATTTTTGGCAGTTAACCAATTATTTATTTGTACAGACTCGAAGACACTCCCAACTCAAGAAATTCTGAATAATTTCCTTTACGAGAACGATAGAAAATCCAGTCCTAAAAATCTCAAAATGTAAATTTATCTCACCTCTGATCTAAGTACTTCACGAGCCGCCCTATTATGGTGTTCGTTATAATCTACTTCAAAGTGAGTGGTAGGTCTTGTAGACTAAGGTCACAGTCCACGATGTCGAAGTATGTTGCAAATCGGGAGTTTACTGTATCAGAGCAGTGGGGTACTTTCCTTGGTGCACCTTATGAATTAGAAATCACGGCTCGTTCATGGTTAATGGAGGGGATCTTCTACATATCATCTTTAAAAAGACACTACACCGTCTTCAGCCAGAGGCTGTACAGACTGAACATTACATACACAAGACAACGGACAACACACATTACAATCTTAGGCTCTGAAACAGGTGTACATTGAAACGGATAAAAAAGATAACAGTTCTGCACAGTTCGGTACTAATAAAATGCACAAAGTAACTGAACAGAGGAATCGAGGGTTATTCTCGTTACAACTAGGCTTTCACCCAGACAACCTGGTATCGTATACACGCAATACATCATATACATACATACATACTATTTGAAGTAACTACACCTTGCATACAGCATGTACAGCGAAGGATACTGATTTTTGAATATCAGTATGCTTTGCGCAACTACAACAAGAACTGAATCGCAGTGATCAGTTGACCCAACGACCATTCGGACCAATGATCGTTCGGCTTAATGACAATCCAGCTCAATGGCTTTCGGCCAAATGGCCTTCGCCGGCCTGTCTGATACCATGATATAAATATGTACTACACTTCTACACTGAAAACCTCTGTTCATGCATGTTATTCTTATGCACGTTTAAGATCTTATCAGAACCTTCTGCACAATGGAAATACAAAAATGACAAAGTTATGGCAACGGTAGCAGGAAGGCGGTAATAGAAGAAAGCAAAGGTCTGCAGATTCAGTGGGTCTCATGGGATTTCAGGTTCAGGATTTCAGTTCCAGAGGGATTCAGAGGGGTTCTAAAGAAGTTTCAGGGATGCCTAAGGGTTTCTCTGGGGTGCTACGGGGGATCTCATGGGGTTTCTTGGTGTACCTGGAGATCTCAGGAGCGTTCAAGGAGTCTCAAGGGGTACCTGGAGATCTGGGGGGCATACCAGGGGATTTCAGGGGGTTTCAATGGGTCTCAGGGAGTTTCAAACGGGTTCATGTAATGCTATAAAATGTCCCGGAAATCTGTAGTGGCTATCCTTGTAGTGGCCGAAAAGGCTACTGATCCCTCCCCTGAATCACCCTTTAAACCTTTTAAATGCCCCTGAAACAACCGCAATTTTACATGCCCTTTGAATCCCCATAATCCCTTTGAAATACTCCTGAACCCCCTTGAAATGCCTTTAAAATATTCCAGAGTCCCTGAAATTCGCTGGAATGTCTTGGAACACCCCTGAAACCCTTGAAAATGAAAATGAAACGAAAAAAAGGCTCTCAATACTCGAGACTCCTTAAAATGCCCGTGAAATGTCATAAATTGCCGTTGTAACCTCCATAATTGCGTTAGAATGCCCTTGAAGCTTTCCTAAAACTACTCTCTATCTACATAGGTCTTAGGGGCCGTCCATATACCACGTGGACAGAAAATTCATGGTTTTAACCCCCTCCCCCCTCCCCGTGGACAAGCGTGGACTTTTCATTGACTCCCTCCCCCCTCCCTCAATGTCCACGTGGACGTCCTAAAAAAAGATTTTTTTTATATTTCTAAAATAAATGAAAAAAGTGATTTTGAATTTTTTTATTAATATTTTTTTTGAGTAAACAATGTCTTAAATCTAGCATAACATGTGAAAAGGGCCTAAAGGCTTTTTGTAAACAAACATGTCACTGTAGGGGTCATCTTGATCCACCCACGCGCATCAACACGCTTATCAGAAAGAGTAATCTTCGGGGTATCTGTTAAGTGTGTTGTTGTCCGTGGGTGGATCAAGATGAGTCCTACAGCAACCGAAACATGTTTGTTTACAAAAAGCCTTTAGGCCCTTTTCACATGTTACGCTAGAAATATAATTGAAAACTTTATAAAATTCTATAACTTTACATAGAATACAAACAAGTACATAGCACAAAATAGGAAATTTTTAGAATGTTTGTTCAATCTATGATTGTCTGATTGTTTTGTTGAGATAAGGTAATTTTAAATCTTAGATTGTTGTTGAGATAAGATTATATGGAGATAGCTTTCGACTGAGGAATCTGGAAACCTGGGACGATTTTCGGCTTGGCAGTCGCAATTTTTAAAATATTGTTTTAGACGGATTATGCTTTCACAAAGCTTTTCAGAACGAAAGCGATTAACACTTCTAATTCCCTGAAGAAGATGTAATAAACATCGAAACGTCGGCTGAAGGAGAATATCTGATCGTTTGATTGCAATTGCGACTGCCAAGCCGAAAATCGTCCCAGGTTTCCAGATAAGATTATATTTCTTAGATTCTTACAAAAAAAAAACAAGATTTACAGAAACTTGATTGTATTTCTGAGGTTTAGACTTTAATATCCATTAGACACATCTTGAATTTAAAAAAAACCTACATAAAAAAGTTTTTGGGATAAGTTTGCAAATCCCTACATGTATTTTGAAACTTTAAAGTAGTTTAAAAATTTGATAAGAAACTTCAAAAAAATCATACAGAACTACAATGAAATTTTTCTGACTGAAACACCAACATTTGCATGGTCCACATTCCGTTTTTAATCTCCAGAATATTCCTCGAAAACTAAATAATTACAAATTCTGATAATTTAAAACAAATTGTAGTCTGTGAATCGATACCATGTTTTTTTTTACTTGAAGAAGTAACTTACAACCAAAAGAGAATGTATAATAAAATAAAATGAATGAAAGTCCTGTTGAAGAAAATCTTATCAATAATGCAACATTATTTGTTTCGTTTGTAGATTCTTGTTTCCTAATTTATATGTCAATGTTGTCCACGTGGACATTTGACGAACCCCCACACCCCTCTCCGTGGACAAGCGTGGACTTTTTGCTAACCCCCTCCCCCCTACAAGCTGTTCACGGGGTATATGGACGGCCCCTTAGCCGTGTCGAAAGACAAACAGCAAAGAGAAAATAACTACTCTCTAATGCCACTACGAATTGTTGAAGCGTCCCTGAAATGCCATCAAAAGCCCATGAAACCATCCGAAACGCCCTTAAAACGTTCCTTAAAACCCCTGAAACCCTATTCAAACATTCCTTAAATACCTTGGTACCAGGCCCGTGCACAGAAGTGGCGCCAAGGGAGGGGTTTTTCCCAATTTTGGCAAAAGGCGGAGGGGCGCTTAGTGTATGAAGCGTGGGTAATGGGGAGGGTTTAACCCCCAAAACCCCCCCCTTGTGCACGGGCTTGCTTGGTACGCTCCTGCGAGCCCCGTAACCTAATTGAAACGCAGCTGAAACCGCTTGGGCGCTATCCATAAACTACGTAGACTCATTTAGAGCCATCTCAGACTCCCCCTCACCCTCCGTAGACTTTTGTTCATACAAAATTTTCGAAATTTGTATGGAGCGCAGACTTTGACTTTGGATATTGGGACTCCTTCCAGGGATTCCGTCAGAAATTCCTCCAAATAAAAAAGAATAATCAAGAATTCTTTCATAAAATCGTCCCGGAATTTCTTCACAAATTTATTCAAGGGATACCGCACTAATTCCCCCAGAAATTCCTTCACGGAATTCAATTTCTTATTAAAAAATTTTCAAATGTTTCACTAGATTATTTTGGAGAGTCCTACATTAATTGCTTCATAAAATTCTCCATGAATTTCTTCAGAAATTTCTTGAGAGATCCCTCAGAAATTTTATCGAATGATTAATTTTGAGAATCATCCATGAATAATCTCAGAAATTCATTTTTTCATGGTTTTTTGAGAGATTATCCCAGAAATTAATTTGAGAACTCATTTATAAATATTTTGATTGGTTCAGAAAGAGTTTCAGCGATACCTCAAGAAAATCAAACGAAATTTTTCCCTCAAAAAATTTTCCAGGGATTCTTTTTATAGATTTCTCTGGAGGTTCCTTATCTTTATGAGATTCCTCCATATTTTTTTTTATCTGTATTAACGAAATTTTTAGCCCTAGGCTAGTTCATCTCGGGACCCACGCTTTACTTCCCTTCCGAAGGAAGAACCCACATTTTTTGTCGGGATTGGGATTCGATCCCAGGTCCTCGGCGTGACTCCATAAATTTGTCGTAGGATTCCTTTAAGAAATCTTCTATGAATTTCATCCAAAATTGTTTCAGAAATTACTCCAGTAAGTCGGGTTTGGAATCTAAGAAGGTGGTTTCTTCAATACTTTTTTATTTAAGAAATTTCTCCAGCGCTCAGTCCAGATTATTTCCTAAAGATTTTATTTTCAGAACATTCTCCAAATATCCTTTTAAGTGGATTTCCATGTTTTTTTTTTCTGAAACTCCACCAAGGATTGCTTTAGAAGTTCTTTTAAGCATTCGTTTACAAAATTCCTCAGAAATTTTACGGAGATTCCTTCACATTTTTAAAATTTTGAAGATTCCTACATACATTCTTGCAGTGGTTTCTTCGGGAACTTCGAAGGATCACTTCAGAAGTTCGTCAGGAATTGCTCTACCGATACCTTTAAAAATTCCCACAGGTATGTGAACAGGAATTTCTTCAAGGATTCATCCAGAAAATCTTCCAGAAATCTGTCCAAAGATTTTTACATGACTACCCAAGCAACACACATGTTATAATAGAGTAACGACAGCGCAAGTTTTGGTTGTATAGAAGTTTATTTTACGTAATTCTAACATTGTGTTGAAATAACGTAAAATAAACTTTTAAACAACCAAAACTTGCGCTGTCGTAACTTTTATATAACATGTGTGTTACTTGGGTACTTTCAGTGATTCGGGCAAAAAATCCTCCACAGATATCTACAGGAGTTCATACAGTGTATCCTTCAGGATTTCTTACGGATATTTCTGTAAGTATTTCACTAGAAATTAATCCGGCCTTTCCTCCGAGAATAACTTCAAGAACTTCTCCAAGGATACTTTAAAAGATTAATTTATTCATATTTCCTAGGGAATTCTTCTGGAATTTCTTTGAAAACATCTTTCCAGATTTGTTTCTCTGAATCCTTACAGAAGCTTACCTATTATTTGTTTTAAAATACCACCACAGGTTGCTTCAGGATTACTTCCAGAAAATCCTCCATAAATTTTATTGAAATATTTCTCCAGGATTTTTTTAAATATTCTTCAAAGATTTTTTCTTGAAATTCGGTTTTCCGACGAATTACGAGCCAAGAAGTTTTTAAGAATTTCTTAAGATCATCCTCTAGAGATTCATGCAAGAGTAGGGTCTGGGACCATTTGGGCAGGAGCACCTATTTTGGGCACTTGCTGCTGTAACTCAGTCAATTTCAAACCGTTTGACTAGAATTTCTGCACATGGCTAGATACTGTGCGTATCTGATCGTGTCTCAAAAATCAAGTTGATTAGTTCAAAATTGACTGAGTTATAGCAGCAAGTGCCCAAAATAGGTGCTCCTGCCCAAATGATCCCAGACCCTACTTCCTAAGATTCCACAAGGATTCTACCTAAGATTTCGTCAGAAATTCCCTCAGATTCCTTTCAGATATTTCCGTTTGGATTCCTTCTGAACATTGGCGGAGCCAGCATTTTCTTTCTTCTTACTCACTCTCCTAAACGTACACGAGAAAGAGAAAGATGGAAGAGGAGGCAGCTTACCCCCTCTTTCATCTCGCTCTTTCGCTTGCATGTTTGTGAGAGTGAGCAAGAAAAAAGAAAAAGCTGGCTCCGCTAATGCTTCTGAAATTCCTTCAGGAATTCCTTCTAAAATATCTCCAGAGACTTCCTTGAAGTTTTGGGGATTTAAAAAAAAATCAGCAAGGAATTTCTTTATAAGCTTATTCATAGAATTTTCTAGAAACTTCTCTGAAGATTTCTTACAACGTCGTAAAGCCCTTCCCTTGGAAATTCTTAAGTGGTTCCTCCAAACATTCCTTGAGAAACTCCGTCCTGGATTTTGTGGTTCCGTCCGAAATATATCCTGGGACTCCTTCAGAGACTCCTACTGGAATCGTTAAAAATATTCGTACAGGAATTTTTCAGAAGTTCTTCCAGAAAATGCATAAAAGTATTTGGAGCAATCCTTGAGAGAAACTATGAAGGAATTTCTAAAGAAATAACTCGATGATAGTCTGGAGGAATATCTTGAAAAAGCTTCGGGTGATACCTCTGGAGATTCTCAGAAGAAATTCTTTTACATTTCTTGCGGGATTCATGGACAAAATTTCTGAAGCAATTTCTGAAGCTATCTCTGGAGAATTCCTGCCTGCGAGAACACATGAAAGACAATCTCTGACAAATGTCTGACAAATGTCTGCAAAAATCTCTGCATAAATTGCAGACAAAGATACTTGAAAGAACTACTGGAAATATCTCTGGTGGAATTCATAAAATAATTTCTTATACAATTACCGAAAGGATTACCACGCAAAATTTCAGAAGGAAATCCTTCAGAGACAAAAAAATCCTTGAGGAATGTTTTTGAGAACCACCACGAAATATATATATTATTTTTTAAGAAGCTCTGAAAAAAAATCTTGGAAAAACTGTAGAACCCTTTGCAGGTTTCATTCATGGAAGAATAGAGTGACTTTTGCTGGAATTACTGAGAGAATCTTTGGAGAAGTTTTTGAAGCATCACCTGAAAAAATCTGAAAAAAAAAACCTGAAGAGAGGTCTTAATGAATCCTTAACAATCCCTGGTGGAATACCTGGAGAAACTTCTAGAGAAACCCCTGGAGAAAGATTTAGAAGAATCTTTTAAGAGCTTTAAAGAGACGTTTCTAAATATATGTCTAAAATATCCCCTGATTATATGCAGGAACCTGTGAGGAAATTCCAACAATAATTGTTGAAAGAGCTGCTGAGAAAATGTTTGAAATCTTTAAGGAAACACATGGAGGAATTTCTTAAATAATCCGTTGAAGAATTTCTTGCAAAATTTCCAGAAGAATTCCTAGAATTTCCGAAGAAGAACTCCTGGAGCAATTCCTGAAGCAAATATTTGTTCCTTTTATCCTAAATGATACTGTATTGTAATTGGATTCCATAACTTTGAAAATCAACAATTAAAACAATATTTGCAGAAATACATACACGAACATCTTTGGCAATCCTTTTTTTTAAGAATATCTGAAGGAATTACAAAACGTATGTCTGAAAAAACTAATCGTTGAAAGTTTCAAGTGGATTTTTTGAGAAATTTTTGGAAAAAATATATCTTGAAGAAGCAAACTCCTGGAGAATTTTCTGTAAGAATCTATGGATAATTTTCCAAAGAAATACATAAACACTTGACAGTAATGTATTTTAAAAGGATACTTGAAGAATCTTTGGAGAAATTTTTACTACAATCATTCTACAAAATGCTGTAAAATAATCTTTCTACAAAGTTTCGGAAAAAAAAGATGAATCCTGAAAGAATCTCTATTTCTGGCGGTGTCGTTGGAGGTAAATAATGAATTCAATAGGTCAAACCGTACTGAATTCATTATTATTATTATTATCGAAATTATGTCTTATCTTAAATTTGATTTTTAACCAATCACATGGTAATTATGTATGGAAAAGTTATAATTATATAGACAAAGCTTGGTTGATTCTTCTAAGACGAAGACACTTTCCAACAAATTACTTAACATGATAGAAAAATGTATTTGATTCCAACGAAAACAATCTCACTTACTGATTCTCGCTCAATCTCATATGAAGTCAAGCTTGGAAAATCTTCCAATCTCAGCCAACCCTCTTCTGACAGAACAGGAAAAAATCTACACACCATTTAGAAAAGGGACCAAACAACATCGACGTCGAAATGACACGTTCACATACACAACAGAAATCACACCTGTCCTGAGGATTTTCTTGCCATATATTCCTTCGGTGCACAATCGTCACCATCGTATTATGACTGCGTGTGTTTCTCGAAATTGGGTTTTCGATTTCCGCTCCCCATCAACCTGCTGTTGTGATTTTTCGTTTCTATATAGACCAAAGCTTCACATTTCGTCCGGGGTCACCCTCAAACAAGCACAACCAGTAGAGAACCATTCGGACATAGGCCGATCTCTCTACTAAGTTAATCCACCTGCAAAATGGATTCCGGTCATCGTTCCAACCTGATGCGGACAAATAGGCTGCCGTGTGCAGCATAGTTGTCCCATATTAATAGGGATTCCCAACATGGGAACATGGGACAACTATGCTGCCCACGGTAGTAGGTGCGTTCTATTTTCTATATGAAGCTGATTTTTTTTTTACATTTCCGTTTTCCTGAAGTATCCCAAACGGCTCCGACCGGTCTTATCGCATGGCTTTTATCAGGCCATTTAAACCAAATGAGATGAGAATTTCTGGACGTCACGTGATTTCGTTTGTCTTGAGAACTGTTAGACATTCAGTGGGGATCAAATACACATTTTCTTAGATTATCAGGACATTGAATTTTCCAACCATCACGCATTAATGGCAAATTCAAATGAAATGCATCCCAGTTGGCTGGTAAATTGAGCCACTAACTGTATCCACGACCAACTCAATTCAGGTTCAAAGACGACTCCAAAGACGCTCAACTGTTTGGCAAAAATCACTCTATCTCGTATACAGTACACATGTCCATACCTGTGCAGTTTTATTGCACATACCACTCAGGCTCCGAAGACCGAAAGACCGGCACATTTCCAACCACCACCGACTGTACGTCGTTCAAGTCTCAGCAAATTGAACGAATAAAAGGTGAACATTCGGCCTAGGTAGGTACCTGCTGAAAGAGGTAGGAATCTTTCGACCCACTGACTCTACTTTGTCGACATTCTTTTACTTTGTACGACCGTTCTCTGCGCCATCCAAGCAAGCCAGCAGCCGCACAGCCATGTCATATCCAACACGGACAAAAAAAAAAAAAACGACGACGAAAAGTCATGGCAAGGTTGGTTGCCTCCCGGGTTGCTCGGATTGCTTCTTCGTCTGCTCCACGCTACATATGCTAAATATAATCGAATTTTCTCACATATTAATGCGTTTGCGTTTTTCCTCTTTCCCCGAATTATGATCGGTTACCGGCGAGGCGCGGCCGATGTTTGGCATGCCGGAAATGATGCAAACATCGTCGTTCCTTTTAGAATCCAGGGTTGAAAAGTTCGACGACGATGGGTAGCATCAATTATGGTTCCTGACGACAAACGTTACGAAAGAAAAAAAAAACTCCACTTTTGCATGATATTTTCACCCTACAACTTGAACATGAAATGGCTTGAGATGACTGGGAGCCGATGGGAAGGGGACAGGTAAATCCACAAAAAGATTAAACTTAAATTCAAACGTATTTAAAAGAGTCTAGAAAGGACGACGGCATGAATGTCGAAAAGGTGTTCACGAAAAATAATTTAAATTTTTCTAATTTTCTAGGTTTTCTATTTTTTTTATTTTATTATTATTCAAAATTTTCAAAATTTTCTAAACCTTTTAAATTTTTTTTAACTTTCTATATTTTCTAAATTTTCTAAATTTTCTAAATTTTCTAAATTTTCTAAATTTTCTAAATTTTCTAAATTTTCTAAATTTTCTAAATTTTCTAAATTTTCTAAATTTTCTAAATTTTCTAAATTTTCTAAATTTTCTAAATTTTCTAAATTTTCTAAATTTTCTAAATTTTCTAAATTTTCTAAATTTTCTAAATTTTCTAAATTTTCTAAATTTTCTAAATTTTCTAAATTTTCTAAATTTTCTAAATTTTCTAAATTTTCTAAATTTTCTAAATTTTCTAAATTTTCTAAATTTTCTAAATTTTCTAAATTTTCTAAATTTTCTAAATTTCCTAAATTTTCTAAATTTTCTAAATTTTCTAAATTTTCTAAATTTTCTAAATTTTCTAAATTTTCTAAATTTTCTAAATTTTCTAAATTTTCTAAATTTTCTAAATTTTCTAAATTTTCTAAATTTTCTAAATTTTCTAAATTTTCTAAATTTTCTAAATTTTCTAAATTTTCTAAATTTTCTAAATTTTCTAAATTTTCTAAATTTTCTAAATTTTCTAAATTTTCTAAATTTTCTAAATTTTCTAAATTTTCTAAATTTTCTAAATTTTCTAAATTTTCTAAATTTTCTAAATTTTCTAAATTTTCTAAATTTTCTAAATTTTCTAAATTTTCTAAATTTTCTAAATTTTCTAAATTTTCTAAATTTTCTAAATTTTCTAAATTTTCTAAATTTTCTAAATTTTCTAAATTTTCTAAATTTTCTAAATTTTCTAAATTTTCTAAATTTTCTAAATTTTCTAAATTTTCTAAATTTTCTAAATTTTCTAAATTTTCTAAATTTTCTAAATTTTCTAAATTTTCTAAATTTTCTAAATTTTCTAAATTTTCTAAATTTTCTAAATTTTCTAAATTTTCTAAATTTTCTAAATTTTCTAAATTTTCTAAATTTTCTAAATTTTCTAAATTTTCTAAATTTTCTAAATTTTCTAAATTTTCTAAATTTTCTAAATTTTCTAAATTTTCTAAATTTTCTAAATTTTCTAAATTTTCTAAATTTTCTAAATTTTCTAAATTTTCTAAATTTTCTAAATTTTCTAAATTTTCTAAATTTTCTAAATTTTCTAAATTTTCTAAATTTTCTAAATTTTCTAAATTTTCTAAATTTTCTAAATTTTCTAAATTTTCTAAATTTTCTAAATTTTCTAAATTTTCTAAATTTTCTAAATTTTCTAAATTTTCTAAATTTTCTAAATTTTCTAAATTTTCTAAATTTTCTAAATTTTCTAAATTTTCTAAATTTTCTAAATTTTCTAAATTTTCTAAATTTTCTAAATTTTCTAAATTTTCTAAATTTTCTAAATTTTCTAAATTTTCTAAATTTTCTAAATTTTCTAAATTTTCTAAATTTTCTAAATTTTCTAAATTTTCTAAATTTTCTAAATTTTCTAAATTTTCTAAATTTTCTAAATTTTCTGAATTTTTTAAATTTTCTAAATTTTCTAAATTTTCTAAATTTTCTAAATTTTCTAAATTTTCTAAATTTTCTAAATTGTCTAAATTTTCTAAATTTTCTAAATTTTCTAAATTTTCTAAATTTTCTAAATTTTCTAAATTTTCTAAATTTTCTAAATTTTCTAAATTTTCTAAATTTTCTAAATTTTCTAAATTTTCTAAATTTTCTAAATTTTCTTAATATTCTAAATTTTTTAAATTATCTAAATTTACTAAATTATCTAATGCTGTGAAATAGTGTTATTGTCTGGTTCCGTGAAATGCTATTTCTTTTCGTTACCACCCCTTGAAGTTAGGCACCATCAAAAGACGAAAAGACGACGATTGGCGAAAAACGTGTGTTCTGGCAGACTCGCTCCGCTGCTGCTGTGGTGCCTTGAAGGACGAAATGATCCCAAGCGATGCGGGAGTCCTTTTCCGTCTTTGTCGTCGTCGTCCTGGTTTTGGGTACGACAACGAAGCATACGACGACGACAATGGTTTGGAGTGGAATGGAGCAGGTTGACAGGGCAGGGGATCCGAATGGAATTGTACAACTCCCTGACAGGCAGCAACATAGCGCCGGGCAGCGGTGGGTGTGGGTGGCACTTTGAACCTGGGGAACCCCAGGAGCGGACCGGAGGAAGCAGCTCGATGGAATTCGAGAAAAGAGAGTGAAAAGTAAAATAACGATCCATGTGTGAAACGCTCCAACGGTTCCCACTGGCTGATGGTAGCAGCAGCTGGTTCTGCTGTTAGTGCTGTTGGAACAGGTACCAACCTACCAAATCCACCCCCGAAGAACGAAACCTGCATTTTATAGACCTGGGGTTACCATTTGAAGTTGGATTTTATTGTGCTTATATTGAAGAAAGTATTTTTCTTGCGTTCGTTCAGTTTCATCTCGTCGTTTTTTTTTTTTCATTCCAACGGAGCCGACGTTGTCCTGGGCCACATGGGTGTCCCATTTCTCCCGGACCCGGACCCTGGTTGAGCGTTGAGCCCAGGGAAAATGTTAATTCAAGTGGCGGTTGGTTTTTGTCGGTAATAATTTAACATTGGGTTACCTAATTGAGGTAATGTTTGAGAGGGATTGATTCGACAGGGATATGTGAGGGTGCCGAGATGGAGTTTCGATAATTGGGACAGTATTTTGTGCGTTGGGAAAGGGAAGGTGAATAGTTTATTATTTCCCAGCAAAGTTTAAAATAGTTGAAATTTTGGGTTGAAAGAGGGTTTTCATTTCATACAAACATATTTAATGAAATTCCAGAAGAGATTTGGAGATTTTTTCAGAAATTCCTCTGAGGTTTTCATTTAAGAAATGATTGATAAATTTTTTTTTTCAAAGGTTCTTTCAGGTATTACTTTATATATTCAGGGGTTCTCTAATAAGTCACTTATTTGGCAAGAAAATTCTCAAAAGATTCTTCTAGACGTCCATCAAGGATTTCTTCGAAGTGTCTCTAGGTATTCTTCCAGTAGGGATTGTTTATAATTTATCCAGATCTTTCTGAAAACTTACAGAAGATTCTCCAGTTCATTCAGGTACAAATCTTTCAGAGATTCCGTCAATTTTTTTCAGAAATTTCTTCAGTGGTTCTTTACAGAATTTTTCCAGGATTTTTTTTTGATTCAGTATTTCTTTACAGAATTTTTGTCAGGTAGTAATTTGGAGATTTTGTGTACTGATCTCTTCGGTTATTTAATTACACATCATTAAAAAAAAATCTCCAGAGGTATCTCCCGGACATAAAAAATATCCTCAAAAAATAATTGAGGAATTTCTTTAAGAATTCCAACATTCCAACTTTGTTTCCAATCCCCCAAAAATTTCTAAAGCAATTTTTTCTTGGAATTACATTTGGAGTTCCTCCAGAGTTTTCCCATGATATTTTCCTAAGAATTAAGAAGGTGGTATTATCTCATCAGACCCGTGCACCGAAAAGGCGACAAGGGAGAGGTTTTTCCTAACTTTGCCAAAGGGCGGAAGGGCGACCCTGTATGAAACATCGGTAATAGGAGGGGTTTAACCCCCAAAACCCCACCCTAGTGCACGGGCTTGTCTCTGCATATATCCAGAAATTCCTCGAGAGATAACTTTAGAAATTATTTCAGGGAATATCCAAAAGTATCACCAGGTGTTTGAGGGATTCCTTTAAGTATTCTTCCAACATTTTTTTGGAAAAAAAAAATCTAGAAAAACTCTAGGAGGAATATCTGTAACAATTCCTGTATGAATCTCAAAAGGAAAACCAGTAGATATTTCCGATGAAGGAACAAACTTAAAAAAAAAATCTGTAGTAGTTTCTGCAGGAATTTCGCAAGGAGTTCTTGGAGGAACTCTTGGAAGAATAACCGAAGAAATCTCTGTAGGATTGTTGAAAACAAGGTAAATTTCCAAATCTCCAAGAAAAAAACTTTGAAGAAGCCTAAAATCCTAAAACTCTCTGGAGATATTTTCGAAGGAATCCAAGCAGGAACTTTTTGGAAAATCCCCAAAAGAATACCTGAAATAACCTACTGTATAATCCCTGCAGAAATAACTATCGGGAAGTACTCTTGATTGAATCGTTAGACAAATATTTGAAGAAAATCTTGAAGGAATCCCTAACGGGATTTCTGTAGAACTTCCAGGAGAATTTTTACCAAAATTTGCTGGTGGGATCCTTACAAACCTGCTGAAATCGTTTATTAATATATTTTGAGAATTTTCTGAAAGCATTCCTAGAGCAATCTGTGTACTTTTTTTTTTAAGGAGCTCCTGCAGAAACGCCTAGATAGGCTTCTGTGAAGATTCCTCAAAAACACTATTGAGATGTTTTAAATGAATTCCTGTAGCAATTTATAGGTAATATTTCTGGATAATTTCCTTGAGAAATTCAAGGATAAATTATTAGGGTTATCCTCAGTGGAAATGTCGGAGGAATATCTGGAAAAATACTTGGAGGAATTTCTGGAGGAAATCCTGAAGGAATATCTGTATCAACTCCTGCAGGAATATCTCAAGGAGTTTCTGCCTGAGTCACTAAAAGTTAAAATGCAAGAATCTCTGGAGAATTTCCTGGAGGAGTTTCTAGATGCTTCCCAGGAGAAATTTCTTATCAGATTCCCGCCTGAATTTCCCTCTAGAGAAACTCCTGAACAAATCTCTGGTGTATGCCGGGGCCCGTGGCGTAGTTGGTCACACGTTCGCTTCATATGCGGATGGTCATGGGTTTGATTCCCAGCCCCGGCACTTGCAATTTTTCGTCAGTTGCTCTTCACCGAGAGTGGCTGATACTGACCCTCTTCTGAGCCCCATGGCTCAAACAGACCCGGATACCTGTACATCGGCGAACTGCTACTCATAATGGACCCCCAATCGGACTGGAAAGGAACAACGGCCACCTACCATCCTTGTGCTCATCATTCTACCATGTAGAGTAGAGAAGTGAAAGCAGCAAAAAAAAAGGCAAGCAGTTCGATAAAGTATAATAGAATACATCTAGGCTCTGTACAATACTGTAGGTACAGCTGTCAATTGAAATCGCTCACGTAGTGCCCTAGTGCAGTGCTTCCCAAACTGTGCGCCGCGGCGCCCTGGTGCGCCGCGAACCTTTCCCAGGTGCGCCGCAGGATTTTGGCTTTTGTGACGAAACAAAAAAAAAAATCTTTATTTGTATTGCGGAACACCTTTATTTTTTTTATTAGTAAAACTAGTGTCGCTCAAACTTTTTTTTTTATCTTTCCTGACTCTTTGATTGTTCCATAGGATTTCTGGTAACCTTTTTAAACATATCAATTAAAACTACATTTAAAAATAAAGTTTTTGAAATTGTTTTTGAAATTCTTAAGCTTCAGCTTAGCTTTTGATTTTACTATAACTTGTCCAAAGTTTTTAATATCAAGAACATTATTTACGTTCTTTTCAGAATAATTACAAGGTCTTCGGAACAGCTTAGCGGCATGCAGGTTTGCCGATCTGGTAGTGTGAAGAGCTAGCTTTGACCTTTTTGAACCGGGCTGTTTCATCAGTACTGCCGCAATTTCGCTGAACTCGAATAAGTTTGTTATGCTCGGTTTCATAAATGGCCAATCCAGTCCCAAAGGGTTAAGTTGAAATTTATGAAAATAAGTTCAATCAAAGCCCACGTGGCAGGTCATTACAATCTATTCATGTGTCCCAGATTGCCTAAATTTTCTAAAATATATAAAAGTGTTGCTTTGCAATTTCCGCAAAAAGTTGGAGCTTTGGTCAAGTTCTGTGTAGTCATTTTCATTCAATAAGAATTCTTCAATTATTGCAAACGCTTTAGAATTGTTGGCTGAATTGTTGAAATTCAGCAGCTTGTTTTACCTTTACATCTGAATTCACTTCTTATTTTTAAAACTTCTATGATGAAATCAACATGATTTTTGGAATCTTACAAATATTTAAACTATCTTTGAGAAAATAATTTAAAAAAATAGTTAGTTTTCCAAAAATTGAATTCTAGAAACATGATATTAGAGAAGTGTTTCACGATTTTGTCTTGCACAGTGAAAGATGCCCAAAATTAAAAAAAAAAAACTCTGTTAAAAACTTTGGTGCGCCCAAGGGCGTAGCCAGCTTTTCGGCCAGAGGGGGGCGAGCACCCTTAAACTGAAAACCACTTTGCAGTAACAAGGAGTTCAAATACTTCATCATTTAAAAAAAAAAGTGAAGAATGAAATATGGGTGATTAACAGGAATGGTTCAATGGAAGAATCATATATGATTATAATCCTGAGGAATTCCTCAAGATATTGCTTCAGGAATTTCTTAACAAATGCCATCATGAATTTGAATTTATCCAGCAATTTCTCCAGAAATTTCTTTAATATTTTTCCAAGTTATTATATATGTAGATATTCCAGAAGAAATTACCTTCGGAAAACTTGCAGTAATTCTGTTGGGAATACTTTCAGAAATTTCTTCAATAATTCCTCCAGAAGTTTTATTACGAATTTCACCATGCATTCTTTTGAGAATTTCCCCAGTAATTCTTTACAAATATTATTCTTAATTCCACCAGAAATCCGTTTGAGAAGCTTCAGAAAATACTTTAAGAAATTCTCCGGGAATTCTTTCAAAAATTCCAATCAAACTAAGATTCCTTTCCTTGAGGAATACCCTAAGAAATTTTTGGAGAAATTTCTTCGAAAAATTCTTTAATGAATTCCATCGGAATTACGGGAAAAAATTCTTTGAAAATTTCTAAGGGAATTCCTTCGGAAATTCCTGGAGGAATATCTTTGGAAGTTGCTAGAGGAATGCATTCGGAAATTTTTAAAGGAATCAATTAAAAATAATTTCAGGAATTAATTCCATGAGGAATTCCACCTGAAATTCCTTGACAAATTCTTCATAAATTTCATGAAGAATTCCTTTATTTCTAAAGCTCCTTGAGAAATTCCATAAGACATTCCTTCGAGAGTTCTTCTACGATTCCCTTTAGAAATAGATTTAGAATATTCCTCGAGGAACTCCTTCGGACTTTTCGTGAGGAATTCTTCCGAAAATTCCTTGAGAAATGCCTTCAAAAATTCTTGGAGGAATTCATCCGGAAATTTCTGTGAAAATTCCTTCCCAAATTCCACAAGTAATTCTTTCGAAAATATAGAAAAAAAAATCACTAAAAGTCTCTTGAAATATCCCTTCTGAAATTCCATAAGGAATTTCTTTAAACATCTTTCAAAACTTCCTTGAAAAAATATTTCGGAAATTCCTGAAGAAATGCTTTTTGTGATTTTTTATTTCCTAGAGGAACTCATTCGGACATTCTTTGAAGAGTTCCTTTAAAAATGCCTTGATAAAGAAAATTCGGAAATTGTTAAAGGAGTTCGTTTGGATTTTATTTTGACATATGTCTGAAATGTCTTATGGAATACCTTCGGAAATTTTGTGAGAAATTGTTTGATAAGTTCGTTGAGGATTTTTTTTTCGTTTTTTTTTATAAATCTTTACGAAATTCCTCAAGGAATTCCAGCGAAAGATCCTTGAGAAGATTCTTCGGAAATTCCTCAAGAAATTCCTTCAAAAATGTACTGCGAAACTTCTACGAAAACTTGAGAAACTTCTTCAAACATTCCTTCAGAAACACGTTTAGGGATTATGTGAGAAAATCCTAAGGAAATTTTTTAAGGACAACCGTCAACAATTTTTGGAGGTATTTCAAAGCAAATCCATAAGAAATTTCTTTGGAAATTCCGGGAGGGATTTCTTTGGAAATTCGTAGAGGAATTCCTTCGGAAATTCAGGAGAAAATCCTTTGAAAATTCCAGGAGAAATTCCTTTGAAAATTCCTTGAGGAATTCCTACGGAAATTCCTGGACAAGCTCCTCCGGAAACTCATGGAGGAATTCTTCGGGAAAATCCTAGAGGAATTCCCTCGGAAATTCTTGGAGGAATTCATTCGAGAATTCGTGAAGGATTTCCTTCGGGAATTCCTGGAGGAATTTCTTCGGAAATTCCTGGAGTAATTCCTTCGGATATACCTGGAGAAATTCCTTCCTGAAATTTCTGGAGGAATTCCTTCGGAAATTCATGGAGGAATTCCTTCTGAAAATCCTTGAGCGATTCCTTCGCAAAAGTCCTGGAGGAATTCCTTCTGAAATTTATGGAGGAACTCCTTCGGAAATTCGTGAAGGAATTATTGAAGAAATTCTTTCGAAAATTCCTGATGGAATTCCTTCGGACATTCACGAAAGAATTCCTTCGGAAATTCCGGCAGGAACTCCTTTGAAAATTCCAGGTGAAATTCCTTTGAAAATCCCTGGAGGAATTCCATCGGAAATTACTGCAGGAATTCCCTCGGAAATTCCAGGAGGAATTCCTTCGGAAATTGCTGGAAGATTTCCTTCGGAAATTCCTGAAGGAATTCCTTCGGAAATTTATGAAGGAATTCCTTCGGAAATTCCAGGAGGAATTCCTTCGCAAATTGCAGAAGGAATTTCTTTGAAAATTCCTGGAGGATCTCCTTCGGAAATTCCTAGAGGATTTTCTCCGGAAATTTCTGAAGTAATTCCTCCGGAAATTCATGGAGGAATTTCTCAGGAAATACCTGAAGGAATTCCTTTGAAAATTCGTGGAGGAATTTCTTCAGAAATTCGTGAATGAATTCTTTCGGAAAAATTCTGGAGCAATTCCTTCGGAAATTCATGGAGGAACTCCTTCGGAAATGCTTTAGGATTTCCTTCGCTAAATTCCTGGAGGAATTCCTTCGGAAATTCATGGAGGAATTCCTTCGGTATTTCCTGGTAATTGCTGTGAGAATTCCTTCCCAAATTCCTTCGGACATTCATGGAGGAATTCCTTCGGAAATTTCAGGAAGACATCCTTTAAAAATTCCAAGAGGAATTCCTTTGAAAATTTCTAGAAGAATTTCTTTGGAAATTCGTAGAGGAGTCCCGTCGGAAAATTTCTGGAGGAATTCCTTCGGAAATTCATGGAGGGATTTCTTCGGACATTCATGAAGGAATTCCTTCGGAAATTTCAGGAGGAAATCCTTTGAAAATTCCAAGAGGAATTCCCTTGAAAATTCCTGGAAGAATTCCTTTGGAAATTCCTGGAGGAATTCCTCCGGAAATTCCTAGAGTTATTCCTCCAGAAATTTGTGGAGGAATTTTTCCGAAATTTCCTGGAGGAATTTCTCCGGAAGTTCCTGGAGGATTTCCCTCCGAAATTCCTGGAGGAATTGCCACGGAAATTCCTGGAGGAATTCTCTCGGAAATACATGGAGGAATTCATTCGCAAAATCCTGAAGGAATTTCTTTCGCAAAATTCCTAGTGGAATTACATCGGAAATTCATGGAGAAATACCTTTGGAAATTTCCAAAGGAATTTCTTCCTGGAATTTCTGAAGGAATTCTTCCTGGAATTTCCAAAAAAAAAACCCTTCAGGAATTTCCAAAAGAGTTTCTCCAGGAATTTCCAAAGGAATTTATCCAGGAATTTTCAATGGAATTCCTCCGGGAATTTTTAAGAAATTTCTCCAAGAATCTCTGAAGGAATCCCTCCAGGAATTTCCGAAATAATTGCTCCAGGAATTTTTGAAGGAATTTTAACGGAATTTGTAAAGAAATTCCTCCAAGAATTTTCGAGGGAATTCCTCTTGGAATTTCCAAAAATAAAATCCAAAAAGACTTTCCGAAAAAAATTCTCCAGGAATTTCCGAAGGAATACCTCCAGGAATTTCCGAAGGAATTCTTCCAGTAATTTCCGAAGAAATTATACCAGCAATTTCCGAAGCAATTCCTCCTGCAATTTCCAAAGGAATTCGTCCAGTAGTTTCCGAAGGAATTCCTCCAGGAATCATAAAAAGCATTCCTCTAAGAAATTTGGAATGATTTTTTCCAGGAATGTCCTAAGGAATTCATCCAAGGATTTTCTCAGGAATTTCTCTATAGATTTCTGAAAGAATTCCTCCAGAAATTTTCAGAGGTATTCATCCAAGACTTTTCGAGGGAACTCCCCAAGGAATTTCCAAAGGAGTTCCTCCAGAAATTTTCGAAGAAATTCGTTCAGGAATTTCCGAACGAATTCCTTCAGGAATTTCCGAATGAATTCCTTCAGGAATTTCCGAAGGAATTCCTTCAGGAATTTCCGAAGGAATTCTTCCAGGAATTTGCGAAGGGATTCCTCCAAGAATTCTAAATTTTTTTTTGGAATTCTTCCAGGATTTTTTGAAGGAATTGCTTCAGGAATTTCCGAAGCAATCCCTCCCGGAATTTCCGAAAGAATTCGTCCAGGAATTCCTGAAGAAATTCATTCTGGAATTTCCGAATGAATTCCTCCAGGAATCTCCAAAGGAATTCGTCCAGCAATTTCCGAAGGAATTCTTCCCGGAATTTCTGAAAGAATTCCTCCAGAAATTTCCGAAAGTATTCATCCAAGATTTTTCGAAGGATTTCGCCAAGGAATTTTCGATGGAATTCATCCAGTAATTTCCGAACGAAGTCCTTCATGAATTTCCGATGGAATTTCTCCAGAAATTTCAGAAGGAATTCTTCCAGGATTTTACGAAGGGATTCCTCCAAGAATTTTGGAAGGAATTCCTCCAGGAATTTCCAATAGAATTCCTCCAGCAATTTCCGATGGAATTCCTTCAGAAATTTCCGAAAGAATTCCTCCAGGAATTCCTAAAGGAATTTCTCCTGAAATTTCCGAATGAATTCCTCACGAAATTTTTTAAAGGAATTCCTAATGGAATTTCCGAAGGAATTCCTCCCGGAATTTCCGAAAGAATTCCTTCAGGATTTTCCGAAGGAATTCTGCTAGGAATTTCCGACGGTAATTCTCCAGGAATTTCCAAAAAAAAAACTAAAAAGAATTTCCGAAAAAAATCCTCCAGGAATTTGTGAAGGAATTCCTCCAGGAATTTGTGAAGGAATTCCTCCAGGAATTTCCGAAGGAATTCCTCCTGGAATTTCCAATGAAATTCGCCCAGCAATTTCCGAAGGGATTTCTCCCGGAATTTCCAAAAGAATTCCTAAAGGAATTCCTCCTGAAATTCCAAAGGAATTCGTCCAGCAATTTCCGAAGGAATTCCTCCCGAAATTTCTGAAAGAATTCCTCCAGGAATTTCCGATGGAAATCCTCCTGGAATTTCCGAAGGAATTCCTCCTGGAATTTCCGAAGGAATTCCTCCAGGACTTCCGCTAGGAATTTCCGAAAGAATTCCTGCAATAATTTCCAAAAAAAATCCAAAAAGTATTTCCGAAAAAATTCCTCTACGACTTTCCGAAGGAACTCCTCCAGGACTTTCGGAAGGAATTCCTCCAGGAATTTTCAATGACATTCGTCCAGCAATTTCCGAAGGAATACCTCCAGGAATTTCCAAAAGCATTTCTCCAGTAAGTTTGGAATTATTTTGTCCAGGAATTTCGTAAGGAATTCACCTAAGGATTTCCTCACGAATTTCTCTATGGATTTCTGGAAAAATTCCTCCACTAATCTCCGAAGGTATTCATCCAAGATTTTCCCAAGGAACCGCTCAAGGAATTTTCGAAGGAATTCCTTTAGGAATTTCCGATGGCATTCTTTCAGGAATTTGCGAAGGGATTCCTCCAGGAATTTTGGATGGAATTCCTTCAGGACTTTCTAAAGGAATTCCTCCAGGTATTTCCGAAGGAATAACCTCAGGAATTTTGGAAGGTATTCCTCTAAGAATTTCCGAAGGAATTCCTGCATACATTAAAAAAATATGAGGATGCAGGAGAATTTTATTTTTACTAGTCAAAAACAGCTCTGATCATCTAAGTTTTTCAGTTAAGTTAGAATGTAGTTAATCGGTCAGGGGGGGGCCACAGCCCCCCCCTGCCCCCCCCCTGGCTACGCCCTTGGGTGCGCCGCGACATTTTTGGAAATGTCAAAGGGCGCTGCGATAGCAAAAAGTTTGGGAACCTCTGCCCTGGTGGACAATAGAGCTGTAAATTAGATTAAGTGATTAAGAATAAAAAAAAATCTCTGGTGTACTTCTTGAAGGAATTCCTGTACGAATTTCTGAAGGGATCTCTGGAAGATTATCTCTAGAAGGATTTTTTTATCTGTATTAACGAGATTTTTAGCCCTAGGCTAGATCATTTCGGGACCCATGCCTTACTTCCCTTTCGAAGGAACAACTCACATTTTGCGAGTTTTTCGGGAGTATGATTCAATCTCAGGTATTCGGTGTTAATGCTCTAGAAGGGTTCATATAGAAATTGCTGGAGAAATTTCCGAAGCTTTTTTTTTTTGATGAAACCTTCAGAAGAATTTTAAGAGTTATCCCTTGCGAAATGTTAGAAGGATCTCAAGAAAAAATGTATAAAAGAAATTCTTAAGGAAATTTCTTAAGATAATCTTGAGGGAATATTTGAAGAAAGCGCTGGCGAAATATCTTCAGAAATCTCTGGAAGTTTTTCTGTAAAACCCGATGGAGAAGTTTCCTGAAGTAACTTCTGAAGAAATCAATAGAAAATGTCATAATAGAATCCTTGGACAAATTGCTGAGAAATTCCATGAAAAGTTTCCGAAAGAATCTTCAAAAAATGTCTTGAAGGTATCCCCGATAGTATTTCATTCGGAAACTTCGGAAAAATTTCTGGAAGAGCCTGCGGAATGTTTTCTAAAGAAATCCTTGGAGCAATTTATTGAGAAATTTTGAACTTTTGATTTTCTTAAGGAATTCGTGGACGATTTCCGGGGCGAGTACGGAAATCTGAAAGAATCTGTGTAGGATCTTCTGAGAAAATCCATGAAGGTTTTCTAGATGAATTTCTGGAAATCCTTTGCAGGAAATTATAAAACAAATTCAAGAGGAATTTCTTAATCAAACCATGGAAGACAATCTAAAACAACTTTTAAAGGGAATGCGTAAAAGATTTTTTGAAAGGAAATCCTAGACTCTTTTTTTTCTAAGGAAACCCATGAAGCATATTCGGAAAGAATTCAAAGAAGGTTTCATAATGGAGTTCTTGAATTAATTTCAAGAATAATCTGTAAAAAACTGCAAAGAAAATTCTGAAGATTTTTTTTATTTCTTTTTGTGATTTTTTAAAAAGAACCCATTTAAAAGTTTCTGAAGGAATTCTCAGATAAATCTCCGAAAGTATTCCTAGCAGAATCCAGCTTTTTACGCTGGCTTTCCATAAATTTTGAATCACCCCTATCTGACAATTCTTGCCGACACTATAAATTTATTATGGATTGATCGAAGCAAGCTCTGTGGTGTTGAAAATCTGTATTGTTGATGGAAAACGTCAAAAATTCCAATTCTTGTATTCAGGCACTCAATTGTAAAAATTTAATATTCCATTTTTAAGTTTGTAATTATTGTATTTTAGGTTAATATTGCTGGATATGCATAATGCGAGGAATTATGAGGTATGAAGAGAATGCCAAATTAATATGCCCATGGAGGATGAGACGTTCAATGAAACTACCGGTGACAGACGCCTGAAGGCAGAAGAACCGATCTGACCTCGAAGATGAAACTTCAAAGATTTTTAAATTCGCCGGGACCAGATTGTGAGCATGCCATGGGGTCCTGTTGCGCGAGTGGTTATTTGCTTGGGCTCCAGCTTGAGCCAAGTTCCGCTGTTTCCATTGCCCATTATAATATAATACGGAAAACACAATTTATTTTGGATTTATTTATTGTTATATAGAAATAATAAAGCTTTTCAACAGAATTTAAGTAATTGAATCGCCGATTAAATTATAGGAACGGATTTCATAATTAAGGGTTGTTGTGGTCCACTGCACGAATTTATGCTGGCCTGCTTACTCTCACAGAAAATTTGACGTTTGAGCGGTGCCAACACCTCTCAAACGTCAAATTTCGTGTGAGAGTAAGCAGGCCAGTATAAATTCGTGCAGTAATCCATTGATACAACTGTCCGTGATCGGAGAGATGACAGTGCGGGTATCAGACATAGTTGAGGTATATAAAGTTCTACTATCCGCTACACTCTGCTATGGATCGGAAGAGCTTCTTCCGCTTCGACAAGTCACAATATTGTTGGGGATAGAAATCGATGTACTGGAAGACTGGTCTAGCTGAATTTTGGCCCAAGTTCTCCGAACAGCAGCAAGGCTCATTTTCCAGGAATATAATGACGGCCAATCCTTTAAACTGAATGTCTAAAATATATAAAACATTGAAATTTTTACAAAGGAAATATATGAGAAACAAAACGGTTTACCGTTAAGATAGTGAAAAAATTTTACAGTTAGATCAACAACCTATGCTTTTAGCCTACTGAGACCTTACTATAAAAGCAGTCGGCAAGAAATGTCAAAATCGATTCACCCCTCGTTGTTTTATAGGAGCCAGCGTAAAAAGCTGGATATCCTAATGGGGAAGGTTTTCTGTAGGAATCTCTGAGGGAATTTCTTAATAAATACCAGGATTTTTTAGTGGAATACATGGAGGAGTTACTAACGATATCCATGGATGGTTTCCTACATAAATCATTCGATAAATATCTGGAATATATTTTAAAATAATTTCCGAAAGAATCATAACGAAATTTTGAAGAAATTTATAAAGGAATTTCTGAAGCAATTCATTTCAAAGGAAGACCTTGTGAAATATCTCAATTGCATCATGAAACTAAAAAAATCCCCGGAATAAATTTCCCAATGAATGTTTGATATTCTTAAGAGTCCGTGATGGAATTCCTGGAGAATGTGTGGGGCAATCTTCGAATAAATTTCTGAAGAAACCTCAGGAATAATTTTTGAGAGTATCCATGAAATATTTATATTTGATGGGATTTCTGAAGACACAAAATATAAAAAGCTCACAACAGTACACATGTCTACTAAGTTGCCCTTTACAGACTTGTACCAATTTGCTGGTATGTACAACGAAACGTACTGGGAAAAACTAGAAAATTAGAGAACACAGAATGTTGATTAATTGGCAAATTGAGAGATGAAATTGTGAAAAACTCGCGTTCTGGTGGGATTCGAACCCAAGGCTCCGTATTCTCTAAACCGGCGCTTTAACCAACTAAGCCACAGAACGGGTAATATCTGCTGAGTGGAAAGCCAAACTGATTTTAATCCCTCACCATGAGCACTCCTATTTTCACAATTCCATCTCTCTTTCGGCGTTGATGACAACCTCTTAACACGCTCGCGGTTGTGTATTTAAAACATGACAAATGTTTTCCTGAAATATCTGTATTATTAATTTGTTGCTTTAGCTTTGGCTGCGTTTGCGTATGTGTTCAACAAGAATTTGCAAGATGATAAAATGTAGAAATGAAATTTTCTCCCCGGAGCAATTCAAAGAAGTTTCCCCTATTTCAAGTGTTACCTTTCAAGTGGTTTTCCTCATCCTTTGAAAAAGAATTACACATAAATTTGATTTGATTTCCAATCACACATCTATCCTCTCAAACATTCGTACCGCGCTTACCCTCTGCTGCTAATTCCAACAATCATAACAGAAAACGATCTAGTAAAACCAGCAGTCAAAGTTAATTTTTAATCCACAGATAAAAAATTCAAAAATTCCTCTCGCTCGATTTGGAACCATGCCGCGCCGGCCGCCGTGTTCCACCCCAGTCCACCTAGTCCTGGCGAGCGCCTGCTTCCGCTTGCTCAAAACTCCAGTTCACTGCCTCCTATTGCTTTGGTCCGTCTATCTGTCTGCCTGTCTGTAAAACACCTCCGGGGCCAACTTCCTGCTCCCCTCCTCGCATCCCCACCCTTCTTCATCATCGCATAAAAATATAAAAAAGAATTCGCTCCATCGCCGTCCAGAGACAGGACAACATCATCATCATCATCATTGCCGTCGACGTCGTCGTCGTCGAGCATCAGTATTGAGCACAATCATCATCCTCCTCCTCCCGCGCGCGCGGTAGCATAACAGTCGACTTTCAACCCACTGGAGAACTATACACCTTTAGACTTCGGGAAGATGTCTATGGCTAAGCCTCTGCTGCTGCAGCAGCAGCACTGCCTAGTCGTCCGTTTTCAAAGCAATCTAAGTAGCCGTCGTCGTCGGTTGGCCGGTTTTGGTCCAAGACGGCGGCGTCGTTCCAGTCGTCGAAGCACGGCGGTCGCTGAACAGTACCTAGTCCGTATAGCACAGCAGACTAGAGAGAGATTTGTGCAGTTAACACTTGAGGATTTTCGCTTTTCCTTCTGGGCACTGACTGCCGTAACAGGACCGTCCAACGTTGTCGTCCTGCGATAGCACGGGAAATTTTCTCCCCAACCGTATCGTTGTATGCGTGGTCAAGATCAGAGATGCCAGATGATTTTCTTTTTCAAAAATCTGCATCAGGAGGAGCTCCCTGGAAGAATGTTAGAAGTAATCCCCCTGTCAGTTCCTGAAGAAATCAAAGGAAGATTTTCTGAAGAACTTCAAGGAGGAATATCTGATGAGTTTTCTTGGAAAACCCCCCTTGGAATTCCTGAAAGAATATCTTGAGATATGTTTGAAAAAAAAAAATGCTTGAAAAATCCCTTAAGGAATTCCTGCACGGGAAAAAAATTCGTTGCCGGATCCATGACTAAAATGTTATGAAATCATAAAACTTGTCGCTTCATGATATTGTAACTACAAGTCATGATATCGTGACGTTAACAACGATTATCATGAATAATAATAACTGATTCCATCAACAAAAGCCATGGCCGTCAAAAGCGTTATGAAAAAAATAAGCTCGTTTTCATAAATTGAATACCATAAAGCTGAGTCATGGTAGCATGACTCTGAGTCATAAAACTATGACGCTGAGTCATCTCAACCAGACGCTGAGTCGTATAAACATAACGCAGAGTCATAAAATCATGAATCACAACAAACGAATTTGGGCACTGTAAGCGTTACGCAAACCCTCGCGCAGAATCACCTACGTTATTTTTGTCACTTCTTTCAAGGCGCCTTTTGTGAGCGGCAGTGTTTTCAGGTGAGATTTTTTTTTTTGGTTTTCGAAAAAGTGTAGTGAATTGTTCTTACTTAAATAGTAGTAAACTATATAGTTATTGAACTACATTCCAGAAGTTGAAAGTGGAAAAACTCCATATTCCGGCACAAAACTCCGGCCAGCTTCATCAGCAGCAAAACAATCAAGCTCACGCACAATTCCGGCACAAAATTTTTGCTAAATGCATGACGTAATCTATGGACGCCCCCTATGTCTATGGAAACTTTTACGAGACGGTTCCGAACAAATGATCGCTCATTTTATGAATGAAAATTTGACAGTATGGAGCCAGGTCATTTTGACAGATCTCACACGAGCAAGAAAAGGTCGGCAAACTGCAAGAAAATTGTTCGTGTCTTTCTTGCATGTGTGTGATCTGTCAAAATGACCTGGCTAATGTCAAACATTTCGAGGTTAGGTTTCGTGGTGTAATGAAGAATAGACTTGCGTGGTGTAATGAAGAATAGACTTTGTTTTTTTTTGCAGCCAAACAAGACAAAAGAAATCTCAAAAAGTGCAGCCAAACGAGCAAAGCTCGTAAGGAGCAAGCAGTGAGACAAGACAGAAAACGCGATGCCGTGCGAAAGAGAGCCTGTATTGTTTACGTTCGAATTCGCTTTCGAAAGTATTTCGTGTGTATTGCCGTTTACGTTCAGGAACCTTGTTCATGATTTCAGAGTGCGTGCTTCACGATAACATGACCTTAAATGCCACTTTGCACCAAATAATCCGATAGTATAAATTACAAATTCTAGAATCATGCATACTGCTTATGTTTTTATAACATTAGGTAATAAATTTAGAACATGCTTTATGATAACATGACCAGTACTACCATTTTTCGCAAATCGATCCAGTACCATAAATGACAAATACTTGCACCATGACTGATGCTCAAGCTTTCATAAATTTAGTTCATAGTTCTATGAATACCGCTTCTGGTTTTATGAATCTAGTTAATAGTTCTGGTATTCATGGGCATGATATCATGACTTAACTTACAAATTTTTGTCAATAAATATGAAAAACGTAACGCCAAGGTGACGTTACGGCAACATGAGTCATGAAAGTATGACCTTTTTTTGTGGTGTATATTTATAACATGTAAACACACATTTTACGCGAAATCATGACTCATTTAGCAGGTTTCAAGCAGCGGATTTTTTCCCGTGTGGAGGTATCTCCAGACGTATTATTCAAGAAACACCTATCTAGAGAAACTAAGGAACTGTAAATATTCTTAGAAAAATCTTTAAAATTCCAGAAATTCGCAAGAAATATTCTGGAGAA
This sequence comes from Aedes albopictus, assembly GCF_035046485.1. Classification (NCBI taxonomy): domain Eukaryota; kingdom Metazoa; phylum Arthropoda; class Insecta; order Diptera; family Culicidae; genus Aedes; species Aedes albopictus. Next base: position 440,421,729 of record NC_085138.1, read on the forward strand.
ATTTTTCAATGAATTCCTGAAAAAACACAAGGATTAGCTCCCAAAGGCAGCATTGGAGGAAAACTTGGAAGAATATCTGAGAAAATACATAGGGAAACATCCGGAAGAATTCTTAAGCGAATCTTTGTTGTATAAATTTCTCAAACAAATTCTCAAATCCTGCGTGTACCATTAACATTAAAATTGCAAGAATCCCTAGAGGAAATTCCATCTTGAATTCTCAAAGAAATTCAAAATATAATCCCTGATGAAATTCCTGAAGGACTCCTTGGAAAAGTTTATGAAGTTATGTAAAGAATTTCGGATGCAACTGCCTGATGAGTGTCCAAAACAATCATTGGAAAAGTCTGAACTTTTTTTTGAAGAAATCCCCGTATAAATTTTAGAAGGCATCCGTGGAAGATTTTCTGAAAGCAACCCCAAAAAAAATTTTTGTAAATGTATCCATGCTTCCATGTTGGAATCAATTTTATGCCATATTTTTAAAAGGAGTTCTTGAATTTCTGAAAGGCTCTTAAGATTTCTAGAGGGGTCTCCAGATCGCCTAGTGGTTAAGGCTATGGATCACCAATCCGGAGATGGCGGGTTCGATTCCCGTTCCGGTCGGGAAAATTTTCTCGACTCCCTGGGCATAGAGTATCATTGTCGTTGCCACACAATGTACTAATTCATGCAATGGCTGGCAAAGAAAGCCCTTCAATTAATAACTGTGGAAATGCTCAAAGAACACTAAGTTGAAGAGAGGCAGGCCAAGTTCCAATGCGATCGTAGAGCCATGAAGAAGAAGAAGAAGATTTCTAGAGGAATCCCTGGAAGAATGATTGAAAAATTTATGTTTTAGTCACCTTCTAGAAGTCAATGTTTATTTTGTATGAATCGCTACAATTAACATATTTTGAATCTTTCCCAAATCATTCTATCCTAGTTTTATAGTTAATGGGAATCAAATACACTCTGAAATTATTTTCCTTAAAATTACACGGAAAATAAAATTTTATATGAAGAAAATATATAATAAAAATATGTCAACAATAATCATTAAATCTCAAAATGTTTTCATCTCAAAAAATCCGTACTTCAAATAGGCTTCCAGGAAAAACATAAAACTGTGTGGATGTTCAAAAATAAAAATTAGAAAAATCAAAAACTGAAATTCACGAAATCGAGAATTAAAAAGAATCATCTTCCAAAACATGTATAAATCGATTTTAGATGACGAAAAATAATATTTAGATCAAAATCAAAAATTTGGGTATTCGAGGGTTAATGCTTGAGATGAAACTTTTGAGGTAATCAGAGCTGCTATTCCTTTTTTTCCGGGATTTCTCCAAAAATAGAACTATTCACATTTTGAATGAATTATTTCTAAGCCTTTCGTGAACATTTTCAGCTTATTTACGGAACCATTTTTTTATTACTGGTCTTAAATAAGCCATTTCATTTGCACGGTGTGTCATAAATAGTGGTTAAAACTAGGGTGATGTATGTGTGTGAGAACATTGTACTGTAGAAATTTAATAAAAAAAAATATGCGACAAAACATTTTTTCAAGGTTTGAGTATTTTCTGAAAAACATTTATGTGTGTACATTAGGGTGGTCTAATCATAGCTTTTGAACAAATATACCGATTTCCAATTTCTTTTAACATGAATGAAAAGATTATTAGTTGTTGATTTTATAAAAAAAACGTGAAGAAAGCTACTAAACTATGCAAAACTAGTCAAAATATAATTTTATTTATGATTTTCACAATGTTGAACTACAACGACTATTTTATTTTTTATTTTTACAAAAAGGAGACTGGGCGAAACTGGGCCCGGAATGTACACCAATGACCCATAGCTCTTTCGAAAGGTCTAATTGAGACAAGAAAAAGTTGCTATGGGGCTAAAAATATTCATCATGGGAGAAAAAAGTTATTTGACATTGTATGGGAAGGATTTTAGTTGTTTTTGTTGTAATTATTTGCATTATTTTTTAACAAGCAACCTTTCTCAAATAAACCAAATGTCTCATCTGTCAGTGTTATACACAATAATAAGTCAATCTATTACAAAAAGCAGATACTAATGATTTCAGGAACATGCCAGTACTTAGAAAAGGTTGGGGTTTCTGCAAGTTTTTTGAGAAAAAGTGGAAGGAGACGTAGTGTATTAATCTATGTATCAATATTATTATAGTGGAATTATTATAGTGGAATACTTTTGATTATGGTATTATACCTAAAAACCCTTCTCTTGAGCAAGTGCAATTCTGCGGATTCTAATGTTGAAACACAGTGAAACATATCAAAATATAAGGGGAGTATGAAAAATAAATATTTTCAGTCAAGTGAAACTTGGCATTTAATTAAGGTGTTTTAATTATATATGTGGTGCACTAGGTTCTATGGATAATATTCATTGCTGTACCGTGAGGATACCAGAAATATTGTAACTTTAGGTAGACGACGATGCTTTCAATAAGAAGCTCGATTACTTGGAATGTTTGATCTCAGCAAAATCATTGTAACCTTGGGAATAGTAAGTGAATTCAATATACATATAATGGATCTAAGAAGATTCGGATACCGAGAGAAATACCTAGGGCTATCCCAAAAATAAAACGGGATTCAAAAATAAAAGCTGGCGATTTATGGAGCAAGATGCTAGTAAAAAGCAAAGAGCTAGTGGAAAAGGCTGACGATTTGAGCAAAAAGCTCATATTAGAGCAGGAAGTTGAAAATTCTGGGAAGAAGCAGATGAATCCTATACAAGTCGTGGAACCTCGAAAAACTTAAAAAAAAACTGGGTATTCTGGAAAGCAACCGAGTGCTCTAGAAACGTGCTGGTGGTTCTGAGGAGGAAGTGGTGATTTCAAGGGAAATAGAAAAAATAATGGAATTCAAAGATAGATGCTTTGGACTCTAGCTAGGGTTGGATAAGACTGAAGGGAACAAGGGTTTCTTAGGGACAGCTGTTTGTCTTTGAATAAACTGGCGATTAATTGTGATATGATATCACTGATATCAAGAGGCACAATAGCAAGCTTTGTAGGCGATGTGGGGGCGAATATCATAAGGCGCAAGGCAGGTTAAACCATCCCAAGTGCTTGATTTGTTGCGGGAAATACGCGACCAACATGTACAGCGGTCCTAGTCTTCAAAAGAACTTTGTTGATAAGTCACAGTACAAACCTGAACTACTGTGACGCAAACCAGCAACTGCTGATTCAGTTAGTCGCTGAGTGGGAGATGGATATCGCCGCCATACCCGAATACCCACCGATATCGGCAACTGGATCAGCGATATGAACAACGGGTAAATACCCCGTCCAGTAGTAGGTGTTGGATGCATAAGGATGCACGCAGTACACCGTAAAAAGTACTATTTTAAGCATCTATCGCATATATGTATGACGGAGGAATAATTTTCATCGCATATGATGTTATGTATGTATTTATTGCGATGTATCTGGAAAAGTCGCATAAGAATACAAATCAATATTTTTTTCAAATCGTATCAAATAAATTCGCTTAATAGCATACTGCGATGATTACATATGCGATTTCTCTTGGTACTTGTCAGTTTAACTCGCATTGGTGTACGAATGAAATCGCATGAATGAAAAAATAAACTCGTTAAAGGGTGCATAACAACTCGCACAAGCTATAAACGTTTACGTTGACATAATGCGATTTGATATGTGAAAACATTGAAATGTTGAATAATCAACAATAGATGACGCTAGCCAGTAAGGGGAAGTGGAAACAGTGCGAGAAATCACGCTTAGTCGGTTTTATTTCCTGATAGTCTGGCGAACACGCACGTAAAGTGGGGCTCGATAATTCAAAGGTCATTAGTTTGACACTGAGATGACAATAATTGTTTTTTTTTCGAATATTATAAGGTCGCATAAGGTGTTATGTTACGTCGCAATAAGGCACACCGTACTTCACATAAGATATAGCTTCAAGTCTTATGGCGTTATTGTTGTCCCACCAATGCACGTATATTGGCTCCACTTTTGCACGCATAAGGCACTTTTGCTGCATCGTATGCGATGTAACTTAACTGCATAAAAGTACGTATAACACGGTCATAAGCTTCATTATACGTGCCAACTGGTTGTCTGGGGATCGCCACTACCGCTACTAACTGATTTTTGGTTATTGTTATTCTAAGTTTACAATCCCACGAGTGGCAGTGGAAAAACGTCCACCACGCCATGAAATGACGCTTGAGGGACAAGCTACTGTGACGGGTGCATTGCCCCACAGGCTTCGTTAACGATGGAGCACCTTCTTCACCACTTCGATAATTTATTCCTTAATTCCAGGATATCCAAGATATTGAAAGTTTTTTAACTTCTCTTCTACTCTTCCAGCTACTGTAAAGTTGGAGGGGTAGTCCGTGTTGTCGTTGGTCTTGGAGGGGTAGGTCCTGCTGACATTGATAGTTAGACCTGCCGCAAAGAAACGTTCGGCTAGGTCATTGAGCTTACTCTGCTTGACAAAGCACCATTAGTCTAGTAGGGCTACATCATTAGTTAAATGGAAGTCATTCAGATGCTCCATAGTAATGGGCTGCTAATGTAGCCTACAATTCGATGCACGGTCAAATGCCCCCACAAATATCTCGTTGATTAAAATAAGGAACAGTAGCGGTGATAGTACATACTTGCCTCACAGTCACAACCCTTGCGACAACCCGGTTGGTCGAATAAAGCTTGACTCTAATCAAAGCGATTTTTTTCATACTCCCTTTATATTTTGACATGTTTCACTGTGTTTCAACATTAGAATCTGTACATTTCACAATCACTTGTTCAACGGAAGGGTTTTCAGGTATAATACCTTTGGTTGTACCCATTCCACTATAATAATATTAATACATATGTGTGGAACGGACCTGGTGTGGTGGTCAGAACACTTGACTATCATGCCGAGGACCCGGGATCGAATCCCACTCCCGATATACTCACAAAACCCAAGTAACACACTTGTCACCGAAGAGTCACGGCGGCGCAGGTTTATGTTGCGCAAAAGTCACTGTGACTTACTTCTAGCAAGTAAGTGTTTATTTGTTAGAAGTAAGTCACAGTGACTTCTGCGCAACAAAAACCTGAGCCGCCGTGACTCTTCGGTGACAAGTGTGTTACTTGGGAATGTGGGTTCTTCCTTCGGAAGGAAAGTAAAACGTGGGTCCCGAGATGAACTAGCCTAGGGTTAAAAATCTCGTTAATACAGACAAAAAAAAAATAAAAATAAAAATAATACATAGATTAATACACTACGTGCCCCTCCACGTTTCCCAAAAAACTTGCAGAAACCCCAACCTTTTCTATGCACTGGCCTGTTCCTAAAATCATTATTATCTGCTTTTTGTAATAGATTGACTTATTATTGTGTATAACACTGACAGATGAGACATTTGGTTTATTTGAGATAGGTTGCTTGTAAAAAATAATGCAAATAATTACAACAAAAACAACTAAAATCCGTCCCATACAATATCAAATAACTTTTTTCTCCCATGATGAATATTTTTGGCCCCATAGCAACTTTTTCTTGTCTCGATTAGACCTTTCGAAAGAGCTATGGGTCATTGGTGTACATTCCGGGCCCAGACTCCATACATTTTTGCCCAGTCTCCTTTTACAGTTTTTACATAACATGTTATGTAGTTCCGCGCTAACTCTTCTATGAGGCTGGCAGCACCCTCTCAGAATCGAACGAAACTTTGTGGGCATAAACAATAGGTCTTTCTAAGCAACTTTGCATATTTTGTTTTTCGAAATTTTTCAAGAGTAACATTTGAAGAGGACTTAATTTTTTTCACAGATTTTTTTCAAGTCGATGTAACTCAAAAATGACAAGACCTATAAAAAGTGTTGTATGGCGGACTATCGTGAAATTCCATGAAGTTTTTTAGAAAAATATCCAAAAAACACAAAACTGATTCCTACACTGAAAAATAAAGGTTTTAAAAATTTAAATCGATATTACAAAAAACCCTATGTTTTTAAATCGATTGTTTTTTTTCTGGAGAAAGGTATTTCAATTACCTACATTTTCTTCAAACAATGTTGCTGTGACATATTTAAGGGAAAAAAGTTTTTCTAACAAAAACTTTTTTCATGTCTATATTGAGTGAATATTTTTCATCGTGTTTCGTGCCAACATGGCCATATATAGGTTCAGTAGCCTCTCATAAACCAATGAAACTATATGGATGTTTAAAAATTTGTTTAAGAAGCAATTTTGCATAATCTAACATTTATCTAGACTAACATTTGAAAAGGGCGTATTAGGGTGGCCCACACTTATATGAAAACATAAAATTCGAAAAATGACAAGTTTTACCTCCTGTATCGATTGTTTCGGACTCCCAGGAGCTACGTTCAGCATTAGAGTGAAATCGATTTAGTGTAGGGGTGATACACAAATTATGTCATCCAAAATTCGACTTTTTCAACCCCCCTTCCCCTCTGTCACGCTTTTTGTTTGGGACTTCACCACTGTTTGTATGGGTCGTCACGTTCTGCAAAACCTCGCCCCTCAACTCCTAAAGCGTGACGTAATTTGTGCATGGCCTCTAAGGAAGCACTCAACGAGCTTGAAGTTTGTATGGGAAAACTTGGCCAAATGTATGGAGATATCTTAAGCTTTTGATTTTTGCCGCTAGGTGGTGCTGTAAGCGTTCAATTAATAACAACTTTGGTATTATTGTAGGTGACTGTATGCCAAATAACTTTGTTGAGGACCCGTAAGTGATCCGTCAGTGAGGCGAAGCATTGGGATTTCATTATTGATATTCCTTTACATGTTTTGGAAAAACGACAATAATGTTTCACCTCACTTTACCTAGGGTATAAATTTTTAACAGGCTTCGGATCACTTTGCGGTCTTCGACAAAGTTGTTTGACATATCGTCACCTACAAGAATAGCTAAGGTTTTATTAATTGAACACTTGCCACCTAGCGGCAAAAATAAAAAGCTTAAGATTTCTCCATACATTTGGCCAAGTTTTCCCATACTAACTTCAAGCTCGTTGAGCGCTTCCTTAGGGGCCATGCAAAAATTACGTCACGCTTTACGAAGGGAGGGGGGGGGGGGTTGCGAGGTTTTGCAGAACGTGACGACCCATACAAACAATCGTGAGGTCGCATACAAAAAGCGTGACATAAAGGGGAGCGGGGGTTGAAAAAGATCGAATTTTGCGTGATAAAATTTGTGTATCACCCCTACACTAAATCGATTTCGCTCTAATGCTGAACGTAGCTTCTGGGAGTCCAAACAACTGATACAGGAGGTAAGGCTTGGCTTTTTTTGAATTTTATGTTTTTCATATAAGTGTGGGCCACCCTAATACGCCCTTTTCAAATGTTAGTCTAGATAAATGTTAGATTATGCAAAATTGCTTCTTAAACAATTTTTTTTAAACATCCATAAAGTTTCATTGGTTTATGAGAGGCTACCGAACCTATATATGGCCATGTTAGCACGAACACGATGAAAAATATTCACTCAATATAGACATGAAAAAAGTTTTTGTTAGAAAAACTTTTTTTCCTTAAATATGTCACAGCAACATTGTTTGGAGAAAATGTAGGTAATTGAAATACCTTTCTCCAGAAAAAAAATCATCGATTTAAAAACATAGGGTTTTTTGTAATATCGATTTAAATTTTTGAAACCTTTATTTTTCAGTGTAGGAATGAATTTTGTATTTTTTTAAATTTTTCTAAAAAACTTCATTAAATTTCACGATAGTCCGCCATACAACACTTTTTGTAGGTCTTGTCATTTTTGAGTTACATCGACTTGAAAAAAATCTATGAAAAAAATTAGGTCCTCTTCAAATGTTACTCTTGAAAAATTTCGAAAAACAAAATATGCAAAGTTGCTTAGAAAGACCTATTGTTTATGTCCACAAAGTTTCGTTCGATTCTGAGAGGGTGCTGCCAACCGTTGGTCGAGTTGGCGCGAAATTCGTCATATCAAAAAATTAGAAATGCTATTTTCAGTAGCATTTTTTTCAATATTTCTAGTTTTGTGCTCATATACATATGGAATGACCATGCACCTCCATCACTTTAAAAAAGCAGTTCATTTTTTTTATTTACATAAATGTACAACCTTGGGCTACCGGGTCAACTTCAGTTAGTAAAAAAATACCAGCGAATTCGCCTGCTGCAGAGTTATAATCCTCCATGAATTCCTTCATATATTCCTTTTTTCAATTTCTTTTTATTCTAAAATTTTAACTAATGCTTATTCTTCACAAGAAGTTCCTTCTGAATTCCTCCATAAATTCCTTCTGATTTTCCTACGGAAGTTACTCCTCAAATTCCTCCTAGAGTTCTTTCTGAGATTTATTCAGAAGATCCTTCTGGAATGCCTCCAGGAGTGCCTTCAGAGATTGATCTAAGAGTTCGTTCTGAGAAATCTCCAGAGGTTCCTTCGAGGGACCCCCAGGAGTTCCTTCTGAAATTACTCAAACAGTTGCTTCTGGTGTTCCTCCAGGATCTAGTTCTGGGATGTTTCTTCTTGAATTCGCCAAGAAGTTTCTTTTTGGGTTTTCATTTTCGAAAATTCCTCCAGTAGTTGGGAATTCTTCGAAAGTATCTTTGGTGCTTTTTCATGGAGTTCGTTCTGAGATTTATCAAGGAGTTTCTTGAAGTCTTTCTTAGATTCCTCCAGAAGCTTCTTCGAGGATTCCCTCAGGAGTTCCTTTACGGAGATCCTCCTGATATTTTCCTTTCGGAATTCACTCTTTCTTTTTTGGGGTTTCATCAAGAGTTGGCTGAGATTTATCGAGGAGTTTCTTCAGAGACTTCTCATTTTGAAAAATTCGGGATTTCTCCAGAAACGGGATTTTTTTTAGGAATTTCTTCCTGGGATTTTCATGAAGTTACTTCTAAGATGTCTTCAAGAGTTCTTCATGGATTGATCCAGAAGATGTTTTCTGGATTCCGACATTTTTTCATTAACTCTTACCGGGATTCCAATCCATCATGAATTTTTTCCTTATTTTCTTTTGGGTTTCCTTCAGGATTTTCTTCAGGGATTACATCAGTTTCTTGTGGGATCCCTTTAGGAATTTCACCTTGGATTTTTTTTTCAGATTTCCTCCAGAAGTTCTTTCCGGAATTGTTAAGGATGTTCCTTTCAGGCATTCCTTCAGAAATTCCAGACATTCTTTCTTAGCTTCATCCAGTGAGGGATTTCTCATAGAACTTATTCCAGAATTATTTTAGAAACTCCTTCCGTGATTACTTAAGGATGACCTTTCGGCGTTCCTCTTCCATTTTCTGACATTTTTTAATGGAATTCCACCAGATATTCGTTCTGGGTTTCCTTCAAAAGCTCCTTCAGGGATCACATTTATGCAGAAGTTCCTTCTGGGAATCCAGATTGATCGGAGAGTTTTTTCTAAGATTGCTACAGAGGTTCCTCCGGGCGCCCCCATGAGTTCCTGTTGAAATTACTTCAACAGTTTCTACTGGTGTTCCTCCAGAAATTAATTCTGGGAATCCTCAAGAAGTTTCTTCTGAGATTCGTCAAAAAATTCTTTTTCAGGAATTTCAGCAGAAACTCTGGAGACAGTTTTGAGAAATCTTTGGACAAATGCCTGGTGAAATTTCAGAGGGAATTTCCAGAGAAATCCCCGGAGGAATCCTGTGAGAAATTCCTGTAAATATTCTGTAGGAATATCTGAATTAATTCTTTGAGGAATCCTAGCATAAACTGCCTGAGAAATTTCTGTATAAATTTAATGAAAAATTCCGCAAGAAGTTCTGGAAGAATCCCAGCAGATGTTCTGAAAGAAGACGAAAATGATAAATCCGAAAGAGTAATTCCCAGAAAATGCATAGAGGAAGCCTTTAAAGAATGTCCATTGGGAAAATGTCATAAATCCTCAGAGGAATTCATGATTAAATCGTTGAAGTTATTCTTGGAAGAATAATTGAAGGCATCCATACCGAATTCCCTTCAGAAATTCCTAGAGGAATCTCCAGAGAAATCGTTGGTTGAATTCCAAAAGAAATCCCCGCTAGAATTTATGGAGGGGTTCCTGTATGATTCCCAACAAGTTTTTTTTGGAAATAGGGTACCGAGCCATTTGGGCAGTGACTGGTATTTTAGGCACTTTTTCGCTATACTTCAGTATATTTCAAACCAATTGACTTGACATTTTGTACACGGCTAGATACTAGACGTATCTCACCTCGTTACAACAAGTGTGTTAATTTGTTCAAATTTGACTGGGTTATAGCAAAAGAGTGCCCAAAGAAGAAGCCCTGCCGAGATGGTACCACTTTCCTAAATCAGGATGAATGCCAGGAAAAAATATTCGTAAAGATTCTTATAGAAATCTTCGGAAGAATTACTGGATGAAGTCCCGGATGAATACCAATGGGAACTCTTGGAGGAGTTGCAGCAGAAATTCCACAAAAATCCCACTAAGAATTTCTAGAGGGTTTACCAAAAGCACTCGTGGAGGAATCCGTAGAGGTATTCATGAAGGAATTTCTGAAAAAAAAATCAATGAAGAACTTTTGGAAGACTCCCAGAAAGAATCGCTGGAAGAATCCTGGTAGCAATTCCTTAAGAAATCCCAGTATGAAATCTACACCATAAGACTCAGCATAACCTCAAAGAGCAATCTCAGCAAGCATTCTCGGAGAAATCCCTGAAGAAACAAAGAAGTTAATTTTTCATTTTTTTTTTCAGACGAGATTCAGTTACATAAAAAATTATACCATTGGACGGTGACTATAACCCTACAGAAAAAAATAATGTTTGCCTTAACGTCACATATTTGGAGATTTTTTAACCCAGTGATAAAAACATTCACTTGCAAAAAGCCACATTCACTTGCCACTCTCTCAGTCCAGTTTGCAAAATCAGTTTTATCGTTTGCCTATTGAAAATGGTTCGGATCGGTCCAACCGTTCCAGAGTTATGGCCATATAGGTGTTCCGGACCGGTACCCCTGGAAGTGGCCAGACATGAAATTGCAACAAACCCATTAATGCTGCACATCAAGCTGCGGCATTTTCGACAACTTGATGAATGGTTAGCAAGAAAATAGTATCAGACCATATCTGAACCGGTAGTGTTCCAGAACCGGTTCCGGATGTCCCGCCGGATGTGGCTAAATATAATAGTGAACCGAACCCATGTATGCGACACATCAAAGCGCGGCTGTTTTGATAACCTGATGAATAGTTGGCAAGAAAATAATCTCAGACCATTTCTGAACCGGTAGCGTTCCGGAACCGGTTCCGGATGTCCCAATGGATGTGATCAAATATAATAGTGAATCAAATTCATGCATGCGACACATCAAATCACGGCTTTTCGAATAACCTAATGACCGATTATCAAGGCAGTAGGCTAAGACCACATTAGGGACTGCTGATAGTGCCGGAGCCTGCTTCGGCTGTCTTTCTGAAATAGCCATGCATCAAAGCGCTGCTGTTTTGATAGGCTAATGAAATTAGCAAGAAAATAGTCTCATACCATATCTGAACCGGTAAAGTTCTGGATGTCCCGCCGGAAGTGTCCAAATATAATAGTAAACCAAAACCATGCTTGCGACACGTAAATTCGCGGCTGTTTAGGTAACCCGATGACAGTTGGCAATAAATAGTTGCAGACCATATTTGGGACAACTGGTAGTAGTGTGGAACCGGTTACGGGTGTCTCACCGAAAGTGGCCGAAAGTAAAAGAGAACTAAACCAATATTCGCGACACATCAAATGGCTTTTTAGGTATGCTGATGAACGGTTAACAAGAAAAAAATCTCAGATCATACTTGGGAAAACTAGTAGTATCCTGGAATCGGTTCCGGGTGTCCTTCCGGCAGTTGTCAAATGTAGGAGGTAAACGAACCCCATACATGTGACACATCAAACCGCGGCTTTTTCGATAACCTGATGAACGGTTTAGGGTATCCCACCGGAAGTGGACAGATATAACAGTGAACTAAACACATGCTTGCGGTACATCAAAACGCTTTTTTGTCAGTAACCTGATGCACGCATACTAAGAAAATAGACAGATTTCACATAAGTTACTATCGGTAGTATTACTTGTTCCGGGTAACCTGATGAACAGTAAGCATTAAGATAAGCTCACATCACATTTGATACTACTTGTATTGTTCCGGAATCGTTTCCGGGTGTCCCCTCAAAAGTGGCCAAATATAAAGAATACCAAACTCATACATGGGACACATCAAATCGTGATATTTCGATAACCTAATGAACGCTCAACAAGAAAAAAGGCTCAGACTACATAAGACGCTACCGGTGGTGTTGCAGAGGCAGCGTTCAGTGCTTCAGCGAAATCACGAAAATGAGCAAAATCAATGAAAGCGAAAGATATGTGTAAGACAACCAAAAACTTTACAAAACTAAAACTATCTCACCAAATCACACCATTTTAGATTCTTGAGGTGTAAATATGCAGTAGGATGGGTCAACATTGCATGGAAAAAATAAAATTTAAGCGCATCACCCCTGAACAAAGTTTTTTTTTTCAATTTTGCGGCTAAAAGTACTGCGCAAAATTTTGATGCGGCTGGACGGCGAGCTACATAAATTTTACATGAGTCTTGTAACCAATGGTTATTAAATACGGGCTAAAGTGTGCAGAAAAAACTTTTTCGAAGAACTCAAAGTGATCTGTGGAAAAAGGTTTATTTTAGCTTGTAATTGCCATCTTGGTATGGATCGGCCTTCTGTGAAGGTGATCAAGCAGTCATCTGAGAGGACTATACGTTAAACATAACGTCGGAATCAATAAGTGTCCCAATTCGATGATGATTTTGATAAAATTCTTGCTTTTCTAAATAAAGTATTCTCAGGATTCAGAAATTCGTAGGTGGTACAGTCCCAGACCGCTGTTATGAGAATTTCCTCCTTCCCGTCCGTTACCAAAGCACAGAGATTAGGGGCTGATCACTGACTCTAAGGTAAGATTTATTACGTCAACTGGAATATCGTGAGTACATATTCGACGGGAAAGGCACTATCACCACTAGGTGGATTAATCTGTTTTTTTTATCATTTCTTGAGTCCATGTCCTTCAAAAACAAGAAAACATCTCATAGAGCCACATAACCACGACAAAACAATCATAAACCTACCATAAGACAAATCAATTACTCTTATTCAAGTATATGCTTCGGAAAATAACCGGAAGACTTTCTTAAACTGTACCTAAGATTAAATGTTCTCGTTTGAAATCGTTGAATAAAAATTCCACCTAGTGTTAGTTGTGATAAAACCAATAATAACAAATCAAATAAATCCTCCTTAAAACCTAAATAAAACGAGTTAGAACATGAAATGTTATCTTGTACCGATTTTTCGAACCCTCTAAGCAGAATACCCTCTATGAATGAGTGTAATCAGTTTCGTACCTTTTAATTCCGCCCTATGTTGCTTATCCTTTGACAGATACGCGTATTTCGACTACCACTTGTAATCGTCCTCAGTGTCAGTTATCTACTGAGTGGATAACTGACACTGAGGAAGATTACAAGTGGTAGTCGAAATACGCGTATCTGTCAAAGGATAAGCAACATAGGGCGGAATTAAAAGGTACGAAACTGATTACACTCATTCATATGAAATGTTACTTGAAATGTTCGATTTCAGATTATTTTTCAAATTTTTCTATGTAAAAAGAAAATGTTAAAAAAATTAAAATTCAACTCACTGCTGAAATGTTTCAACTATTGAAAAAATAATGTCTGAAAACAATGTTTCTTTTGAACATGAATCAGTGGCCCTATTATGTCCAATAAACATGTATTTTCTCCGTACTCTGTATCCTTTCGGCAACGACCATTCAAAATCTACATACCTGGCATCCCTCGTCAGGAGCACACATACATCGCCAATCCGGGTAAAAATCGAGGGAGTTAAATGCGTGTCGCCGTGCTGAGGATGTTGTCGTCGTCGTCGTCATCGAGATACACGATTAGTGGGATTTTTCACAATCCGCTCTCAGCTCAGCACTAGGTATAGTCACTAGTCAGCGGCGGCAGCAGCAACGCAGCCGATAGCAAGTATCAGGAACATTACGAGAGATTGTTGGTGTGGGTGTAGGAGTAATTGTGCTTTGCATCGATGTGTTGGTGCGAATATTTTTCCTGGTTTCTTCTCACAGAGTGCTGAGAATGGCAGATTTTCATGGAAATGAATCGCTCGCTTGAAGGAATTTTCGCCCCGTTGTAGTTGTCGTCGCATGCATAGGAAGATTGCGTTTGGATGAGAAAAAGGACTGTGGTGGACGAGGGAGAAAGAGAGAGAGGGCAGGGAGAAGGGCACGAAAGGACGAACGAAAGGCAACTTGGGAATTTGATCCGAGAGTGGAATGAAGTTTGACACAATTTTGGGAAATTTGCTGGGAATGATAACTGGTACTGGTTTCATGAATTGTCAAATACTTCTAAAATATAACCATCAGATACCAACACATATTCCAACCCAAACATATTTGTCAAACCGATCCGCTAAAAGGGAAAAAATCTCAATCGAACATAAATGTGTGTTTTATTAGAAAATTGATTTCCCAGAGGCGATGTGAGAGAATTTTCACCGTCCAGCTGCGGTGCCGAACCGGGAGCCGAGAGCAATCCGAACGCAGCGGGCGAAAACACGAACATCGCACGGTAATGCACATCAACTCTCCCGCTCCGCTCCGGTGAGAATGGGCTCCGCGAGAGTGCGAGAGCACGTTGTATTAATTATCACCCACTGCTCTCGGACTCGCTTTTCGCCCGATAGGGCGCCCAGTCACCCAGTCGGCGCACAGCATAGCCTGCTATGCCCGCAGATGGGGTAGAAAGGAGGCGAAAAAAGTTATGTTGTGTCGATACGCGTGATGCTCGCGCTCTCTCTCTCTCTCTCTCGTCGTTCCCAACGTTCTCTTCCTCTCCCAAAAGGACGAACGACGATTCCTCTGCGTTCGCTGTTTATTTTCACTCGTTTCGTGCTTTATTTAGTTTGCATCGTACGCTTCCCGAGTGTGGAACGCAAAAGTCGTCTCGGACTGCTTCGTGCCGTGCGAAGAAGAGGCTCTCGTGTGTGTTTTATGTCCGTTTCACGTTCTGTGTGCCGCCCATGACAGGGAAGAAGCATTACTGGCATAGAAAGGATCCTTCTTAAAAAAAACTGTGATTCCTTGCAAGGTTTTTCGGGGGATTTTTCGTCGATTCGCGTTTCGTGTTCGCGTGCGTTTTTTGTCGCGATTTGTTGCGTTCCTCGAGTGCCAAGTGCAGTCAGTTCCCCGACAGGAATTTTCCCACAAGAGTTTTCATTCACAAAAGTGCGAGTGGAGCACGGTGAGGGGGGATCGAGTGGGGAAGAACATACCAGCGCAGGAAAACCCGGAAAGCGGGAGAAAGGGTGTGGGTTTTGTGAGTTATAATGAAAAACACGGCATGCCAGGAGCAAAACAGCCCGAAAATCAATGAAAAGTGTGGCTCCTTGGCGTGAAGAAGACGCGGTGGTGTACAAGAAGAGCGCTGAAGTTGCAGCAAGGCCGTGAGCTCCAAGGAGCAGTGTCAGCTCGAACAACCCAGATGAATCCGAGTGAGTGGGTCTTCTGCGGTGTGATTATTTAATGTCAACTCGAATGGTTTGCTCTCAGATGCGGTAGGTCCAGAAATACGCGATAAGTGTGATTAGCGAACCCCTCTCAAGCGAGGAGGACGAGGCAGGTGATGCGAGCGCATCTCCCGGGTGTGTGACGAAGGGGCAGTGAATGATAGCGCGCCCCCATTGAAGAAAAACTTGTGAAATATTGTGAGAAAAAAAGTTTGCGAACCCGAAAATAAAGTGGTGAAACAGCAGTATCAGATTGTGTGTGGAACAGTGTGCTGCGTGGTTCCCGTTTATCAGCAGGACGAAGGAGAAACTTTAAGAGCACCGACCCAGCAGCATCTGTAGTAGCAGAAGCGACAACAACTAATCTTCGGAAACCCAATCAGCGGCGAACGAGGAGGAATGAGTTTGTGTCTGCTTCGGTGTATGCGCTACTCTTTTCTCTAGCGAGGATTAATGTGCAAGCGTAATCAGAAAGTGAGTGTTTGACCAATCCTTGTTCTGTTCGTTGTTTTGTTTGCTACTCCACTCTGACTAACAACTTGCGAAACTTTAATGTCTGGAATCGTGTTTTTGAGTGATGTTGGTGCGTTATGGCGGGGTGTCTGGCAAACACCAACCAGATGGTAGTAGGCTATTCTCGGAACCCGGAACCGAAAGCTGATGTGATTGGGTTGAGGCAATTTGAATGATGTGCGATTTGGAATGAAGATGCCGACATAGTTCGGTGAAAAATTCGAGCGATTTCAGACAATGTTCCCTTTACGATAGGAGTGATTTCTGGTGAAATGGAAACAATCTGACGATTCGCAGGAAGTGTGCTGAGGAAATTAATTTCGGGAAAGTGCGTTCTAATGTTACTCTCGAGTAAACCATTTGAGTACAATGATAAATCAGCCAGAAGTTTAGGCGTTTCAGAAATTGGTTCAATGGGTCGTCCAGACCAGATGGCAGACATTGTGTTCACTGGGTTCGGAAATATTATTCTGATTTTCAGACTCATTCCTAGAAAATTGGTTGAGAAGATAAAGTGTGTTGTAGGATTGCCCACAACTTTAAGCTACGATAGGAAGTCTCTTTTCATCTTCTATTCATAAGCGAAATAGCGAGCGCTATCGAATCAGTTGTTACCTGATTTGGTAATGCTTGCTTTAGTGCAGGTTCTAGAAGTTTCAAGTTGAAAGGTAGACTTCAATGTATGTACGTTATTTTACTTGTAACTTGTCCAAATGCTTTGGACGTGACCAATCCTCCGTCAAACTATGTTTAGTGGAAGGAAAACAGCAGCACTTTAACAGTTTTCAATAATCATTCAATTTTATTATCTCTGAGAGACTTAATTCCTGTGCATCAGAAAAAATAACATTCCTAAGAAAAACAATCATTTAAATGTGGGTAAAGCAAGCAAAATAAGAAAACGAAAGGTGTAGTGTTGTCAATCAGGAGCCGGCCGGTCCATGATCAATTTCTGAAGAATTGTTATTTCATCTTCTGGAGTTTTTCGAGTTTCCTCTAGTTTGTCAGAATCAGGTTAGAACGAGAACATTCACTTGTTTTTTGCTGCCTTGTAAAATATCACTATGACTGAAATGAGATTGTAAATACTTTTCTGTGATGTTTACTAAAGTGTGAACGAGAAATATTGTGTTTAAAAAATAATATAAGACTGAGAAGATTATTGTTCTACAATATATTTTTTTTATCAGTATTAACGATATTTTAAGCCCTGGGCTAGTTCAATCTCGGGACCCACGTTCTACTTCCCTTCCGAAGGAAGAACTCACATTTTGCGAGTTTGTCGGGAGTGGGATTCGATCCCAGGTCCTCGGCGTGATAGTCAAGTGTTCTAACCATCACACCAGGTCCGCTCCTCTATTCTACAATAATTCCATATAAAACATAAAAACGAAACAACACTAAAAGTCTTGACAAAAGTTTATTATTACATCTTTATTATAAAGATTTTCAATCCAAACTAATTTAAATCTTCTCTATGGTTATCATTTGTTGAATCAGGTGAAAAATTGTTTTGCAAAGCCACCTGGAAAAAGAGACAGTACTCAGAAACACCTTTGCTAATGATCGAAAATGTCTATAATAAAGAAATAATAATAAAAATCGTATGCACATTCCCAAAAAAAAAAGTTTTTACAATTATTTCAAAATGACTCCAGGGCAAAATTATACATATTTTCCAAACATTCTTCTTGACCTGTTTCATCATATCCATCAGTAGATAATGCGTTTATCGGTTCTTATTACTCGTCCTGCAGCTCATTTGCAGTGATATATCAGGGTTTTTTTGTCGTATTTTTCTGTATACGAACAATTCAAAATTAACATGAAACACGCGATAAACTAAGAGCTGAAACTCTCTAAATAAAAATAGATGATATTAATCAAAGTTCAGGATTTCGTACATTTCAACAAGAATAGAGAAGCCAGCTTTAGTTTATGATGTTGGAACCGTCAGATGTTTTTTTGCAAACCGATATTGACGATCTTGAACTTAATAGAACGCCCAAAAATGCCCCATCATACAATTTTCCTGAAACGTAGCTGGAAAGGGCAGGCTGAAATTCTCGCATGGACACCCGACTAGAAAATTATATCAAGTTCATATCATATTGTGTTATGATGTTATAATAATTTTGTATAACTTATTATGTTACAAACGAAATGCAGGAAGTTGTTAACATAATTAAAATTGTAACAAAAAGTATACTGGTGTAATCAAACTAATAACTTATTTTGTAATAACAATTACAATAAGATCAAAAGTATAACAAAATGTGATATGAAGTTAACTTCAGGATTACTGTTTTATAACAAAATTTGATACGATTATGAAACATTATTGTTCAAATATAAAAGAATCAAAACCTAAATATATTGCAATAAGTTATCAAACAATATTTACAATATAATATGATATGATTGAAGACACCATTTATACTGAACATGATTATATCATAATGAGTTATAAGTATCATGGTTTGTTATAATTATGTTATATTTTTGACCCAAACCGTACACTACGTCAGCGAGCTGTTCCCAACGCGATGCATAAGAAAGGTTAAGAAGTCTCCAGCAGACGTTTCAGAGGGAAAGCCGGGAATCTTTTGTGTGAAGAATTAGCCTAAGTTAAAATTCACAAATGAAAAAAAAAATGAATCAAATAAAAAAAAGGAATTTTTGAATTGCTCAAGGAATTTCTAAAATTATTCCTAGAGTAATGTCTGGATGGATGCCTTAAAAACTTTAGTAGATAATGCTTGCCCAGTCAACCAGTGATCGTATAAAATATTACATAAGATGTTAAAGTGGAGGCGGATTGTACGACAATTCCCCGAAAACCAGTTCCCCGAATGAAGTTTCCCCGAAAGTTATTTCCCCGAAAAACGATTCCCCGAACGAACCGTTTCCCCGAATACACCGTTTCCTCGAATGTACCGTTTCCCCGAATGTGCCGATTCCCCGAAACATTTATAATACTATTTTTAGTACTGATTTCTAATCATTTTCTTGATTAATTCCATTGTCTGAACTAATAATTAAAACGAAGTAGCGGAAAGTTAGCCTGAGTACAAAGTGTGCCGATGTATAGTGTTTAGAAAGATATCAATATCATGGAAACTTTCACATCTCATTGATATTGTGAAGGAATTACCATGAATTCTTCGAGAAATAATGTTCTTCATGATGCTTCAAAGAGGTTTGATTTTTTTTAATATGGGTCGTTCTTTTCTGTTGTACTGATTGAAAATGACATGGCACTCAATTAAGAACACGCTCATCATAATTTTCCCTTCTTTCATTCATAGGCTGTTCTTTCTATTTATTTTTGAATTTTCAATCGATGAAAACGCCCTTTAAACGCATAATACTTTTAAAACGAGTCATCGTGATTGTGGTAGTAATCTGCTAAAGTTCATTGTCATTGTAAAACACATGATCCAGATGACTTCAACTTTAAGTCTTAAAGTATTCTTGCTAGCGAAGGAAATCTATGAGCATAATTTTTATGTGTATTAACAGGCTTTAAAACAAAAGTCAATGTGATTCAATTTGTTTGACAAACAGATTTGAAGTCAAGTACTCTTCAGTTTTTTTTGTAAATCAATGGATCAATCATGACCGAAGTAGCATTTGGAATTGACATTTCTACAGAACATACTAGTAGTAAGACCGCCGGCAATATTTTGAAAGAACAGTATATGATGAAAGAAGGGAGAATCTTTGATGAAGATTTTTACTATAACGCCTATAGATGCCTACTAGAACAGTCGGTCACAAAAAAATATTAATAAATATAGCAGCAGCACGCTATGTCTGAACTAGCAGATTATAAAAATTGAATGTACATCGGGTTTCTTTCCACAGAATGTCAGATTTGATGCTATATTATCATATGCAGAATGTTTCAAAATAATTCATCGGGGAAATTTTGATTTTTTCATCTTTGTAGCTGTTTTCATACAAATTTGCATGAAATTCTCATTTCGGCCTATTTCTCTCCCATACAAAATGTATGGAAAAATTTTCACCGATAGAATATTTTAAAACCTTCTGCAAATGAAAATATAGCTCGCATAGTGATGTTTGGGGAAGAGAAACCCGATGTACATTCAATTTTTATAATCTGCTGGTTCAGACATAGCGTGAGCAGTTAAATTACTGATGATTGATTGAGCAGTTCAACTTGAAAGAACAGCCTATGTTTGAAAAAAAGGAAAATTTTATAAAATGAAGGTTTTCAATCTATCCATAAAGACGCTGCTGTATCTTTAGGCAGAAGTATGTCAGGCCGAAGTACGTTAGGCTGCAATCATTAGGCCGAAAGTATCATTACACAGGACGAGCATCATTACGATTGAGTTGAAGGCCAAAGAAAAACCCAGTTTGATCTTATATAACCCAATACTCAAAAGAATAGCCGACTTCTCAAAGAAGGGTAATCTGTCATGGGACAGTCAGTGGTTTGATAAATTACTACCGTCAATAAGCTATGCAATATCACAACTATGAACAAGTGCGTGTTATAAAAAGAGGTGAAATTTTCAGATGCAATGTTGGCAGAGTGATCATTTCCCAAGTAACATTGTTTAGTCAAATACACTAGTTCTTAGAACCATAATAAAACCAAAATCATAGATAGAAAGATTTATGGCGGTTTTCAAAACCTCTACAAGACTAATTGCCTATCAACATGTTACTTGGGTTGATCATCAGTTCTTCAGTAACAGTATAGCATCAACATCAAGAAATAATCTATGTGAGAAAAGGGAAGAGCTTAAAAGATTATTTTAAAATCATGGAAGTATATCCCAGTATCCATAGAATTCCCTAGATTCAAGGAATGTAAAACACTCAAGGGACTCAAACATCTTCTAGGCCTTCGAAAACAAATTTAAACATTGTTTATGAAGACAATTAAGAAGGCGGCCTACTGACCCACTCTACCCCATGAACTTCAGCTTCGCAACCCATTCGGCTTAACGTACTTCGGTCTGACGTACTTTGGCTAAGCGTACTTCGTCCTAAGGACCGGATGAACCTAGTTGAGCATTGGGTCAATGTTAAATGGCATATGCAATAATCTTTTCGGGGAAACGGTACATTCGGGGAAACGGTACATTCGGGGAAACGGTACATTCGGGGAAACATTTTTCGAGGAAAAGGTACATTCGGGGAAAAAACTTTCGGGGAAACTTCATTCGGGGAACTGGTTTTCGGGGAAATGTCGTACAATCGTGGAGGCGATATGCGTACATTTAGCATGCGCCTAAATGGAGGCATGTACGCATATGGCCTCCACTTTATCATCTTATGCAACATCTTTTACGATTACTTTGTCTGGGTGGTAGGTATACCTGGAAGGAATCTCGAAAGCATTTCTGGAGGATCTCCTTGGAGAGCTCCCGAATGAACTGTTAACAGATCCTTAGAATGTTTTCTGAAGATATCATATGGAAATATCTTTGGAAATTCATGAAAACCCACATGGAGGATCTGAAACATGTCTAGAAGAATTCGAATTCATGGAAGAATTCTAGAAAAACAAAAATCTGTAGCAATTGGTAGAACGATATCTGATGAAATACCTGTAGAAATCCAAAGGACGATTTCATGTACGATTTCAAGGGAGATTTCATGTAGGGATTCTAGGATGAATTCGCTGAAGAAGTTTTCAAGGAATCTCTCCAGAAATTGCTGAGCAAAAAATGGAAAATTCCGTAAAAATGTTTTTAAAAATTTCTATAAGAACTCTTGTAGATATTCCCGTTAGAACAAGCCCGTGCACAAGAGAGAGGTTTTGATGGTTAAATCCCTGCCATTGGCGATGTTCCATGCACTAAGAGCCCTTCCGCGCTTTGCCAAAATTGTGAGAAACCCCTCTCTTGTCGCCTTTTCTGTGCACAGGTCTGCGTAAGAATCCCTTCACAGATGAGTTTCTGTAGAAATTGCCGTAAGATTTTTTGAAAAACAAGAAAAAGGGGGAACCTTCTGGAGCAATTTCCGGGAAATTTCAAGATGAATTTCTGGAAAAATTCTCGCATCCATTTCTGGATATAAGAAATTCATGAAAAAAATCCCGGATAAGCTCTGGGAGACATTTTTAGAGAAACTTCCGAATCCAGTTCTAGAAAAAAATCCCGGATAAACTTCTGGAAAAAATGGAAAAAGTCCCAGACGACTTAATGGGGGAATTGCTGGGCATAGTTTTGGAGTAATTCTTGGATGAAATCATGAAGAAATCATCACTTCCTGAAGAAATTCTCGGAGTAATTCATGGAGAAATTTCTGGAGGAAGCTATTCCAAGCTGAATTTTTTAAGAAGTTCCTAGAAAAAGTTGTGGAGAAATTCTTCAAGGAGCTTATAAAGAAAGGCCACGTGGAATTGCTGGAGAATTTCCCGGTGAAATTTTTAGTGAGTACTTTCAGAGGAATAATTCTGGTGAAATTACTGAAGGATTTTTTGGAAAAATCACTGGATGAATTGCTGGAGAAATTCCTGAAAGAATCCCTGGAAAAAAAATCGAATAAATTTCTTAAGAAATTCCTGGAAGAATCCTTGGAAAAAATGTGGGGAAACCACTCGAAAAAATTTCATTGGAACTCTTCGAGCAGTTCGAGGAGTAATTCTTCGAAGAATTTTGGAGAAGATCCTGAATATTTTCTGAAAGCATTTGTGAAGGGGTTTCTGGAAGTATTTCTGTTGGAAGTTCTGAAGTAGAGGGCAAATAACTTTTACAATTTTTGAAACATAAACCATTTTTTTTATCTACAGTCCCGACTGTTGATGGTTGACCAAAACCGAAGAAGCCATTTTTTTCTTTTCATCAAGTTTTCTTTCGGAAAAACCTATACTACATCAATCGTCCAGAAGTAATTCCGCAATCATTTTGCGTAGGGATTCCCTAGAGTAGTTTTTAGAGGAATTCGTGGAGTAACTTTTTGAGGAGTTGCTTTAGACATTTTCGTACATATTTTTAGAGAATTGTCTCGACGAGTTTTTGGATGAATTCGTTGAGATCCTTGTATTCTGTCTTATAATGGAATCTTGGAATTTTGTCTGATTTTATCCTATTTCTGCATTGGGAGCTTTCACAACTTTGCAAAATCCCACAATATGAGCTAGTGGTAACTGCGAACTAGATAAAGGTATTACTCTAGCATTTTTCTTTGAGGCAATTGCCAAGCTTAGCTGATAAAATAAAATAATAATAACTCCAGCATTTTTATTATTTTTCTCCTAGTGTTTAGAAAAATTGATCAAGAAAGTTTAAATAATATTAGAATTTTAGGTGCTGCTGATGAAGCAACAATCAATGGAATTCCCAACAGAAATGCCTGTGTGAAAATTCCGAAAAAAAAACTTTGAGAATATTTTTAAAAGAGCAGATTATGCTACGTTGGTAAAATTTTTGGCGATATTCTTTTGCGACATTTCTGCTGGCTTGTGACGATTCTGCTCGTTGTGTGAACATTCAGCATAATTAATTAAAAATCACAGATAAATGAAAATACAAATAAATTTTGCTCGGTATCTCTTTTTCAACAAACGTTTTGATGAGACCTGGGACCAGTAGGTTGTTGGCCTAAAGTCCTCTATTCACTGTGAGGTGGCTCCCACCTCAGGTATAGCTTCTGGTGGAAGAACCTTTCATATCCAGCTTTATTTGGTGAATACATAAACAAATAGAAAGCAAACTCCTCTTTGCTCTCAGCAACCGACCAAAATTCCCTCCAGGGTTAGTTACCAGATTTTCCCCCACTAAGAGGTGTGGATGCGAATTCCGGGAAGAGGCAAATTGCCTCAGTGGGTTCTAGATTAGGCATTACACAGACCTGATGATTTGCAATGAATACCTACAAAAAAACCTTAAAAATCCTTGAGGACATTTCTATTAAGCCTACAAAAGACAATGAAGACGTCGCACCAAAAATCTCGTTCATCGTTCGGAGCGAGTGCGTTGAAGTACTAGGCACACGTCCTGAAAGGCATATTAATATAAAGTTTAACCAAAAATCATTAAGGTTTGTAAAGGCTGTAATAGAAAAAAGGGAAAATTTTCTAAAATTAGGAAACGGTTCATGTTTGTCTAGCAGACGGAGCCTTATTGTAGATGCAAATCGAGACAGAGCACATGCAAAAAACGCTGTAGGTTTGGTTTCAGAAACGCTTGCTGAAGTTTAGAGATAATTAAAAAAAAAAGCCCTTGTTTATTTGGACTTTGTTTAATTTGAAAAGAATTGCGATGTGATTTTTTTAAATAGAGTTCATCAACTGATGATGTAGTTCTTCTTGAAGAGCTACTTGACGACGACATTTTTGATTCAACTCCCAAAGAAATCTTTGAAAGGACACATGCAGGCAACCTAAGGCTTCTCTTGAAAGAATTAAATCGTTACCATAAATTTCAGGAAAAAATCCCAATTCTTGAAAATATTCCCAAATGAAGCCCATGAGTAAATTAGAGATAGATGCTGAGACGAAGTTGTTGAGAATTTTTGAAAGAGGCTACACCGTTCGCATCGAAAGGTCAGTAGGTAAAATAAATTGGTGTAACAAATCGTTCCGTTGATAGATTCGTTCAACAGCTCTACCATGTAATAGTGGCAGTCAGTTTGGGATTCTTACAAGCTTGTCCTTGAGTCAAGCCGCTTTGGGCTCAACGTTTGCAATTGTCGGGTTTTTAAGAATGTCGCCTTGTTTTATTGACTCTCAGACAAGCTGGTCGACTTGAAAGGTAAATTTTTGAATCCTTTCATTGTCTTGGGAACCAAAAGTGTTGTGTTCTATCTCACGCCTTCTCTATTTGATTTACAGCTATTTTCTGGTACAGCTCTAGTTAAAAGTATTCTGGAATATTCAACAGAAAAGCGTCATTTTTTGTGTTTGAAATATGGTTAATTAGTCAAGAAAATGACACGAGTAGTTCTTAAACGAATATTCTGTAAATTCATGTAAGTCATTTTCATGACTATTTTTTTCCTCTATGCTTTTCTTTTTAGGAGTGCAACACTTAGCAATTTACCCTACCTATTATTATATTCCATGTTTCCTTGATAAAGTTTTTTTTTATTTGTATTAACGAGATTTTTAGTCTTGGGCTAGTTCATCTCGGTACCCACGCTTAACTTCCCTTCCGGAAGAAGAACCCACATTTTGTGAGTTTGTCGGGAGTGGGATTCGATCCCAGGTCCTCGGTGTGATAGTCAAGTGTTCTAACCATCACACCAGGTCCGCTCCATTGATAAAGTTTGTTTCCTAGAGTAGATCAATAAAAAATGAACAATTTTGCATTCCAATCACTAATGTAAACTTTGAAGAATCACCTGAGCTTTGCATTCCAAACGAATTGCTTGCAGAGAGTAGTAGGTACAAATTGAAATACTTTGATCAGAAGTTTTTCGAACATGAAAAAATCTGATGATTATATAAATTGAACTAATATTACTTCCGCAACAGCATTAAATTGATACGAACCAGTAAAACTTTTCTTGTGCCACAACTTTTTCTTTCCATACATGGCATTTATTCTTCCTCCATATAAATTTATGACGAGGAGATTGTTGAGTATATTATAAGTTCACAAAACTTCTCCACCACCGCGCCACCATGCCTGGCGAATCGGTTAAAGTCCACCACCTTCCTGAGTCGGGTGTCCACGATGAAAAGCGTCACACATGCACCTTCATCCACTAGCACCTCCCTCGTATCCATCCACCAACCAGTAATGATTGGCACGTAGTCCGGAACTCGTTTAAAGATACGACTTCTCGCTGTAGTCGAGTCGGACTTGCGCCAGGACCCAAGAATAGGAAAAAAAGTTTTGTCCATCCACCCATCGCTTATCGTTCCACCGACATCATCAAACTTTTTCCTCCAGCCGGCCAACCCAGCCGGGCGGCAGCGCAGACAGTCAGTAGTCAGTGTCGTCCGATTTCTTCCCGAACTCACTCGAACGCCGCCTGGAACGGAACGGAACGGAACGGGAGCAGTCCGGGAGAGCTTCCTGAGGCTAACCACATATTTCCTTCGGTCGGTCGGTCGGTCGGTGGAAGGACTCCGTAGTCTTCCCGTTTTCCCGAGCTCCCGAGCACCAAAAGCACAAGCCGAGGAAAACTTCAACTCTTTAGGAAAGAATTTTCTTGTTTTTAACTTTCCTCCCCCGCTAGCACGCACCCATAGGCAACTGCTGCTGTTTCTGCGCTGTGTGTGGAGCTATCCGATCCAGGGAAGACAAGTGTCCATGGAAGCTCGGTCGCTCGTCATCCTGGAGCAGTGGGTGCTAATGCTCCTAACGATTTCGGTGCAGATTTTCAGGAATACTAGTTTCTCAAAATTTTGAGAATTCTTCAAAAAATACTTCTAAAAAAAGGACTTTGAATCCCTAGTCAGTAGAGATTGCAAAAGTCTCATAAGAAGATCTTCTTCTAATTGGCGTAACATTCCAACTATAACAAAGCCTGCCTCACAGTTTGGGAGTGAAAATTTTGACTTTTTTGACGAAAAATATTCCGATATTTGAAACAAATTCTTGAAAAAAAACCTACAACATTTAATCAAGCTTTAAACAAAATGCTGCTATCAATTTCAAAAATATGGAAATGGTCAATTATATTATTCGTTAAATCTCAAATAATTCTCATTGTAATGAAGAATTCTGTTTACAATATAAATCAATATGTATAAGGAATAACAATGAACTATTTGAAAGGTTCTTATCCTAAAAGAGATCTTAAAACCGTCATAAAACCAATATAATGTTTAATTAGATTTTACGTTGGTCATAGCGAGTTGCATTATATTTCAATATTTTTTTAAACAAAATTCAAAGGTTCTATTAAAAAAAACTGCCTCTAAGTTAGTGATATCGCGTAAAATCACCCCAAACGTTGAAAATCCCTGCCCCATCACAAGAGAGCTCCCGCTTTCGCTGCACCTACCACCAGCTACCAGTACTGCGAGCTTTCTGCCTTCAATTTCGGAAAAATAGTTTTGAATTTTTCCATCCATTTTATTTACATCGCACGGCTGCTGCTATAGGTACGCAACATCATCCCAACTGTGGCGGGCGGCAGCGAACGGGAGAAAAGTTCTCCGGAAAATGAGATTTTCCGGCTGTTGGTCCGGCTGTTGTGCGAGGTTTTGAGGATGACAGGGGACAGTTTACACCGGTTTCGATTTTCTGCTGCAGTGTCTTCGTCGCATCGTCAGGCGCTCGCTCGTTCATAATTAATACCGACAATTATTCGTTGGGTTTGGGTGCGAGATTGTCTCGCTTCAAAGTTCTGATGGGTGCAAGAAAAAAAAAGAACTTTTTAATCTGGGCTGTCGGCAGTGCAGTAGGGTCAGTATTTGTCTTAATCTTTTGTTGACGAATTGCTCTCAAAGCGAAGGTTTCTTTTCCATGTTAGGGCTGCAGAAGGTTGCCCCCTAATCTCGACCTTACTGGAAATCCACCAAAACCCAATGAATTATTAAACAAAGTGGACAAAGGATACGACAGAGGTTTTGTTTGGATAGGTGCTAAAATTACGATTTAATTGTTTTCTTGTTGGTCTTGTTTGAATAGCAAATCTACTTTTTGCCATGAAAGGCTGTACAAGAAGTTGTTTTATACTTTAGAAGTTACAAAAAGTCCTTTTTTCGTTTCTTTATAATGGTTATCCAAAGCGACAAAAAGAAACTCACAACACAAGGATCCCGATCCCAACAAAGATACCGAGCTACAATTGCAAGACAAATAAGTATTAGTTTTGGGAAAGCACTGAATGCTGGCATAAAGCCAACGATCCATTTGTACCTATTCAACTTCAAAATTTTACTTGAAATTGCAACAAGTCGCACTTCTTATTTTTCATGAAAAGTTTAGTTATATAAAGAAATCATTAAAAAAAATTACTGCTGGTTGACAACATGTGAGTTTTGACATTGCAAAGAGGTGTTAAACCACTTTATTGTTTCTTGTGTGATAGGTAATGCATCTCTTAAAGTTGTCTGAAAAAAAAATCGAAAATTCTTCAATGATTCTTTCTTTCTTTTCTTTATGGCTCGACGTCCCCACTGGCACTTGGCCTGCCTTGCTTCCACTAAGTGTTACTTGAGCACTTCTACAGTTTGAAGGGCTGTCTTTGCCTGTCATTGCATAAATGTGTACATTGCGAGGCAAGTACAATGACATACTATGACCAGGGAGTCGAGAAAATTTTCAAGACCGGAACGGGAATCGAACCCGCCGTCTTCGGATTGCCGATCCATAGCCTTAACCACTAGGCTAACTGAACACCCCAAGGATTCTTTTTAATTGGCTTTATTAAGAAGATTTTCAGCCCGACGCTGGGGCATCTCCAACTGGAGTCTTTTGGAAATTTTGTTTTCATAAAATTCTTCTTTTATAGTTTTTTCCAAAAATTTTCGCGAGAATCGCAAGATTATTTTTGCAAACTTCTTTATAAATTATTGGCTGCCACCGTGATAGGTTGTCTTGCATACTGTGTATGTTAGGCGTTGCAAGACCAAGTTCTCCGTTCTGATCCAGGGGTTCCCAACCTTTTTGAGGTGGCGACCCCCTTTAAGAATTGTCAAAACATCTACGACCCAATGAAAATTTTTAGAAAAAGATATGAATGTAATGAACGAAACCGAGTTTTTGGGTACAGTGACGTAGCCAGAAATTTGCTGTGACAGGGATTTCCGACGATCAATGATATTTTTTTTATTCGACACTCACATTTCGTAAAAATGAAGTCATGTACATTCAATTTGAGTCGTAGCTGAAAAATAGCGGCGCAGCCGAAATTTTTTCTTCTGAAGGCGTTTTATTCTGAAAATTTGTTCCTCTAATTGTTGCTTTTGCGGATGATGGTATACAAAATCAAAAATTGGTATCATTTGCCTGAAATAGAATAAAAATTTACCAATTTTTTTGGTAACATCGCAGCCCCCCTAGACTGGCTTCACGGCCCCCCAGGGGGCCGCGGACCACCGGTTGGCAACCCGTGATAGAATGTCAAATATCCTTTTTTATTCATTTCTTTGCCTCCCTGTGTAAATATTCAGAAAAAAACATCACTTCCCAAATCTGTCGTTCCATTCACACGCTATGTATGATCCTTCGAATACCACTTTCTTTCAACATTCGTTTTTTTTTCGATCTTCCGAAGAAATTCTTGAAAACAAAATCACACAAACACCCCAGAAGAATTACAGCAGATACTAAAAGAGGAGTCATTGTGAGTCGTGCGGGAATTCTTGAGCAAATCATATCAGACAGTGCTTTATATCTTCGGATGAGCTCTTAGAGAAATACTCGTATGATTTTTAAGGAATCTCCATAAAAAACTTCTGAAGCAATCTTGTACCGACTCTTCGAACTCTCTAAGCAGAATACCCTCTTCGAATGAGTGTAATCATTGGTACCTTTTAATTCCGCCCTATGTTGCTTATCCTTTGATAAAGAGATGAACAAGCCTAGGGCTGAAAATCTCCGTAATAAACTAATAATAATAATAATAAATGTCCTTTAACAGATACGCGTATTTCGACTACCACTTGTAATCTTCCTCAGTGCCCCAATGTTGCTTTTACAAAGTAGGATGCCTTCTGACTTTTCTTTCTACAGTTTTTTTTTTTTTTTTTTTACAGTTCGCCAAAAGAATGCTCTGGACATGATATCTCCAAGAATTTTATTTTCCGCAATACGACTCCACAAGTTCCTTCATAAACGCATTAATAAACGGTTGTCATGACGCTTCTTCTTCTTCAGAAGCAATTGGCTGATTTCTCAGTTGCCTCAAACGATTTTCTCTAAATGCTTTTTTTTGGAAATTCTTTAATAGCCCCGAGCAGAAGGGAATAACAACAGCATAAGAAAATGTGTTATTTTGGCTAAATAACTGAGTAATGAAATAAGTTATTTTCCTGTTATTAACATAACAAATTATGTTATAAACTTGGCTGTCATAAGCGGCAAAATAACAAAAATCATAACATAAAAATGTTCCTGGAAGACCAATTTAATAACATGTTATGTTCGTTCGATAACAACATAATAACAATGAATTTTGGAAATATGTCAATAACAAATGTTGTTATTATAAAGTTATTAATAACAATCCGAAAGCAAAATCAGTTATGATATCAAACTAATAACAAAGTAAGTAATAAGGCTAGGGTCTTGTACCATTTGGGCAGGTGTACCTATTTTTGGCACTAGCCGCTGTAACTAAATCAATTTTATACCTAATTGGCACACAATGAGTTACGTACAGTATCTAACCCTATACAAAAATTCTAACCAATTGGTTTGAAATTGACTTAGTTATAGCATCAAGTGCCCAAAATAGGTTCACTTTCCAAAATAGTACAAAGCTCTAGAAGAATAACAAAACAAGCGTTTAGAGCATATCAGTAATCATTGCTAGTTATTATTGAAAATCAACGAAAAATACAAGCTGAGAAAATAGTCTAATAATAAAGATGTACAGAGCATATGCACGCACATACTCCCTCATTATGGAAAACAACATAAACTAAGTTAATCTCGAACTATGTCGCATTGATTTCAAAACTTGTTACTGTTGTGCTATTGTTGATAAGTTGATCAAAAATACAACAATAACAAAACTTGTACTTCAACAAAATATGTTATTGAAATGTAATTTGATGAATGTATATCAATAGCTTGATTATAACAAATTGAGATTGTCCAACAAAATTTGTTATGGAAAAGCTCTGTCTTGATAATTTAATAATAACAAAATAAGATATAAAAACAGGTTATGTGATTTCGTAGTTATCAATTTGATGTTCTCCTCTGCTCGGGGCAAGCTACTGAAGGCAGTCCATGGATACATTGAAGGTATAATTTCTAGAAGAGTTTATAATAGAATTTGCATGAAATTTCAACAGAATTTCTCGTCAGGAGCTCTTCTAAGTAGGTATCCTGCGTATTCAATGAAAATTGTGAAGAATGTTATGCATAGTGTTCGAACAGATCAATGGATGATCCAAAACAAAAATCTTCTCAGTTTTCGCTCTAAAATTACCAGCTACAGACACTTTTCCAGAAGTTTCATCGACAATATTAAAAAAAATCTTACGGGTTTTATGGTGAAAGCAAGAAAAGAAAAATCAATTAATAGTGTGTCAATTAATAGAAGTCAAAATCAGAATGAATCGAGTAGAAGTTATATGAAGAACGCCTTTTTTTGGAAAATTATCCAAATTCTCTGTTGTATTTAAATGTTCAGAATAAGCTTCAATAGAAAATTTTTGAAAAATCTTTTGAAATATCTGGACGGGAATGCATCTTTAATCCCCTGGATGAATCCGTTTAAATTATTATGGAAGATTTTAAGAGAGAATAGAGAGAACTAGAAATTGATTGAACGAAATTCGCAAGAAATCTGGTTCAGACAGGTTCAGATGAAGAATCACGTCCAAAACTGTCTAAGAGTTATAAGTCAGTGGCAAAATCACTTCGGCGCGCTCATTTTTAATAA
Organism: Aedes albopictus; assembly: GCF_035046485.1. Lineage (NCBI taxonomy): Eukaryota > Metazoa > Arthropoda > Insecta > Diptera > Culicidae > Aedes > Aedes albopictus. The sequence goes on from NC_085138.1 coordinate 440,453,355, forward strand.
AGTTCAAGTTTTAACTTTTTGTTTTAAAAATGCAACGCACAGCACCGTGTGAAAAAAGTGCACCGTTAGAAAAAAGTGTCTGAAAACCCCTGGTCCAGAGGATTTTTTTTCAAAAATGCCTCAACATACCCACAGAAGAATCATTTCTCTACAGGTAGAATTCTGAAAAAAATCGTCATACAAATCAAATTCCTGTATAAAAATAGTCATTCAGTGAAGAATAATTCAAATGTACTTTTTTACAGGAGTGTAGAGATAAAAACTATCATTGTAAGGACAAAATCTTGAACAATAAAAGATAGGAAGGACAAATGGTTGAAATGATCGGTGGAAAATGGCAAAGATTGAATACATACAGGGGATAAAGAATAGGCTAATTTTAGTTGAAATTCAAGTTGTCATAACTTTAAAAAATTGTCTATTTTTTGGAAATAAGCCATGTGTTTGATTTTCTGGATGTATAGGATGATCGCAAAACTGACTGTACACATGCCAATATAAGAATAATACTTCAGCATTTTATGAACCGAGTAATGCAAAGACATGTTCAAATCTATCAGACTAACTGGCCAATAGGCCGTCCCTTATTTTGCAAAAAAATGTAAATGTTATAAGTTTGTTAGTGGAAAATGATCATTTTAGCTAAGAAATGATCGTGTCAAAATTTGATGTCCGTATCTCAAGGCTAAGTGGTCCCTCAAGGGGCCTATTTAAAGTTGTCAAAAATTGTATGGGACCAAAAAAAACATGAAATTTTTTTTCGACAAAAAATACGCTATTCTACTAAAACCGGTGATTTTAGGACCCTAAAGGGCCAAAAATGTGCTTAGATTTGCGATATCTCTACTCATTTTTGAGTTATTGAACAAGATAAGGTAAGTTTCCTTCGGAATCTAAAAAAAGGTCAAAAATGCTGATTTTTCAGTTGTTTTTTGTCAATATATTGGAAACGAGTAGTAGGCCCCTTGAGGGACCACTTAGCCTTGAGATACGATCATTTTTTAGCTAAAACGATCATTTTCCACTAACGAACTTATAACATTTCTAAATTTTGCAAAATAAGGGACGGCCTACTGGCCAAGCAGGCGGACAAAAATATGTTTATCACATTTTCGAGGATTTCCTAATTTTCCGTAGTTGGTTTGGCCAAAATAAATTGTAAATGAAGATTTTAAAGCACCTCCATCAAGTTTATTAAAGGGAGTATTTTCAATATGGTTAAATAACTAAAAGTACAAGTTTGAATTTTTTTTTCATAATTTAATCTTTTTTTTTTGTTTTCTTCACTTGGAATGATCAAAATATTGTGGATTTAAATACTGCAAAAATTAGTTCCAAAGGGAATAAACATAAAAATTTTGAGAGTTAGCGTTTTAAAAATCGCATTGAAAATCATTAGTGTAGGCCTTACCAATGATGTATTGAAACCAACGGATAATGATGATATCATTTAGAAAATATCGATTTGAAGTTATATGTTGTTTTTTTTAGCGAAAATCGATTTTTTTAACTTTACTTAACTTTGATGCACAATATCTTTGTAACTACATCAGCTAGAAACTTGAAATTCAGGATTTCTCTTAGATTATATGTTCATTATTGATAGACAATTTCAGAACAAGCATTGGTGAAAGTCACTTTTCTGATTTTTGTCCGCTTGATACCTTAGTAGATTCAAGATGTTTCCGGGAAAATTGCGTATTTAAAACTTATGCATCCCTCCACTTTTCTGAAGACACTTTGAATCTGCCACGGATGGACCAGTTTGACCGGCAGATTTGAAAATGTCCTTGTAACCATCGGCTCCCAAAACGCTGGAATTTTGCTGTAGCTTCCATGATTATTTCCAAAAATTGACCACTTTTTACCACACCTTTGGGAAGATATGAAATTTTCTTTATATGTAACAATTGACTCACTAAAAACTTGAAATTGTATCATTACAATCATTAAAAACATTTGAATTTTTACACAGTTTTAGCAACAACAAATGCAGCTGCCCAGAGAGCTTAGCATATTCCCTAGGCATATAATATGTAACATTTTCTAGCTTTAAACTTTTTATTAATACCAACAGCCTGTCATATAAGGCCAAACAAGCAGTCGTATTTTCAACCCCAATTTTAGTATTTGATGACTATTTTGGAAATAATGATCAAAAAGTTAAAAAATGCTGTAAGCTAGTGAAAACACGGAAAAAAACATCACAATAGAGCGGAATTGTTTGGACTTTCCTTACAAACATGACGATTTGAAATCGATTTTTGTTCTTTTTTCATGAATTTTTCTTCACTTCATACTCTCATTCTCTGTAACGGTCTGATTGATTTGAAATTTTTCCCGTTACTCGTCAGCATCCTTTGTTTCGCATGTACCATGAGAAAAACTTATGTTTTTTTTTTGAAAAAAATATAAAAAAAATATTATTTTTTGAAATTTTCATAAAGTTTAAGAAAATTGTCCTATATACTCATCAATATCTCGAATAATATCAATCTGACGCAAAAAATGCGTTTAAGTGATCGAAACGTATTATATTTAGTTTTCTGTTTTGCTCTGTTTCTGTTTCTGAACAGATCTCGCAACTGATTTGAGCCCTGTCACGGTCGCCATATACTTCTATCTCTCTTATATGGCGACCGTAATCGGAATAATTTTCATTTTTCAAAAGCAAAAAAAAAAATGAACTGGCCACCTATAGCTTTGCATCCCTCCACTTTTCTGAAGGCACCTTGAATCTGCCACGGATGGACCAGTTTGATCGGCAGATTTGAAAATGTCGTTGTAACCATCGGCTCCCAAAATGCTGGACTCACTAAAAACTTGAAATTATGTCATTACAATCATTAAAAAAGCTTGAATTTTAACAAAGTAATAGCAACAACAACATCAGCCAAAATGCAGCTGTCCAGAGAGTTTTGCACATTCTCTAGGCATATAATATATAAAATTTTCTAACTTTAAACTATTTATTGAATCCGACAGCCTGTCATATAAGGCCAAATAAGCAGTCGTATTTTCAACCCCAATTTTAGTATTTGATGATTATTTTGGAAATAATGATCAAAAAGTTAAAAAAAAGCTGTGGGCTAGTAAAAACGCGGAGAAAAACATCACAATAGAGCGGAATTTTTTGGACTTTCCTTACAAACATGACGATTTGAAATCGATTTTTGTTCTTTTTTCAAGAATTTGTCTTCACTTCATACTCTCATTCTCTATGACGGTCTGATTGAACTTATTTTTTTCCCGTTACTCGTCAGCATCTTATATTACACATGTACGATAAGAAAAAACTCATGTTTTTTTTTGGAAAAAAAATCCTTATTATTTTTAGAATTTTTTTATAAAATTTAAGAAAATTACCCTATATACTCATCAATATTTCGTCTAATATCAATCTGACGCAAAAATTGCGTTTAAGTGATCCAAACATTTTATATTTAGCTTTCTGTTTTGTTCTGTTTCTGTTTCTGAATAGAACTTGCAGCTGATTTGAGCCCTGTCAGGGTCGCCATATACTATCTATCTCTCTTGTATGGCGACCTTGATCGGAATAATTTTCATTTTTCAAAAGAAAAAAAAAAGTTGAACTGGCTACCTAAAGCTTTGCGTAAAGTGCAGCAAAAATTCCTAAATTTCCACGGTTTGTTGATCAACTAGTAATCTATTGGAGGTCCAAATTTTCATAAGATTAGCTAAACTACTCGAAGTAGTGAAATACTTAAATATCTGATAACCATTTTTGATCTATCATATCTCCGAATTCAATGAACCGAATGAAACTAAGTTATGAATCTTTATAAATAATATAATAAGCTCCGAAAAACGTTTGGTCTAACTGAAAATGTTCAATGGGAAAAAAATATGATTTTGACGATTAAGTTATCCTTTCAAATAAAACAACAAAATAAGTCAAAATCTCAACCTGGTGTTGAGATTCAAGACGATTGTTTTTGTTCATTGATATTGATAAATATTTTGAGAATGACAGTTTCAAAACAGTTGGCTTTCAATAAATAAAAGAAATCGTGTGGAAAAAGGACCCATTTTCTTATAATTCGTGGATAAACACAAAATCCCAATGTATTTTTTTCTTGTGATCAATTTTAAGTTAGATATGACTTTGTTTAAGCTTCATTGTATGTTTCATAAATATTCTGAATTCCATTTCATTCGATTCATTTAATCCGAAGATACAGCAGTTTTAAAATGACTTTCAGACAACTTTGCATTTTATTTTCTACGCTCTTACTTCAAGTTGGATAGCTTAATCTTGCCTAAATATGGACTATTAATAGACAGCTAGTTAGTTAGCTAATGTTGAAAATTTCATAATGCAGTTTACAAAATGTTACATCTTGTTTTCGTTTTTTTTTTGAAGTCTTATATGAATTTATGATTACATTTACGTGAAAGATCAAAATAAGGTTGAGTGCTTTACAAAGCTATCCGTTGGAATAAAGATGTTTTTAATGAAAAAGAAAAATAAGTTGGTATTGTGTACAAACTGAATTATGAATATTTCGTAAGAAACTTTATTGAATTTTGAATGTCAATTTTTCAAAAATTTTTATTTTTCCTATTCTCAATACAGTCGGAACCCGCCCGTTGAGCCACAACCTCCACCCAACCAACGAATTCGATTCGCTAGTTGGGTGAAGTGACAGCAGCACAAGGGGCGTGTGCATTGTTTTTTTTTAAATCATGTTTAGGTTGGAAGCAAATGAGAAAATTTTCAATTTGTTTCACATTTAGAGCAAAACTGATATGTTTTGCAAGATACATATATGGCCAATGCGAAAAATAATTATTTTCACCTATTTTTAGTCGGTAAAGTGAAAATATAGATGTTTATGAAACCACCCGGACCAAAAGCAAGCACAAAACGCTTTCAATGATCGACAAAATAAAGGTTGCCGATGTTTTGCATTTGTTTCGAAGTAATTGTACATATTCTTTTTTGTTTTAAGAAATATGAAATAGAAATGCTTTTCGATTATCAGTAAAGTTTAAGAAACCAAAAACGCATTAACTCACCCCTCGGAATTACAGATTGGTTGTCATTTTCAGTTTGACATTGAATTATGACATCCAGGTACTTTTTAGTTGGCTGACAGCTCAACTAACGGGGCCCCAACTAAAAAGCCACCCAACTATTAAGCCCCCTACCAGCGGGTCATGACTGTATCAAGCTCCTTCCAGCATGAGCTTCTGTTCCTTCCAGAATTTCTCATCCATATACATTGTTGGGTGAGGTTATGTTCCAAAAGGGCAACGTAGCCATAAATAGTAAAAATCAATTTCTCACCCCAACCTAAAACCAGGCAATGCCTATCAATAGACATCAAACAATTTCCAAAATTGGTCCACTATAACCCGTTCATCTGATAAAACCGAAACCCTTCAACAACCCCAAACACGCAATTATCGTCTCGCACCATCAGGAGGAAACAAAAAATAAAGCGTGGGAGCGGCCCTCAAAAGCGAGTGAGAGAGACCCCGAAATGAAGTATTAACGAGAAAGATAAATAAACATTGACATCATCATCAATATTGAATGGAAACATCATGTTTTAGGTTCTCGTTGGTCGGACAATCCAACCACCGACCAGGACGGGCGGCGTCAGTAGGGCCAGGTCCAAAAAGGAAACGTGGAAAAGCACGACGACGACAAGGGAAAGAGGATAAATGATGCAAATAGTGAATGACAAAAGTGAGTCCAGGAGGAGAGCACTAATAAATATAAAAGGGAGAGGGGGAACGCAGGGCGAACGGGATGACAGCAGAATAAATAAGGTAATTTATTTCGGAATCGAAAAAAGGGGAAAACAGAGATTTCTGTTGGTACAGGGATTCAGAAATCAATAGAGTCTGTTTGTCCCTGTTATGCCTTTTTCCTGGTTCCTGGAAGAGTGGGTAAGTTGTTTACATAGTTTCCTAGCGAGGGCAAAGGTTAGCGTAAATTAAGGTGGATTTGATCGGTTCCGCAGAATCTATTTCGCCACAATCTCACATAAATAAAATCCTAGTGTCTCCGACTCGGGTAGGGAGACTTTATTTTCACGAGCATGCATCCAAACTGGGAAACGATTCTGGTGTATCCAAAAAAGGACACACCAAGAGAGACCGACAACGGCGACGAGGACGACGACATCGACCGCACAATGCAATAATTTAGCCTGGAAAGCAGCGAGCTCGACGGTGCTTCCCAGAGGACCCCGAACGGCTGGCTGCATTCAAAACTTATTCCCGCACTTGATCTCGTTTATTTTGCTTTCCTACCCCCCGCCAAATCACCCCACAGCCCAGCCAACAGGACAAACACAATCGCTCTGCTGATTCTGATGCGATGTTTCGAAGCTGCCTGCCTGCCAGTGCAGTGCAGTGCAAGTGGTGTGTATCTCTCTATTAAAAGTGAACACACCAAAACCAAAGAGCGAATAAGCGAAGCAGCCGATGCCATCAGAACCAGAAGCAGCAGCAGGCTCACACGCGAAAAAGCAAAACAATAAATCGATAAATAAACCTCCTCGCCCCAGCCGAAAAACTGGGCCAAGTCGACCCAAACATCCGCAAGCACGAACGGAGCGCAACGAACAAGGAACACAAGGAGCACGTTTGCTTGCTCGCGCTAGTCCCTAGCAGCATGCCATCATGCCATGCCAATCCTGTCTGCCTGCCTGCGGTACCGGTGGCGACATCTATCCGTGAAAGCAGCGCTTATTCGCACTGGAACACTCACACAGACCCACTGACTGACTGCTATGCTAGGGGGGGTTGATGCGTGTGCAAACTGTTTTGTTATCCTTGCCGATCCTTGCTCGCTCTCCTATCCTGCACTGATGGTGGCGATGGTGGTATTAGTGCTCATCCGTCGGCAGTTCGCCCATTTTTAGCCAAAATTTTCCCTACCACTACACAATCCACAGGGCAATGCGATGAGACGATGAGAATATGGGCTAGCTGCCAAAAGGACAACGAACGAGCGAGTGAAGATTTGTGTGTGCACGGTGGCGAAAAAGGATTCTCACGCTGGCTGCTGGCTGCTGGATGTACCCTCCGTCTCCCCCCTTTTTGGGGGGAATCCTCCTTAAGGAGGCTATTTTTGGAGTCTAACGACCGAAGAAGGAAGAAACACGGTTTTTGGTGGTTTCCCGCATTTATTATTGAAGGCTTCCCGCACAACAAGGATCGAAACCGTGTTGTCCTGATGGGTCCGCTTTTTTGTTTATCTGTTCTGCGATTCGATCTTTGATTTTATCCAAAGAAAAGTCAATAATTAACCTCGTACACCACTCGTTGGGGAGAAATGTTTTTTTTTCGTATTTTTTCCCCGTGGCGAAGGATGCGAGAAAGGCTCCGGAAACCGCAAGATTGACACTGAAGAAGTCTGTAAGTCACAGACGAAATAGGCCTATCTGTCCGAAGATAAGCACAGTAGTAGAATTAAAAGGAATTTGCTCGTCCTTTCTAGTTTTTCTTTAAAAGAGTTATTCATTTTTATTTTCTTTTGCAAAAGTAAAGTATTAGTGAAGTGTTTTTAAATTAAACTAGAGTCTGAACCGCAAGATGTTTCTTCTGGGTAGGTACCTGACGGGTACCGTTTTTTTTTTGTTGTTTGTGTCGTCGTCGCAATCGTCGTCGTCATCATCATCCTACCGACGATGGTGGTGGTATGAAATTGATTGAAAATCGATAAGGATTAGGATTCAAAATCTGCTGACAGTGGTGTTGGTGCAGATGAAGTATGAATTGGGGTAGGTGGTTTTCTCGTTTGAATCGTTAAAAATACTTTCGAATAAACATTGGAATCTAAAAATAGCAGCTCTTAGTAACAATTTTAGAAATTTTTCAATTTTTTTGAGCATAAATTATACCAACAAAACCCAATAACCTCCCTGAAGAAGACCCAAACCAAGGGTCGAAACGTTGGATGAAATAGTGTCACCCCACTCATAATTTAACCGGACCGAAAAGCCAACCATAGAGGGATAACTCTGCCAATCCGTCGGTCGTTTCCACAATCAGCTAAAACAAAACTCATTTTTTTTTCCTCGTGACAATTGGTAGTGCTCTGAATCTCTGAGTCTCGCATGATTTCAAAGATATTCTTATATGTATAATAAAAAAGCTTTTCTTTCAATAACTTTTTTCAACTATTTGTTGTTTTTTTCGCAAAACGCTGTTCCGAGCACGTTTGGAATATGAATTGTTATTTTTTTTGGAATTTCTTCAGGAGAAATGCCATCTTCAATTCCTTCAGAAATATATTCAGAATACTTTTGAAAATATTTTACAATTCCTTTGGGAATCCTATCGATAATCTCTTTAACAACTGTTTTGTGGATTACTTAAGCAACACCTTTGGAATGGTTTTTAAAATTATTTTGGGAATTTTACCGGCTATATATTTAGGAATAATTTCGGAAGTTCCTTTGGCACTCTTTCGTCGATGTCTTTGAACATTTATGTAAAATTTTTTCCGCAAGTTTTTTGAGATTATTATTTTTTATTTCTTTAAGATTTTGTTGATCATTTTCTGTTTACTCAAATCAACAGCAATTCCTCCTCAATTTCTTCGGCAATTTCTTTGCTGTTTTTTGATAATTTCATGGTTAACTCTTTCTGCAATTACTTGTGTTAATCTATTGAAAGCTTCTTCAAGATTTTCTTCTAATATCTTCTGTAATTCACTTGTTTATTATTGTATTTATGATTATTCCTCAGAGCGATTTGTTTATAAATAATTTTGGCATTTTTTTTCTTCGAGACTTTCTTTGAACTGTTTCAGAAGCTAATTTCAAATTTGTCCAGCACTTCCTTTGGGAATTCATTCGACAGTAACGCCAATTGAGTTTTTTTTTTAATTTTCCGGAAATCCCTAATAAATATTATGGGGCTATGAAATAGGATGAAGAAATCTTAGGATAACTGTTTTTTTGTGTTGTTTCCGCATTACTATGAATTGTGTAATTACTTAAAATGAGAATCTTTGCGGTATATCCCTTGTTATGTTCATAATTGTTAAAAGTTTAAAATGACATTTTTAATAGTTCATGTGCATGACCAATAATGAAACTATGAATTTTGAATTAAATATTCAAAAAATGGATTTATGGAATTCCTTTAAAATTTTCCTCAAAAATTTCAAAGGAAGTGTTTACGGAAATTTGCTTGAAATTTGTTTCAGTCGTTTGAAAATTTCTCCCGAAGTTATTTTATGAATTGTTTACCCGATTCTTTCAACGAATTTGTGTGAACTCCTTCGGTCATTCCTTGGGAAAATTCCCAGACAATTCCCTTAAAAAATCATAAATTTTCAATTGAAATTAAAAATTCACTTTTAAAATCAAAAAAAATATGGCGGTTCTCAAAAAAATATGTGAAAAAAATAAAATTTTAATAGGCAATGCAATTTCTAAAGAAATGCTCTGAGCCAGAGTCCAAATAAATTGCGATGTTCGAAGAATACTATCTGGAAATCTACTCTATGGAAAAATGGAATTGGCGAATCAATTTCCGAAGATATTCTCAAACAAATCTTAAAGAAATCACATACGCAGTTTCCGAAAAACTGACTAAAAAATTCCAAAATAATTTGCCATGAAAATTGCACGAGAATTTGCCTTAAAAGTTTCTAATAAAAATCAAAAGAAATGGACCAACACATTTCAATGGATCTACCAGAAAAAAAAACTCTCAAAGAAATTCTCTATTCTTTGACGAAATCATTTACCAAGCAATCTTCGAACGAGTTTCTGTAGAAATAACCAGAAATGTAGAGATAATTCCAGGCGATTGCCGTAGAAAGTCTGAGAGATTTGCCGAACAATTTATCAATTTTGCCGAAAAAATTTCCAAAGGAATTACCAAAAAATCTTCCAAAAAACGTTTCCTGAGATTTATTTTTCGAATTTTTTAAATTCTTGAAGAAATTTTTCCGACAACTGGAATTCTTCAAAATATAATGAAGGCTACTGAAGAAATTGGACATAATTGCCGGAGGGTTTGCTGGAAATCACTGATAAGAAGTTCCAAAGCACTTCTTATCAGTGATTTCCAGCAAACCCTCCGGCAATTATGTCCAATTTCTTCGGTAGCCTTCAGTATTTTTTGAAGAATTCCAGTTGTATGAAAAATTTCTTCAAGAATTTCAAAAATTCGAAAAAAAAAGTTCCAAAGCAATTTCCAAAAAGATCAATGCTTTAAGAACAAATCTTGGAAATAATTGTCGATAAAACTCCTAAAATAACTGCCAATTAGACTACCAAACGAATTGCCAAGAGAATTTATAAATAAAAAAAAACAAATTTTAGAAGATTGTGTCGAAAGATATTTTAATGAACGTGTTACCGAAGAAATTTTCAAAAAACATTGTCAAGGTATCAGAAGGCCGGCTCCAGAGGCACGTTATCCTCCATTTGGGACATTTGTGCCATCAAACAGGCTTTCAAAACTATGGCTGCTAAAATTGGCGAAGGATCTGAGGGACTTTCAAAAGAAGATTTTCGGAAAAATTTCAAAAAAAAAATCAAGGAATTAATCAAGAAAATTTTAAACGGGAAAACCTTAAGAATTTTCACCTACAAAAGAATTTCTGGGCTGCACCATAGCGTCCCCAAAATAATATTACTGAGAATCAATGGTGTCATCGAGGCTACTCCAAGTTACTCACTGAGTTACCAGCTCTAAAGATACAAAAAAAAAATAACTTGATACCAGTATAAACGCCCAAAGATTACCCATGAAATTACCCGGAAATAACTCTATGTGTCTAAAAAAATATCTATCAAACATCTATACGTAAACTTCCTCCAGGAATTCTTTTGAGTATCTCACGGGGGTAATTCAGATATTTGTCTAACTACTTCTACGAACTATGTCCAACATTGTCCATAGGTTATTTTAGAAAATCTTGCAAAGATTGGAGATTTCAGAAATTTTTTGAGAAGAAATTTATCAAGGGATGAATTTAGAAAACAATTCATGGATATCGTCAAACTTTACTCCCTAATTTGAAGTTTTATCCATAGTTTTTAAAAGTATCGGGGGTAATGAAGTTGATTAAATAACTCCTCTAGAATTTCCTTTAAAATTTGTTGGATCCTCCAAAAATTTCTCCAAGAAACTTCTCTAGAAAAACTTCCATGGATTTTATCAAAAATTCCTAGGTACATAAAATCTTGCAAAATTCCGTACGAGAACTCTGACAGGAAATCATCATTGAAATGCTTTCAGCGATTATCTTCAGAAAATCAAAAGTTTAGAAATCCTCCAGAAATCTTCAATGGATTTTTTTTAGAAAATTCTCAGCAGACGCCATTATGAATTTTTCCAAAGTTTTCTTTAGAAATTCTTCTAGGGATTCCTCTAAAAAAATCCTGGACGTTACTTAGAATTTCTTTTAGAGAAACTTTTTTACATTTCTCCAAGGATTCCCTTCTGAAATCTTCTATGGATTGTTTTCAAAATTCCTGCATGGGTGTTTCCAGAAGGTTTCCCACAGAAATTCTCTTGAGAATTTCACCAGAAATTATCCAGTATTTTATTTTAAGTAGATCTCTATGAGCTCCTATTGAAACTCCAGTAGGGATTACTTCAGAAATTCTTTTGGGGAACCCTTCGAAGGTTTCTCCGGGAATTACTTCACAAATTTCTGTAGGGATACAGAAATTATTTCAAAGATTCTTATCAAACTTTTCCAGTGGTTTCTTCAAAAACTTTTCCAGAGATTCATTCGGAAATTCGAACAGGTATTCTTTCTGGAAGTCCACCAGAAGTTTGTTCAGGAATTACTTTGTTTTTTAGGTATTCCTCCAGAGATGCAGAAAGCACTTCATGAGATTTTACCGAAATTTTACTGAAGGTTTCTTTAAAAAAATCCTACAGAGATTATTTCTGTATGTATGGATTCTGTCCCGCACGGGATAATGTATTCCGTCAGGTATTCTTTCAAATATCTTCAGAGATTTCTCTAAGGGATTTCTTCGGGAATTTTAGTGATGGATTTCTTCAACAGTTCATTCATGGAGTTTTTCAGGAATTGGTCGAAAAAGCTCTTAAGAGATCTTTACAGGTCTTTCGGAAATTCATCTCAAGAAGTCCATGAAAAATTCCTTCTGTTTTTTTTCGAAAATGATTCCCGTGATCCCTGTGACAGAAATATCTCCTAGGGTGCCTACATATATTCATGTAGGAATTGTTTCAGATATTACTCCGGGGATTTTTTTCATAAGCTTTTCCGAAAGTTGCACAAATACTGCCTGGAAGAATTCTGCAAAGAATCTGTGAAGGAAACTCTAAAGAAATCCCTGGATGATTGTCTGATAGAATCCCTTCTGGAAAAACTCGTCATTCTAACTTTGAAGATTCCAAGAAGAAATTCTAGAAAATTTACAGGAGCGATTCCTGGACAGAAATTCTTGGAAAAGTACCTGAAGAAACTCCTTGAGATACTTCTTTGATTCCTAGGAAAAAAAAAAACATCAGAAACTTCTTGAGGAACTCTAGAAGTAAAAATTGCTCAACACATTTCTGAAAGGATTCCTGCAGATATCCGTAAAGAAATATCTGGAGGAATCTCCTTAAAATGTCTGCCAAAATTTCTACAGAAACAGCAAAAAAAGGAAATGGTGGAATTCATGTATAAATTTATCAATAAATTTCCAAGGGATTCCTGAAGGAGTTTCTGAAGGAATCGAGATATCTCTGGAGAAATTTACATAAAAAATGCTTAAAAGATTTCTTCAGTGATAATTATATAAAATTGCATGACAATTAAATCCCTGCAGAAGCAAAAAGCATTCTGAAAAGAAAATTTAATGAACTAGTAAATAAATTTCTGAAATAAATGATTTTTTTTAAATCTTCAATAGAAAACCTAGAAGGGTTCGAATCATTTGGTCGAATGCCGTTTGGTCGAAAAATGAAAGATGAGCTCATGTTATTATGCCACTGTCCTCTACATCAGTATAACCAGTAAGAACAGCCTATTATTTAAAAAAGGAGACATCTCTGATATAATGTTGGCATCTCCAGCACCAATTTATCTTTAATTTATTTAAAGAAAAGTCTATGTTAAAAAAACGAAATATTTCTGATTATCATACTAGCAGCCATAATGTCAAAATGCTCCTCTGCATCTCTTTTATAATAATTCGGCCAAACGACCGATTTGGCCAGATGGCATTCCGACAAATGGTCGGACACCATCTGGAACAGGAGATGCCTTTGGAGTTATTCATAGAATGATTCCTTGTTGTATTCTTCGGTAACTGCCAAGCAATACATTCTGGAGTATTTTCTGTAGTGGAGCGGACCTGGTGTGATGGTTAGACCTCTTGACTATCACGCCGAGGACCTGGGATCGAATCCTACTCCCGACAAACTCGCAAAATGTGAGTTCTTCCTTCGGAAGGGAAGTAAAGCGTGGGTCCCGAGATGAACTAGCCTAGGGCTAAAAATCTCGTTAATACAGATAAAAAAAGTATTTTCTGTAGGAAGGAACTCCTTGACAAACTCTTGGAAAAAAATCTAGAAGAATTCTGATAATAGGGCGGAATGTATACAGAAATGTGAGAAGAAATATGAACGAATACATGCATAAACCTACGTGGACTAGTTTCAAGATAAATCTCATGAGAAATTTCTTGAGAGAGAAACTTCTGAAGAAAACCCAGGAGATTCCTGGAGGAATTTCGATAATAATCTCTGAAGGAATCCCTAAAAAAAATGAAATAAAAAATGCATGTGCACAAATGCATTTCATAGGGAAACTGAAGCAATCTTTTAGGGAAATTCTTGCTTGAATTATTTTAGAAGAAGTTATCGAAAATCTTGTTTAAAAAAAAAACGGAAAATTTGAAAGAATCTTGCAAGAATCCCCAAAGGGATTTCTGTGTCCCTGGAAGTACAAATTCTGCAGGAATTCCGCCATAACTGCTCAAATTCATTCTGCTCAGGTTTTGAGTGCCCGCATCCATTTGCTAGAAAGTTTTAGGCGCATGTATTTTTTTTTTCGTGGCAATTTTTTTTAATAATTACTATGCAGTTTCTCAGGGTTTTCTGAATCGATTCCGGCTCACAGTTTCTAGTGGCTACTCCGGATTTTTGTGTTGAAACTTTATCCACAATTTAGTAGTCACATTACTTCAACTGAACTATTTCAATCTCTTGGGTATTACACCAACTCAAGAGCCACCAATTAAACTATGACCGAAAACTGCGTTTACATACCACCAATGACCATCGCAAAAGTCATAATGGATTTGCTCCAATAAGTCTTGGGATAATATAGTATTGGGTGATGCAAAACTTTTAGAAATGCTGCATTTATCATACTGAAATTATGGTCTAGTACATTAAGAGTAATAATGGTAACATCACATGAACAAACTAAGGACAACATGTTTTAAAATTGACAATAACTGAATCAGTTATAATGGTGTTATTGAGAACAAAGAAAGCTCAAAAAAAGTTATTTAAAAAAAGATTTTTTTTTCCTTCGTAAATTTTGTAACTTTATTGTAAATTCAGAAATGTGTTGTCCTTGGTTTGATCTTAAAAAAAAACAAAATAAGTTTTTATTTACTGATTTTCGGAAACAAACTCAGTTATTATTTTTGTTCTTTTGCTCTTATTTTGATATTTTAATGGCAAAATTTGATCTTCTCATGTTACTCTTTCTGACACTATAAAAAAAGACAAATAGCTCATCATCAATACTAAAGGAGGTTCTGATTACAAAATATGCGATTGGAATGTTATTTTATTCGAGAACTTATTTTGATATGATTGCATATTTTGTTATAATTCAGGTATCTATTATTCTTAATAATAACTCAAAAATAACAAATTTTGCAATGTTCTTATTACTTGGCATAAAAGCATTGAAAAAATGGACAAATTGAGTAGAATGTCAGCCACAGTCCTACTAGCAACCGTATTGAGGAACGTTGCATATCTTGCATCTCTTAGTAATCAAGCAGTTTCCCTGCAAATATTTATTTTAACTTGAGTCAAAAAAGAATGAATCCCTCATTACCGTTTGAATGCAAAGTAG
This sequence comes from Aedes albopictus, assembly GCF_035046485.1. Lineage (NCBI taxonomy): Eukaryota > Metazoa > Arthropoda > Insecta > Diptera > Culicidae > Aedes > Aedes albopictus. The sequence goes on from NC_085138.1 coordinate 440,468,419, forward strand.
GCTGCGGCTTATTTTTGAAAAGCTGCTAAAATCTGAAATTCTTAAGCTTTTCCGTATTCAAATGACATAAAAAGAGAAACCTCTGAGTTTGAGCCAAAAACGTTGAGCTTATAGGTGGCACAATCGCATCAAAGTTGTTTTCGCTTAAAGTGTCATAACTTTTACAATTTTCAACCGGTTTTTAATCTTTTTTAAAAATGCCTCTCAAATTTATTTTCAAATGAACTTGTAGAACATTAAGTTCTTCCAAAGTCACCCAAAATAAGTTTTTTTTATTTTATATATTTTTTTCTTTTTTTTTCCATAAAACATTACTTATCGGTCCAATTACTTCTAAACTTGTTGATATTTTTGAACTTGTTGATATTTTTCCTAACTTTGTCCTTGAAGTTTAAGGCTTCCATATAATCATTCCGAATAAATAGCTCACTTTAAGCCCGAAACAAAGAATGAAAACAATTTAAATTATGCCAAAATTCAATTTTTTTTCTTATACTTTACGTGTTTATAAACGGTTTTTTTTTATATTTATCTATGTTGAAACCATGTTTTGCAGATGAAGTATATTCACAGCATTCTTGGTCAACCAAAATATCTACAAAAACACGCTAAGAGATTTGAAATTCACCAAGCGGTTAAAAAGTTGTCTGGTTCTGATTTATTTCTGTAAAAAAAAGAAAAAAAATAATAAAATTAAAAAAAAACTCATATTTTGCGAGACTTTGATAAAAATTGATGTTCTACAAGTTGATTAAAAAATCAATTTGAGAGAGATTGATAAAAAAGATTTAAAATCGATTGAAAATTGAAAAAGTTACGGCACTTAAAGTGAAAGCACCTTTTTATTACTCAAAAATTCAACTTCAAGGCGTATGCACCCCCTCTAAACCTTAATATTTTTGGTTCAAACTCAGAGGTATCTCTTTTTAGGTCATTTGAATCCAAAAGAACTTTTGAATTCCAGGTTTCAACAACTTTTGAAAAGTGAACTGCAGCCTTGAACGTTCCTGTCCACCTACCCATCTGACCTCATTCATGGAAATCGTTGCCAAATCTTCTATGCCACGGAAGAGCATCTCCAACCTGCCGATCGAATCGCACAACACGTCAAGTCAAGCGGTCAATGCACCCCTCGAGGTCTAGCTAACTCCGGCGTGGCGTGGCGCCCACCGAACGAGATTGAAATTGATTGAAAATCACATCGGAGGTAATTTCTCGGTGTAGCGATGATTCACACCCCGAGGGCCCCATTGCCTATCTACCTACATATACTGCCATGCTTTTGGATTGGATTGCGTGATTTCCAGCTACAAGTCCTGAGAAATTCCTCAACGCCTAAAAGGCCGAGAGCGAAGCTCTTTATTAATTTATTGATTTTCTTCCAGTTGCCCCTTCCTCCGGCCGGGTTTCCCTACCCGTCGTCGGTCGGACCGGGATTTCCTTCTTAAGAATATCCTCAAACTGTGGAAGAGATTAAACGTTTGCCGTAGAAGGGAAGGGACGACACACAAGGATTGGGATGTTTTCTGGTTGGACACGGAGAAGCCGAGGGAAAAGTCGTAAAAATTGATAAGATTTAGGTCTCGGAAACTACCTGTCCCTGGCGCTTGAGGGACCACATTCCTCCTGGCTCTGAGTCACACAAACATACATCCCTTCTTGTGTCCCTTGCTGGGCGGCTCCTTCGTCGCCTTCGTTGCTGCCTGTCGCTGTCACAATCAGGCAAAACTAGAGGATGACGAAGGCAGATATACAATTCCGAGAAAAATTCTAAAACTTCTTCGGGCGAAAAGAAACGCAGGGAAGGGGTGCCAGATAAGGGACCTTGCCTGTTGAAAAGGTTAAGACTTTTCACTTAAATTTTGATATAAATGAAGAATTATCAATTAACTGGTAATTAGTCTTCTTCCATTCCATCTGTCCTTGCAAATTTCTAAACTTTCTCCAAACTTTTTCACATTGCCTAAAAAAAAACAAAAAAAAAACTTAAGAATTTTTTTAGAAATTTTAAGAAATTGTTTTGTGAATGTTGTTTAAACTTCCTACGAATGTTTTTTTTATCTCTTAATTATCATTTGTTATGAGAGAGATGTTTCAGTTTGAGAATGATATAAAAAAATAAAAATAAAAAAAAATAAAAATTAAAAAAAGTCACCTGGCATCCCTTCCGGAAAAGAAATAAACAGACATGTGTCCAGCTTTCCCGACCCGACTAACCAACCAACTAACATCCTTATCGAAAATCCACCCGCTCGGGCTCGCTCAAGCTCTTTAAAATATTGATTTTCTGTTATCCGATTGTCATGTTTATTTTTTTTTCCTTTCGTTTCTTTTCATATAATTTCCTGCTTTGGGGTTTGCTCGGTTTGACAATTTGTCGAACGCCCAGTAGTCGACATCGACGCCACTGCCACCGCCGTCGGCCGAATGCCAATCAGAAGAGACGAGACCATCATCATCATCCCATCGGCGCATCGGCTCTCAGTTTTTTTTTTTTTGGGGGTGGAGATAGACGGAGCGACATAAAATTGGATGAGCCCGCGCACCGCGCGCTATCAGTGACAAATATGAAAATAATATGTAAATTTATGAAAATTTGATAAGTATTTTTTGTTCGGTGTGCATTGTGTTTACGTTCTAATTGGTTCGCGAGTGCGATTTTTCTTTTTTTTTGGTTTCGTGTTCATTTGTAACGTAATCGGGATTTTTATCGCCCGACGTCCAGACGGACGGAAGGAGAGAGGAGGAAAAAATGTCATGATTTATCTGTTGTGCTGAGTCTTTTAAACGCTGCTCCCCAGCTATTAAAGTTTACAATCATTTTGCGCGCGGAAGAGAGTCAAGTGTTCGAAAAACGACGAAGAAGAAATTTGATCAAGCAGAGAGCGCCGGGTGGAAGTGCGATGCAGTGAATTAACGAACAGCGAACGAAGAGGAGAAGCGAAGCAGCGACGAAGCGAAAGAGAGAACGAGCCGCAGCAGTCGGCCAAGATGAACACGTACGATTACGATTACACTGCAACCATGGAGTGCCGAGATAATGGAATACTTCGGGGAGCCGTGAAAAATAACACAAGAGGTTATTATTTATTGCATTCATTTCGTTCTGTTCTTGTTTTTTTATCGCAATTTTCTTTAATTTTTCGCGGTCGCAATTTTGCAGGTTATTTTGGGGGGCTCATTTCCCATTAGTCACATAACCGTAGTGGGTTGGGCTGGCGAGTATTGGGTTCGGTCCGAAATTGACGCGCGTGAAACCGGTGCGAATGGAGTGGAAAAAGGGCTTGAAAAGTGTCGGGGACCACCTCGGTTGTCTCAGGTGATTGGGAGCTGACCAGCAGCGGTGTTTATCAAGGCCGATTTACGTCATTTGAGTGAACCGGTCGGACGGTTGTCGGAAGAAATTAACCGGGCAGAATTTGATGAAATTTTGAAAGCGTGCACAGAGATTGACGATGTTGATAAATGACCGGCGATCGGCGCTAATGTGACATGCATGAAGGCAGTGCTGCTCATATATTGTGAACATTTAGCAGCCTTTCATTAGCTCGATTTTCACGTCGTACGCCTCATTATTCACTGTACTAAGTGACGACATCTAGAGTTGCAGCACTAGACTAAGCCCCCCAAAAAGCTGCTCTAGTGTTCGCCTCTTCAAACATATAAAATGCATGGAGGAAGTGAAGACTAGAGCAATGAAGAAGTCTACACAGATAAAAATAATGAGGTTTACACAACATGTAAGCTCCATTTTAGTAATGTAAACTTCACGCTATGATGGTTAACTTGAAATATCATGTAAATTTGAGTCATGCTGAAGGTTCCGGGTCATTTGGCCGAACGCCGTTTGGCCGAATCTCCACGAGATTCCAGAGGGAATCTCCACGAGATTCCAGAGGGAATCTCCACGAGATTCCAGAGGGAATCTCCACGAGATTCCGGAGGGAATCTCCACGAGATTCCGGAGGGAATCTCCACGAGATTCCAGGGGGAATCTCCACAAGATTCCAGGGGGAATCTCCTCGAGATTCTAGGTGGAATCTCCTCGAGATTCCAGGGGGAATCTCCTCGAGATTCCAGGGGGAATCTCCTCGAGATTCCAGGTAAAATCTCCACGAGATTCCAGGTGGGAATGTCCTCGAGATTCCAGGGGGAATCTCCCCGAGATATCAGGGGGAATCTCCTCGAGATTCCAGGGGGAATCTCCTCGAGATTCCAGGGGGAATCTCCTCGAAATTCCAGGGGGAATATCCTCGAGATTCCAGGGGGAATCTTCTCGAGATTCCAGGGGGAAACTCCTCGAGATTCGAGAGGGAATCCCAAGTAACACAACTTGTTATATAGCAGTTCAAATAACACGTTTCATACTAGCTCTGATGTATTTTTCTTGCATTGTTAACACAATATGGAACACTTATATAATCAAAACAGCGCAAAAAATGGCGGCTTATAAAACATCTTATAAGTTATACAAGGTGTATGCCAATACACTTATAGTACTAATAATTTCGTTCCAAGTACTTTCCACCCAAGCCCTTGGTTGTAAAAAAGCTATTTGTCATAATTGCCAACTATCAAAATACCGATATAATGCAATCACTTTCATAAGTTGGAATAAGGCTATTTACCAGCAATACAGCTTATAGGATGCCGTACTATAACATACCATAAGCATTCGTTGGAATTAAGTAATACAATAATACAATAATACAATACTAACTGGAATGTGAACTATGTACATCGAATACGTACACGTGTCGTATCAACGGACACAAACTAATTGCATTGATAATCAACAACATAATATGAAGGCAGGGATCATGATCGTTAATAAACTATGCTGACAATATAATTTGTCAAATGACTAAAATCAATACAGTCGATGCTTTTTCACATGCGCTGCTAGATTCATGGTGAAACTTTTGGTTTTACTCCATCAGAAATGAAGCGCCACTGCGTTAAATTAAAAAACGTACATTAAAATTGTGATATTTCTTTAAAATTCTCCTGGAAATCAATATGGCAGCTTTCCATGAGAAATGCACTACCGGTAGAAAGTATTGAGAATGGTGAAAATTTTCAACCATACTTATAGTTATATATGCTGATCATTCTCCAATGGCTATTCAAATGTTACAATGTTTAGGAAGTATTTTTTTAGCTGAATAATAAAAAATGGAAAAGAAAATAATGTCAATTTAAAACGCATTTTTATTTGTGTAATTATATTTTGAGTCGGTACTGTGATCTGAATATTTATTTCTGGTGGGACTCAGACCGTAATTAAAATCAAGTGTTTTGGTTGTAATTAAGCTGAAATTACGTTAAAACAAGTTCTTGATAACTACGTTGCAATAGATTTTAGAAGAACTTATAATAACAGTAATAATACATTTAAATAGCATCTTAATAGCGTGTTCATGCATTTATTTTAAATTTTGTTATGGAAAGAAATTTTTGGCACCAAAAGAACTTATATACAGCTTATCTTTTAACGCGGCTTTAGCTGTATTTATCAAACGTCAAAACATTGTTATGAGCAATCACGGTGCTTGTTTTGTCGGTTTTTTTTTCGTTCCAAGGGATTCCTGTTGGTCGATGATTTATCCGACCATCCAGTGTTTCAATTTTGGAGACAGTGGCCCGGGAACACGCCAGCAAGACCTACATTTCGATGAAAATCGGCCACTAGCAGCAGTTCCGGCATTTACGGTGTCGTCCGAATAGCTACGGCTATACTTACACTTTCACGGTGGCCGGTATACAAGCTGTACAGTATTACGGTGAACATTGGATCTGGATCGCAAATACTGCAGTAGCAACGTTTGGTCAACGAAACTTACGCAAAAACGGCCGCAGAGGGTGCATCATTTTAAGGAAAGGTTGATGTGGCCACACTGATTTACCATACTGATTAGAATTTGGCAAGTGGCGATACTTACGAGAAGTTTACGGTGGGTGCTTTGTTCTTTCTAGAACTGGTCTGTTTACCGAAATCATGTAATATATGTTAAAAAAAGGGATTATATATCAGTGACAGCAGACCATAAAAATTACGAAACTAATCATACATGAATTTTTTGATTTTGTAGCGCTATATAATTGTAAATGTAACATATTTTATACTTTGTTGAATCAGAGTTATTTTTATTGATGTTTGTTATTGGTCAACTTGATTACACCTTGATTATAACATAAGAAGTTGTCAGGTGTGCTTATAGTACTATTATAAAACATCTTCTGTATTTTTTATTTCTGAAGATGTTTTCTGTGTTACTTGGGATCTCCTCGAGATTCGAGAGGGAATCTCCACGAGATTCCAGAGGGAATCTCCACGAGATTCCAGAGGGAATCTCCACGAGATTCCAGAGGGAATCTCCACGAGATTCCAGAGGGAATCTTCACGAGATTCCAGAGGGAATCTCCACGAAATTCCAGAGGGAATCTCCACGAGATTCCAGAGGGAATCTCCACGAGATTCCAGAGGGAATCTCCATGAGATTCCAGAGGGAATCTCCACGAGATTCCAGAGGGATTCTCCACGAGATTCCAGAGGGATTCTCCACGAGATTCCAGAGGGAATCTCCCCGAGATTCCAGAGGTAATCTCCACGAGATTTCAGAGGGAATCTCCACGAGATTTCAGAGGGAATCTCCACGAGATTCCAGAGAGAATCTCCACCAGATTCCAGACAGAATTTCCACGAGATTCCAGAGGAATTCTCCACGAGATTCCTGAGGAATTCTCCACGAGATTCCAGAAGGAATCTCCATGAAATTCGAGAGGAAATCTCCACGAGATTCCAGAGGAAATCTCTACGAGATTGCAGGGGAATTCTCCACGAGATTCCAGAGGGAATCTCTACGAGATTCTAGAGGAAATCTCCACGAGATTCCAGAAGGAATCTCCACGAGATTCCAGAAGGAATCTCCACGAGATTCCAGAGGAAATCTCCAAGAGATTCCAGAGGGAATCTCCACGAGATTCCAGAGGGAATCTCTACGAGATTCCAGAGGGAATCTCTACGAGATTCCAGAGGGAATCTCTACGAGATTCCAGAGGGAATCTCTACGAGATTCCAGAGGGAATCTCTACGAGATTCCAGAGGGAATCTCCTCGAGGTTCCAGAGGGAATCTCCTCGAGGTTCCAGAGGGAATCTCCTCGAGATTCCAAAGAGAATCTCCACGACATTCCAGTGGTTATCTCCACGACATTCCATGGGGAATCTCCAAGAGATTCCAGGGTCATTTCAGAGGGAATCTCCACAAAAATCCAAGGGAATTTCCAAAGATTCCTGGGGAAATCTCCATGAGTTTGCAAAAGAAATTCCACAAAATTCCAGGAAGAATCTCCACGAAAGTCCAGTGGAAATCCCCGCATTTTTGACATCATGCTCCTCATTGGCAAGCAAAATCATACTTTCAACGAGAGCATGGGAACCCCTCTGAAGCCTCTCTGGAACGTCCCTGAAACTTCATGTAATCCCCGGAACACCCCTGAAATTCACTTGAAAGCCTATGAAGCACCCCTTCAACACCCCTGATACCCCTTGAAAGTTCTTGATAGGGTCCTGAACCCCCATGGAACAACCTTGAAATGCTCCTGGAATCCACTGGAACGACCTGAGACCCACTGGAACAATCCTGGAACTCCCCAGTAACCCTCTGAAACACCCTTGAAACCACTTGAAACCTCCGGAACATCACAGGAACGTCCCGGAAGCCTCCAGGAACTCCATAGGACCTCTGTAACGCCCCTCAGTCTCCCTGGAACGCCTCTGAAATCATCAGATGCCCTCCGATGCACGATTAGGTGGCATGCAAAGCAGTGCTGTACATTGACTTTGATGAACATTTAGCAGCCTTCAATTAGTTCGATTTTCACGTCGTACTATCAGAAATATCAGGTGGTGTCAGGCAGTTCCAGAGGGGGATTTACAAGTGCTTTTCGGGAGTTTAACGATGCTTTCAAGGCACGTTTCAGAGGGGTTTCAATGTGTTTTGAAAAGTTTCAGGGTATTCAAGACGATTTTGGGGGTTTCCAATTAAGGATTGGACAACAACAAAGGATTTCGAAACATTTTAGGGCATGTCAAGACGTTTAAGGGGGTTTAACGGGGCTCAGGAGCATTTCAAGGCATTGTTATGGGCGTTTGAAAGTGCTTTCAGGAAGTTTTCAAGGTTCCAGGAATGTTTCAGCGGGATTTCAAGGCGTAAATACTAAGACTTTTCTAAATATTACAAGGGATTGAGAGGCTTTCAAGATTTCAGAGGTTCCAGAGGAGAATTAAGGTGTTTCAGGCGATTGCATAAGGTTACGAAACGCCCCTTACACCCCCTGAAACTTTCAGAGGACTGCTGGAGCGGCCCGGACCTAGAATTCTCCCTAAACTTTCTACAACCCCTGAAACGCCCCTGAAACCCCTATGAAAACCCCTGAAATTATGCTGATATCCCCTGAAACAACCTTGGCATGTTCCTGAAATTCCCTGGAACGACTTGAGACCCCCTGAAACACACCTGGAACCCTTTGAAACGCCTTCGAAACCACCTGAAACCACAGGAACGCCCGGAAACTCCCAGAAACTCCTCGGTATCCCTGGAACACCTCTGCAATCCCCCTGAAATTTGTTTTTTTTTCGTAACGTATATTATGAACGTTCCCGAATCAACAATCTATGGCTAAATACCACCTAAACATAAAGGATCAATTGCCAACTCAAAGTTCATAACAACGATGACCGTTCATTGCGGGTCCTCGTTCGAAAAACAACCCAAATCGATTTCCGCCAAAACAAAACCCGTCCACTGGTTGACGCAGTCCCTCCCCCTTCATGGCCAAGGTTACACGCCACGGAACCGCGCGCCGTCGAGCTTGCCGTCGTTGTTGCCCATGGCGTGCGCCATACTGTCTTCGTCGGCAATCCGGCGCGAAAACGCGAGCAAATCGTTCTAAAATTAGCTCCCCACCCTAGTCTCATCGTTCATCGTCGGTCGGTCTGTTGGTTGGTTGGCCGCCCCGTCTACGAAACATCCCATTCATCGCCGGTTCTTATATCGCTCGCCAGACCGGATATGACGCGTTCGCGGCTGCTAATGTTCTTGCTTTTCCATACTTTTTCTGTATGCTGGCGGCAGACAAACCGCGTCGATCTGCGAGAAGCGAAACCAAAAATAAATTCTGGCTTAAATTGATGATATTTTAATCCTATTTTTGCATACTTTGCACTCACTCACACCAGACTGGAACCGATTCTCCAGACTCTCCGGTTAGCCCGGCCCCGATTCCGGCGCAGAGTGTTTCGCGTGTTAATCCGCCCTCGAGGGTCCTCCCGGTCGCCTGCGAACAGACGACGACCACGCAGTCAAATTCTCCCTCGGTGTGTATGTGTGCGTGTGTAAGTGTGCCACCCATGTATCGTTGAACCATACTTTTTTGCACTCCCAAATGATGCTGGTTTTTCCGGACTTGGCCTCCAGAAAAGCTGAAAGGCTACCAACCGACCGACCAACCGACCGACGAACCAACCACTCCATACCAAGAGTCACTGCACGTGACGGAGGTCCACTGGTCTCGAGTCCAGGAAGGCGGGCAACGGCGATAAAGTCGTGATATTGCACAACATCATGAAATTGCATTTATCTCTGGCGCACTAGTCAGCTCTGCACTCACTCACATACCACCAGGAGTTTCTCGATTCTCTGCCTACATGGTTAGCGTAGCGTAGTCTGCCTACGAATGAACGTACGTACGTTTCAGTCATCATTGTCGACTTGGTCGTCGTCGCTGGTTTTGCAGTTGGCCTCCGCGTTGCACTGTGGCGTTTTAGGTGATCAAAATTCGAAAAATTTCCGAAAATATCGAATTTAAATCTTTGAACACACAGATCCAAAATAATTCCCCAATATTACAATAAACAATGTTTGCACCACAAGGAATGCTGCTTTAAATCTTCGCACATCATTCCGATCCATGCTTTCATGAGTTTCAGCCTAAGTGAATCTCTTTTTGGGCAAACTGTCGAAGAGCAAAATTTCGAAAGTGAAATTGTATGTTTGTTTGACCTTTAGTCTTTAAACTTTTTACCTTTTGACCTTCTGTTCTTTCCACGTTTTGTCATTTGAGTTCCAACACATATGGACTTCTAGTAGGAGATCAAACTATTCTGTTTTTAGAATATTATCATGGGTGATACTTAGAAGATATCCCACAATTTTTTTCCGGACTTTCGTAAAGGGTAAAGCCGTTTGAAATCAGAAACAAATTTGACCATCATCTACGGAAACCACCTAAAGTGCGTCATCGTCCTCTTGTCTCTTCTAGTAGGCCACACATTCGCTGTGCCATTGCAGCAAAGCGGATCAATTGGACCCCAGAGAAGGAGAGACACACACAGAGACACAGAGCGAGGTAGGCGGAATCCGAGGGCCGGCAACGAACTTTTAGTTGGCCTACAATTTCCATACGGTAGTGCTTTATTGGCCACTCTCGGCGCCGCCACCACGCTCCGCTCGAACCGACGACCCGAACGGAACGAAACCGGAATGGTTTCTGCAAGCAAGCAGGCATGCATGCATGCGAGAGCCGACCGAACGAACGAAACGAGCGTGGTTTCGCCTGCAGGATCATATTCGGTCGTTTTCCGCACGGTCATTCCACACGTGAGTGGGGCGGCGGTGGGGCTGGGGCCGGTTCAGTGGGTGGATATCGAAATATTTTCCAATTTAACAATAATTATGCGATTAATTGACGCTGCAGGAGATTTTCGTTTCGCTTTGGAGTTTTTTTTTTTTTTTGTACCGCTGCTGGCAGAAAATTGCCACCACTCAACAGCGATGATGCTCGGAACTTTAAAGGTTAAAGCTGAACATCGGGTGGCGCCATTTTCGGTTCGGTCACCCAGTCAGTCGGTGATTGATGATTCCGGCAGATTTTGCACAACCAGGCGAAATCCTCTCCAAACAGCTGCTAATCACGTCGATTACACCACTAAGCAGATTCGTATCGGGCGACAGAGATTCTAGCTTTAGTAGCAGCAGCATCAGCCGAGCAAACACACCACAGATGATGGTGCCAGATGTTGTCCCGCCCGGACCCTTGGACCAGAAAAATTCGTCCCTTGTAACAAGACGGGCAAGGCCAGCTCAAGCGCCGACACACCACAACGGAAAATCTTTTAATCAAACAAGTAAACAGCCAAGATATTCCCCTCGTCTTCTTCGGGTTCGGGGCCGTTCGTCGTTATCGGTCACTGTGACGACACGGTTCACCTCGCTCAGCCGGAATGTCACCCCGTCGTCGTCACCGAAATCGATTTTCCTCGGAAAGCACCGCGGATGAGGGCGGTTCATCTGGAGTGATTACCATACAGCAGCTCATATACCCTCACCAAACAGTTGCTTCAAAGAGGGTGATGAGGTGGTTCACGCATCTGTTACCACTGATTTTACGAAATTTGGAGAACATGATTTCAAACAGAGTACTAACCAAAATATGTATTGCTGTTCATAAATCTGGTTTTAAAGCAGTTCTCATTACTTTCATTTAATATTTTATAATAACAGCGAAACAAAAATTAATTATTGGTTTATCTGAAATGTTTGGTCACTGAATCTAAATTCATACTTGCTCCAGAACATCACTATTTTGATCTAAACCGCACTTTATAGGACAAATAAGCGATTATGCGTTTTTTTTACTGCAAGCCATTAGGCATAGAAAATATTTCTTAGGTAATCAATAGAGAAATTGGTCTACAAGCATCTGAATTGACGATTCATAAAACATGTTTAGTTTCACCTAATCAAACATGACAACTTTCGTTAACGGTTGTGTGGCTTAGCTGGTTAAAGCGCCAGTCTAGCGGATGTGGAGTTGTAGGTTCGAATCCCACCAAAACGCATTTTTCCCCACAAGTTAATATCTTTTCTAACGACTTAACATTCTGTGTCTTCTAATTTTCAAAGTTTCTCGTGGGGCTTTCTGTCAGAAAGAAGATTAAAATCTCAATCAAGAACAGCTATACGCAAAGAACTAACAGCCAAATCTAAAGACTGTACCTCAAATGTAGTGCATTTGACGCTGATAAAAACCAAACCTATACTATTGTACGTATAAAAATGCTAAATATGCTTGGACATCTATTCACGATTTGTTCCGAAATTTCTCTCAGAAGTTTCTCCCAAGAATCCATCTTGAGGGTTTCCCCTATTTTTGGGGTTCTCTGTGGGATTTTTGGATGTTCCTTCCGGGACTTCTGCCAACTGTTTCTGGGACTTCTTCCAGAGGTTCTAGGGCGATTTCTTCCGGAAACCCCAACAAAATTCTTCAAAATTCCTTCGGGGATTTCTGTTTGTAGTTTTCCGGGAACACTTCCCAACAATTTTCCGGGAATTTTTGCGACACTTCTAAGCACTTCGTCCGGGGATTTCTCCCGGGTTTACTTTGGAACTTCTCGCCAGATTTCACCCGTAGTTCTTTCGAAGATTTCTCTCACTGATTTCCAGAGTTCTTGCAGTTTTCCCAAAGATCCCCATGAGATTTACCAGACATTTCGAGAAGCCATCAGAGGCGTTTCAAGAGGCAATCTTGAGATGTTTTCAGGAATTCTCAAAGTTTTCTCTGGGGGTCTCATGAGCGTCTCAGGAGGATTCAGAGGAGTATCCGTGGGGTTTCTGGGGTGCTACAGGAAGATTTGATGGGATTTCAGGAACTTCCAAGGAGTCTCAAGGGCATCTCAGGGTATCTCAGGAAGCTCAGGGGGATTTCAGGGGATCTCGGGGACGTTTTTGAGAGCTCTAGGAGTTTTCAGAAAATAACTGGATGGTTCAGGTAGTTTCGGATGGTTTCAGAGGATTCCATGGGGTTCAAGGGGGCTTCCAGAGAGTCTCAGGTCAATTCATGGAGGTTTCAGTGGGTTTCCCGGACGCTTCCTGGAAGATTTAGAGGATTCCAGGGGTGTTTTAGTGTTTTAAGGGTTTCAGGTACCGTCCTGGAGGTCCCTGAATCACTCTGAAACGCTTCTTTTATCCCTGAAACCCCTTTCGTTCAGGCACGCTTTATATCCCAAGAAACCCCCTTGACGCCATCGCAAATACCCAGGGGCAAAACCTTTTTTTTCCAAAAACAGTGCCCCAGTCCCTGGCATTAAAAGAGGTTTTAGTGTATTTCGAGTAAAACATGTGGAAAATCTGGGCAAGAATCCCCGATGTTTGTAGTTTAGCCCAGGAGAAGCTCTAGACGAAAGCTCACGACAATTTCTTGATGACAAAGCAGATAGAGCACCGGGAGAAATCCCGTGAGGGATCCTAGGAGCGATTCTGCGAAAAACTTCAGAAAAAAGATGCGGGATGAACTCCTCGAAAACCCCATGAAAAACTGGAAGGATCATGAGCGAAAATTCCAGAAAAAATCCTGTATAAATTGTGGAAGAATGTCCGTAAAGAATTCTTGAGAAAAATCCCTTCGAAAAGAATGGCACAAAATAATTCAAGAGGAATCCCGAAAAAAGATTTTTTGCGTCAGCGCCTGAGTAATATGTTGGGAGAAACCCCTGTAGAAATCCCGGGATAAACCCTCAGAAAACTCACGAAAATATCTTGGAGAAAATGCTTGCCTTCCGAATAATCACCCGGAGCAATCTACAACTTCTACGCAGAACCCCAAGCTTTCAGCAAAATCTGCATCATTACACCCAAATGATTTGTTTTGACTGTTCTGCACTGCAAGCATGTATTTAGTTAACGTTCATGTTCGAAATAAGTAAATACTATGTTTGAGTTTCATGAGGGTTTCGACTGGATGTCTGATCGATGTTTCGGGTGGCTTTCTCAGTCTTTAAGTCGAGAATGAATAGTTTTCTACTCTCCCGACGTTTCGGCCGACCCTTGAGAAAGGCAAAAACCCGAAACGTCGGAAGAGTAGAAAACAATTCGTTCTCGACTTAAAAACCGAGAAAGCCACCCGAAACATCGAAAATACTGTATGTACGAAAACATTATATTCATACCAGCTACTTAACTTAACTTCCGAGTAGATACTACTAGTTTGATACTTTTTATTCATAAGACCCAATGCATATGTAATTGTACAAGCATGGTATGACGATACAAGTCGTATTCGATTAGCGTAGCTCCGTTAGAACGCATACACAAAGGGAACCTCGCTTTGCACCCTATCTATGGACGTCATGCATCAATGTTCAGAAGCAGAGATGTGAAATTTCAAGAGGGTTAATGCCTAACGACACTCAGTTTGACTCTCACTGTAAATAACAAACGCCGTTCATCAGAACAGTATCGAACCACGCTAAAGCAACTCAAACTAACCTGAACTAATTTTGAAGGCAGTATATAGCGTCTCTTCCTTTTGAAACACACGATGAAACACGAAGCTTTGAATGCATGTTTTTTTTTTTTGCTGCATGTCTCACATTCAAATACCTACGGCGTGCTATGTTTGTGTTTGTTACACCTTGCGCAATTGATCATCATACGGGCCCGAACTAGATGGCGGTCATCTAGCAGTAAGTGGCATATGTTTTGCGTTGGAGCGACTTTTAACATGCGTTGGGCTGCTCAGGAGAGAGTGAGGTGGAAGTTCGGATTACGTCAATTCGTTCGTCGCGAATGGGTTTGTTTGCCACATAAATTTAAGATGGTGATAGTGCATAAAAATGACTGTATTTCGAAGGATTAAATCCACAAAATGAGTGTCATTTCGGGCAAGATATGATTCGTATCACTTCAGAAGGGTGGCATCAGCATTGTCGGGCACCTCCGAATACGAAACCACCTGGAGTTTGATCAGGATCAATTTTTAAAGTTCCATTTAGAATTCAAGAAAAAAAAAATGCCAATTCTGAAATTTTACAGTTCAGGAATTCGAAAGTTTCAGCGTAGAGTAAAATTTCCTGTTTAATTTTATTTTTCAAATGGAAAGGATGTTCTCATATACAGTGATGTAGGAAAGACAGTTTTTTCAACCAGTTACTGATTAAGTATTAATAAGTATGGCTTGGAAATCCATGGATGGGATATACCTAAATGCAGAGAAGATCAAGTATATTTTTAGTATATTCACAGAAAGATATAAATCAAAAGGAAAGAGACAGGCTAGGGAGTAAATCCAAGAACTTCTGTGTACGAATCAGTAGCGATAGACACTAAACTAAACCCGGTTTTTGGAACTAACAACTTACTGAAAGAAAAATCAGAATCAGCAACGTTTCGATCTCGGAATCACAACGTTCGTAACAATTTTCTTAAGACTCTTGCTTTCTACTTTGATGAAGCTACAGTTCTCCCTGATGCTTCCCAAATCCCAGCCATATTTAAATATCGATTTTATGGCATGTTACTGCTCGACGCCCGCGGGACACGAACGAGATAAGATTTATGTCTAGGTTTACAAGCGCCGAAATCGAAGATAACGCAAAAATTTCCCTCCAAATCAGCGTCGTCGTCGCCTGTCAAGTCTGAACACCACCGCACCGCCGAGAGTTTAAAACGTGGGCGCGTACGGCTCCTGCCGCCAATCACCCGGCCCAGAAGAAGGATAAAATGATAAATTATAGCTTGTTTTTCCGTTTTTCGGGTTTGACCGGGGAAAAAACGCCCGGCTCTTGTGAAGTGGGTTCATTTCACCCCCTTTTTCTAGAGTTACGCGGATAGGGCGTCGTCGTCCTGGTCCTCGCTTTCGTCGGAGGTAAAAATCAATTTTCCGACCAACACCATCATCATCGGGGAGTTGCAAAACACTTGAAAGCTTGCAGCTCCCAAGTACCCAAGGGAGAAAGACCATACCTGACAGGATCTCTGAAGTTGGCGTATTTATCATCACCTTTAACTTCATTAAATTTTTAAATGACATTCACTTCCCGAACATCGTCGTCGTCGACTACAGCGACGACGGCCCATATTGTCACTGCCAGCCAGCAGCCCTTCTTCTGAGCAAGACCCATTTATACGTATACACGTACGTTCATAAATCTGCGCGCAGTTTTCCCAGCCAGTTCATATTCATAAATTTTTATGTCCTGGCACCTTTTTTCCATCCCGGCTCAGTGGCCGGCCGGGTGTGGTAGTAATCGAGAGATGCAGGTACCTATAGCCCCGGCCACCGACTGCCGCCATGATGCGCTTGACTTGGTACGTGCTTGGATGACCGACGACGACGACGACGAAGCAGTTCTCTGAAAACTGGGGAAAATTGTGTGATTTTTCCCTTGCCTTCAATTTTCGCTGGGTTTTTCCCGGACGACGACGACGATGCGACACAGTGACAATCAAGTCTGGTCTGGTCTGGTTTGGTGTGTGGGGATAGGTACCTAGTGTCGATTCTTGTTGTTAGACAACGACCACAGCCACAGCCACGACGTGGATGTGGCGGCGGCGGAGACGGCACAGACGACAACCCGACGATGATGAAGATATTCCACAGGAGACAGATTTGTGCAATTTATAATTATTTATAATGACGTCGGGGTCGAACGCGTTGGCTACTGATGGTGTAGTCACAGCAGTTGTGGCGATGAGTTGAGTTAAAGGAGAACGAGTGGAAAGAAAAACGTCAAGATTTTTCGTTAACGCGATTCATCCGGTCGCCGGTCGTCGTAGTCTGCGTGAGTCATCTGGCGTTATTTTTCCCCTGGGTGACGATGATGGTAAAGTCTTCTAAACTGAGTTGTGAAAAAGAAGAGTATTGTGGTACATATGAAATTACTCAGTTGCTTTAAAATACATCCAGGAGATGATTCTGGTAGTAAAATATCAAGTTTCAACTATCTAGTCCTAAGACTGGACGCAAAACTTAGTAGATATATACTTGACTAAGATAGGAAATGAAGGATATGAATACATCATGAGGTTGTACAAGCATCTGCAAAGATTGATTGTTGTCAATACATGTGTATAATATGCTAATGATTGATGTATGGTACCCTCACATTCACAAATCTTCCGTTCGATGGAGAACGTGTCGCCTGAGCCGTATATCTGATAGCTGAAGGTACCCTAACCGTAGCAATTGCCCAAACTAGGCAGGATGGTAAAAATGAATAACCAACATATGTATTAAGAAGGGGTTGTAAAATCATAAATTAGGACCCAAGAAGGGCACATGTCTTGTACCTCGAAACAAAATCTTTTAATTCACATGTCAAGCTTCTCCTTCTAAATATAGAAAACCACCTATGATGTTTTTTGGTCTTTGTTTTTTGGCGCTCCCTAACAAGCAACAGCTTCTGTGAGTGGTATTACATCTAGATATTTCTAGAAAATTCCATCGAGATTTTTCAGAAATCGGTCCAGCGACTCCTTCAGATTTTCATCTAGATCAGCGTTTCTCAAACTATGAGTCGCGACCCACTGGTGGGTCGCGGGCTGATTTTTGGTGGGTCGCGAAGTCTTTATTAACTTATGTCGAATGTTATTGCTAACCATTTTATGATTTTCAAATACTCCCTTGTACTTCCTTGGAGAATCCATTTCTAGAAAAGTTAGTTCTGGTTTCTCCTTAATTTTGTTCAAAATTTTGTATTCAAAGTCTATATTGAATATTGAATATTGAAACTCTGCGTTCTGAAATCGATTCTAAAACTATGAGCTTTCAATAGGAAGTTTTAAGATTAGGGCAAAATTTAAGATAGGGTCTGGGACCATTTGGGCAGGAGCACCTATTTTGGGCACTTGCTGCTACAACTCAGTCAATTTCAAACCGATTGACTTGAATTTTTGTACATGGCTAGATACTGTGCCTAGCTGACAGTGTCTCAAAAATCAAGAAAATTGACTGAGTTATAGCAGCAAGTGCCCAAAATAGGTGCTCCTGCCCAAATGGTCCCAGACCCTATCACTTGTTTTCTAGGTTCAGCATTTAAAATATCAAAAAAAAAAATAGAAATGCCAAAAACCAGCAAAAAAAATACCAAACTTTGACAAGAAACCTTACCTTTATTGATTTGTCTTTATTATAGAGACTTTCGGCTCTTGGCTGGTTCGTCTCTTATCTAACCTTTACCGAACTTCAGTAAAGCTAAAATTCTGTGAAATTCAGATGTCGATAATGTGAACATTTACCGTACAACTGAAAAGTGATTTCAATAAAAATGGAAATCGAACAAATGTGTATGAAGCATATCATTAGACATTTGAAGAGGACTCATCTGACCATCCAGCAGTACTATAATTCTAAAAACTACTTGATGCTCACCTCCTCGCTGTGAATATGTATATGTATTTTCAACCGATGTTTACTTTTAAAGTTGATTTTAAAGTTCTGCAAAAGCATAAAATTACCAGATATAGTGGTGCCAGATTAAGCCAAGATTAAGATTTAACTGATGCTGCAAACATGGGCATCTTAACCTTTCTTAGACTTATCCAAAAAAACTAAAATAGCACTATAAATAAACGAAAAACAACTTGGTTGAGGGTTACGTGACGTTAGTTTATCATAACCTATAAAAATGATAAAATGCATTTTATAATGTAAAAGGCAGTCTAAATTTGCAAAAAAAAAAGACTTATATTATAAAAGTGGGTCGCAAGCTGAAAAAGTTTAAGAACCCCTGATCTAGATGCTTCTTCAGAAAGGCCTCTAGAAATTCCTTCAGCGATTCCGACAAAACTTTACGAAGAATTCTTTATCTTGCATTGCTTAAGAATTTATTTTATCAGTATTTTAAAAATGTATTTTCCCTTCCTGAAACTCATGCCAAAATCTTACAGGATTTCATCTAGGAAACTTTCAAAAATTCCGATTCTTCAGGAGAATGCTTCAGAGATTTTCTAAGAACTTCTTGGTAAAGTTTTTCAAATAATCCTCTCCAGGAAATTCTTCTCGAAAAAATCACTCAAGGATTAATTAGAAAATTTTCCAAGGATTTCTTCAAATTACTCAAGTGTTATTTTCAGAATTTTCACATAAAAATTGTGTAAATTTATAAATTTTCATTTTTTTTTTAATTCTTCCATGTGTCCTTCCAGAAGAATGCTCTGTATACTGCACCCTCCTAGTCAGATTGCCGAGATCAGATGTGCAAATCTAGGTTGAAGATCATTTACTGAAACCTCTTTTACACACTTGACGTTTGATGTTTGATGCCAGCGGCACCCAAAGGTACAGCTATGGATGAAATTGATTTTTTGCCGACATATCAGTTAAATTTCGGTTGCCGTGCACTCGGCAATAATGTCAGTAAAGAATAGGATTAACAAACTCACTCTCAATATGTCCTCTATGGATTCCACAAGAAATTTCTCTGAGAATTTTTTTTAGAAAATCTTGCGTTGATTGCTTCAAAAAGTCTCTACTCAATCTTTTCTCAGGAATTCCTTTTCAAATTTTTACATAATTCGGCCAGGGATTCTTTCTGAATTTCCTGTGCATATTTATTCAGAAAAAACTCCAATAATTCCTAAAAAAAAGTCGTTTAGCGATTTCATCACAAACTCCCTTGGGGCATTCAAGAAAATGTTCTTATATTCATTCGATATTCCTGCTGGTATTTCTCCAGAATTTTCTTCTTGGTTTTTGAATTCCTTCTCGGATTTTTCAAAATAATAAAATAAAATAAAAAATTTCTTCTGAAATGCCATTATTTCAAAAATTTCCCTAGCGATTCCTTCAAAAAAATCACAAAATAATTCTTTTGGAAAATCTGGCATGGATTGCCTTAGAAATTCCTCCATATCTTCAGAAATTCTCCAACGTTTAATATCTCCAAAACTTTTTTTTAATATAAATTCTTTCTGAGATTCCTTTCAGAAATTTCCAAGGAATGCTTCTGAAAATCCCCCAAAAATTTCTTCATGTATTCCTTAAGACAACCTTCCATGAATTTCTACAGACCTTCCTCCAGGTTTTTTTTTATTTAATTTTATGATAAATCTTTTATAAAATCATAGAAATTTCTCCAGGGGTTTATTTGAGGATTTTGGCAAAGGTATTTGTATAATAACTCCTCCAAGGACTCTTTCAGGAATTTCTTTTGAGGTTCCATCTAGAATGCCATTGGAAACTCCCGAAAGAATATCTTCAGGAATTTCTTTATTGATTCCTCAAGAGATTCTTGCATGATTTCTTTCAGTTGTTCAAGCAGGAATTCCTCCAGAACTGCATACACAGATTCCTTCAAGGGTTTTTTTTTCTGGATATTTCTCTCAGAAAATCCTTCCGAATATCTTCCAAGGAAACCTTTGGGAAATTCTCCTGGAATTCTACCAGGAATTCATGAAGAAATTTCTCAAAAATATTTCCTGGAATTTTCTTTAGTAATCTTTTTTAAAGTTAGAACATTCTTCTAGGAATAATTTAAGATGTTTTGGAGAAGATGTTCCAACAGGGATTCCATCAGCAAAATGTTCACGGATTTCTTCAGAAATTTGTTCAAAAATTTTACAGGAATTATATTAGGTGATTTCTTCCGAAATTCTTCTAAAAATATCTAAAGAGGGTCTGTTAATAATTTCACTATGACTTTTGACTTTTTCAGGAATTTTCCTTTGATTTTCTCAAATATTCCTCCTGGAATACTTTCCAATTTATTCCGGAATTTATATTGAGATTTGTTCTTAAGAGATTTTCAAATTGCTTCAGGGTTTACTTCTGAATTTTCTCCCATAATGGTTGCTTCAGAAATATCCTAATTGTTCTGAAGTTTTCGTGGATTTCTTTAAAATTCTTTCAAATATTTCTTAAATTATGATGGGTTAAACATTTGCTTGAGAGGTGATTATTATTTTGTTTTGAGGAGCAAAACAGTTATCACATTAATTTTCTCTATGCTCTAGAAATCATCACAGAGTTGTGAACAAGGATCTGACACATATTTCGACCCATTGCTTGCAAAATTCGTAGGTTTAATCAATTTGACTTCCGAAAAAAAATACTTAAATACTCAGTAAACTTGGACAATATGGGACATTACGTCAGTAAAGAGAAAACTAAGGAGATATACATATTTCCATATTCGTTTCGGATTTTGTTATACCACAGGGTTTATTGGTAACCTGCTTCAGATTCGAAATTCACTTTGAAGGTTATGTAACAGCTGTGCATATTTATTTTGAATTGATAGAATATTTATGTCTCCCGCGAATCATTTCAACCCTCGAATTCGGAAGGGCACGTAAATGTTTAAATCGCCAATCGGCTGTGATTGCCATCTACCCTCTCGGAAGATGTTACTTCGTCGAGGGAAAAACGCCGCCCCCTCTTCGTGGCAGCCAGGCCAATGACATACCGCTACCCATTTGCATATCAATCAAAAATTAAAACAATTTATCCTCTAAAGCCATGCTCGGGCTCCCTGTTTTCGGTGCGTCGTCGTGTCGCATTTTCCCTCGGGGCAATTTACACACAAAATTAACATAAAATAGCTATTTGCGATAGTGTAGTTACTGACGAGACGAGAGCGCGATGAAGTTATCCATCCCCTCGTCGTCGATCACACAGCATACCCCGCGGCGACGACCACGTTCCTCTGCATCCCCTTCTACCGTCCAACCAACCCGACAACGGGGGGTACATCGTCAACCTATTGATTCTGGCACCTCTCGACTCTCGACAACAACTGTTTTCCCCCGAGCGAACGCGATGCAGTCCTATGAAGAATTTCCCTCCCTCTGAATAGCTGCAACATCTTTGGCAACAGAAGGCACCGAGCAGCGAGCAATTGCAACTTTCTCCGGAGCCGGGCAGCTGCCGCTGCTGTTCTTTCGATCTCCGCCCAGGAACAACAACACTCACATACTGCAGAAGCGGCGATGGTGGTTCTACATCAAGCACTCGGCGAAAAAATGGCAAAAAATACACTCGCAAAGCACATAAAATTAAAAAGAAAAACATAAACTCAAGCATCTGTGAAAACAGAATCGTTCCTATTCTCTGCTTCAACTCTTCGCCGGACGCTGGCACAGGTTGCTCGAATGTCGTTATACACTGAGAGAAATTTCGCTGATATTGTTTTTCAGTGGAAAACAATTACGATCTAGATGTGATCTAAACGATACCTCATCTCTAGGTTACATCATCTTTATTTGACTATCGCTAGAACAAGAGATGGTCAGTCAATAATATTACGCTTACGAACCGGCAGCCTGCAAACTATGCCGCATCATCTTCACAGTAATCGTTGTACACAATGCAACACCTTACGCCTATGAGATGACAATTCGCGAATGAATGTGAGCCTCCTTGAAAAAGCCATATCCCATAGACTCCGTCATACGTATTAACTTGAACAGACATAGAAAACTCCATGGTCTGCCGTGGGCGAGCGATTGCATCATCACTTCTCTACATTGACTTTCAATCTGACGTGGTGGACGTCATTATTTCACGATTGGAAGAATGAATAATTCAATGCTCTATTTGAATTTGAGATACGGATTTTACTATGAAATTAACAGCTAATTCTTTCCACAAACCTTGACATGTAGTGAAATGAACATGGCGGTTGCTCCCAGTGTACTACCCAGTCGCCTGGTTGTGCGATTCTCACCCGCAGCACTTCCATCTGGGGAATACTAAATCTTTCGTCCCCGTCCGCAGTTCGAGCTTTTCTTCCATTGTTTTTTCGACTTTCCTTAATTTTTCCCACTTCAGGTCTGTCCCCCACCGTCAAACCCTCGACCATCCCGAGAGAAGAAAACTCGTTCACTCAACGCAGCAACCATCACAACTCACGGAAAGCTGAAAGCGGGGAGTAAATATTTGGCAACTTTTCCTCGCTCGTTCTCCTAGGAAAGCTCGACGTCGCCGGTTCCGTCGGACCGTCGAGGTACCAGACTCCATCAACCGGTACAAATCATAGGAAAGCGGAAAACTTTTTTTTCCACCCCGACCGTTTTCGTATTCTTTTTTATTTATAGCTG
The DNA here is from genome assembly GCF_035046485.1 of Aedes albopictus. NCBI lineage: Eukaryota > Metazoa > Arthropoda > Insecta > Diptera > Culicidae > Aedes > Aedes albopictus. Next base: position 440,491,297 of record NC_085138.1, read on the forward strand.
GCAGGAGAGCCCGGTCGTTCGGTCATTAGTATCGTGGACCATATTCCATTCATCGTTGCGCTGGTCGTCCTTCTGTTTCCACCGTCTCGGGTTGGTTGGCGGATTTTTCCCGGGAACTGCCTTTCTGTTGTTTCCCGAAAATCTTCAAGACGGGGGCAGCTCAGCAGGAAAAACGACATATTTGATGATGTAAGAAACTGGAAATGGTGAAGTGCGCTTAGACTTCCCAGCAGGCTCGCCAGCAGAACAGCCAGCTAGCTCTCATTAAGGTCAGGTGTGTGTATGGTGCAGTGGAGATCAAAGCCCGCGCGTTTGGTTCGTGCACTTTTAATTATCCCAAAGGGAAGCAAAAAAAACTAGATTTTGTTGATGCCTGGCTGCGGGGAAAAGCTTTGAGCCGTGGAGCGCGACAAATTTTGCACCTTTCTTTGTTTGTCGAGTGGCTCCTCGAAGAAAAATGCACGGTGACTTATTTTTTTTTTATTCAGAATTTGGACGCGAATAGAGTTGAAGGATGACGTTTGATCTTTTTTTCCAAATAAGAGAAAAAAAAATGTCGTTTCGGGAGGCGAAAGAGCTGTTTGTCTGGATATGTACTTCAATGCTAAAAGTGGGCCTAATTACTATGTTAAACTCATATGATGGGATCAAATCGTCTGCTTCATTGAAGCACAGACAAACAGGCGTATCACTTTGAACAAAATGCGATAGAAATCATCGTCACGAAAGCATAATCGCCCAATGCTAATAACACTGTGGCTCGCAAAACCACTGAGTAGATGGCGGTAGTGAACAAACGGAAACAGGAACGAAAATGACGCGAGCGCCATGAGCGAGAGATTTGCGAACTACAGAATATTTGAATAATCCGTTAAAAAGTGAAACGATGGGAAGCGAGTAGAGTGAGACGTCTGTGTGTCTGTGATTGAAGTTTAATAGTATATGATAAGATTATTCGCAGGATTCCGTATTTATTCCAAAAAAAAAAAGATCAGCATTATTGGTGTTCTTTCAAATTTGTTTCAATCCTTTTTGCGTTTTCAGTTGAAAAATCTTGATTGATCTGTTGCATGGGCGTGTATTGACAACTGGCGTGAGGTGAGACTAAATAATGGACAATCAACGGCAGACGCAGTAGAGAATATGACACAGGCAGTGTGTCTTCAAGCGAAGGCAGTGTGAAGCGGAATGCAAGAATGCATGAATCGCAATAACATGGAGAGATTTCAAGCTGAGAGCAGTGTTGTGTCGAACGACACTGCGCCAGTGTTTGTGTCTGTAATAGAAATACACTAGAACGCCAATGGCGCTGTACTCAGTTTTCCTATTTAATTATTTTAATAACTTTAGTTGTAATAATTGATTATTTTTAAGGACCCATCTTGTAGAGGACCTTTTGTTTTGGTAAACAAAATTTATTTGACACTTATAGTACCGCTACTGACGCTGTAAGGGCGAGGCAAACTAGATGTTAGTCACACGAACAGTCGCGACATTGGATTTCTGTGGCTGGTTATTCTAATGTGTCTGTCAAGTCATGCAAATTACAGTAAAACCTCCATGAGTCGATATTGAAGGGACCATCGACTCAAGGAAATATTGAGTAGTGAAACAAAAATCCTTTGGGAAGCTTTTTGGGGGACCATCATAGTAACCCAGAATTTTGTTTTCAGTATGGTAAAATTTACCTCCATGAGTCGATGTCGAGTCAAGGAACATCGACTCATGGAGGTTCGACTGTAATAGAGATCAAAACGTCCAAACTGGCTGCTGGCCTCAGGATAAAGTAAACATTTTGAACTTTTTCTATATAATGAATGAAACCTCGAAAGCTCGAACCTTGGATCGTTGCAATCGTGAACCTGTCAACTATGAAACTAGGAATTGCGCTTCAGAGCTACAGTGGTTACCCGATTTTGTCAACTTCTAAACCCGACTTTTTTTTCAGCTGCAGAAAAATCAATTCAAGTTGTGACAGCTGTCAACTATGAAACTAGGAATTGCGCTTCAGAGCTACAGTGGTTACCCGATTTTGTCAACTTCTAAACCCGACTTTTTTTTTCAGCTGCAGAAAAATCAATTCAAGTTGTGACAGCTGACTCATTACAACAGTTGTGTTTACTGATGATTTTACTGAGCTGTCGTTAAATGACACCAATGAAACAGTTATCGCTAAAGATTGCTAAAGGCGAGTCAAACGCATTGATCTGAAAACTCTACTTCGTGTTCACTGCGAACGAGCAAGCAACGAGTAGCATTTTAAATCAACATAGATTTCTTAATCTGCTTCGTCAAATGCGCTGATTCTCGTCATATCGTCACATAATTACTTTGCCAAAGACTCATCAAATGGAAGCAAAAAGGTGAAGACAATCATAACCAGCCTCTATAGCACTGAAAACCGAATAATAACGAAACATTTCACCTTTCAATTACACTCCACTTACGACTTAACATTTTTTCTCATTTTGCGTACGACGAAGGCAACCACATCAAAGCAGCAGCCAGCCGAATTGTTCTTCGTGATCGTTCAATTTTCACTTTGCCAGATTTGTGTTCAACCAACCTTCAATTGACACCCCAAAAGGTTCGCAACTATCTTGAACATCCCTAGCAACGATCGATTGCAGTTATCGACGAACAAGCGCTCCAGTCAGTGGTCTTGCCAAGCATCCTAGAGAGTTAGGGTCTTCGGCTAAGTTGTCAGGAATGATTGGTGCTACATTTTTATGTCTTCGATTTTGATCTAGATCTGCTGATAAGAATTATCTTTCAATTAGACGCTCTAGTGTTCTCGGTATGCATCCTAGAGGGTTGGAGTCTTTAGCAAAGTGTTTTGAATTGATTGGTCCTACATTTTTAAGTATTCGGTTTTGATCTAGATCTGCTAAAACTGATCTAGATAAATTTGGTCTTTCGATGCGATGCGCTAGTGTTCCCGATATGCACCCTAGAGGGTAGGAATCTACGACAAAGAGCTTTGGATTGGTTAGTACTACATTCTTACGTATTCAGTTTTGATCTAGATCTGCTGGAACTGATCTAGATAAGTTTTATCTTACAATATAACGCTTTATTTTACAATATGTTCTCGATATGTATCCTAGAGGGTTGGAGTCTTCGATAAAGTGATTCGAATTAACTGGTACTACATTTTTACGTCTTCGGTTTTGATCTAGATTTGCTAAAACTGATCTAGATAAGTTTTATGTAACGACGCTCTAGTGTTCTTGCTATATATCCTAGAGAGTTGGAGTCTACGGCAAAATGCTTTGGATTGGTTGGTTCTATCTTCTTACGACCTCGGTTTTGATCTAGATTTGTTAAAACTGATTGAGATAAGTTTTGTCTTTCAATACGACGCTCTTATGCTCTTGGTATGCGCCCTAGAGGGTTGGAGTCTTCGGCAAAGTGCTTTGGGTTGGTCGATATTATATTCTTACGTCCTTGGTTTTGATTTAGATTTGCTGAAACTGATCTAGATAAGTTTTGTCTTCAATACGATGCTCTAGTGTTCTCGATATGCATCTTGGAGGGTTAGAGTCTTTAGCAAAGTGTTTTTGGATTGGTTGGCACTACATTCTTACGTCTTCGGTTTTGCTCAAGACCTACTTAAACTGATTTAGATCAGTTGTATCTTTTGATATAATTATTTAGTGTTCTAGATGTGCATCCTGAAAGGTTGGAGTTTTTGAAGGATTTATTGATACCACATTTACAAGCCTTCGATTTTGATCTACATTGGCTGTAAATGTTCTATACATTTTTTTTTTCTTTTTGCATGTCTCTCTAGAACACTAGAACTTGCATCCTAGAGGATTGGAGTCTTCGACAAAGTGCTTAAGGCTGATAATAATTGCTATATTTTACATCTTCGGTTTTGGTAGAGATCTGCTGTAACTGATCTAGAGCAGTTTTTTTTTCTTTCGATATACCTCTCCAGAGATCTAGATATGCATCTTGTTGGAAGGCAGTCATTGTTAAGGGCTTCGTATTAGTTGATACCACATTCTTACGTCTTCGGCACTGATCTTTATCCATCTTAAGTGATCTAGGTCAGTTTTATCTTACTCTAGAGCTTTGGATATGCATCTTGGAGGGTTGCAGTCTTCTAAAAAATGCTTTTATTGGTTGTTACTACAGTTTTACGTCTTCGTTGTTGATATAGAACTACAGCAGGGATGCCAGATGATTTTTTTTTTGAAAATATGAATCACTCTTTCTAAAAACCTGTTTCCCAAACAAAATTTTTATGAAAAATCTGTATCCCATACAAAAATAAAATGGCTAAAAAATTTGTCTTTCATATAAAAATAAATCTGTACGGATTCTTAAAAATTTGTAGAAAACAGATATATCCGTATATATGGCATCCCTGAACTACAGCTAGATCTACATCAGTTTTATCTTTCGATATGACTCTATTGTGCTCTAAGTATACCACGAATATGAAAGTGTTTAGAAAGATGGTTTTCTTGGCAAAGTGTTTAGAAATTCAAGGGTTTATATTTGATGGGTTTGCTAGACGGGAATAAGATTAAAGCGCTGTGTTTTTTTCGGGATGATGAATATTTTTTCTCGATTTTTTCAATAAGATCGATCTATCAGAAGGACAGAAAATGATGATGCAAACTCTCGCGCACTGATTGTTTGCAAAGTCATTGTTGGTTTGTTAGGAATGAGTGCGACACTCTGATCGTAGATTGTTGCCGAATGAGATGAATCGCAGATGGTTCATCCGCCAACGATGTTCATCCCGTTTTAGCCTTATGCCCAACTTTGATGCATATGTCAGCTCGAGGAACCATTTATATTGCTTGATAGTTGGCAGAAAAGACCTTTTTAGGAAACACTGTTAGACTTTCGATACGATCTCCAGTGGGGCCAGCAAGTAGTTGGCAGCCGGTATCGTCGCACTCGCAATCAGTCGCAAATGAGATGCGCAATTACAAACAAGGCGTGCACAAATGCATCCAGTTCCATTGCCGGTACTATGCTCCTCGAAAACGCGCCGCAGAAAACTCCACCACCCTGGGCCCGGGGCCGACGACCGAGGATAATGGATGGAGGTAATTATCTTCCGCCGAGCACGCGGTTTCCATGTTTTTCGAATTAGCCTTTCCCGTGGGGATAGATCATCGCTGCTGCGCTACCACCGTTGTGAGTTGTCTTAGCTGCATCCTGGCTTGGCTACACGCAGGAAGTGCATAAACGACTTCTTTCTCTGTCGGGGAGTTAAATGTGGTCCTCCTAGTAGTACGCGCTCGCAGATATGCATATTTGGACAACTTGACCTGTGCACGCTGCTCCTGTTGTTGTTGTTGGTAGGCGGAAGGAATTCCCCTAACGAGAGCCATATGTTTGCGGGGATGTTCCGTGTCCCCTTCCCACGCTCAAGAAAGTACCTACTCAGGACGGCTTGGCTGAGCCTTGTTTTGTGCGATACCCATATGTGGCGCGCCTCGCGGTGCAGTAAGTAACCAATTGTTTAATTTTAATTTAGATTTCATTATTTGATAGTGCTGCTGGCCTAGTCAGGAGGAGGACCACAGCTCAACCGCCTTGACTTGACTTGTACTGTGTGCTACGGCTGCAGCAGCAACGAACAGCAATAGTTCTTGAGCTGGGTTTGCTTGCTTGTTTGTTACAATCGCATATGTACGTCGACGAGGACGACGAGGCAGGCACATACTCCGCCATCGTCGTCAGTTCAGTTGGTAGGTAATCGTGGCTTAAAATTGAACGTAATTTCAGAATTTTGCAGCATTATGCGCCCTCGCCGTCTGCTGGCAGTGGGCGAGCTGCAGTGGGACCGCTTACTCCTTGGCCTGGGTGCGGGATGATATATTTGCGCCGAGCATATGTTCCTCCATTTCTGAGTGCAGTTTTTCATTTTCTCCCAAATAGGAAATGTGTAATATATTTATGCTTTGCCATGCTTCATCCTTTCGTCGCGGCGTGGCCCGGGTGCATATTTGGAATTCATTATCCGGCTCGTACAACTCATTACTTTTCGTGTGTTTTTTGTTGCACGTCATTGAGCCAGCCAGCCAGCGGGGCTATTAATCGAAACGGTTGTTAGCGATCGCGGATCACGGCGGCATACTGTGGGAAACCGCGAAGCGGCTCAATTCTCGAGCTCAGCGTGACGAGGTGATCCGCATCGTACAGGTAGGCTACTCCCGCGCGACCGCGCGATGGGTGGCTGTTTTTCGATTATTAAAATTCAAGAAATCGAAACCTGATATTGGATATTGGAACTTACTGATGGAGGGCGACCTCCTGCGGGGATTCTCTTGGTGGTTGAATACTGCCTATCGTCGCATAACTGTCCCATGTGAATAGGAAGCTTAGTAAATATGGGACTGATAAGCGATCATAGGCAGAATACGTTAAGGAAGCAGTTGGCAACTGTATGTATCTACTAATACCCGATTAAGGACAGACTTGTTAGAATACCAAAATGGTCGCCACAATGGCCGACTTTGGCACCTACTCACGATTTCGAAAGCACAATTCTCTTCGTAAACAAAACCAGCGCACGTGAACTTGCACTGTTGTTTGAAGCTTGCTTCTTAAGATTTGTGCGTCTGAAGTTCTGATGGATTTCAAGACGTTTGTCCTCAAAACCATTTTGTCGAATGATTTGAAGTGGGATGGAAATGGTAGAACCTTCTTTTTGTTCTATGCTATAACTATGAAGCGTGTTCAGAAGGAATTGTTCAAGGCATTTAAGTTTATAAAACGCTTCTTAAAAGACGTTTTGCTTCTTCGTTAAAAGTTAAATTCTGATAATTTGTTTGCAAATCTTCGAGTAATTTACTAATACTTATTGCTTGTTACATTTTTTTTTAAACGGTCCTTCTCTCCTATAAAATTAAATTATAATATAAAATTAAATGCCATTGTAAAAGGAATTACGTCCCAAAATGACAAATAGTGGACTAATTTCACTTTCTATCAAGCCAAAAACCACGTCTTGTTATACAGTCAAGATTGTGCAAGCTAAACTAAAAGATTTGAAAGCACATCATTTTGGAAGATCACCAATAATGTTACCGGTACGTAGTTATAATATATGACAGCGTTGCACCTACATATCAGCCAAATAAGTTTTGTTAGAAAACCATGTTCAGAAATGGCTTATTGCTAATTTGCTGACAGTATCTCCTCTTAAATGTATCTCAATAAGCTTGGATGGTCTCTGGCACCTTCTAAAACACATCTGACAACTACTAGAATATTTCCATATTTAAAACTAAACACCAAAACCGAATCCAATGACTATGTAAGCATGTCATATGCAAGAAAAGAAAAATCAAAATCCTTATAGAAAATTATCCACTCAATGAGCTTGCTCAACTGTTTCTTCTACGTGATTCACCGTCAAAGATGACTATTTTCTAGCAAATTTCACATGAAATAATCGATGGCATGAAAGAGTTTTTGGAAAAAGAAGAAATTCCAACTAAAAACAAAAACTTCTCAAAAAACATTGCTGGAAAAAAGACTAATATCAGATCTCCTGATGTAACATCTGATAAACCATAGTAGTTGATAAAGTTTCATTTCATTTCATTTTATTTATTTAGGGTTTCGTTACAACAGTGATTTACTAGATCGTTTCTGATCAATTTTGTATCGAAAATGGATTCTTATTGTAGATTTTGATGAACATTTTACCAGATTTGTAGCAAAAATAGTGATTCAATTCATGGAACAATTTCCTGGAGACTAGAAACCAATGAAACGTTTCTGGAACCTCCTGAAACTCCATGAAACACCTATAAGGCCGCCTGGAACACACTGTAATGCATGAAATCTCCTGGAACGCCATTGAAACCGCCTCGAACTCCACGGGAGTTTCCTGGAACGTCCATTAGAAACTCCTGAATCGCTTCTGAAATCTCATAATAAGCACATGAGACATCCCTAGAACGCTTCTGGGACCCCCTGAAACTTTTTTTTTGTCTGTATTAACGAGATTTTTAACCCTAGGCTAGTTCATCTCGGGACCCACGTTTTACTTCCCTTCCGAAGGAAGAACCCACTTTTTGTGAGTATGTCGGGAGTGGGATTCGATCCCAGGTCCTCGGCGTGATAGTCAAGTGTTCTAACCACCACACCAGGTCCGCTCCACATCCCCCTGAAACTCTAAAACCTCGTGAAACCTCATGAAATGCTCGCGAAACCCTATGGAACATTCAGGGTCGTCAGTAGTGTAATGTAGTTCAGTAGTGTCCCCTTGAACACTACTGGAACCCCCTTAAACCCCTGGAACATCTATGAATCCCTATGGAATGCACCTTAAACACCACCGGGATGCCTCTAAAATCCACATAAGCCCCGTGGATCTCCCATAAAACTCCCTGGAACGCTCCTGAAAACCCTAGGAATACCTCTGAAATGTTCCTGAAACAGCATTGTCCTCTACAACTCCCAGAAACTCCATGGAACACCCATGAAGCTGAAGCCCCCGTGAGGCCCCTTCGAACACTACTGGAATTCTCCTGGAATGCCCGTCGCCTGACACCTCCTGGAACACCCCTGGTGTACTGCTGCATAATTGAAATTGAAAACAAATCCGGCAGTCATGCTGTTAGGTTAGGTTCAAGCAGGTGCAATTGCTCAGCAATTGGATCATGGATGCATGATGAAATGGTAAATCAGTTATTTGAAACAATGTCATCTCTTAAAGGATTTCAGCAGCAGTTCTTTCTCGCGGTTCGATTCTTCGCACCGCTTTAAGGATTAGGGAATCGCGCTACTTGGGCGGTGGCTTCTATATTCGTCTGTTTTCCACTATAACTCAGTCAATCTTGAACCAATTGACACAATTCTTGGAATGCGGTGAGATAGGTATAGTATCTACCCGTGTACAAAATTTCAAGTCAATCGGTTCAAAATTGACCGAGTTACAGTGGAAAACAGACGAAAATAACAGACGAAGAAAACCACCGCCCAAGTAGCGCGATACCCTACCACTATTCGCTGGAAACCTCCAATTTCTGCCCCCAGCAGTTTCTGCGACATGTCTTCCGTAGACACGTGGTCTCCTAAACGAGTTGTTCCTGAGCAGTCTAATGGTGCTTTCAAGCAGAACATTACCCATTTCTAGACCCATTTTGTCTTGAATCGTGGATCAGCGTTAAATTAAAGTAACCGCTGCTCCACACAGCAAATAATTTTGTATTATCCAGGCGCGTAATTCCTGGCGATGTATCCATTTTCGAACGTAATCTCATCGTTTTCCAACAATTATCACACTCACCATGTACACCCTGCTTGGCACCGGAAAGTGTCAACAAACCCATTCCAGCGAATACTTAGAAGCAGTATCATAATTATCACCTTCCTTCTAACTCGGTGAAATAGCCGAGTGGCAGGGGATATGCCTCATAATCAGCGGACCAGTGTACGAATCCATGCCAATATTTTACTTATATATGAAACATCTATCGTTCCGGTTCTAGCGATTGCTAGACTCACTTTCAAGCTACGGTGGCTAATTTGCTGTGTGGAAAGGATGTAATTTGTACATCATTTTTACGACGCGAGTGATGTGCAGCGGAAGTGATGTGATATCACAAGATTTTTTTTGATGTGCAGGACTTGGTACGAAAGGTATATCTGTCTGACTGGATACTCCATGAGATGCCCGCTGAATGTCGTACTTGTTATACGGCCAAAAAGAAATGCTAGAACCGGTTGCGTAGTCCCCTTTTGACCGAGGTCATCCTGTAGCTGGATTAAGTCTATTGCTAGGACTAGTGCTAGTAGATAATACTGAGCGTAATGATTGTTGGCAAAAAATCCAGATCAAAATTTGCGACAAGTCTATTTCCGAATTCTTCAGAAGATCTAGTTATTTCACCAAGGCCTTGCAAAATTTAAAATTGTTCGAGTAATGCAGACTACTAATCTCTTCGATCGTTCTGTTGATGGTCGACAAAGTGCACCCTAGGAGCTTATGCTGGTGCCATCAATCTTGATTTCCGGTATATTCAGCTTTGGAAAGAACGAGCTGGCCACCCAAGCAGTACACATGTTTCAAAGGATTGTCGACAGCGCAGGTTTTTGGTTGGACACGAGTCATTTTCAAGTTATTTTGCCTTTGGGTTAGAATCACATGAATATATCTCCTGTACAACCAAAAACTTGAGCTGCCGATACTTCTTCGTGACGAAGTTTGTCGGCTTCCGTTGACTCGTTAACACCAGAGTTCTGCCCAGTAGCACGCAAATTTCCCTAATCTGGTATAGGAGACATCGGAACCAAGGTGAAAAATTGACGGTTGTTGAATACCTCTCAGAATTTGGAGGAGAACCCCCTCCAGATTCTGAGTTGTCCCTCCTGGAGCTCTAGGCGAATCCCCTTTAGGATTTCAAAGTAATCTGCTCAGAATTCTCGGAGAATTCGTTACAGAAAACTGCTGGAACCCCTTCCAGGAAGCTAGGTTTTCAGCATTCTGGAGAAATGCCTTTCAGGATTCAGAAATCTCTCCATGGGTTGAAACCTCAGCATTCCAGAGGTGTCCATCTCAAAATGTTTATGGAAATTCAACTCAGAATTTTGAGGAAACTCTTCTTTGAACTCTACGATGATTGCTCTCACGGAATGCTTGTCAGTATGCTACGGAAATCCCTTGTAGAATAATTCTTGGGATTGTAAATGAATCCCTCTAAGAATTCTGATTAAAATCCTTCTTAGGATTATAGGAGAACCATCCTCATAATATTCTGAGAAATTCCCTGGCTAAATTTCGGAGAGAATCCGTTTGAGGGTTCTGGGGGCACCATTTCCAGGATTCCTTCACAGGATTCTGGGGAATTCCTTCTCAGTATCCGGAAAAATCTTCACAAGATTTCTAAGGATTGGGGTGCGAAGAAATGGAACCCTAATGAGTTTTGGGGCAACAACTTTCAGTATTCTGAAAGAATCCCCTAAGGACTCCGTGGGAACCCTTCTTAGTATTCAAAGGAGTAATTTTCTTAGGATATCATGGCAATCTGTCTGAAGTATCTAGTGGATTTTCAAGATTCTGAGGGAATTCCTCTCAGAATTCTAGGAAAATCCCTTTAAGGATTCCAGGAAAATCCCTCCTAAGATTCAAGGGGGAATCCCGCTTAGATTTCTAGGGGAATCTCTCTTAGGATTGTGGGAAAGGATTCTGAGGGAAACCCTCTAAGTATTCAAGGGTAATCCCTTTTAGAATTCAGGGGAGAATTCCTCTGAAGATTCAGGTGGGAAACCCTCTATGGATTCTAGGGTAATCCAAGGAATCTTCGGGAAGCACTTTGAGGGGTGAGGGGTAATCCATCTCATATTCTAGGGGAACCCTTCTCAGCATTTTGTGGAAATCCTTTCAAGGAATCTTGTAGAGCCCCCTTTTATTGTTCTGAGTGAATTCTCCATACAATTCAAAAGAAATATTTATCAGGATTCTGAAGGAATTCCTGTAAGGATTCCTGATTAATCTTTCTTAGAACTTCGAGAAAGTCCCTCTTGAAATTCAGGGAGAATCTCTCTTACAATTTGGGGAAGCACTCTTTGGATTATGGGAGTATCCGTACCAGGATCTTTTGGGAATACCTTTCAGGATTGCTAGGAAATCTACCTAAGTATTGAGCAGCACCCCTCATAGAATTCAGAGGAGACCCCTTTTAGGGTTCAGGGTGAAAGTCCTTCAGGATTTTTAGGGAATCAGTTAATAAATTTTTAACTTAAAATAGTTTTTTAAAAAAACTACAAAAACCTACATTAAGAAACTACAAAAACCTAATGACGTTCGGATAACCAACCAACCTCTTCAATTAATTAACTACCTAACACTGACTAATCAGTGTCAGTCGAGCCTCTGCCCTTTTATTGATTTATCATGTTTTGAATTCCATTTGTGTGTTTAGTCTTTCTTGTGTTGTTTAATTTAGCTGGAATGGGTGCTGCTGTACTGGCTGGTGTTGGCGCTAACTGCTGTGCTGGCTGGTGTGGTGCTAACTCCTCCCCCTTTAAATGACTTTGTCCTCAAAGTCGTATGGATCGATCAGCTGTTGGCATTCTCAAGTAATTGTTAATTTGTTGAAGTCTTTCATCGGAAACATCAGGATACGGTGATTTGATTTGGATACCTTCTGGTGCCGATGGTTTTTCTTGCTTATGTAAATTAATTTCGATTTGTGTTTTTTTAGCTTGTCTTTTTAGTACGAGTACGTAGACTATAATTGCTGCGATGATTAATGTAAATGTTGTGATAGTAATTGATCCAAATATGTACAGTTTCCATTTGAAAGAATGATTTTGCAAGTACACATGTTTGAGTATTCTTCTATGTTCCAATGTCAAATTTGCCAAATATTCTGGTGGCGGAACATCGATGATATTTTCTTTGTATGCTAATATTCCTGTTGTAGGTCTGAATGATGTTTTCGGGGTCTCCATGAAGATGTTTGTATAGCGAATGTTATCGAGGTACAATTCACATTGTTCGAAATGAATTAGGAACGATCCTTCCAATAGTTTACTTGAATTACTGCAGTTGGTGTATAGCGATATATTCACATTATTCAGAAGTAATGTTGCATCATTGATTCTATTAATTACTCCAGATGAATACACTTTTTCAAATGTACAATTTGCGTGTCGTGACAGAATCAAATTTCTGATGCATGGGCTTGTAGGTTTTATCAACTTGGATTCACATAAAAAATATTCGGAATCTTCTTTACATGGTGCAGATGTTTCGAAAGTATGCGATTCATTAGTGATAATGTAGCTTGATTCAATATGTATTTTTGTTTGGTTTTGAATCAGAGGACTAATGAATTCGTAGTTGTAAGTTTCGTTTGAAAGTTGTGGAATTTTTAGCATATACATCACGTGCGTATTGTTCATGGCAATTTGTGTACTTGTTTTAGTCAACATCTCTTCAAATGACGTAACAGGGATGTTCTGTTGCTGTAGGAAGTATTTTATTTTTGAATAATCTTTCATAGATAAGATTTGACTGCTAGGAATGCCATTTTTTGCGAGTAATAAGGCATCTTCAAGTATTTCAATTTGATGTTGAGCTGCATTCAGGTTAAGCAAGATTGTTAGAAGGTTGATTTCAATAACATGTTGTTTTTGAGATTTAAAGTCCAGTTCTAGTAATTCGTTGGTGACTTGATTCAAATGTTTGATTCGGGAGTTTATAGCTTCGTTGATGAAGGTTTGTTGATTGTTGTTGTCGATTAATGCGTTCATTGTGTTGTTAATTATACTCAAATCCTCAGCATCGGGAGTTCCAGCAACCCATTTCAAGATTTTTCCAATAGTATCCCATCGTTTTATACGAGATTGTGAATTATTGTGTGGTGCGATTTTTAAATATGTTTGGTATAGCAAATGGTTTCTATTTTGTAACAGTCTATAAAGGTTATTATTATAAACATTTGTTCTTACCAATTCATCAAATTTGGTGATTATATCATGAATTTGCGTAAGATCTATTGGTTGTATTATTCTCACATATCCTAATGTAAGTTTTGCTTTTCCCAATGGAATTATTGCCAGTGGATTTTTATTCAAGTTATGAATTTGTATCTCTCCTTGCACCAACAACATGGAACATATTATTAATCTGCAAATAGAGTAAATTGATATATGTGTATGTTAGTTTTTTCTTAAATTCATTTTATGTATTTTTCGATTATTACTGTCTATAATAAATGTATCAAAATTTTCTTTAACTTGTATCTTTTTATATCTACTTTTTCTTTTTGAAATTTCTTTTGATTTTTCAAAGGCATAGGATCCTGGTTCGTAAATGGGATAATTTTTGTCTTGTATATTTTCATTCTTTTTCTTATATAATTTTATAACATTCTCATGAGTTTTAGCTTTTCTTCTGTCTATTTCTTGTGTACTTAAGTTTCTATTTACTTCACCAATATAAATGTTGTGGGGGGTGTTTTTGACAAAACTGTGAATTGTGTTGTTGTATTTATGAACAGCTGATCTAATTAATTGGGAGACATCTATTTCTGGCAATTCTTTTTTAATACATCTCGCAATTTCGCGTAAAGTAGAATGACAACGTTCGATTTGTCCATTCGTTTCAGATCTGTTTATCGGAGTTTTATAAATTTCAATATTTAAATTTCTTAAACGTTGTTCTACTACATTTGAATTAAATGAGCTTTCATTATCCATAATGATCATTCTAGGTATGTTCCATTCATGCATAAGATCCAATAGAGCATCTTCAATATCAAAAAGTGATTTGCTTTCTATTGCTCTATATTTCAAATATTTAGAAAATTTATCAATTGATGTAAGAAACAGATGATCTTGATCATACGTAAATATGTCTACATGTACAATTTCACAAGGTTGATTAGGAATTGGTGTTTTAAATGATATAAACTTTTGTGGGTTTCTTTGATATTTTTCAGTTTTGCATATCTCACAATTTTTTACAAAATCTTCTACCATTCTAGTCATTTTTGGAAAATAAAAAGTTTTTAACAATTGTTCTGAATTTTCTTTTGAATTTCTGTGGGCAAATTGGTGAACCTTTTTTATTTCTTCCAATTGTTTTTCTAAATTATTCAAATCTTGGACTTTGCTTTGGGAAAATCTAGCTTTAATTAATCTTGGATTGAACATTTCTCTGTAAATTTCCTGTATTGTTCCCATTATTGGTTCATCAGTATATATACCATTTATAACATTTGGGTTTAAAAACTTTTTTAGCTGTTCTTTTAAATATGCACTTGAAAATCTTGGTTCAATAAATATGTGTCGTTTGTAATTATCAAAAGGAACTACTAGGCCATAACTGGATCTTGTTCCAATTTTGAAGAATAATTGATTTTTAAAGACATTTATGGGAGCTTCTGTCGAAGGGATAAAGGAACTGTCATCTTCTTCTGCCGAATGTTGAGTCGCAGTGAGGGAATTAATTTGAATACGTGACAAAGCATCTGCCACAATGTTAGCTTTACCAGGCTTGTAACAAATCTCATGGTCATGCTCTTCAATAAAAGCTTTCCATCTTTTTAGTTTTGCATTATTATTCTTCGGAGAAATTGTATATGTCAAGGGTTGATGATCAGTATAAATAATTATTTTATGACCATAAATAAAATTTCTTAGAGTATGCAATGCCCAAACTATTGCAAGCATCTCCTTTTCATTCGTTGCATAATTTTCCTCCGTGTTAGATAACGTTTTTGAAATAAATGTAATAGGTCTTTCTCCATCGTTAAAATTTTGAGATAAAACAGCACCTATTGCTTTATTAGAAGCATCGGTTGTAAGTAAAAAGGGTTTACTAAAATCGGGGAACGCTAAAACATCTTCTGAGGATAAGATTTCTTTTAACAATTTAAAAGCTTTCTTTCCCTCATAATCCAATAATATTTTGAAATTTTTTGACTCATTTTTAGAAATTTGTCGATGGCCGTTTTCTCCTTTCAAAAATTTAGTTAATGGCTTTGCAATTTTTGAATAATTTTTCACAAATCTTCTATAATATCCGGATAATCCAAGGAATGCACGTAATTCTTTTAAACTACTAGGTTCTGGATAATTTTGGATACTTTCAATTTTCTTTGGATTTGGTTTCAATCCATTTCTGGACACAATAAATCCAAGAAATTCAACTTCGGGTTTTAGCCATTCAGATTTGTCTAATTGTATTTTGAAATTTGCATTACGAAGAGTTTCCAAAATGATTTTCAAATTGCTCAATTGTTCTTCCAAAGTTTCTCCAAATACTATTATGTCATCAATATAGACATAACAAATTTTACCAATATGGTCATGCAACACATCGTCCATCACACGCTGAAAGATGGCCGGGGCATTCTTCAGACCAAACGGTAAACGCACGAATTCATACTTTCCGTTATTTACTGAAAATGCAGTTTTTTCTACATCTTTACCATTCAAGGGTATCTGGTGAAAACCAGACGCAAGGTCTAGAGTAGTAAAATATTTCATTTTTCCCAAGTTTGCCAAAATAGTGGAGGTATCTGGTATTGGATACCTATCACTTATGGTTTTCTGATTTAATTTACGGTAATCAATAACAAGTCTATATTTTTTCTGTCCTGAAGCATCTAGCTTCTTAGGAACTATCCAGACCGGAGAGTTATAAGGCGATCTAGATGGTCTTATTATCCCATCTTGTAACATTTTGTCAATTTGAGTACAAACCTCATTTTTCAAAGCTTGCGGATAAGGATACAATTTTGAATATATGGGATTATCGTCAATTGTCCTTATATCAGCATTCACTTTTGTTGTGAAAGTCAATTTTTCATTAGGTGGTTGAAATAAATCCTTGTATTGTTCTAACAAATTATGCAGTTTTTCCTTTTCATGTGTTTTCAAATGTTCATGTCGAATATCTATTTTATTGATCATTTGTAATTTACGCTGCAATAAAGGGATTTCAAATTTTGAATCAATTATTAGTTTTTCTTTTGATGTATCAATTACAGCTTTAATTTCCTTAAGTGTATCGTGACCTATTATTGCATCAAATGTTTTTAGCATTGGCAAATGAAAAAGTTTCACATTGATATTCGAATATGGTGCAAAAATTTTACCTTGAGAAAAACTTTCAATTTTGATATCTCCTCCTACCGATGAGACATAAAAGGGGCTTTGAACCGCATGGGATATTTTAGCAAATTTTGGATGAATAAAATTTTTATTCGATCCAGTGTCAACTAAAATTCGAAGTGGATTTTCCAATTTACCATTACCATAATGTAAAAAATATGGTAATGATGATTTTATCCTAAAAAATTCAGTTCACTTTCGCCTACAGGTTCATCATTAACAGACTGTTCTTCAAGTGGTTGTTGATATTCAAAGTTTTCGCAATACCTTTCAAATGAAGGCATTTCGGGGAATTCATTATTTGTCAAATATGGAAGCTGTTGGAAATATTGTTCTGAATCATCAGATTCAATATGGAAGTTTCGTGGTCTGTTGGCGTAATTCACCAAATTAGTTTGGAGCGAGGAGTCAACTTCCATTGGAGCTTGTCCACGTTGGAAGGGATTAGGTTGATACACTGGTTGTGGTTTAGGTTGAGATATTTGTTGAGGTGGTGATTGAACTTTTGTAAATGGTTGAGGCATAACTCTAGGTGGAAACATTGTTTGTTGAGGATTTTGATAAAATTGCGGTCTAGTAACATACCTTTGCATGTGAGGTAAAGGCTGCTTCATGTTAGGAATCATTGGTTGCCTGTTAGAGAATGGATAACTTGGTACATTGATGCTATTTGGCATCCTAAATGGTATTTTTGGTGGAATCGGAGGTGGTAGTTTTGAAGACATGAAATTTTTAGATGTTGAAGGCATATCTTGACTTTTTGGTTTGGTCATCATTTTCCTGAACTCAATGTTTTGATATGTTATGCAATACGCATACGCATTAGCTAATGATTCAGGCTCATAATTTTTCAAAAATTTACCTATGTCCCCATCCAATCCCCTAATAAACGCATCTATGGCTTTTTTATTATACATACCAATCAGCGCTTTGGATGCTTCTGGGTGTCTAAAAGATTGGTTCGTCTTAATTTGTCCTGCAATTAATGAAAGAAGTTTATTTATTTCATCGTAATAGGTTTTCAAGTTTCGTCCGCCTTGTGTGATATTCATCAATTGGTAATCTAGGGTGGTCAGATCCCTTTTCTCGCCATAATATGTTAGGAGTGTTTTTTTTATTAGATTCCAATTAATGTTCACGTCCGAATTAACCAGAGCCGTATTGGCTTCACCTTTTATTTTCCTCCTTATCACCGTACAGATTGCGTAAAACTTATTCTTTTGTGCAACACTGCTGGAAGAATTTACTTGATATGCTCTAACTAACGTATCTACATCTTTTATCCAGCTGCTCAATTCATCTGATGATCCCTCAAAATTTGGGATTCCGTTTATTAAGTCTGGAATTTTTTCAATAGACGATGGATCAGCAGGTGTTCCATCTGGATTTAGATAATAAAGGATCGGATCTTCATAGTCTAATTCCGGTGGAACCACATTTGCTTGTTCCAGAGCATCGAGCCGATCTAATATATCTTGCATATCGTTATTTGGCATATTAATCTTTAGTTTGTTGAATGTTTTAATTAAATTATCCAGAATTTTAATGGGAAAGATATTTTAGAATAATTCACCAAATTAACTTTTCACTACACTTAATTAACTTTTTTTTTTTTTAAAAACTTCACACTTTTTCTGAAATTAAATGAATTATTAGTTAATACTTACAGAAACTTAACCATAATACGAATGCTCTATCCTGTACCAGAGAGCACTTCGTCTTGAAATCGGGTCCCGTCCTGTATCGTCGGGACTCCTTGAGACGACCAGACACGAGCTTCAACTGTCCCGGTGAAGCGGCGATCTTCCCGTTTCTCCTATGCTGGTTGGTGACTAGGGGCGCTCTTCTCCACGGCTGCTGTGATAGTGGCGGTCGCTACTTTTACAGCGGTAAAGTTGAAATTTTCGGATAACACTCACGATGTTGTATCACTCGCGACGAATTAAACGATACTCGCGCTGGTCCCTATTCGGGCGCCAGTTAATAAATTTTTAACTTAAAATAGTTTTTTAAAAAAACTACAAAAACCTACATTAAGAAACTACAAAAACCTAATGACGTTCGGATAACCAACCAACCTCTTCAATTAATTAACTACCTAACACTGACTAATCAGTGTCAGTCGAGCCTCTGCCCTTTTATTGATTTATCATGTTTTGAATTCCATTTGTGTGTTTAGTCTTTCTTGTGTTGTTTAATTTAGCTGGAATGGGTGCTGCTGTACTGGCTGGTGTTGGCGCTAACTGCTGTGCTGGCTGGTGTGGTGCTAACTAATCCCTCCAAGGGGTCCGAGGTAATCCCTCTCAGGATTGAGTGAAGAATTTCTCTAAGGATTCGTTCAAGGATGCTGTGGGAATACCTCCTAGATTTTTGTGGAAATCCCTGTGTAGATTCTTAGTCGATCCTCCTAATGGTTCTGGAGGAATGTATTTCCGGAAATCTCTCTCAGTATTCTAGGAGAATCCTTCTCGTTATTCTGAGGAAATCTCCTTCAAGGATCCTGGGAGAGACTCACCCCTCCCCCCTCTCAGGACTCTGAAGAAATCCTTAACAGAGGGGGGGTCTGAGATGATCAAAAAAAGAGAGTTTATGGACAGCGCCTAGTTATTTATGCAACAAATGGCAAAATGATGATTTTTCCAGCACGAGTCGTACATTTACCCAACGAGGCTTACTTGGCATTCCTGTATGTTTCAGATTCTTATGTTGACCATTGACGCAGTCACCGAATCTACATTTGTATCATAACAGAAGAAGCAATCACAGAATGTGATTTTATCGCTCGCTTACGGAATTGTTTTAAAACTGCTGCGTAAGCCATCGTCTCTAATTTCACTTTAGGACACCGGAAGCGAACCGCAACAGAATAAAAACCCTGCTCATAAACATTGCAACTAAAGTAAGTCTATAAAATGTCCGGAAAAAAGTACACACTTGCTTGTGGCCTTAGGTACCGGGGAGCCACAAAATGTACCCGAACGGAAAAAAAAATCCTCGAAGCGCAGAAATTTTGCTCCCCCTCTCGCCCGTATCGGTCTGCGAAAAAACTTTTCGCTGACCAACACAGATCGAGTTTGTTTTTGTTTTTCCGATGTTTAATTCGGTTCTGGTACCAGAAGTAGATTGCCATAAAAAAACGGACGACAAATAAAGTTTGATTCTTAAGTGACGCTGGCGCTGAGGCTGAGGAGGCTCCCGGGTGTTCCTAATCAGGGTCCGAAAGGTTTCTTCCCTAAAAATTTCCCAAGGCAAGCAGAGGAGAGCAGGATCCTAATTAGAGAATCGGACAGCTTTCCCGAACGGCTTTTCCAGTGGGTCGAACGAGTGGTGCCGCTGACGGCGTCTCCGGATCCATTATTAATGTTCCTGTAAAATCCCTGGGCGTCATCGATGAGTCCTTTCCTTGTGCGATTCGAATGCAAAAGTTCTTACGGGGAGGCCTTGATGATTGGGCGAAGGAAAATTAAGAAAGCGGAGAGAAAAAAGTTCAGCGGAACGGAACCGAACCGAACCGAAGTAGGCGGCGGCGACGGGCGGAAATTTTTTGATTAATTAATTTTACTTCCTTTTTTTAGCGGAGTGAAATTGACAATTTTCATCAGGGTTTTTTTTATTCCTGGTCGCTTTGGCCGACGCGAAACTTTGTCCTATGCATGCTGCTGGTAATCATCGGTTGTCTCTGTCGTCCGACTAACCGACGAAAAGTTGGTTTAGGGAAGTTTCCTTGCGTCATTACGCTCATAATTAAAATCAGTGACTGAAGTCTGGAGATTGAAAGTTTTCCTGGCTTGTCGTTTTTTTTTTCTCTCCATCTCCATCTCTGGATGCTCATCTCATCATCATCAACTACGTTGTCAGCTCGGGGGCCACTAAGTAGGCCATGGCAGAGCTCGTCGAAAATTGCCCGTGTAATTTCACTTTCAAACTTGTCCAGAGGGGAAGGCTACTTGGATGATTGCTTGACATGGGCATGGCACCTTTGCTGCTGCCTCCGGAAGCTCACCGATTAGAAGGTAATTTCGTGGCTGATTTTGATGAATGGAAAGCGCGACGAAATTTTCGGGTCTCAGTGTATGAAAGGGCGCAACGGCAGTCAAAAACAACAAAATCGAGTTGTTTGCTCAGCAGCAGCAGTAACGGCCAGTTGTCGAACCTATTCCGCGGGCTTTTGTTCGCTCGCTTTCGGAATCGATTCTGAACTTTTTGGGAATTGGTTGCACTTCAATTGCGATCAATAAGCCGGGCACTAGATAACTGTGCGCGGTTTGAAACGATGAAGTGTCGATGAAACTGAAAGGCGTGTGAAACTGAACGACGTTCACACGAGGTATGGGAGCAACCCTACTACTGCCTGGTATGATGGGTATGTAAAATCGATCATCGAAAGTTTGTTTATGTTATGCCGTTTCGGTTCACACGTTTCGGTATTTCAATTTCCTTCGGCTCCAAATGAATGATGCTCGAATAGATATTAGCAAACGCTTTGTTAGAGGAGCTACGCTTTTTAAACGATGGTAGTTTGAAATTAATCTTTAACCCTCTAATACCCGAATTTTTGATTTTGATCTAAATATCATTTTTCGGCCTCTAAAATCGATTTAAACATGTTTTGGGAGATGATTCTTTTTAATTCTCGATTTCGCGAATTTCAGTTTATGATTTTTCTAATTTTTATTTTTGAACATCCCCACACTTTGATATTTTTCCTGGAAGCCAATTTTTTGAGATGATAACATTTTGAGATTTTATGATTATTGTTGAAATATTATTATTTATTTTTTTTTCACAGAAAATTTTATTTTCCGTGTAATTTTAAGGAAACTAATTTTAGAGTGTATTCGATTCCCTTAAACTATTAAACAAGGATAGAATGATTTGGGAAAAATTTAAAATATGTTAATTGTAGCGATTCAATACAAAATAAACAATGACTTCTAAAAGGTGACTAAAACATCAATTTTTCAATAATTTTTTAAAAATGTAAATACGCTTTAAAATACACCAAAAACCATTTTGAGATATACAGAACAGTCCTAAATATCAGGCAAAAATATAAAAACATTGATTTTCCACGAAACAAAAATTACAAAAATGGTCAAACTATACCCCGTCTAAAGGCGGGATTGGGTATTAGAGGGTTAAGCTCTTGCGATGCCTTTTGGCATAACTACTTAGAAATTACATTAAACACAGCCACCATGAAGACATATTGAGCCGTGCAGAAATCATGGAGATCGGTTCATCCGTTCTTGAATTGTATGCAAGTGTCTAGCTGTCTCCTACAAATGTTGTCTGACCTACTGCGTTTGAGAAGTCTTCCCATTGCTCTTCAACACATCGCCATTGGCACTGCAAATAGACTTAACTGTAAAAATCTTCTACGCCTGTGCAATCTGTGCAGTGAACCAATTGCACCACAGGACAAAACCCTACCGATAACTTGAGTACTCGACGTGTAACGGCTTTGTTTCTTCTCTCTTTTCAGGTAAGATAACGGAAATTTCACACAATATACCTCAACAAAGTAGTAAGTGCAAATTAGATGTATAATGTTTTAGTTTAAACACATAACTTCCATAAGAGAACACATGTTAAGTTCGTGATTTACTTGAACTCAGATATTTCGATAAACAAAACTAATTCAATAAACTCGATACTACTCCATAATTGCGAAAACACCAAGTCATAATTACACAACCAGTAAATAACACGCATCGCAATCTGTTCCACATATTACCTACAACGAAACAGGGAAGCAAAAAACTTCCATCCACTAAGACGTTTTATTGGCAAAGTTTCTCCCCCGTTTAATAAGCATTTTATTATGGCCTCCTCTGGTCCGGATCCGGGGGTGGCTGCCAATCTTGAAGGACTTATCCCAGCACCAGGAAAACCCATGGCAAATTATAACCCAACAAGGAACAAGGACATACATTCACTCGACCGACCAGCATCACAAGCGACAGCAATATACTTGGAGTTAATATAAATAGCTCTCACTTGCACACTCACACGTCGTCGTCCACACGGACAAGACGCGCGCGACTTACAATCTGCCCCACAATCAGGCAGTCCGTCAGCCAGGAGTGGGTCCCCCATTATCCTCCAGAAGCAGCAGCAGCAGCAGCTTGGATGTAATGCTCCAAGAGTCCGACTAAGTCCATGTGAACGCAATCTATCTTCGCAGCAAACCAAGCAGAAGCAGCACAACCAACGGGTACCAACCAAGATGATGGCGAAGCATTATCTAATCTTTAAGAAGTTAATCCCGCTCAGCTCCCGGGTTCGGAGTTTCCGGGTGCGCCAGGGACATTCGAGTGCCATCCTGGGAAGGGATGCGAGCGAACAAAATTGGTACGGAAAATGGGAATAAAAGAAAATTAATACTCAAGTAGGTCTTGACTGCGCTCTGGTTGTGTGAGTCGTCGTCCGTTCCGACTGCTTGGATCTCGGTCCAGCGGAGAAAGGGAAGAAAGTGGTGCTTCACACTATCCTAGACACGGCTCCTGGTTGGTGTTCAAGGGGTGTACACTCCGAAAAGAGGACTCACTGGATTCCAAAAAGAAATCTAAAAAAAATCAAGAGGAATTCCTACAGAATTCCGTAAGAATTCTCATAGAACTCCGTGAGGAATTCTCACAGAATTCCGTGAGGAATTCTCACAGAATTCCGTGAGGAATTCTCACAGAATTCCGTGAGGAATTCTCACAGAATTCCGTGAGGAAATCTCACAGAATTCCGTGAGGAAATCTCACAGAATTCCGTGAGGAATTCTCACAGAATTCCGTAGGGAATTCTCACAGAATTCCGTGAGGAATTCTCACAGTATTCCGTGAGGAATTCTCACAGAATTTCGTGAGGAATTCTCACAGAATTCTGTGAGGAATTCTCACAGAGCTCCATAAGGATTTCTCACAGAATTCCATGTGGGAATCTCACTTAATTCCATGAGGAATTCTCACAAAGTTCCATGAGGAATTCTCACAGAATTCCGTGAGGAATTCTCACAGAATTCCGGGAAGAGTTCTCACCAAATTCCGGGAGAAATTCTCACCAAATTCCGGGAGGATTTCTCACCGAATTCCAGGAGGAATTCTCACCGAATTCCGGGAGGAATTCTCACCGAATTCCGGGAGGAATTGTCACCAAATTCCGGGAGGAATTCTCACCGAATTCCGGGAGGAATTCTCACCGAATTCCGGGAGGAATTCTCCCCGGATTCCGGGAGGAATTCTCCCCGGATTCCGGGAGGAATTCTCACCGAATTTCGGGAGGAATTCTCACCGAATTTCGGGAGGAATTCTCACCGAATTCCGGGAGGAATTCTCACCGAATTCCGGGAGGAATTGTCACCAATTTTCAGGAGGAATTATCGACAAATTCCGGGAGGAATTGTCACCGAATTTCGGGAGGAATTGTCACCGATTTTCGGGAGGAATTATCGACAAATTCCGGGAAGAATTGTCACCGAATTCCGGGAGGAATTGTCACCGAATTCCGGGAGGAATTATTGACAAATTCCGGGAGGAATTCTCACCGAATTCCGGGAGGAATTCTCACCGAATTCCGGGAGGAATTCTCACCGAATTCCGGGAGGAATTCTCACCGAATTCCGGGAGGAATTCTCACCGAACTCCAGGAGGAATTGTCACCAATTTTCAGGAGGAATTATCGACAAATTCCGGGAGGAATTGTCACCGAATTTCGGGAGGAAATGTCACCGATTTTCGGGAGGAATTATCGACAAATTCCGGGAAGAATTGTCACCGAATTCCGGGAGGAATTGTCACCGAATTCCGGGAGGAATTATTGACATATTCCGGGAGGAATTCTCACCAAATTCCGGGAGGAATTCTCACCGAATTCCGGGAGGAATTCTCACCGAATTCCGGGAGGAATTCTCACCGAATTCCGGGAGGAATTCTCACCGAATTCCGGGAGGAATTCTCACCGAATTCCGGGAGGAATTCTCACCGAATTCCGGGAGGAATTCTCCCCGGATTCCGGGAGGAATTCTCCCCGGATTCCGGGAGGAATTCTCACCGAATTTCGGGAGGAATTCTCACCGAATTTCGGGAGGAATTCTCACCGAATTCCGGGAGGAATTCTCACCGAATTCCGGGAGGAATTCTCCCCGAATTCCGGGAGGAATTCTCACCGAATTCCGGGAGGAATTCTCACCGAATTCCGGGAGGAATTCTCACCGAATTCCGGGAGGAATTCTCACCGAATTCCGGGAGGAATTCTCACCGAATTCTGGGAGGAATTCTCACCGAATTCCGGGAGGAATTCTCACCGAATTCCGGGAGGAATTCTCACCGAATTCCAGGAGGAATTCTCACCGAATTCCGGGAGGAATTCTCACCGAATTCCGGGAGGAATTCTCACCGAATTCCGGGAGGAATTCTCACCGAATTCCGGGAGGAATTCTCACCGAATTCCGGGAGGAATTCTCACCGAATTCCGGGAGGAATTCTCACAGAATTCCGGGAGGAATTCTCACTGAATTCCAGGAGGAATTGTCACCAATTTTCAGGAGGAATTATCGACAAATTCCGAGAGGAATTGTCACCGAATTTCGGGAGGAATTGTCACCGATTTTCGGGAGGAATTATCGACAAATTCCGGGAAGAATTGTCACCGAATTCCGGGAGGAATTGTCACCGAATTCCGGGAGGAATTCTCACCGAATTCCGGGAGGAATTCTCCCCGGATTCCGGGAGGAATTCTCCCCGGATTCCGGGAGGAATTCTCACCGAATTTCGGGAGGAATTCTCACCGAATTCCGGGAGGAATTCTCACCGAATTCCGGGAGGAATTCTCCCCGGATTCCGGGAGGAATTCTCACCGAATTTCGGGAGGAATTCTCACCGAATTTCGGGAGGAATTCTCACCGAATTCCGGGAGGAATTCTCACCGAATTCCGGGAGGAATTCTCACCGAATTCCGGGAGGAATTCTCACCGAATTCCGGGAGGAATTCTCACCGAATTCCGGGAGGAATTCTCACCGAATTCCGGGAGGAATTCTCACCGAATTCCGGGAGGAATTCTCACCGAATTCCGGGAGGAATTCTCACAGAATTCCGGGAGGAATTCTCACTGAATTCCAGGAGGAATTCTCACCGAACTCCGGGAGGAATTGTCACCAATTTTCAGGAGGAATTATCGACAAATTCCGGGAGGAATTGTCACCGAATTTCGGGAGGAATTGTCACCGATTTTCGGGAGGAATTATCGACAAATTCCGGGAAGAATTGTCACCGAATTCCGGGAGGAATTGTCACCGAATTCCGGGAGGAATTATTGACAAATTCCGGGAGGAATTCTCACCGAATTCCGGGAGGAATTCTCACCGAATTCCGGGAGGAATTCTCACCGAATTCCGCGAGGAATTCTCACCGAATTCCGGGAGGAATTCTCCCCGGATTCCGGGAGGAATTCTCACC
The DNA here is from genome assembly GCF_035046485.1 of Aedes albopictus. Taxonomy (NCBI): domain Eukaryota; kingdom Metazoa; phylum Arthropoda; class Insecta; order Diptera; family Culicidae; genus Aedes; species Aedes albopictus. Next base: position 440,517,355 of record NC_085138.1, read on the forward strand.
GAATTTCGGGAGGAATTCTCACCGAATTTCGGGAGGAATTCTCACCGAATTCCGGGAGGAATTCTCACCGAATTCCGGGAGGAATTCTCACCGAATTCCGGGAGGAATTCTCACCGAATTCCGGGAGGAATTCTCACCGAATTCCGGGAGGAATTCTCACCGAATTCTGGGAGGAATTCTCACCGAATTCCGGGAGGAATTCTCACCGAATTCCGGGAGGAATTCTCACCGAATTCCGGGAGGAATTCTCACCGAATTCCGGGAGGAATTCTCACCGAATTCCGGGAGGAATTCTCACCGAATTCCGGGAGGAATTCTCACCGAATTCCGGGAGGAATTCTCATCGAATTCCGGGAGGAATTCTCACCGAATTCCGGGAGGAATTCTCACCGAATTCCGGGAGGAATTCTCATCGTATTCCGGAAGGAATTCTCATCGAATTCCAGGAGGAATTCTCACCGAATTCCGGGAGGAATTCTCATCGAATTCCAGGAGGAATTCTCACCGAATTCCGGGAGGAATTCTCACCGAATTCCGGGAGGAATTCTCACCGAATTCCGGGACGAATTCTCACCGAATTCCTGGAGGAATTCTCACCGAATTCCGGGAGGAATTCTCACCGAATTCCGGGAGGAGTTCTCACCGTATTCCGGGAGGAATTCTCACTGTATTCCGGGAGGAATTCTCACCGAATTCCGGAAGGAATTCCCTCCGAATTCCGGGAGGAATCCTCACCGAATTCCGGAAGGAATTCTCACCGAATTCCGGGAGGAATTCTCACCGAATTTGGGGAGGAATTCTCACCGAACTCCGGAAGGAATTTTAACCGAATTCCGGAAGAAATTCTCACCGAATTCCGGAAGAAATTCTCACTGAATTCCGAAAGGAAGTCTCACCGAATTCCAGAACGAATTCTCGCCGAATTTCAAAAGGAATTCTCACAGAATTATTTGAATTTTTGGAAGAATTCTTACCGAATTCTTCGACCACATTTTCTTGTGTACATTTCTTAATGTCCCATCCGTATTTTATCCAACGACTATGATAAAAATAAGATACCAACCGGAGTTGTATCGTTGTGTGTGCTTCAGCTCCTGCTCCGGCACCGCAAAAGCCAAGAAGAAATAATGTCTCTGTTTATTATCTTTATAATCATCAATTTATATTAATACTTAAATATCGTACAAACTTTGCGCTTCTCTGTCGACAAGAAGTCGCTCCGGCAGTGTGTCTCATTGGCACCCTTTCGCTCCAACCGACAACAACGAGAAAACAACGACGACGACGGAAGCTCCCAATTCAGCTGCCGATGGCTCACCACATTACAAGAACAATCCCACCCACAGCCTCCGAGGCTCCGCATCGCAAGCAGGCCATGATTAGGAGAAGAGCTTCTTCGATTACAACTCTTGGCTTGGCTGCAATTTGTTTCCGCCGCATCCAAGCAATCGCCATCCGGCCCCCCGTCCCCTCGAGTCCTTCTTCAAAGCGAAAGTTTCTTCGTTTCTCTCTGTGTGTTCGGCGGTTCGGTGTGACATCCTAGTTGGCTTTGACTTGGCTCCGTCGTTGATGGTGTATTTATGAAGCTGATGACGATAATAGAAAGACAATTTATACTTGTGTGTTCATTCGACGGAGGAGAAAATGAGTCGCGCTGCTGGCACAAACATTGACAGAGAGTTAATAGACTTTGGCTTCCGCCGGCGGTGGTAGGACTGTACTTATAGTATCGAACAATAGATTTGTAACTTTTTTGAAATGTCAATTTCTCGATATTCGCTTAGGCTAATCAAGACAAGTAAAAATTACAGCGTTTGAATGCTTTGATATCCATGCATGGAACAGAAACACGTGTTTGATGAAAAAATTGAGATTTGAATTGCTAAAAGAAATTCACGGCCTCCGGTAGGAGTCGAACCAACGACTCCAAATTCGTCAAACGGGCGCTTCTTTCCTCCAAGCTACGGAATCACTGGACAATCTCCGTCCCCATAGTTTCAACCATAGCGGAATCGAGTAAAGTTATGTGCCTTCAGGAGACTGAGATGGTCCAGTGGCTCCGTAGCTTGGTGGTAAGAAGCACCCGTCTAGCGAATTTGGAGTCGTGGGTTCGATTCCCACCAAAGCACGTGGATTTCTTTTCATAATTGAAATCTCAATTTATTCATCAAACATGTGTTTCTGTTGTGTGCAATGTGCACGTATATCAATGCATTCAAACGTTTTAACTTTAAGTATGAATGTGCTTAAGCAGTTGTGATAAATATTTTAATAAAAAATCTCAGAAATCTGATATTTCTACTCATGTTTTCAAAGTTTACCTTTTTTATACGGAGTATGAAAAAACTTGCTGATATATTGGCTGATACTGTATAACCGCAAAAGTTGGTCCGTCGACTATGGCGACATCCCGCCACGATTGGCTGTAATTAAAGTTGTTTCAACCAAAGTAATACTCAAAATTGGATTTTAATGGCAAATTAGATGTCTCTTCCCCGGACAAGTTTCGAACGAAGACGACTCGACGGGCGGAAATTTAGTGGAAAACTTCAATCAAATTTTGTCCGTTTCCTGTCAGTGTAGACAAAGGAGGCTACGTTTTCAATCGATCAATGCCAGCAGATTCACGTGGTTACCTTGGAGACGTTGACACTTGACTTCTTCGAGATTACATCCATCGATACATGTGAGATTGACTTTACGATTCCGTTCCCACTAGGTAACCTGTCAATTCTAGTTACTCTTTCAACGTTTTCCACTTTCCAAGAATCCCATTCAAACGAACGAGAAAGACTTCACATATTGAACCACGTGAACTAGCTCGTAAAACTGGACATTTGACAATGTTTATGGCCTTGTCTCCCCCTCTGTTGAGACCCATAAAGTGACCACCAAAGATTGGCAATAAAAATCAATTTTAAATCCTCCGACTCGGAAACAGGTCGTTCACAGTTCCGTTGACGGACGAACCGCGCAAGTGACGGACGACCATTATCGACCCACACTAATTAGGTGAAATCCACCGGGGTCCCCGACTGTGTGACAAACATCTCCTCGGCCAGGAGATCGAGTGTGGGTGCGGAGTATTTCAGGCCAAACATGTCTAAAGGTCCAATCTGCAGAAGAGAGGCTCTCTTTGGTTTCACTCTCTTTCGTTAATATCTCAGCTGTTTATTTGTATTTTGATTGCCTCCTTGCATTGAACGATGGTCAAAACAATCGTCTTTTGATTTGTACTGCAAAAATAGTTGAAAAGTGTACCATTACATTGCAATAATTGAAAGAGAAAGTAAACAAAGAGAGCCTCTCAAATGCAGATAGGACCTATTGAAATGTTTGGCCTGATTTATCGAAAAACATTCTCAGCAGCCCAACCAACAACGACGACGACCAACGATGATGATGGTCCAAGTCGAAGATCAATCGAATGCGTTGCGTACCGTACCTACTGAGACTTAAGAGGACAAAACAGAGAGTCACAAGAAAGTAATCAAACTTTTCCGCTCAAACTTATGGTTATTGCTTTTGTTTCCTGCTGGCGGTGCGACGCTGATGGGCTGAGCACCGACCGGAGAACAAATTTTGCCAAACAAACGAGCAAGTTGTCATGGCAGTTTGGGAACTTTGATTTTTTCGATGGTTCCCAGGAATTGCCCGAGTCCGAGAGGGTCGAGTGCGCATATGATTCAGGTTATTGCGAAGGAGCTCAGAGATAAATATGTCTGTGGGGGCGTAGTAGGCGCCACCGTTGCCAGGCGTCGTCTCAAGAGGCTTTCTTAGATTGAATGCATTGAGTTCCCATTGATTCATTGTTAGGGGATAGTGGTTGAAAGGGCACCATGTAAAGTGTCAGCTCTTTGGATAAGGATTGTATAAAACTTCCTCTATCCTACACTAAAACTCCTGAAAGTTTTTCTGGAATTCTGTCATGAGGAGTTTCATAAAGGAACCTTGCAGGAACTGATATATTGGATGTTGCACTCCTAATGTTAACTCAAAATGTTGTTTTTCCTTGACCTGAAAAAAGGGTACTACCTACAGGCTTACGTATGTTCAATAAAAAATTACAATTACAATTACAATTAGATTCTACTATGTATATTGTAAACATTCTCCAAGGATTGTTTCAAGGATGTATCCTGAAAATTTAACAGAAGCTGTTATTAGCTAAATCGTTGGTGTGATCGACTGTAGTTGGGAACCAATTTTTTGTGGCTTCTCAGTCTTGACAAAATCAAATGCTGTTATATTTTTTTGTTCGACGTTTCGGTCCGTTTGGGACCTTCTTCAGGGACTCAATAGTAACACTGTAACTATTGAGTCCCTGAAGAAGGTCCCAAACGAACCGAAACGTCGGACAAAATAAAAAAAACAGCGTTTTGATTTTGTCAAGACTGAGAAGCCACAAAACATTAGTAATTAGCTTAATACAGATTTTAAGTATGAACTGGTAACTTACATAGATCCAAAGACTTCTTGTGATCAACAAAATCTCTTTTCCACTTCTCAATTCCCATGATTGATTTTCAGACAAGTAAAAAACATCTTCGTCTTCATCATCGACAGCAAATTTCACTCCTCACTCGAAAATCTCGCACCACGGTCATTTATCAACAGGAAAACACAGAGAAGGCGTGAAGCATCCCCCCATTCTGAAACCCGCCCATCCAAGAAGACCACTTGCCCGCCTCTCTTCAATTCCCGTCGTCGTCGTATCGCAGCTCCAACAACGTGTGACCCCGACTCGACTCAAACTTTAGAATTTCTTCATCACCCGCCCTCTGCAACGTACTTACCTAAAGCTTTTCCATACCACTTCACACCCATAATTCATCAAGGAATTTCCTCTCCCGCCCCAACCACCAAAAAAACGAAGCAAATGCACATTTTTCCTTGTTTTATTCCCGCGCGTCTTCGGTCGGTTCCCCGCCCCAAACACGCTTCATCCCGTCGTACCTAATAGCTTTGCGTCGTCGTCGGGTTGATTGCTGGTGGGTGGACTCCTCATCGGAGAGTTCCAAAGCCCCATAAATGCCCGCTGCATGTACGGGCATAATATTCCGCGTTCATTCGTTCGTTCGTTCGTCATTTAATTCCGTTTCAATCATCACCACTCGGTCGCCTCCTTCCCGCCGCCTTCTCGAGGACGGGTCATAGCAAACTCATTTGTACTTAACGGTGTTTCCAATTTCTCCGCATCTACGAAGCAATATGCGCACACGCCTCTCTCCCGCTCTCGACCTCATGATCTATGGAAGCGCGAGATGTGTTCAGGAGGGGGGAGTGGGGTGAACTGATCATTCTCTTAGCATCGAAGTAAATGCTTGACATTATTACATAAAGATTTCCCACTGTAAACTAAAAGAAAACCTTCTGAAGCATGTTTAGTATTTTAAGATAAAAAAAAACAGTTTAAAAACTGTAACTCAAAAGTTAAGGCCGTTAATGTGCTTTAAAGAATATCACAAACCATCTACAATTTTCTTAGTAATATTTTCTCAATACTTTATGTTATTTTACAATGGACATTCCCAAAATTTTCTCAATATTTAACCCAAGCAACGCACCTTGTTATAAATAGAAAAGCTTGTCGTACTTCTCCATAACATTTTCCTATCATTGAATAAAGATGTGGCAACATGTTCCGTGACTTCTGCATGACCGAAACAGCGCAAGAATTTTGTCTTCTGCAACAAATTATTGTTATGCAAAAGTTTTGATGTAACCTTATGATAACAAACAAACATGTTAGCGAAATGCAAAATTCTAACATCAGCTGACAACTTTTTGCGGGAAATTATCATAAACGCACGAATACAGGAAAAGGCGATTCATTTTGTTTTATCTCGTAAGCATGTCGTCAGAAAAGAGTAAACAAAATCTGGCTAACAAATTTTAAGGAAAATTAATCTTCGAACATAGCCGAATAATGCTCAATCATGTGTGCGCTTTGACTTTTATCGTGAAGTCTGACATTGTACCTCCACAAAATTACCTCCAATTGTACCTCCGAATATTACCAAATTTTTAAGATTTTTTACGACGGTCGTTGGGCTTCTTCAACAATCTTGTTGTTATTCAAGAAGAATCAATATGGAAACAGCATCATATGGCTGCACGGAAAGTATACAGTGTCAACCAAAAGCATTTGCATATATGACTTTGTTAGCATGTATTTTTTATATTTTCAACCAACTGTGCTGAACAGTATATTTTTTTTCAATAATGTTTTCTTACTTCAATCGATTACACGACAACCGAGTAAACTCGTGTGTCGGTGCATATATGCAACCAAATAGTTTCTATTTATTCCTTCAGGTTGTGATTTTTTTAGCATACACTGTAATTGGAAACATCGTCAAAAAAGATGTTTCGTTATGTTTTGAAATATGCATTCGTTTCAGGGCTAGCAACACACATGTCACGGAAGAGTCAAAGCAGCACAACTTTGTTGCACAGAAGTCACAGTACTTCTGTGGAACAAAACTTGTGCTGCCGTGACTTTACCGTGACTCTTCCATGACATGTGTGCTACTTGCCCTGATAGTTGTGTAGTGTCAAACATAAACAAAACAAGCAAAATTTGGGAAGGAAGTGAGGATGGTTTACGGGCATTTTTACATTGATTAGAACGGCAGGAGAGATTTTGGCTGAGGAAACAACGACTAATGGCTACCTATCGACTATTGAGGCGAAGAAGAATCACAAACAGGTAAGCTAAGCTAATATTAGCGAAACATGTTCTGCCAGTTGGCGAACAGAGAAGCAAGTCTTGCAAAACATCTTTGAGTGGCCAGCCAGACAAGGATTCAATCTAAACCTGGTCAGAATTTCCAAGCTCCAATTTCAGCAATACTCACTGGGTCTTATTTATGAAATAAACTCTAGCCAATTAAGTTCATAAGTCAGATTCGGAGAAATTCACTTTGACAGCGAGACGCGAAATTTGTTTGTTTTCTGAAAACATATTGGCAACACTATTTTAGATGCAAATGTTTTCTGAAAACTATATTTTAACTAGGAATGTTTCAAAGAAACTTATAAAATACTCTTAGATAACATATTTTGGAGTTTCTTCATCTCTGCAACTTGTTTCGATGTTTACTTGGGAAACTTCAACACATTGAAACGACGACCATGAAAAAAAAAAATAAAAATAAAAAAAAAATGTAAAATATTAACACCTATACAAGAGAAGCCAACCAGAAGAGCTTTCCTCATGAAAATCCCATAAACGATTGTCGGTAGACATGACGACCTATGAAAAAGGCCAGATCCCTAGGCCGAAACGTCTAAAATGTAGATATAAATCATTTTCGATTCAAAGACTGGGAAAGACAGAAACCATTTCTAAAAAGAAAAACATCCGAGCTTCAGTAAAAAATTATGTTATTTGGAGGTGGCGCAAACGGTTCTGTCACATTCAACCGAAAACCATTCGCCCGAATTCCGAATGCCCGAATGGCAAACGCCCGAATGTAACAAACGCCCGAAAGTCATTCGCCCGAAAATACCATTCACCCGAAAACCATAATAATTTTGAAAACAGTTTTCTGAAATCAATTTAGGCGTCGTCCACGGCATTATCAACTAAAAGTAACTGCAACCATTTTCGTCAGAGGTTTTTGCTTTCTTTGAACACAGTCTGATTCAAGACTTATACTGTTACACATATTTTCGGCAATATAGCTGTGGAAACATGTATTGGAATTGTCCCTTCTTTTGTGAATAGATTTTTCTTTCTAAATATATTTATTTTTTTTTTTAATTTTACAATATTTTAATATATGATGTCTATGACTGTCAATTTACTTTTAAATGTATGAAAAAGAAGCGAATTGAGGTGAAGTTGTCATACAAGTTGGTGGAATAATCCAAAAAGTACTGGTGGAAATGAGCCTTCAATGAAAAATCTCTCGCTCTCTCTCTCAATTGAAAAAAAAATTAGAGGACTTAAGAATTATTTTACGGGATTGTCGACTGAACCAAATTGGAATTCAGCAACCACGAGAAAAAAGTAATGGTTTTGTGAAATTTATTTAAAACACAATTTGATACACTCTTTAACAGTTCCTTCGTTTTTTTTATCTTAGGAAAAAATTCAGAAATTTTACCTGCATATATTATAGTTAGGAACACAGTTATTGCTTCAGAACAACCGCAAAGAACCATTCTGTTTGATTTTCTGAGAAACTGCTCCATAAATGTAGCCATACTTCTCAGAAGAACTATTTCCAAATGTGCTTCGAGATATTTGTTAAAATTACTTTAAAAATTTCTGAAGAAATATCCGAAAGCTTCCTAGAGAAACTTTCGCGGATGTTCCCAAGCAACACACATGGTCACGAACCAGTCACGGCAGCGCATGTAAGGGTTTGATAGATGTCACTGTGACTTACTGCGCAACCCTTACATGCACTGCCGTGACTGTTTTGTAACCATGTGTGTTACTTGGGTCGGTACATTTTTAAGCCAGGAATTCCCCTTAAATCCTGCATAAAACGAAAATTGGGATCATTTAGGTTTCCCAGACCCCACTTCAAACCTATTGGGCTTCAAATTGCTACTTGAGAAGTGTTGGTTTCTTTGGGGGCGTTTGGCGTATCATGCGATAAATTCAAGTTTATTAAGAAAATCAAAATTTTGGAAGATTATCCAAAGTTTTTGCAATTTTCTGAAATTTATGAGAAATTTTCATAATAATAAAATTTTTCGCCAGCAAATACTCCAGGAACGCGAAAAATGACAGTCAGGAATGCAGCAAAGAAGCGCTATGATTTCCTTCAGAAAAAAAATGTGAAAACATAAAATAAAAGAAAAGCTATAAATCTTAAAATTGTTTTGCCAAATATTTACAAAGAAATGATCGAACTTCTGCAAAATCGACCTAAATTTTGTCCTGGAATTCAACCAGAAGACCGTGAATTTCACCTGCACTTATTCTTCAAGGCTGACGTAACCAGAAATCATCCAGTAATGGTTCAGTTTCCTTCCGAAAATTCATGGGATATAAGTCTAGAAATAGATAGTGTATATCTTTAGAAAGTCTGGGGTGTTTGCATAAGTTCCTCTGAACAATTTGAAGGGTTTTTTTGGTTTCATTTTTTTATTTTTTAATTGATTGTCTTAAACGGTATGTATTAAGGCGAAAGCAAAGGGAGATCATATAAAAGAAAAGGTCAAAAGGGCAAAGTAGGTGGCCTTTGGAGGGATCAACAGAGAGTTCCATGACACCATTGAATGGGTTCCGGAAAAATTGGTGAGGGTTTCGAAGAAAACCTCAGAAAAGTTCCAGGAGGCTCAATGGTTTCAATGGGAGCTTAAAGTGGAGGTTCCAGGGAGACTTCAGAAGGGTTTCTGAGGAATCTCAGGAGTGTTTAAGGGGCTTTCCCAAAGAGTTTTTTTTAGAGTTGTTTCAGTGATGTTTCAAGGGGTCTCAGAGGCTTTCGTCGAGTTTCAGGTTTGTTGTATACGGTTATTTGGGGGTCATAAGGGCTTTAGGTGTGTTTCAGAGAATTTCAAGAGGTCTTGGGGGTTTTCGTGGGTCAGGGAGGGACATTTTAAAAGCCCTCAGAGGAGTTCCAGAGGACACGACCCGAGCAAAGTCCAACAACAAAATTACAGCAAATCGAAAACATGATTTGTATTCAGTAACAAATTCATATCACATTTGGATATCATTTTATCTTTACTTAATTTGATTTCAAATTTTGCTTTCGGTTTGCTGTCATTTTCAATTAATGTAAATATATATTTAGTGTTACAATAGTTTTTAAACTCTTTAGTAAACTATATAAAGTAATTCTAGTGATATATCATTAGCACAAATGTATTATTGCATTTAGGATTTGATATCAACCGAAAAACTCTACATTTAACGGTTTTGATTTTTTTTTTGCGCTGATAACAAAAACAGTTATCAATAGGTTATCATCGATAGCAGGAATGATTTTCAATTTGCTGTCACAGGAACATTTTTCTGCTCTCATTTTTGATGTTTTAATTGTTAAAACGACCAAAACGACAACGGGAGCAGGCCGTTCCGAAAGCCGTTAGGCCGACTGCCGTTAGGCCGAAGGCCATTAGGCCGAATGCCGTTAGGCCGAAAGGGTCGTTAGGCCGAAAGGGTCGTTAGGCCGAAAGAGTCGTTAGGCCGAAAGAGTCGTTAGGCCGAATGGGTTGTCATTATATGTGTCTACTGACTTTTATCGTTTTACATTGTACAAAACAAAATAAACATGAGAAAAGTCGACATTCTTGTGGAACTGTGGGAGACATCAATTGGGGAGGCTTAGTAGAAAAGAATCATAATACAGCATCTCGAATAAGATTTTTTTAGTTAGAAACAAAGTGTTATGGTGAACGGGCACAACCAAAGCTATCGACAGAATAAAGATATTCAATACAGTAACATTGTCAACATTATTATACTACTTGCAAATGAATGTTATACAAATTAAAAAGGCTATTATACCTAACCTAAAAGCATCAACATCATCGTGCTTATCATTCGAGCATGAGCAGGATACAAAAAAAGAAAACAGCGCAAAAGCAACCAGTTCAATATAGTAAAATAGAATACATTTAGGCGCTGTACAAAGTGTAAGTTCAGCTGTCAATTGGAAGCGCTTACGTAGTGCCCTAGTGGACAAAAAAGCTGTAAGGATAAGTGGTGAAGAATAAATATAGCATTTCAGCTATTAAATTTATCATCGGGGATTAGTACTTCATTTAAGGACAAGGTATTTGGAGTACATTGCCCAAAATTTCTAGAGCACCGTTTTTTAGAACCGTTGAACGGATTTGGATGAAAATGCATCACGCTAATTGTTCAGTGGTTGTCAACAGCGTGATGCATTTTAATCCAAATCCGTTCAACGGTTCTAAAAATCGGTGCTCTAGAAATTTTGAGCAATGTACTCCAAATACCTTGTCCTTAAACATAGGCTGTTCTTTGAGTTTTAATGTTCTACTCACTATGAGAATAACAGTAATTGAATATTTCATCGGAGATTTTCCCTTCTTTTGAAAATAGGCTGTTCTTTCTCATTTAGCTATTCTACTCATTATAAGTAATTCAGCCATAAACTTTTTCATAAGAGTACTTTCTTCTTCTGTACATAGGCTTTTCTTCTAGCCTGTTATACTCGCTATAAACATAACAGCTATTAAATTCTTCATCAGAAATTTTTCCTTCTTTTGAAAATAGGCTGTTCTTTTTTCATTACAAAGATTACAGCCGTTAACTTTTTCATCAGTGTTCCTTCTTCTTCGGAACATAGGCTGTTTTACTCATATTCGTATTATAGCAATCAACTTTTTCATCTGAAATTTTAATTCTTCTAAACTCTTTCTAGTTTAACTTTTCTGTTTCACGGCAGTAGTCTACTGTTGATCTTTCTAGTTCAAATGTTTTACTCATTATGAGGATTACTGCCCTCAACAGAGTTTTTCCTTCTTCTGAACATAGGGTGCTTTTCGTAATATTACTTTTATACTCACTATAAGCATAACGGCTAACAACTTTTTCATCGAAGATTTTTCCTTCTTTTAAACATAGGCTGTTCTTTCTAAGTTTTAGAGAACTCGATTCAGTTGCACTTAATATTGTTAATCATGTTCATACTGGAACTCTAAATTTGTTTCCGGTATAACTATAATTTAGACTTTAAAGCGCAAAAAACTTTTAGTGTGTTTGGTCAACTAACCATTCAAAGCCAACCAAAATTTCAAGGTCGAAGACCGTTTCCCTCAAACATTAAACAGTTTCTTACCATCCAGTTGCCTAAGCAAACCGTTTAACCTTACAACTCATTTGGCCTAGTAACCAGTTCGGCCTAACGACCCGACCCATCCGGCCTAATGGCCGGTTGTTGTCGTTGAGTTATCAAAATTTGCAATATCACAACATCATAATTAGTTTTCAATTTGCTATCCGACTTTGCTCGGGGAGGGGTTCAAGGGGAGCTTAAAATGGAATTCAAGAACTCCAGAGGAAGAAGATGCTTCAAAAGAGCTCTAGATGCTTCCATGGAGGTTCCAGGGAGATTTCAGAAGGGTTTCTGAGGTATTTTAAGGACACCCAATGCTTTCAGAGAATTTCTAGGATTGTTTCAGGGGTGTTTCAAGGAGTCTCAGAGGCGTTTGTCGGGTTTCAGGTGCGTTTAAAGTGGTTATTGAATGCAGTGGCTTAATTTCCCCAACTGGAAAAAAAAGCGGTTATATGGGGGTCAGTTGGGCTCCGAGGGTGTTTCAGAGAGATTCGAAGAGGTTTCAAAGGTTTTCATGGGTCTGGAGGGTACGTTTCAAAAGGCCTCAAAGGAGTTCCAGGGGGTTCAAGAGGTTCTATGGATTTCAAGGACTTCAGAAGAAGAAGAGGATTTAGGGGGCATCCATTTAGTACGGCAAAATTTGGGAATTTTCAACCCCCTTCCCCCTTTCGTGCGGGTTTTTAGTATATGTACCTAATGCACTACAGGTCACACATTCCGAAACCTTCCTCCTCCCTTTGAGCGTGACGTAATTCATGGATGCCCCTTAAAAGAGTTCAAGAGGCTTCCATGGAGATTCCAGAGAGATTTCAGAACGATTTGGGAGTGTTTTAGGGGCACCAAAGGGTTTCTGGGGGGTTCCGGGATTGTTTCAGGGGTTTTTCAAGGGGTCTCAGGGGTTTTCGTTGGGATTCAGATTCATTTTAGGCTATTATCTGGGGGTTAGAAGGGCTCCAGAGATGTTTCGGGGGTATTTCAGAGGGGCTAGATGACTTCAGAGGCGTTTCAGGGGTAAAAGAGAGTTTCGAGGCGTTTTCAAGGAGTTTTATTGGTGCTTCAGAGACGATTCTGAAACTCCTGAATAACTCTTTGGTTCCATCTCAAAACCTGTTCTGGCGGACTAAGTTCCCTCACTCAAACCATAATTTATGCACCAAATTCCCTTTTTCTATGCCCTATTCAAATTTATATACACTTTCTAAGCATTAAAAAACATTAATCGTCAAAAGTACATTATACTAATTAAAAGAGGTTTTATTGTACAATAAGACCTTTTACCCCGATTTTCCTCACTAAACCAGAACCGTTCACTCTCCAGCACAACCAACCGTCCGTCCAGAGATTATAATTAACAATAATGAACTGTTAATAAACGCTTTACCCTGCTCAGCTCGTTTGCCGAGTTGGCCATGACGACGACGCGACGTAGTCGTAGTACTCCGCCTCAGAGGAGTGAGAATCGATGATGGCGAAGAAGGCGGCCAGGCATGGAGGTGACGATATATCGACCAAAATCCATTTATCATAATGCCTGGTCTTCGAGCGAGCTGTTATTGCCATGGTGACGACGACGCCAGAGAAAACGGCGCGTGTAAAAAGAAAAGACTGCTGCTGCGATTGTTGTTTATTAGGAAACACTCCAACGCGCACCACCACGACAATTGCCGCCGGAACCCTTCGGAAAAAATGTCACCGGTTCGATTAATAATGATCAATCAGTTGTCACTCTCCCCGGGCCCGGAGGCCGGATGCGAAGCCGTACCTACGCTGGCTGTGGCGTAACACTTCTCTCGGCTCATTTCGGGGGTATTGGGATTGGGCCCGGTGCCAGAATTTCGTTGAAAATTCTTTGTCAACTCCGAACTTGTCAATCGTCACCTGGCGATGGCGACGAGCGCGCGCGGATACGTTGACGTCGTCGGGGTGGTCAATTTGTCACAGGAAACATGACACAATCGTAGCTGTGGGAGTGACACTAGGCACCCACGGTTATACAGAGAAATGGGACGGAACGCACTGACGAAAGTTTTTGGCAAAGCTAGGAGGAATCAGTTGCTTGTTGAGATAGCCGAGAGAGTTTGAGCGTGGGTCTCTCGCTAAAAGGTCTAGTGTTCGAATCCCGATCCAAATTCACTTTTTTAACACTTGACCACTTTTCAATTCATCGCTTCACTTAGTAGGCCAATTTCACAAGTTGCGAACTTCAGAGAGTTTTATTGAATGATTTTAAAGAGTAACGGAATGCCCGGGTAGAGGCTAATGGCAAACAAAGGACAAAATAATAACTGGTTTTGCCATCATATCTTGTTTTGCCATTCTTCTGTTATTATGAAAAACTTAAAATGGCTAATCAATAGCAAAATATACAATCATATAAAATCTTGTCATTGATATGTTATTCATGAATAATGCTAAATAACACATCAATAACAAAAATTACTATCATGGTAAAACTTGCAATTTAGCACCTTTTATAATGAATTGTATAAAATATCAAAACAATAACATAATTTACATTCCTAGCTAAATTTGCCATTATTTTGATATTGTGAGAAATTATTTATAAACATTAGGCACCATAACATATTTTACTCTTAATATACCATTAGGCTCAGTGTACCAGTTATGGCTATAGTACCTCAAATTCGCCATAGTTGATTTTCAACCTTTAAAGATACAAATCAACAAGAAAAAAATCGTGAACAACAGATCACGAACACAAAAGATGATTGCAATTATTCAAACTTCACAATTTGCTCAAATTATGGTAGAAATAAATCATTTTCCTTAACTTTTCGGCCTCCTTGCACCCTATTTCGCCATAGTGTACCAGTTATGGCAACTCCCATAAGGAATGCATGTAAATAGTGCGAAGTGGAACCCAAATTAACAAATGTGTCCATAACTGGTACAGGGTTCCAATCATTGGCACACGCCGTAATAAATACTAAAAGTAGTTTTGGCTCCGTTTCTATATTTTTCCTGTAAAGTATTAAAACAAATCAATCATTTGACTTATTGTTTACATTCGTCGGTCTTCTTCTTATTTTTGTAGAAATAGTTTTTCTTAGGTGGTGCGATAACTGGAACAGGCACCCTAACTATTATATTGTATATTTCAAGCATAACGGTGGCTACGTTCATCAAAGTGAATTTGATTTTTAAGTTCGTTTCGTTTTGAGTTTTTAATTTCCACAAAATAAAACTGTTTTTACATTGATTGATGAACTTGAATTTTATTGAAAAAAAAAAGAAATAGCTCATTTTACCTTTCTTCTGCTTCTTTGAAATAATAACTGAATCTACCATTATTTTAAAATTGAATTTGAACAACTGAACCTACCATTATTTTGATCGCCACATAAACAGCTAAATTTGTTCTTATTCTGTTATCAATAACTCAAGAATGTCATATTTTGTTATTCACCGATAACAGTTAATTTGGATCTTATTTTGTTATCAATATCTCAATAATAACTTATTTTGTTCTTCAATTTAATCCGCATGCTTTACCATTACTTTGTTATTACAATGGCAAAATAAGTTATTTTTATGTTTTTCTGCTACCAAAATTTTGTTATTATTTTTGTTATTTTAACTCTTATTTCAAACAAACAAATAACACATTTTGCCATTCAAACATTCTGTTTTAATGGTAAAATTTGCCATTCTTTTGCCATTAAGCTCTACCCAGGTAGCTAAAGAGTATTTTTTTTAAATTAAGCGTTTATTTTAGGCTCATGCGCCAATAGGCATAACGGAGCCGTACTCATATGAATCTTTTTTTTACAATTTCAGATTTCGATCTTATTGACTATGTTAGATTTGGGCACTGGCGTAGCCACGGGGGGGGGGGGGGGGGGGTTTAGGGTTAAATCCCCCCCCCCCCCCCAGAGCCAAAATTTTTGGAACAAATTTTCAGTATAAAGCGCTATCCGAGGAAACAATTTTTCGGCTGCGCCGCTATTTTCACACTACGAATACAATTGCTCATTACTGCTTATAAAATGTAAGTGTCAAATCAAAAAAGGTATCATTGACCGTTGAAAACCCCTCCCAGAGACAATTTCTGGCTACGCCACTGGATTTGGGGAACCGTAAAACTCGAGGTTGGGTCGATGTTCATGGAGACAATAATATTCGAGGAAGGGATAGGATGATGGGGGCTTTTTCGCTGACACTCAGCAGCGTGGTGTGGTGTATTGCTGCTGGTCAAACGTAGAGTGGAGAAACGACAACCTGTAACGATATAAACGAACGATTTTCGAAGGGATACGAGGTCGACAAGTGGAACAGCAAGACTGGGGGATTAAACGAAGACACGAGGTGGACAAAGAGTATGCTCCAAAACTTTTCTTCAATGGTTTTTATGATGACCAGCATAAATCTGTATTTTTTATTATAGTAATTGCAAATGCAATTATCATTTTACAAGGGAATTCTCACATGAGATTTTTACAAAACATTGCGATGAATTGGTTGTACAATATGTACTGTTCTTTTTACTGTGCCTCCGAAGACAGGATCAAACGAAATGATGGATTTGCGGAGTGAATTCATACACTTCATTAGATTCGAACAAAAAACTCGAACGTAGTCGAATCGGAACCGCAATTCTAGGAAGAACCGATCGCCGAAGAACCCCTTGCCTGCCTGCCGGTGGTGCCTTGCCACCAAGATTAAAAATCCTCAATCATTTTCGAATGCCCTCCCCGTGTTCTGCTGCGCTCACAAAGTAACTAATCTATCTACATTACGGTCTAGCAGTCAATCTAATCTCCCTGGTGCTTCGTCGCCACCGTCGCTGTCGTTGTCGACCGTGTCTTTTTCGTCCAATCCGTCGTCGTGAATCGCAAAGGGGTCGTGTCGCTGGTCATGTTCATTTATCATCCCAAGTGTCCCGCTCTCGGATGCTGCTGATGCCTGTATCAGGAACGGTATTTGTCTTGCTCGGCCAAGCGAATCGCTTTAAAGCTTGCTACGATACGAACGATGGAAGAAAAAAAAATACACATCATAGAACCTCAAAAGACACATTTAGGAACGTTTAAAATGTGTCAAAAATGGAATGATTGAATACATTGGAGAAACATTGTGTCCGTTCATTAGTTCTGTTGAACGTGTCAATCTTCCTCGCTCCTGCCGCCAGGAGAGAACCTCTGCGGGGTTGCAGTAGTGCATCATTTTTGTTCCCGTGGGTAACTCGACTGTTCATTAAATTTGGCACCACCGAGAGAGCGAGGACACTCAATGAGTTGGTCGTAGCATGCCATGCACCTACCTAGCAGTCGGGTGACAATTTGTGTGCGGTTAATTAAAAGTCACCAGGGGATGCGCGCCAGCGCGAATGAATGGTGCATGCTTGTTGCATAAATTTCGGTCACGGCAATTGATGAGCTCACACCGTAATCGTGGCGTGGCACCAAGAGCACCAACAGCAGCAGCAGCCATCAGAAGCAAATGGTAATTGATGTAAATTGATAATTGATGGGATGCGATTTGATTTTTCCTACCCACCACCAAGGCTATGTGGTGTGATGGTGCTGCTGCTGCTTCTGATGCTGCGGGTCCTAAGGGGTCGAGGGGGAAGCGGAGCGGGAGACATATATGTCAATTAGCTGACATTTCACCATTCGATAAATTAATTATATAAACTTTAACGCTGCGGCTCCTCTGAGTGACAGCAGGGTCAGTGTGAGTGAATTACACATTCCAGCGCATTGCAGTAGGTAGATAGAACAGTACGATCCACGTTGTATCTAGGGTCAGATGAGACAACTATGTAGTTGAGCGACAGAGACAAAGTTAGGGGCCTACTTTGTTAGGCTTATAAGCACTGCTATTGAATAAACGCCAGAAACAGTAGGTCGACTCCAGAGGCATGTTCATCTCCATTTGGGAAATTTGTGCCATCATCATCAACACGAAGCTATTCAACATCTACCCGAAGAAGAGGGAAAGGATTGAGGATTGAGATGAGCATCGAAACAGATCAGGAATAGGAGCGTCTCCCTAGAACCGCTTTGACCAGCAATTCTACATAGACAGATCAGTTAGATACTTCGCCACTTCTGGAAATGGCTCAGTTAGTACAATACATTTTTGTTTCAAATCAAGTTAACCCAAGTAAGTTTTTGATGATCAATTAGTATTGTAGTAGCTTTAAAAACCTTCGTAAAACCAATTAGATTTAATGTTGGCTTTATGATGGTTCTAAGAGTCTCTTTTAATTTAAATGTTACTTAGAAACTCATCAGCCAATCCATTTCCAGCGATGGAATAATGACCAGGTACCCATACAATGTGAACAGCATTTGCTGAATTCAGCTCCTCGATTTGAGTTCGATAAGCGATAACTCACATCGTCCCAGAGCAAGTGCTTTACTTACAGCCTGGTCATCTGAACAGAAGCAGTACATTACTTTGCTCATTACTTGCTGATAGAACTTCGCACATGAGAGCAAATCCTTTCAGCCATTCCTCTGCATTTTTTTTTTCGAAAATTCCTCTAGAACTTCTCTGGAAAT
Source organism: Aedes albopictus (assembly GCF_035046485.1). NCBI lineage: Eukaryota > Metazoa > Arthropoda > Insecta > Diptera > Culicidae > Aedes > Aedes albopictus. Next base: position 440,535,653 of record NC_085138.1, read on the forward strand.
TCCTCTTGAATATGTACGGAAATTCCTCTGGAATTGCTCCGGAAATTTCTCTACATTGTCTTCAGAAATTCCTCTGAAATTTCTCCGGAAATTCCTTTGGAATTTCACCGCCAACTCCTCTGGAAATTCTCCGCAAATTCGTCTGGAGTTTCTCCAGAAATTCCTCTAGAATTTCTCCGGAAATTTCTCAGAAAATACTTCGGAAATTCCTCTGGAATTCCTTCGGAAATTCCTCTGGAATTTCTTCGCAAATTCCTCTGGAATTTCTCCGAAAATTTTTCTGGAATTTCCTTCTAAACTCCTCTGGAGTTTGTTCGGAAATTTTTCTGGAATTTCTCCAGAAATTCATTAATTTCTCCGAAAATTCCTCTAGTATTTCTCCGGGAATTCGCCTGGAATTTCTCCGAAAACTTGTCTGGAATTCTTTCGGAAATTCGTCCGAATTTTTTCCAGAAATTCCCTTTGGAATGTCTCCGGCAATTCCTCCGGAAGTTTTTTCATGAATTTTATCGGAAAGTCCTCTGGAATTTCTTCTGAAATTCGCTGGAATTTCTTCGGAAATTCGGCTGGAATTTCTTCGGAAATTCCGCTGGAATTTCTTCGGAAATTCCGCTGGAATTTCATTGCAAATTCTTCTGGAATTTCTTCGGAAATTCTTCTGGAATTTCTTCGGAATTTCTTCTGGATTTTTTTCGGAAATTCCTCTGGAATTTCATTGGAAATTCTTTTGGAATTTCTTTGGAAATTCTTCTGGAATTTCTTCGGAAATTCTTCTGGAATTTCTTCGAAAATTCCTTTGGAATTTCTTCGAAAACTCCTCTGGAATTTCTTCGGAAATTCCTCTGGAATTTCTTGGGAAATTCCTCTAGAATTTCTTCGGAAATTCCTCTGGAATTTCTTCGGAAATTCCTCTGGAATTACTTCGGAAATTCCTCTGGAATTTCTTCGGCAATTCCTCTGGAATTTCTTCGAAAATTTCTCTGGATTTTCTTCAGAAATTCCTCTGGAATTTCTACAAAAAAATCCTCTGGAATTTCTTCAAAAATTCCTCTGGAATTTTTTAGTGAATTTCTTTGGAATTTCTTTGGAAATTGCTCTTGAATTTTTTCGTAAATTTCTCTGGAATTTCTTTGGAAAATCCTCAGAAATTTCTTTGGAAGATCCTCTGAAATTGCTTCGGAATTTCTCCGGAAATTCCTCTAGAATTTCTCTGCAAATTCCTTTCAAATATCTCCGGAAATTCTTCTGGAATTTATTCGGAAATTCCTATGGAGTTTCTCCGGAATTTCCACTAAAATTTCCGGAGATATCTCGGAATTTTCTCCGGAGATTCTTCTGGAATTTCTCCGCAAATTCATCTGGAGTTTCTCCGAAAACTCGTCTGGAATTCCTTCGGAAATTCGTCTGCAATTCTTCTGGGAATTCGTCTAGAATTTTTCCGGAAATTCATCTGGAATTTCTCCGGAAATTTATCTGGAATTTCTCCGGAAATTCCTCTCGAATTTTTCCGGAAACTCCCCAGGAATATCTCCGAGAATTCCTCCGGAAGTTTCTCTGAAATTTCTACAGAAATTCCTCTGGAATTTCTCCGCAAATTCCTCTGGAATTTCTCCGGAAATTCCTCTGGAATTTATTCGGAAATTGGTATGGAGTTTCTCCGGAATATCCACTAGAATTTCTGCAAAAACTCCTCTGGATTTTCTTCGGAGATTTCTCTGGATTTTCTCCGAAGTTTCCCCTGGAATTTCTCCACAAATTTATCTGGAGTTTCTCCGAAAACTCGTCTGGAATTCCTTCGGAAATTCGTCTGGAATTCTTCTAGACATTCGTCTGGAATTCTTCTAGACATTCGTCTAAAATTTCTTCTGAAATTTCCCTAGAATTTCTCTGGAAATTCCCTTTGGAATATCTCCGAGAATTCTTCCGGAAGTTTCTCTGGAATTTCATCGGAAATTCCTCTGGAATTTCTCTGCAAATTATTTTGGAATTTCTCCAGAAATTCCTCTGGAATTTCTCCGGAAATTCCTCTGGAATTTATTCGGAAATTTCTCTGGAATTTTTTCGCAAATTCTTCTGGGATTTCTTCGGAGAATCCTCTGAAATTTCTTTTTAAATTCCTTTGCAATTTTTCCGGAAATTTCTCTGGAATTTTCCAGAAAATCCTCTAGAATTTCTCCAGAAATTTCTCTGGAATTTCTCCGGAAATTCCTCTGGAATTTCTCCGGAAAATTCTCTGGAATTACTCCGAAAATTCCTCTGGAAGTTCTTCGGAAATCCCTCAGGAATTTATCAGGAAATTAATCTGAAATATCTCCAGAAATTCCAGGCCCCAGAAATATCTTCAAAATTTTTCTCTGAAACTTCTTCAAAAATTCTTCAGAAAGTTTTTCGGAAGCTCCTCTGAAACTTCTTTGGAAATTCCTCTGAAACTTTTTTAGGGAAATACTTCTGGCATCTCTCAGAAAACTCCTCTGGATTTTCTCCGGATATTATTTTGGACATTTTTTGGAAATTCGTCTGGAATTTCTCCGTGAATTCATCTGAAATTTCTTCACAAATTTCTCTGGAGTTGCTCCGAAAATTCTTCTGATATTTCATTAAAAATTATTCTGAGATTTCTACGCAAAGTTCTTTTGGAATTTCTTTGGAAGTTTCTCTGGTATGTCTTCGGGAACTCCTTTGAAATTTCTGTAGGGTTTCTCTGAAAATTTTTCCGCAATTTCTTCGAAAATTCCACTGGAATTTCTCCAAATTCTCAAGAATATCTTCCGAAATTCTTTTGGAATGTCTCCGGAAATTCATCCGGAATGTTTATGAAAATTTTTCTAGATTTTTTTTTCGAATTTTTCTCTGAAATTTCTCCTGAATCTTCTGTTGAATTTATCATGAAATTCCTCATGAACATTTTCAGAATTTCCCCTGGATCTTCTTCAAAAACTTGAAAATTGAACATCTTCGGATTTTTTCTGAAGTTTGATTAGATACTCATCAGGAATTTCATTGGAAATTCATCTCAAAATTTCCCATAAATTTCTATGGAAATTTTCTGGATTTTTTCCTGGATTTTTCCTTTTAAGAAATTACTCTCTTATTGCTCCGGAAATTTGTCTGAATTTTCTCGGGAAAGTTTGGAATTCCTCTAGAAATTCTCTATAAACTCCCTTGCAATTCATCTGCAAATGTACCTGGATAACTTATTTTTTTATTCCTCTGTCAAATGTATGCTAGAAATTGTGATGCAAATTGTAAGAGAAATTCCGGAAAAAAATCTGATAAAAATGTTTTTATTACTCTCTTGGAGAAGTGTTCAGAACTCAAAAAAAAATGTCGTTGTTAACTTTCTAAGGTAATTTTTTAGTGATGAGAATTGAGGAAAAATTGTGGAATTCGAAGTTTGCTGCATTAGAAGCAGATCATATTAGGTTAAAGTAAAGCAGTCAGAAATTTAATTTACTTTTTTTGCATACAAACTTATGAGGCACAAATCTGACGAACGAATGATTCATTCCACGCTGTATTTGTTTACCCTGGCTTTGCTCAATTGTAAAACCGTTCGCGAACGGTTCAGAAGAGCTAGTTCTAAGTGTACAAGACGTCCCGAGTGAGAAAACCATTTCTTAGCGTGCATTGACAATGTAGGTAAATTTTCTGTGGTTAAATTAGACGAGTCCCGAGGAATAAAGACAAGCACAAACTAGACAAAGACAAACATAGAGATTTACCATCACTGCAACCTATAAATACTAGGGTAATTAGAGTAGAGATGGGCGAACCGTTCGCGAACGGTTCAAAAGAACTAGTTCTTAGAAAAGAATGACTGAACGGTCGTTAGTTTGGAAAGGACGGTAGTTCTCCATTCTTTCAAAAACGAGAAAGCTTAATGTCCCTTAGAACTGTTTATTCAGCTTTTTCAGAGAAAGAAGTTTGGTTTATGAGAGAGTTGTAAATGATCTGCAAAGCTAACTAGAAAACAGTTCTCCGATGAGTCGATTACCAGCGATTGAGGAATAACGGGAGGGTGCACAAGATCTCAAAACTTAGATTAATTATGGGAGAGTTTGGATTTACAAAACATGAAATGGTCTCTGTCATCACGTAAATAAATTAAGAATTCATCGTCGAGTAACGGACAAGTAAGGCCAACTACCTAAGTACTAACTCAACATTAGATTCATAAACCAACGATAAAAACTACTGAATCGTAGAACGGTTCTCGAGAACTAGTTCTTTCCAAAGAACGGTTCAATTGAGAACGATTCCCTTGAAAGAACTGTTTTGCCCATCTCTAAATTAGAGTTTTGAATCCCTCTTGAAATAGTACCACTCGACCCAATAAGTGTTACGCGATCATAGTTTCGATATCACGGTGCTTCATTTACCGTTATTATCAAAAAAAATATACCATCAAAACCTGAAACGCCATTCTCTTTCTTTATCATTCCTACACCTCTGGACAAATTTTTAAAAAAATCTTTAGACGAAATTTTGAGTTACGCCCTTTTAAAGGGCCTAACCCCTAAAAAATCAGGGTTTTCTATAGAAAATTATCATATTACATAACGGAAGCATGCTTCTGCCAACAAAATTTGAGACGCCATTCTCTTTCTTTATCATTCCTACAACTCTGGATAAATTTTTGAAATAATCGTTAGACGAAATTTTGAGTAACGCCCTTTTAAAGGGCCTTACCCCTTAAAAAATAGGGGTTCTATAGAATACCATCATATTTCATAACAGAAGCATGCTTCAAAGTCCCAAATAATAAAAAGTATCATTAACAATGCTACAATTTGATACTATGGACTAATATTGACTGCATTTTGTATAAAAATTATCCATAACGCCAGTATAAGGGAAGTATTCTTTAACCTGTAGGATACGGACGTTGTTGGCTTCATTTACTATTATAGCCAGAACAAAATACAATGAAAAACATAAACGACAGTTCATTTACTTTTTCACTTATATAGTTATTGCACATCCATAAACTGAATTTCACAAATAATGTTGGTCAAATTCTCCAGTTACGCCCATTTGAAGGTCATAAGTACTTATAGTAGAATTATTATAAAACTTAGTTTCATTTAATCATGTTTATTCTTCGGTAACGTAGTTTAGCAGTTAAATATAGAACTATCATTACAATTGATCATCTCAAGCCTTATTTTTGTATGTTTATTAATTGAAAACGGCATTCACCAATAAATCTAACAAATGACAAAGGCGCATGTCATCGCTTGTTTTGTCTATAAAAAAGCAATACAAAAAACTTACGTCCCACGCTATTAACCTTCCAGCGCGCGCCATCAAACAACAGAAACTGCACCGCGCTCGCGCTGTATACGAAAAGCGAGGTTTTTTGGTAGTGTTGTACTTTTTACAACAGCGCGCGCGCTGAAGGGTTAATGGCAATTGATACAAAAATGATTGCTTCCTACATGTTTGAAAATACTTCCCTTATATTAGCGTAATGGCCAATTTTTATACAAACATCAATACAAATAGCCAATACTAGCGCATAGTATCCAATTGTAGCATTATTTATGATACGTTTTATTATTTGGGACTTCAAGGCATGCTTTTGTTATGAAATATGATGATTTTTTTTATAGAAACCCTGATTTTTTAAAGGTTAGGCCCTTTAAAAGAGCGTAACTCAAAATTTCGTCTAACGATTATTTCAAAAATTTATCCAGAGGTGTAGGAATGATAAAGAAAGAGAATCGCGTTTCAAATTTCGTTGGCAGAAGCATGCTTCCGTTATGGAATATGATATTTTTCTATAGAAACCCTGATTTTTTAGGGGTTAGGCCCTTTAAAAGGGCGTAACTCAAAATTTCGTCTGACGATTTTTTTTTTTAATTTATCCAGAGGTGTAGGAATAATAAAGAAAGAGAATGGCGTTTCAGGTTTTGATGGTATATTTATTTTTGATAATAACGGTAAATGAAGCACCGTGGATATAATAAAACTAAATTGTTGTACCGAGAATAAACCGGTGTTAAGTGTTCCGATTTGAGTGAAGACACAAATCCCCCTTCAACTATCCAGGAAGCAGTGACCTATCGAAGAATACAGTCCACTTATCATCGTACCGAACACTAAGGAAAGAATGACTGAACTATCGTTCGCTTGAAAAGAACGGTAGTTCTCCGTTCTCTCAAAAACAAGAGAACTTAATGTACCTCAGAACTATTAATTCAGATTATATAAAGAACGATTATATAAATTATCGGATTTGAGATTCAACTTAAATTCTTTAAAGTTACGCCTTCGACTGCCTGCAAAGGACAACAAACACGTGCCTCGGTCGTTTGGCTACATCATTTGTCACCGCCTACTGATTCCTACTTCGAACACAAACAAGCAAACGAAACGGCGAAACACTTCCCCTATGCTCTATTTGTGCAAACCCAAGAAAAATCCCGGAAATCAGAGTGCGACCTCAATTCTGCCTCCTCGAAAGATCAAAACTCACTTCTCCGCGAGTGGAACAAATTTGCCCTCGAGAAATTAATGATCTCTTGGATGAAATTTGATGGAAACTTTTTACAAACCGCCCCCTTCAGCCGAACCACCAACCACTGCACCGCGCATCCTTCAAACTCCTTGCCGAGGATTCGCCTCAAAGTTCAACCTAATTCCAGCTGAACCGAACCGGAAAAAAGAAATGAATGCGCGGAATCCGGACCAGCAGCAGCAGCGGAGATGCCATCACCGCTGACTGGAAAGAAGCACCGCGAATCAAACCGTCCGAGCAGCAACGACGTCGACGACGACGGTGAAGCTGTATAGTAGTTCTATGTATAGTTAGAGCAATGAGGAAACCCAGCACACTAGTCGCGAAGTAGTTCACAAGGATGGAAATCCTTCTCCCGTTTCAATTACACACAGTTCAGATATCAAAACCATCGTTGCTCCAGAGAGCTCCGTCGTCGTTTCGTTTCCTTTTGCCTTTCTGTGAATGCCTTTGTGTGTGTTCTTGGAACCGAAATGCTGCAGAAAAAAAGCAGCAGTTTTGCTGCGTGGGTTTGCTTTCCAGCATCGCACCGGGCTGCTGAATGTGACTTGAATTAACCTATTTTACTTTGTGTTTAAATTATTTCATGGGTTCAACTTTTGCTGGCTCGGTTTCAAGCAAACCGAACCGAACCAGCCAACCATCGTCGTTGTTACACAGAGGTCCGGTTTTGAGAAATGCTGGCAGAAATCTGATTGGATTGGTTGGCGATTGAAATATTACTATTTAGCTATTGAAGACAGACAACAGAAACCTTCGACTCAGATGTATTCTGTTCATATACTGGTTCAAGTGTGCTTTATCGATTAAGAATGGCCCCTGCTTCTAAAAACTGACAAAACCTTAGAAAAATAGAGTCGAAATCGAAGAAAAATAGCCGTTTTATACGAATTTCAAACTATGAATACTACAAATAGCTAATACGCCGTAAAAACGTGAACCTAGACCCAAGCCAGGCTCCAAAACCTAAACCAGGAGTTTAGAACCCACTACTTCTGAGCTATTTTGATTTGGTCTTTTTGCCATGTATCTCCAAATCAGGACCACTGCGCACCCTTAGCGTTAGTTGTTTGGTTGGGTTTGTTGGGTTCTAGTTTTGCCCAGGCCGCCGAGGTCGGAAGGTTTTTCGCATTTCGCCTTTGGTCGCAGCAAGCGAAAAAATAAGTTCTCTTTCATCTATTTGTGCATCCCCTGCTCGCTCTCTGAGACCCCGCAGCATCGCCGCCTACTGCTTTTCCAGCAGTCAGTGGACGAAGAAAAAAATCCATGGAAACCTAGCGCTACCCATCGCATTCGCATCGGATCAACGAACCAACCAACCAACATCCGCAACACATATGGCTGCGCCGTCAGGGTGTGTTTTATGTAGCCCATCTGCTGACGCGGGGCGGCTGAAGCTCTTTGAAGTGTTGAAGGATTCCCGGTGCGAGTTTGTGTGAGTGGATCAAAAGTTGCCACGGGAATTACACTGTTGTTTTAGAGAGCCCCCGACACGTGTATGGGGGACTGCCAACGTCAACGCCAACGCCAGCGGTTAACGTGGGATAAGAGGGCAGCCTTCTTTAAGAAATGGTTTGGGCTTAATTGGGGTCCACAGCGGTCACAGAAATGTCAGGGGAAAAGCTGGGACTGCCATGGTGATACGGAAAGTCGTTATAAGTTTTTTTTTTGTGGGTTCTAATGTTTCATTCTTAGCTTTTTATTATGATTCTTCGGATATTCCTCTGAAATTTTGCTGGAAATTCCTCTGAAATTTCATCAGAAATTTCTCTGGAATTTCTACGAAATTCTTCTGGATTTTTTTCGGGATTTCCTGTGAAATTTCTTCGGACATTTCTCTGGAATTTCACCGTAAATTCCTCCGAGATTTATTCCTAAATTCCTCGGAATATTCGACATGAATTTCTTGGAACTTCTCCGGAAATTCCTTAAGAATTTCTTCATAAATTCCTCTGATTTTTTTCCTGAAATCCCTCTAATTTTTTTTTCAGAAATTCCTTTGAAACTTCCCAGGTAACAATTTGATGCTGTACAAACGTTTCTCCAACTATTTCAAATCAGCCTTCATTTGAACAAAAGCTGAGCACAATAGGTACAATCCTTTATTCAGCTCCTAAACATCTAATTTTGGTTCATTGGAAGGCTGATTAAAGGCTTAATATGCGCTTTAATTTATTAAGTGTGTAAAAATAAAACAAAAACAGTTTTGTGTGCCAATTTTTACCATTAGACCCTTATGAGGCCGGCAGGGTACCCGGGTACCCAGAACCCATTTAAAATACACGGTGTAGAAAAAAGCAAAAAGTTTGCCGGCCACATAACGGTTAAGGAATGTATAAATTAATGTGTGAGAAAACTAGGAATTGAACTAGGACCTCCTGATTTATAGTTACTCACCTTAGTACCTACACCACACACAATTGTATACATATCCTCGAAAACAAGAGCATTACTTGTAGTGTCTGAATAGTCAAGAACATAATTTGAACTAAGTCTGTATTGAGGCTAAAGAAGCGATGTAAACTTCACAAAAACATGCTTGGGTCAGCTGTCAAAAATTATTTGATTAAAGGTTGAACAACAGATCATTAATTCTGCATGTTGGTGTATGTTTAAAAGCTGGTTACCCAAAAGAATAAAATTCTATTCAACTTAATATTCAGCCATCTATGTATTGCTGATTAAAGAGGTTGAACAAGCCAAACTTCAGACCAACATTCAGCTGTCAATGTGTTCAGCCGTTGACACCATTAACCAGCTAATGTTCAGCTAATGCTCTCACTGTTCAGGATTCATTTTTACTTGGGTTCTCCGGAAATTCCTCTGGAATTTCTTAGAAAATTCCTCTGGGATTTCTTCGAAAATTTTTCGGGATTTTTTCCGGAAATTCCCCTGGAATTTCTCTGGAAATTCCCGAAGAATTTCTCCAAAAATTCCCCTGGAATTTCTTCGGAAATTCCTCTGGAAATTCTCCGGAAATTTCTCTGGAATTTCTTTGAAAATTCATATCGAATTTCTTCGAAAATTCTTCAGAAATTTCTCCAGAAATTCCTTTAGAATTTCTCCGAAAATTACTCTGGTATTTCTTTGGAAATTCCTCTGGAATTTCTTTGGTAATTCCTCTGAAATTCTTTAGAAATTTCTGTGCAATTTCTTCGGAAATTCCTCAGAATTTTTTTTTCGGAAATTCGCCAGAAATTTCTCCGGAAATTACCATGGAATTACTCTGGAAATTCGCCAGAAATTTCTCCGGAAATTCCCCTGGGATTTTTCCAGAAATTCCTCTGGCCGGAAATTCCCATAGAATTTCTTCAAACATTCCTCTGGAATTTCTTCAGAAATTCCTCAGAAATTTCTCCAAAAATTACACCAAGATTCCTTTGGAAATTCCTCTGGAATTTCTCTGGAAATTTTTCTGGAAATTCCTCAGGACTTTCTCAGGATTTTCTCCGGAAATTCATCTAGGATTTCTCGGAAAATTCCCGTGGAATTTCTTGGGAAATTTCTCTGGAATTTCTTCGTCAAATTTTCAAAAATTTCTCCGGATATTTCTCAGGAATTCCTCTGGAAATTTCTCTGGAATTTCTCCGCAAATTCATCAATAATTTATCTGAAAATTCCTCGGGAATTTCTCCGGAAATTCGATTCCTCAAGAATTCCTCTGATATTTCTACGAAAATTTCTCAGGAATTTATCCAGAAATTCCTCAGGATTTTCTTCGGAAATTCGTCTGTAGATCCTTTGGAATTTCTCCGGAAATTCCTCTGAAATACCTTCGGAAATTCCTCTGAAGTTTCCTCAGAAATTCCTCTGAAATTTCTTCGGAAATTCCTCTGAAATTTCCTCGGAAATTCCTCTGAAATTTCCTCGGAAATTCAACTGATTTTTTTCCGGAAATTCCTCTCGAGTTTTTCCGGAAATTCCTTTGGAATTTCTTTGGAAATTCCTTAATAATTTATTTGGAAATTCCTTTGGAATTTCTTTGGAAATTCCTTTGGAATTTCTTTGGAAATTTCTTTGGAATTTCTTTGGAAATTCCTTTGGAATTTCTTTGGAAATTCTTTTGGAATTTGTAAGGAAATTCCTTTGGAATTTCTTTGGAAATTCCTTTGGAATTTCTTTGGAAATTCCTTTGGAATTTCTTTGGAAATTCATTTGGAATTTCTTTGGAAATTCCTTTGGAATTTCTTTGGAAATTCCTTTGGAATTTCTTTGGGAATTCCTTTGGAATTTCTTTGGAAATTCCTTTGGAATTTCTTTGGAAATTCCTTTGGTATTTCTTTGGAAATTCCTTTGGAATTTCTTTGGAAATTCCTTTGGAATTTCTTTGGAAATTCCTTTGGAATTTCTTTGGAAATTCCTTTGGAATTTCTTTGGAAATTCCTTTGGAATTTCTTTGGAAATTCCTTTGGAATTTCTTTGGAAATTCCTTTGGAATTTCTTTGGAAATTCCTTTAGAATTTCTTTGGAATTTCTCTGGAAATTCCTTTTAAATTTCTCTGGAAATTCCTTTGAAATTTCTTTGGAAATTACTTTGGAATTTCTTTGGAAATTACTTTGGAATTTCTTTGGAAATTCCTTTGGAATTTCTATGGAAATTCCTTTAAAATTTCTATGAAAATTCCTTTGGAATTTCTATGGAAATTCCTTTGGAATTTCTATGGAAATTCCTTTGGAATTTCTATGGAAATTCCTTTGGAATTTCTATGGAAATTCCTTTGGAATTTCTATGGAAATTCCTTTGGAATTTCTATGGAAATTCCTTTGGAATTTCTATGGAAATTCCTTTGGAATTTCTATGGAAATTCCTTTGGAATTTCTATGGAAATTCCTTTGGAATTTCTTTGGAAATTCCTTAGGAATTTCTTTGGAAATTCTTTTGGAATTTGTAAGGAAATTCCTTTGGAATTTCTTTGGAAATTCCTTTGGAATTTCTTTGGAAATTCCTTTGGTATTTCTTTGGAAATTCCTTAGGAATTTCTTTGGAAATTCCTTTGTAATTTGTTTGAAAATTCCTTTGGAATTTCTTTGGAAATTTCTTTAGAATTTCTTTGGAAATTCCTTTGGAATATTTTTGGAAATTTCTTTGGAATTTCTTTGGAAATTCATTTGGACTTTCTCTGGAAATTCGTTTGAAAATTTCTCTGGAAATTCCTTTGGATTTTTTTTTTTTGAAATTGCTTTGGAATTTCTTTAGAAATTCCTTTAGAATTTCTTGGAAATTTTTTTGGAATATTTTTGGAAATTCCTTTGGAATTTCTCTGGAAATTTCTTTGGAATTTCTCAGTAAATTCCTTTGGAATTGCTCTGGAAATTCCTTTGGATTTTTTTTTTGAAATTGCTTTGGAATTTCTCTGGAAATATCTTTGGAATTTCTCTGTAAATTCCTATGGAATTGCTCTGGAAATTCCATTGGAATTTCTCCGGAAATTCCTTTGGAATTTTTCTGGAAATTCCTTTGAAATTTCTCCGGAAATACCTTCGGAATTTATCAGGAAATTCCTATGAAATTTCTCTGGAAATTCTTTTGAAATTTCTCTGGAAATTCTGTTGGAATTTCTTTTGGAAATTCCTTTGGTATTTCTCTGGGAATTCCTTTGTTATTTCTCTAGAAATTCCTTTGAAATTTCTCCGGAAATTCCTTTGGAATTCCCCCGGAAATTCCTTTGGAGTTTCTCTGGACATTCCTTTGGAATTTCTCTGGAAATTCCCTTAGAATTTCTCTGGAAATTCCGTTGGATTTTTTTTTTGGAAATTGCTTTGGAATTTCTCTGGAAATTTCTTTGGAATTTCTCTGGAAATTTCTTTGGAATTTCTCTGTAAGTTCCTTTGGAATTCCTCTGGAAATTCCTTTGGAATTTCTCCGGAAATTTCTTTGGAATTTCTCCGGAAATTCCTTTGGAATTTCTCCGAAAATTGCTTTGGAATTTCTCCGGAAAGTCCTTTGGAATTTCTTCGGAAATTCCTTTGAAAATTTCCCCGGAAACTCCATTGGAATTTCTCCGGAAATTCCTTTGGAATTTCTCCGGAAATTCTTTTGGAATCTCTCCGGAAATTCCTTTGGAATTTCTCCGGAAATTCCTTTGTAATTCTCCGGAAATTCCTTTGGAATTTCTCCGGAAATTCCTTTGGAATTTCTCCGGAAATTCCTTTGGAATTTCTCCGGAAATTCCTTTGGAATTTCTCCGGAAATTCCTTTGGAATTTCTCCGGAAATTCCTTTGGAATTTCTCCGGAAATTCCTTTGGAATTTCTCCGGAAATTCCTTTGGAATTTCTCCGGAAATTCCTTTGGAATTTCTCCGGAAATTCCTTTGGAATTTCTCCGGAAATTCCTTTGGAATTTCTCCGGAAATTCCTTTGGAATTTCTCCGGAAATTCCTTTGGAATTTCTCCGGAAATTCCTTTGGAATTTCTCCGGAAATTCCTTTGGAATTTCTCTGGAAATTCCTTTGGAATTTCTTCGGAAATTCCTTTGGAATTTCTCCGGAAATTCCTTTGGAATTTCTCCGGAAATTCCTTTGGAATTTCTCCGGAAATTCCTTTGGAATTTCTCCGGAAATTCCTTTGGAATTTCTCCGGAAATTCCTTTGGAATTTCTCCGGAAATTCCTTTGGAATTTCTCCGGAAATTCCTTTGGAATTTCTCCAGAAATTCCTTTGGAATTTCTCCGGAAATTCCTTTGGAATGTCTCCGGAAATTCCTTTGGAATTTCTCCGGAAATTCCTTTGGAATTCTCCGGAAATTCCTTTAGAATTTCTCCGAAAATTCCTTTGGAATTTCCCCGGAAATTCCTTCGGAATTTCTTCGGAAATTCCTTTGGAGTTTCTCCGGAAATTCCTTTGAAATTTATCCGGAAATTCCTCTGCAATTTCTCCAGAAATTTCTCTGGAATTTCTCCAGAAATTTCTCTGCAATTTCTCCAGAAATTCCTCTGGAATTTCTCCAGAAGTTCCTCTGGAATTTCTCCGGAAATTCCTCAGGATTTTTTCTGAAATTTTTCCGGTAATTTCTCTGGAAATTCCTTTGGAATTTCTCGGGAAATTCCTCAGGATTTTTTCTGGAAATTTCTCTGGAACTTCTCCGGTAATTTCTCTAGAAATTCTCCGAAAATTCCGCTAGAATTTCTCCGGAAATTTCTCTGGAATTTCTCCGGAAATTCCTCGGGAATTTCTCCGGAAATTACTCTGGAATTTTTCCGAAAATTACTCTGGAATTTTTCCGAAAATTCCTCTGGAATTTTTCCGAAAATTCCTCTGGAATTTTTCCGGAATTTCTCTAGAATTTCTCTGAAATTCATTTGCAATTTCTCCAGGAATTCTTCTGGAATTTCTCCAGTAATTTCTCTAGAATTTCTCCGGGAATTCCTTTGGTATTTCACCAAAAATTTCTCTTGAATTCCTCTGGAATATTCGGGGAAATTCTTCTAGCATTTCTCTGAATATACCTCTAGAATTTCTCCTTACATTTGTCTGGAATTTCTCTAAAAATTCCTCTTTTTTTTCTGGAATTTTTCCGGAAATTTCTCGGCAATTTCTCAAATATGATTGGTTATAAAAGGATTATCGACCACCGCTTCGTCAGCTTCAATTGCCTCGAACGCCGAACCACTTGAAATTGACAGATCTGTCAGAATCCTTATCTACCCACTGCTGACGGGCGGACGGGCAGTGGCACACAGCACAGCTCAACAAGCAAGCCATGCCGAATCACGCCACGTGATTGACAATGAGAATCACTTAGAGGTGTTTATTACTGTACACTGACTGTTCCGTCGTGGGCCCTACATACACAACAATACCCTCTGACTGAATGCGATGCGATGCCGAAGATGATGCCTCCGCCGCCCGGTCCGGGTTCGGGTCCGCGGGTTCCCTGGATGAATAACGCACGCACAGACAGCCAGCCAGCGCCCGTTTCGTTGAAAAGAATGACGATGATCGGTGTTGATGTTGTCATCGTGATAGCGAGATAATATCGCCTCTGATTTTCACTGACTGGGCTGGGGGTTTTCTTCTTTCGTGGCGTGAATCTGGAGAGTTTCATTCGAGAAAGCGAGGAGGACAGGGGGAACAACCATTCTTCTTTTGTTGAGGAACCGAATAGGGAACCTGCCGCCGGGCCGTGGAGAATCAGAGTTCCTATTGTTATCCGTCAGCGAAGAGTGGGGAGGGTGGAAGGGGCAGAGGCAGTTCAGTTCTTTTCACAAACTGAAGCGCTAAACACCCGAAAATATTTGACTAGGAACGAATGGAGCGATAAAGATGGATTCTTCGCAGAAAACGAGGCACAATGGCGACCCAAGTTGGGCCCTAAATTGGTGATAAATGCATAGGCGACGTATGATCAATTGTGAGAATAAGAATGTACTTTTTCGAAGATTTTAGTCTAACAACTGATCGGTGGTAGTTGAAAATTACTTTTTTCATCAAGCTTGTTTAGAAACATGCTATAGTGTATACGTCAGATCAAAATATTAAAGAAAACTTCAACCAAAATGCCATACATGATTTTACAATACAGCTTGGTGTGATAACCATACAAAGACAATAAATTAACTATATAAGTTATGGTTCTGAACTATACGATATATCGATAATTATCATTTTACAAATATATTCTTTTCAAACGAATATGGTACACAAACCATACATACTATTGTTTTGGTATAGTTGAAAATTTTAAACAATATAGTGTTTTGCAGCAATACCTTACAATAACGATATAATTTATGGTTAGCAATAGAACATTTTGTAGTATTTGTATGGAAGTTTTCATTTGTGAGGTGACTGTTTATCATAGTGACATGATAAACAGTATAGGTCATCCGAATTGGCGCTTACGCCAACTAAGCAATCAAGAGCGGCAAAGTCGAGGATTTTTTCTATACAGATAATAACGAGAACGAGAAGAAATTCCCAGTCGGTTCTCGGGCGGCCGTTTAATATTATTAATATTTCTATCCCTATTGACTGTCATCCATTGTTACGGTCCTGCCTTACATTTTTCCTTGTTGTGCGGAATTCGCGCGGCGGCAGCGACGGCACTCTTCTTGAACACCGTAAGTAAACAAACAGCTGTCAAACGCCACAAAGCAGCATAAGCATAGCGGCAGTCAGTCAGTGGCACCAAGCGCCTTCTTTGTCCCAGGGAATGTTCCGCAAATAAAAACAACAAAGCAAGCGGCAGCAAAAATCAATTAAATTTTCCACATTTTTGTTCACGCCAGCTTATAATTCGCTTCCAGCCAGCGCAGCGGTGGCGGTGATCGGACGTGTTTCATATTTCTCGCCTGTTGTTGAGCGCGCTCAGGCGCGAACGCGACCCGCGAGCACGTTTGATCTCCTTCTGGACGACCGACCCACAGCAACGAGTGGAGTGGAGTGGAATTGATACCCATCTCCCCTCTGGTTGTTGGGGCTCCCGCCCGACCGTTGAAGGAAGTGTAGGAAGAAAAATGAGACTAAAATCTCATTTTCAATTACTTGAATCGAGATTGAGTTTTTGTGTGTTCTTTTGCCGAGCGAGGTCCAAGCAAGCGTTGACGATTCGTCACGCAATTACCGGCCAAGGTTCCAAAATCTTGGGCTACTGAGATGACTGGAGCGGTTCTGTGTGGTCCTTTCTGTCAAACAAAAAAGACTCACGTTGATGAACTGTCATTTAGTAGATCAAATGGAACACCATCCTATGATTAGAGCCTTGATTAGAACTAATATCCGGATACAAACTTTTTGTTTCTTTCTTCACCGAATATAGACAGGTGCTTCAAATGGAGGGACTTGGGAATCAATCCTTTCTCGTTGCCAAACAAATAAGTTCCGCACCATCGATGACCACTATACCTAATTTCTAATATTTCTAGGAAATTCCTAAGAGATTTTTCCAGAAATTTTACTTTCGAGAATTTTAATAATTTTACTTGTTTTTCATGCAAATAAAGTATTTCTGAAAGAATCCATCGACGAACGCCTGAAGCTAGGCCTGAAGATTTTTTTGTTAATTCTCCGTCAAATCTTCGGAAAATTTTCTGTAGGCATTATAAGGGAATTTCTGCATTGATTTCAAAGTAAATTCTGGATGAATACTTGCAAAAATTTCCTAGGAATTCCTTAAAAAAACCCTCGAAGGAATTCCAAAAACAAATCTTTGGTTGAAATGTTAGAAATATTTTGGCACGGAAACAAGAGAAATTCCAACCTCCAGAATATCAGGACGTATCGTCAAAGGAAATTTTGGAACAATCACTTGAGAAACAATTCGAAATACATGGAGAAGTTTTAAAAGATATCCTCAAGTTACCTTTGGAAGAATTCTTGAAAATATTCTCAAGAAATTGCTCGTAGAAATTCCATAGGAAAATTTCAGCAGACGTTCTTGGACAAATTGTCGGATGAAACAATGAGAAGTTCTTAGTGAATTGCCTGTTATTTATTCGCGATTGATTGGAAGAAATTCTAAGGAAATCCTGGTGAAAATTTAGAAAAAAAAATTGGTTAAAGTTTTAAAAAATAATAGTTTGAAATATTTCAAGAAAATCTACGAAAATATAATTGAAATATGTTTGTGGAGCGGACCTGGTGTGGTGGTTAGAACACTTGACTATCACGCTGAGGACCTGGGATCGAATCCCACTCCCGATATACTCACAAAATGTGGGTTCTTCCTTCGGAAGGGAAGTAAAACGTGGGTCCCGAGATGAACTAGCCTAGGGTTAAAAATCTCGTTAATACAGACAAAAAAAAAGAAATATGTTCGTTTTTATCAATTTCTGAAAAAGTTATTAACATTTTTAGACCTACTGATGCTGAACGAAACTAGTTGAGATATTCTTAAATTTCTGTACAGGTCTCACATGAATTGCAAGTGGAACCTATCAGAGTTTTCATGGCAGTTTTAAATCATTCTGTAGGAATCCCAGAAAATGTTTGTGAAGAAGTCATCAAAGGAATTTCCGCGAGACAGAATCCTCTGTGGAATTCTTAGATAAGTATCTGATGAACTCAGAAAATATATTTTTGTGCAAGCTCTAGATAAATTTCTGAATATTTTTCTTTGGAATTCGGAGAAAATCTCAGAATAACACTCTTGGACAATAATTGGAAGAATTGTTTGAGAAATCATTATAAAAGTTTCTATACGAGACGTCCGAAACAATTTCATGAATTTTAGGAGAACTTTTCTGGCTAATTTCTGAAAAAACCCATGCATGAGCTTCTGGAGGGTTTCTCGACGAAATTGTATGAGCGATATTTGGAAGAATTTAAGAAGATAATTTCGGAAGGTAATACTTTGGCGAATCCTCACAGAAATTTGTTGTGGAATCATCAGCGGAGTTTTTAGTAAACTATTGGAGGAACAGTTTTTCGAGAGATTGTCGTAAGTATTCCAAAATTACTTTTCGAAGGGAATTCTTGAGAATTTCTGGAATTTTTTTTTTAATTATTGGACAAATTTCTGGGGACATTCTTAGCAAGGTTTGAAGGTATTCTTACCGACATTTTTGAAGGAATGCTCGAAAGAGTTTCTAGAAAAATGTTTGAAAAATTCCCCGAGAGAGTTTATGGAGTATTCCTTGGAAAAAACTTTGTAGGAGTTTGGCAGGAAATTTTAATGAAATTCCCGGATAAATCCCCGGGGGTCCTTGGGGATACTTCTGAAAGACACCTTGAAGCAATTTTTGGAGCAACCTTCGGAGGAATTTCTTGGGAGACCCTCAGAAGAATTCATGCAGTAATTTCTAAAGGCATTCTTGGAGGAATCCTCGTAGAAACTTTAAAAGAAATGTCTGGAGAAATCCTAGGATTAACTTTTGAAAGAAACATTTTTAGAAGAATCCCCGAAAAAAAAACTCTGAGAGACAAACACGATTCCGGAGGATTCTACGGAACAATTTATGGAGAATATTTATGTTAGGAGTTCCTAGGAAGTCGTCGAAGAAATTTCTGAAAAAAATACTTGGAAGAATCCTCGGAGATATTTTAGGAGAATCCATGGTCATTCGGTAAACTTACAGGAAGATTCTTCGAGAGGGCCCTCGGTGGAATTTCTTATGAAACTATTTCGATACTTTTAGTGATTTTTTGTGAATTTATAAAAATGCGAGGGACGCCTAAAAGTATCTGTTCTGATACTCAGTCAAATCCTTGGGCAATTTTCAATAAGTTATTATCTGAGAATTTCTGGAGCAATTTTCAAAACAACTTCCTAATGAATCCTTGGAAAAAATTTCAAGAAATTTCTGGAGAAGTACTCGAAGCAACTCAACTTTGGTATAATTGCCAGAGATATCTTCCGGGCATTTATTCGACAAAAATTTAGAGAAATTTCCTCTTTATAGCTTCAGAAGAAATATTCAAGCGAAATTTTGAAAGAATAATTGTAGGAATGTTTGAAAATATATGTGGAGATTTTTTTTGGAAAATTGAAAAAGGAATTGGAAAATATGCTCAAATAAATTCCAAGAAAAACCTCATAGAAATTTCAAGAATAATCTTAGCAAACGGTCTTACACAAGTCTTCGGACGAATCAGCCTGAAGTTTTTAGTGAAGCTAATGTAGTTTCTTCATGGTTTTTTGTAAGAAATTTTCAAGAAATCCTGGTAGGAATTTTCAAAAAAAAAAACCTGTTATCTTTCCAAAATAATCTTCAATTTTTTTTGAAAAAAAAATCACCAAAATGCCAATTTTTTAAAAAGGAGAGTACTGAGACGGTTTTCTAAAGGTTAACTCAAATGAATTGTTGAAAGAATCCCATCGTTGGAAAAATTCTAAGATAAAATTATTAAACGTGTGAAATCCCTCAAAGAATTTCGGAATTCCATAATGAATTTCTTTTAGAATTCTTTTAGGAATTTCTCTGAGAAGTCCTCCAAAATTTCCTCTTGGAATTTCTCAGGAAATTCCTATGAGAATGGGATATTCCAGGGAATTCCTCTGGGAGATCGTCTGGTAATTCTTCTGAGAATTCCTCTGAGAATTCGTATGGGAATTTCACTGGGAATTTCACTGGGAATTTCTCCGGGAATTCCTCTAAAAATTTCTCTGCTATTTTCTCTAAGAATTCTTCTAAGAATTTCTCTGGGAATTCCTCTGATATTTCCTCTGGTAATTCTTCTGATATTTCCTCTGGAAGATCCTCTGAGAATTCCTCTGGAAATTCCTTTGGGAGATCCTCAGGGAACTCCTCTGGGAATGACTCTGGGAATTCCTTTGGAAATTTCTCTGAGAATTCCTCTGGGAATTCTTCATAGAATTCCTCTGGGAATTCCTCTTGGAATTCTTCTTGGAATTCGTCTGGGGATTATTCTGGGAATCCCTCTGGGAATGACTCTGGGTATTCTTCTGGAAATTCCTCTCGGAATTCGTCTGGAAATTCTTCTGAGAATTCTTCTGGGAATTCTTATGACAATACCTCTGGGAATTCCTCTGGGAATTTCTCTGGGAATTCCTCTGGGAATTCTTCTGGGAATTCCCGGTGCGAATTCCTTCGTCTGGGAATTCCCAGTGCGAATCTTTCTTCTGGGAATTCTTCCTGAAATTCCTCTGATAATTTCTCTGGGGATTCCTCTGGGAATTCCTCTTGGAATTTTTCTTGGAATTCGTCTGGGGATTCTTCTGAGAATACCTCTGGGAGTGACTCTGGGTATTCTTCTGAAAATTCGTGTGGGAATTCGTCTGGGAATTCTTCTGAGAATTCTTCTGGGAATTCCTCTGGGAATTTCTCTGGGGATTCCTCTGCGAATTCTGGTAAGAATACCTTCGTGTGGAAATTCCTCTGGGAATTCCTCTGATAATTTCTCTGGGAATTCCTCAGGGAATTTGTCGGGGAATTCCTCTGAGTATTCTCCTGGGAATTTCTCTGTGAATTCCTCTGTGATTTCCACCGGGAGCTCCCTCTGGGAATTCCTCTGTAAATTCCTCTTGGAATTCTTCTGGAAATTCCTCTGTGAATTCCTCTGGAAATTAGTCTGGGAATTCTTCTGGGAATTCGTCTGGGCATTCCTCTGGGAATTCCTCTGGGAATTCCTCTGGGAATTCCTTTGGGAATTCTTCTGAGAATTCCTCTGGGAATTCTTCTAGGAATTCCTCTGGGGATTCCTCTGGGAATTCTTCTGGGAATTCTGGAGAGAATTCCTTCGTCTGGGAATTCCTCTGGAAATACCTCCGGAAATTCCTCTGATAATTTCTCTGGGAATTCCTCAGGGAATTCGTTGGGGAATTTCTCTGAGTATCCTCCTTGGAATTCCTCTGTGAATTCCTCTGTGATTTCCTCCGGTAATTCCCTTTGGGAATTCCTCTGTAAATTCCTCTGAGAATTCCTCTGAAAATTCCTCTGGGAATTCGTCTGGGAATGACTCTGGATATTCCTCTAGAAATTCTTTTGGGAATTCCTCTGGAGATACCTCTTGGAATTTTTCTTGGAATTCGTCTGGGGATTCTTCTGAGAATACCTCTGGGAATTCCTCCGGGAATTCCTTTGATAATTTCTCTGGGAATTCATCAGGGAATTCGTCGAGGAATTCCTCTGAGTGTTCTTCTGGGAATTTTGCTGGGAATTCCTCTGTGAATTCCTCCGGGAAATCCTCTGTGAATTCCTCCGGGAATTCCTCTGAGAATTCCTCTAGAAATTCCTCTGAGATTTTCTCTGGGAATTTCTCTGGAAATTTCTCTGGGAATTCTTCTGGGAATTCCTCCAGGAATTCCTCTGGGAATTTCTCTGGGAATTTCTCTGGGAATTCCTCAGGAAATTTCTCTGGCAATTCCTCTGGGAATTACTCTGGGAATTTCTCTGGGAATTCCTCTGTGAATTCCTCTAGGAATTCCTCTGCGAATTTCTCTGGGCATTCCTCTTCGAATTTCTCTGGGAATTCCTCTGGGAATTTTTCTGGGAATTCCTCTAGGAATTTCTCTGAGAATTCTTCTGTGAATTCCTCCGGCAATTCCTCTGTGAATTCCTCCGGGATTCCTCTAGGAATCCCTCTGGGAATTCCTCTAGGAATTTCTCTGGGAGTTCGTCTGAGATTCTAGTGAAAATAATTCTAAGAATTCCTTTAAGAATTCCTCAACTGCGTACAGATATGAAAAAAAACGGTTTCTGAGACCAACATTTAGCAGAGCGTATAACATTCGACCAAAACAGAACTCCACAAGCGCGATAAGGGATCTAATGGCCGACGTATCGTATATACGTCTCAATTGCAGCAATTATTCCACACGCTTTACTGTTATTACTCGTCACTACATCCCATTCATGAAACTGGCTGTTCGCACGTACGCAACCATTTGCTGACTCAGCCCTATTTAAAGCCTGTAGGTACGAAACATTTACCGTGGGTCAACAAACGTTCAGACCCAGAGAGTCTAGTTCAGACCCACAAAAAAAAGACATAAAACAATGGCTCCCAAAACGTGGGGTGTGAAACCTGTCAAAATCTGATCTGATACCCCGGCTAACACGGACGCACCCTCCTGACGGTCGCGTTTGATCATTAGGGGGTACTAATTACGACAGACGGATCACCTTAACACGGCCGAAAACTGGGAGAAAAAACTTTCCTTTGTACCTCGCTAATAACACATTAGTCCCAGCGAGAACCATGATCTCCAGCAGCATCAGCAGCAGCCCCGAAAGAGCAAGTGTTGAAAATTACAGCTTTCGGAACGGTAATGCCTACCCACATCCAAGTCAGGCAGTCACTGGATTACAGCCCAGCGAGAGAAAGAAGTAAAAAACCGCGTCCACGATACACGACGACAACGCATCATACATGTGTGTAATATTAGTATATGCCCTGTGGGAAAATTGAGCCGAGCGAGCCCGTGCACGCGCGGCGACTGTCAAAAAATTTCACGCTGATGAGGCTCTGGCTGCTATCTGCACCACGAGAGGGGCATAGTTAACATTCCCCGCGTGCGTTAATTCCGTTGCTCGTCGATGCAGGAGGCAGTCGAGAAAACACAAGGCACTCGCGCCGCATCGAGATTTAATCACTTTATAACACATTTCCTGCCTGTAGGCCGGGCCTTTAATACGTACGTCCCATCGTTGTTGTCGTTGTCTTTGTCGCTTCGCCCTTGCGTCTTAATGCAGCTTTAAACGGTTTCTCTGAGGTCTTCATTGTGTTGATTCGGAATCGGAGAGGTTTAATTTTTTCGGTTTCTTCTTTGGAAACGGGTGCGAGCCAAAGCCACCCAAAAGAAAAAGTGATCATTAAAAGAAATCCCTTCGGTGCTGGTTGAGTAATTAGCATTTAAAGTCGGAACATTTGTTTTCCGTTTTTTTTTTTTCTGTGGCAGGAGAAAGGCACTTTAAAATTTGGCCGCTCTTTAATTTTGGCAAATTTTAACAACCGTTACATGAAGTGAGAATTTGCTGCAGTGATAATCTGGATACTCCTTTCTTTTACATAGAGACATGAGTGACATTCATTTTGGATACACCATGACATGTTAAAAAGTATGGAAAAACTAATTAATGCAAAGTTTCATACTACCTTCAACCACTTTCGAAAACACTTTTGATTACAAGAAACAGTTTTGAGAAAAAATAATTCCTAAAACTTGTTCCTACACAGATCGAAAAAAAGGTGTGGAATTCTGTGTTGCACATGATTGGAGCGTGGGATGTCACAGAAGTTTACATGACATATCATTTAAAAGGCCTAAAATATAATGTAAACTTCCATTATATGTCATGTAATTCAGCATGACTCTGAGTGTTTACATGACATATAACACATGTTTACATGATATATCATGTAAACCATCATAACAGTAAGTTTACATGACTAAAATGAAATTTACATGACTTGTAATTTTCATTATGTTTATCTGTTTAGTTAAACTTGTCCAGGTATACCCTAATAAACATAATAATCGATACACTAGATATAAAATTATGTAATGTACATTTTACATTTAGAGAATGGATTACCTACGATTACAGTTGAAAAGTTAATCCAGATCATGCACAGATAAAAATAATAAGGTTTACACGTCATGTAAACTTCATTTTAGTCATGTAAATTTCCAGTTGTGATGGTTGACATGATATATTATGTAAATTTGTATTGTATGTCAAGTAAAAACTCTGAGTCATGCTGAATTGCGTGACATATAACGGAAATTTACATTATATTTCATGAGATTTACATGAAATATCATGTAAACTTCTATGAAATTCCATGCTACAATCATGTGCATTATATGTCACAGAAATTTACACTATCTTTTCGATCTGTGTAGCACCTCATTCACAATAAAAAAGCACCTCCATGTGACAGTTATGGAAATTGAGAGATGTTTTGAAACTCTGGTAATAATGATTCACACTACACAGATCCAAAAAAGAGTGTAAAATTCTGTGACATATGATGCACATAATTGGAGCATGGAATTTCACAGAAGTTTACTTGACATAGCATGTAAAAGTCATAAAATATAATGTAAACTTCCATTATATGTCATGTAATTCAGCATGACTCTGAGAGTTTACATGACATATAACAAAAATTTACACGATATATCATGTAAACCATCATAACAATAAGTTTACATAACTAAAATGAAGTTTATATGACGTGTAAATGTCATTATTTTTATCTGTGTATAACATTTCTTCTCATGCCTTGATGAGAATATTAATATCTAGTTTCTTATATATCAATTATACTTTACTAATGCATATTTTGTTTTGGATCTGTCAAAAGTTACACTCTCAAACTGATTTCATTATCTTGCCCTTATAATTTACCCTGTCACTAAACTAATGTTAGATTAACTTAAGTAATACATCTTTGAAACCACCCTGCAAATTTACATCAAATATACGCAAAATATTCAAGCACTAGTCTGGCTCGTCCTCCCCACAAGCAAAACAGCGAACATCATAATAATGTAATCAAGTTTTATGCTTGGCTGGTGCGCCCAGTGCAAAGATTTTTTCGCTACTGACTGTTATCAGCCGGAACCGCGCGCGCCGCGTCCTAGCTTGATTCGGACTCGGACCACCACCGCCCGCAACCAGTTATAGTACTGTAGTAGGAAGACGCGTAAACAAAGCTCCCTCTGTCT
The DNA here is from genome assembly GCF_035046485.1 of Aedes albopictus. Classification (NCBI taxonomy): domain Eukaryota; kingdom Metazoa; phylum Arthropoda; class Insecta; order Diptera; family Culicidae; genus Aedes; species Aedes albopictus. Next base: position 440,560,246 of record NC_085138.1, read on the forward strand.
CTGAAGTACTCTCACTGTAGTTGGTACCTCCGTCGAACAGTTGTTTGGAGCTGCTAGAACTGGACCAAAGCAGCTCAGCAACAACGAGAATACCAGCGTCGACGACCAGCCAGCAGCGGCACTGCCGGCTGGAACAAGAGATGATTTTATGTATATTTTAATGGCATTAAAATTTGCCTTGTGCTTTTGAGCGAGCACGATGCGCGGATGTGCGGGGGAAATCACGATCAAAATTTACGCGTCCCAAGCGAGATCCGATGGATGATGGTGGGGGCGGGTGGATGAAGAAAAAAGCTTTCGATTATTAGTGTACTGCTGCTGTCGGCCAGCAGCAGCAGCTCAGTTTGCTGAAAGTGAGCGGAGAGCTATTTTTTAATCAAATTCAGAACTCCGATTGGAGAACCATCCGGAAGAAGATTCTCATGACTAGGGCATCAAGAAATCTTGAAGGTTCTCAAGACAGCTATTTTCACAATGAGATTAATTCATGTACCAATCGTTTCGAAAATAACGGGTTCTGAACCCAAAACCTAAAACCTAAACGACTTTTGAATATTCTTTTGCCATCCAATAGGTTCTAATGAAATTTATTTTCTTTTATTCTTTCAGGTAAGCCTTTGATTAATCTTACTAGCAGTGACAAACTTGATTATCAAACGAATGATAACCAGGCAACAGAACTTGTTATCATTTTGTTATCCGCCTTTGCTCGGGATGCAACTATGTGCTGTCAAGTGGTGAGTTTATTTTCTGTTTGAGGACCTTGAAGAGCTCCTTGAAGTATTGGTAATCGGATCTACCAACGTATTTGGATGTCCCTAAGAGCTTTGTGACTAAGATACGTACTCACACAGCCTCAGCTAGCTATGTTCTATTATGTCTTGAGTTCTATGAATGTATAGCATCATACGAGAACTGCCTAGAGTTGAGGCCATCTGATCTGAAAGTGTAATCAGTGATCTGTTGTAGCATTATGAGTGAATTGTATGCTTTAATACAGCCTTATGTAACCATCTGTTGTCAAGTGGTGAGCTCAGTGTCAGTTTGAGGATTTTCATGAACTTCCTCGAGTATAGCTCATCGGATCTACCAACGTAGTTGGTTGTCTATAAAAGCTTTATGACTAAGGTTCATACTCACACAGCCTATGGTAGATATGATCTGTCAAGAGGCGAGATCAATGATTCTTTGAGGGTCTCCAAGATATCCCTTGAACAAACGTCATCACATCTACGAGAGCTATCAGTAGTATCTATAAACATTATGAATCAGGAACTCACACAGCCTCAGGTATCTATGTTCTATCGTGTGGTGGGTTCTATTGTGTAGAAGCACCCGAGAATCCCTGAGGTATACGTCATCGGATCTACAAGCGTAATCAGTGATCTATTGGAGCTTTCTGAACAAAAGTCCCGCTTGCACAGCCCTACATATAAACTATGTGCTGTCAAGTGGTGAGTTTATTTTCTGTTTGAGGACCTTCAAGAACCCCCTTGAGCATAGGTCATTGGATCTACTGGAGTATTAAAACTCACCTGCGAGCTTCTGAAGCCTCTTTAAACCCTCCTGAAACCCCCTGAAACGCCTTGAAACGCCATGAAACGCTTAGAAATGCCACTGAAACCCCCATTTTGTTCGGGATATAACCACTGCGACCAATATTTGCTCTATTGTGATATACCCAGTGTCCTTAGTATAGTGCATATCGTATTACTTTATCACCATTGAGAAGTTATAAAGTATTCCGTTTTGTAACAGTAGTCATTTTCAACTTAATCGCAAGGAATGATTCCCATTGATAGGTTCCGCTTTTTAACACGCTCCTTTTTCAGTCAAAATCGGATCCCTTAAAGAAAACCGAGACCTATCACTGTAACCAAGGTATGAAATGTGATGAGGACCAAAGTTTTTCCTTACTAAATTACTAAAATAGGCTATTCCATAGTTGGATGCAGTTAGGACTATGGTACGGTTTGGTAAATCTTGCACTGCATCGCAACCCAAAAAGGTGATCTAGCCACGCTACGGGCTCCGTTAAAGATCGAGCATGTTTTAAACCCCCTCAACCATTCATCCATCAGCACGGGTCGCCTGACACCTTGGATTGGGGTTACTTGTTTGGTGGGCTTTTACCCCCGGAACAGGTGATCCGTAGTGCTATTCTGAAACCCCTATGAAACTTACTCACTTGAAAGCCTCTGAATTCCCCTAAACCCTTCTTTAGCCTCCTTGAAGCCCTAAAACGCTTTGAAACACTTTGAAACGCCCATGAAACCTTCTGAAAGCCCCTTTAAATCTACTGAAACCTCATGAAAACTCCTGAAACGCCATGAAAAGCCTGAAACGCCATGATCGCATTGAAATGCCTTGAAGCACTTTAAAGCATTTCTGAAACCTTCGTGAAATACACCTGCGAGCCACTGCAACCCCCTGAATCCTCAGAAACGCCCTGAAACGCCTAGAAACGCCTAGAAACGCTTTGAAACGCCACTTAAACCCCATGAAATCTCCGTAAAGTTGAATTGAGAGCATCTGAAGTCCCCTTAATGCCCTCTGAAACCTACTGAAACACCTTGAAACGCCACTGACCACCCCCCGTCCTTAAAACTCCCTTGAAATTCCTCTGTCCCTTACCCCTTTACATCTGAAAGCATTGACCTCCTTCGCCTTCGCATCTGCTAGCCACTTGTCCTACTCAAACTTCTTTGCAACCTTTTGATCCATTTGGGTAATAAGCCAGATTCATTTAGATAAAAATTCCATTTAGGAAGTCCCGACTCATAACCTAAATGGAGATTTTCCTGTACAGACAAAATTGATAACATTTCCAGACCCATCTTGATGAGTACAGTTGTGATTCGTTTCCGTGCTCGACTGCCTCTGTACCGGTTCAGGTGCTTGTCGAAGTGCTGCTTCCACCTTTTAATTACCAATCCTCACCAAGGGTTCTGGGTCATTTGGCCGATTGCCATTTGGCCGAATGTCATTTGGCCGAATGCCGTTTGGCGGAAAATAAATGATTAACTTAAGTGACCATGTCACTATTCCTCGCATCAGAATAACTCGAAAGAACAGCCTAAGATTCAAAGAAGAAAAAATATTTGATAAAATATTGACAGATTCAACGCCATCTCATCCCTGTATGTCAAAACTAGAAAGAATAGCCTATGATTAAAAGAAGGAAATATTTCTGATGATCATATTGGTAGTTGGAATGTCAAAAACTTCCTCTGAATTCTTTTGAACATAATTCGGCCAAACGGCTTTCGGTCAAATGACCATTCGGCCAGATGGCATTCGGCCAAACGGCGATCGGCCAAATGGCCGGACACCCTCGCCAAATTCCTGTCCACATTCCGGCAAAGGCTAGCTCGCGGACCAATCCCTTTGCGGGATGCGCCGAGTTTATAGTGAAATTTTCGTGATTAATCTGAATGTCTAAAGAAGTTACAAAATGTTATTTTTATTTTATTTGTTTCACAAAATTTTTGGGAAGGGCGCATGAAAAAAAATGCTTTTTGTAAAATAAGTTATCGCAAAACGGTTTGTTGGATTGAAATGTCTCCTAAGATATTTCTGAATTGAACTGGGATTGAATCGACTGTATGGTACAATTAACTATTTTTGGCTACGCAGTCATAAAATGAACAAACGACGTTATTTATTTGCCCAACGTTTCGACACGGGGTTTGTGTCTTCCTCAGGGGGTACTGTAATTGATTATTTTTACTAATACTGTATGTTAATGTCTAGTTGTTTAAACTTACAATCTTTGTGTCGTTATTTGTCCTATGTTTCGTCTAACTATAACTGTCGGATCACGCTGTTTTTGGTACATGCTGTAAGGTTTGAATGTGTTACATAATGTGGAAACAAGGTGCAGAATGAAGATTTTTACAGCACGAGTCGTACATTTATCCAACGAGGCTTGCCGAGCATAGCAGGTTATACTATGCAGTTGTCATAATTTTTCAAAACTGCGTCCAGAAAGCATCAAGAAGTTGATCAAAACTGAAAACAATGCTGTAATGGCTCATTACGCCACGCAAATCAGTGCTGTAATGAACCATTACAGCACTGTTTATTTGGTGTGGGAAAGTAGGCCTTTTCCTGTCAGATTTGCGTCAGACAAAACAGCCTATTACGATGAGAAATTGCAAAAAATTATGTTCTGAATGTCAAAGAATCAGAACTAAATTGTTTCACAATGAGTTATTGAACAACATTTATAACATAATATAACACAATTGAGTTATAATATTTTTAAACACCAATGATGTTAAACATGATTATATCACAATGAATTATACATATCATGATTTGTTACAATTATGTTATATTTTTGTTCGAATCTTCTAGTCGGGAATCGATCAACTTTTCAGCGCAATCCAATTTTCGGTTCCTCAGATTTGTGGTCTTGAAAATTCGAGGTGTGGCTCCGTTATATCTTCACCTTAAGGCGTTCCGGAGTTATGGTCATTTCAGTGATTTGGACCAGCACCGGTAGAACTGGCCGTAAATAAAACTAAACCAAGCCACATCATGCGACACATCAAATTGCGGCAATTTTTGTAAACTCTAGCATGGTTTGCGAATTTTGTGCGCAAATCAAAGCTGGAGACCAGAAATTCCACGATATCGGCCCAAAAATCAAGATAGCAGCCTGATATTCAAGATGGCGACTGTTACTAGCGCTTGCCCGACTAGAAGATTCAAACAAAAATATAACATATTTATAACATACTAGCTGTCCCCGGCAAACTTTGTCTTGCCTACTGCGTTTTTTGACGTTTCAAGTCCCTAGCCAAGCGCCCAAGTCCCCGTTCAAAATGTATGAAAACCCGATTTTCAAAAACTCTCAATTTTCCCTTGTTTTAGGCCTCATAAACCTTCCTTCGGTGAAAACTAACATAACAAAACTTAGATGACCCAAATCGGACCATCCGTTCGCAAGTTATGCGCGGTCCCAAGTATGCCACTGCATTTTTATATATATATATATAGATGTATAACTCATTGTTATATAACCATGTTAACATCATTGGTGTTTAAAAATATTAGAACTCAATTGTATCATATTATGTTATATGAACAACTTCAATAACTCATTGTGAAATAATTAAGTTTTGGTTCTTTGACATTCAGAACATCATTTTACACAATTGTATCAAAATATGATAGAAACTAGTTTTCTTGAAGCTAAAATTTATATCATATTGCGTTATAATATTGTTCTGTTCATATCAAAATAAGTTATTATTTTGATTAGACCGGTGAACTTTTTGTTTCAGTTTTAGTTATTTTAACATCATCCTGCATCTGGTTTATAACAAAATAAGTTATAGAAAAATTTCATATCATCATAACACAATGTGTTATAAACTTGATATAATTTTCTAGTCGGGTAAGGCTCTCTAAAACCATGCAGAATGGGGTATATTTGGTGTGAGGCAGATGTCCAGAGTCTAAAAATGGCGACCAGAATATCCAAGATGGCGGTCTAAAATCCAAGATGGCGGCTCCAAATTCAAGATGGCGGCTGTTTAATGGAGTTTTCGTCTCCAAAATCATGCAATATGGCCATATCTGGTATGGGGAAGATGTCCGGAATTCAAAAATAGCGACCAGAATATCCAAGATGGCGGCTCAAAATTAAAAATGGCGGCTATTTAATGGTGTTTTAGGTCCTAAAACCACACAATATGGGTATATTTGGTATGATAATGTTTGGAGTCCAAATATGGTGACTAGAATATCCAAGATAGCAGACTAAAAACCATTCAATATGGGTATATCTGGTACGGGGAAGAAGTGTGGAGTCAAAAAATGGCGACCAGAATTTCCAAAAATGATGACCAGACCGGACATGCAAAATGGCGGCTTAAAATTCAAGAATGCAGCTTTTTTAAGAAAGGGCATTATCATCAAAATCCAAATAAACGATATGACATCTGGTGTCATGGAATGGATTTCTGTTAAACGTATGAAAGTGTGATAATCATCAACATGTCACTTGAGTTTTGTAGAAATGGGGTTTCGAAAGCACGAGAAAGGCTCCATCACCGCTAGGTGCATTAATTAGGTTTTTTTTTTTGAATACAATCAATTTTAAAAAACAATTAGAAGGAAACAATTTTTGATACAAAACATTCGTAGAATCTACAATTAGATCCTTCTTTTGTGTAAAAATATCATTTTTTTCCTGTTGCTTGTTTTGAAAATCGTTAAAAAATGAAAATTCAAGAAAAAATAGCAAGTAGCATTTCACTTTCCCAGGATACTCAATTAATTTTAAAGCTGGAAGTTACCTTTCGCCAAATAAAAAAAGTTGGGCAAAAATGACCCTTATGCAAAAGGAGGGTTAAAGTCTAAGCGTTCCAGCATGTGCAGAATTCCAACGTTCTCACCAGGAGCCACCAACCGTTCACCGTTCGCGTTTAGAAAGGAAATTAAAAATTAATGACGTCTTGCGGCCATTGTTCGCGCTCATTTCCATAATTTTGCCATTAGCGTGTGTGGTACCTAGGTTCGTCGCAGTCACACTCACATATTATATCTAAACAAAAGACACCCCTCTGGGCACCGAAGAAAGGAGTAAAAATAATCGTCAGAAGAAGGAAAACCGTTGTTTCCAATCTCCGGCCAGCGACCCAACGAGATCCGTCTTCAATTAATCATTTTTAACGAGAATGATGATTTAATTAAATTCCTATGCGACCAAATCGAAAGAAACAACAGCTTCCCTCTAAAAAGCAAGCATTTCTCAGATCCAGTGGGCGTCGCCTACTTCGGGACAGCTAGCTATCGGAAAACACCGGTACAGTGGGACAGCTGGCCTACTAGATAAGTCGCTGGCAACGAAGACCACAACAACGACAAAAACGCGCGGGGCGAAAATTAATGAAAGTGAGTGTCCCTCCAAAGCCGATGCCAATGCCTTCGCGCTTATCGCTGCCACACGATCAGCAGCAGAAGCAGCACCAGTGCCGAGAAAGAGATTACAGTTTAATTTGAAATGTCGCCGTATTTAGTACCCAAAGGCCTCCTGACTGACTCCTCTCTGAACCGCGTTGCGCTCTTTCTGGTGTGATTCGCGCGATGGCCTCCAGCACCGAGGGGGGTTCCTTGGAAGTGCTATCCCGCGACACCCGGCCACGGAAACTCTCGGAAAGGGACGGACGCGGTCGGGGGGTCACACCAAGGTGACAGTTAGTGCGGCGGTGCTTCCTTGTCGAGCGATTTATGTTCAGTCAGCGCCGAGCTTTTGAATTCTCTCCGTCGCTTCTTTTCCGAACTTGCGAAAATAGCCTGCGGTGGCAATAGATTATCTTAAATGGTCGGATGATAATGGTACCCGCAGTTGAATGTGAAATGAGGGCACGCTGTGAATGGAGGGAGCCCCCGAAGTGCAGTACCAGGACGGTACGGTAGGTAGGTAACCACTGAGCAACCGAAGCGACGCGACCGGGCGAAAGACCACGATGAGAAGTGAGCGTTAATGCGATTAGGCCATCTCTCCAGCGCGAGTTTTCATCGTCCGTAGTCAGTCGTCGGTCGATGCTGTGTACCTACTGCCACAGTACCATTGCTTGAGGCTGATTGAAAGGTGCTTTAGTGTCGTTCTTGGAAACAGCACAGACAACTGCTTTCAAGGGAGGGAGGTCTTTAACAACGCACTTTAATCAGCGGTCAAAACATTGTTCCTTTGGTAAGTTGCTTCCAAAAAAATGTGTCATTTCATCGCAACTAAGTAGGCTGGAGATAACCTGGACATGCTACTGGTAACATAGCACTCCTGTAAGGTTTCCAGAAGGAACTCCAGGAGGGCTTCCTGAAATAACTTCTGAAGGTTTTTTAAGTACTTCCAGGAGAATTTCCAGATAGAACTATTGATAAACCTTTAGTCGGAACCCTTAAAGGATCTCCAGAAGAAAGTACTAGACGATTACAAGAAGGAACTCCCAGGAGGATTCCCAGATTTTCCAAGATTTCCTGAAACAACTCCCGAAGGAATCCCAACTCTTGACGAAATTCCTGAACGAATTTCAAAAGAACTTCTTGGAAGAATGTCTGTATAAAGTCTTTGAAAATCACTTCAAGGGGAACCCCAAAAGCAATACCTGGAGAAATCTACGAAGAAATTTCTGAAGGAATTAAAAACAAATCTTGGATAAAGCGTTCATTGAAGTTGGTAATCCTTTCCCGGAATTTCTTCCCAAATGAACTTCAAAAGGAGCATCTCCGTTAATTTCAAAAAGATCTCTAGACTAAAACCTTGAATGAATAAAAAAATACCATAAGTTCTGAGGGATGTCAGAAGAAACTCATAAATGACTTTCTGGTGGAAGTTCAAAAGGAAATCTGCAAAGAAATTCTAGAGATTCCCCAGAGGAACTCTAGGTGAGTTACTTGATGGGACTTAGGAAAGAAATTTCACTCTTGTTCAAGCTACTAACAGTATTGGTTGAAAAATTTCTTGTGAAAGTTCTGGTGTTTTTCATTCTAGCACTCTCGCTACCCGCTCCATCGTAATAACGTAATTATATGAAATTCCATTCAATCTGAAGAAATCATTTCTCATGATAAATCATCTACGACGATGTTCGTCTGTGCTTTCTTCATAGAACGAAGAACCAACGGAATTGAGTGGGCGGCTACCACCTACAACCAATCGTTAATGCTCAATCGTCGTTCTTAAATATTTGGACCCCGTGATCAACACAGTCGTCGCTGTCGTCGTTATCGGTAATGAAGGTCCCCGCCATACCACCCGTTAGGTGACCCCATTCTGAACCCTATCGCACAGGGAGACCTACCGCCACCTACCACGACCAGTCATGATAATAATTTAACCATCATTATCTTCCCCATCAAGATTGTTGACCGACCGACCGAACCGCTGGCTGGAACACTGATTGTAATCAATTCAGCGATAAATGGCGCCCGCGCGAAAAGAAACAAGACCTGCATTCTCCCGACTTCTTCGGAGGGGTTCAGCAGGAATTTCGGCAATCAACAACGATGGCAATGGACGCGGACGGGAGCACCCCGGTGAAGATATTTTGATGGATCGAGTAATGATGATTACCACCTGACGCGCGCGCTCTCTCCTGAAGGAAACGATGAAGTTCAATGGTTTCGTTAACTTCGCAAGAACTTATCGAGCGAGTAGCGGCGGCACCCGGTCAAAGCAACCAGCGTTCTCAAGTGGCACTTCTTCAATGCGAGAAGTACACTGAGTGAGCGAGCACACTTCACTCATGGAACCAAAGAGTGCCGCAGTGCTTCTGCACAGCCTACCGCGACTCAAATTTCACGGTGCAAAAAAAAACTGAAGTCTTGAATTCGCCTACTGCGGGATCCACCGGCTGACGGTCGATCGACACGAAACTGCATTTACATAAACAAATAATAAACATTATCATTATCATACGAATATGCCTATATTTTACGTTTGCCATTGTCTCTTCCGCAACAGAGGATTATGTGCACGATAACAGGCAAGATCGAGGAGGGTGTCACCGAGAAACTGGGACGGTCATCTTGAGTATTCGAGCAGACCTCACAGGATCCAGTGTTATTAGTTGGGCGATCGGTGGCATTGGTTCCGAGAACTGCATGGACTCTGGTTTCTTCCTCATGAACGAACTTGAAAGGTGACCATGAGTACTTACTTTCAAGGATGATTGCTAGGCGTTGAAAACACGGCCAGTATAAGAAAAACAAACATGATTTTCACTAAGGCTTTCAACCGGAATTCGAAACATGCGGTGCATGCACTTTATGAATGGACATAAAATGGTTGAAAGGTGGTAATACTACTACGATGAACATCTGAAAAAATATAGACGTCATATAATCAAACATGCTTTTTAGAATTCAGTAAATCAGATATGCAGGAAAAATCAACATGGGACTCAACTAGCGGACGTAAGGTGATTGAAAGGTGGACTTCGAACTACAATGAACACCTGGAAAATAGAAACAACATATTCCTACAAGCTTTTTGAAATTCAGAGCAGTGGACTATGAACACAAAAACCTTAAGGATCTGCTTCAATATACCATAACACCCCACTGGACCACTGCCCAGTGGAGAATTCTCCGTTTGACGAAAAGTTTTCTCCGACTTGACTGAGAACCGAACCCACACTCGAAGGCTTACGAAACGCTTGGACGATTAACTGCCACTTTTTGGAGAATTCATACAGAGCCTTTGATTTCTCTCAGTTTGGTTCACGGCAGATTCTCTCAAGTTAATATGATCAGTTTTTGTTGTGATACATGGCCATGGGCCATTGTGTCCCAAAAAAAATCGATGTTCGAAAGGTCAAGGTGCTGTTCTCAACCCTAAAATGAAAGATATGAATATTTGAAGCATATTTGTAGAACATTTCGATCTTGAAAAAAAAAACATTTAGAGGTTCCGTCAGGTAATTTTTGAAAAATGATCATTTTTTTAATGAAACTTCTCAAAAACAAAAAATCATATTTTCGTAATATTTTTTACAATTTCTGAATTTTTTTCTAAATTTTGGTATTTTTTATGGATTTTTATGGACATTCTTGCAGTATTTTACTTTTTGAAATATTGTGTTTATGTTGACGGCAGAACCTTGAACAAAAAATCAACATTTGCTAAAAATACATTTTTATCAACCACGAAATCTGATAGTTCTATTCATAAGCGTTATTTCTTCAATGAAAGATTTAAAGTATCTTGTCTAGAAGCCGAGATATTGCACTTTTAATGAATGGACAATATTTCAAATATTTGCAAAACTTTGTATATTACTGTTTTTGTGACACTCTAATGTATGTACATATATTTAGACAGGTAAGTCTCAAAACAAAAGCTTTACTTATTGTATGCGCAAACTAGTCCAAATATGGATTGTTTTCTATTTATTCTGGGACGGTTCGCAGTTGATTCATGAAGAGCTTTTATGTGAATAACTATGTACAACAATTACGAGTGTCGTGCATACTGATAGCAACGCATTAGGTTCGACATAACTTCGAGGAATCCCCGACAGCTGCAGCCCTTTTTTGTTAACTAGAAATTCTTTCAAGAATGAAAAAAAAAATATCAAAATATATTAAAAAAAATCTCGAATATATAGAAGTTGAATAAATATTACGAAATAAGGTTTTTTTTCGAGAATTTGCATAGAAAATGGCCATTCTCAAAAATCGCCCTGGCGGAACCTCTTAATGATTTTTTTTAAGAAAATCGAAATGCTCTATAAAAATGCTTCGAATATGCATAACTTTCATTTCAGAACTAAGCACCTTGACTTTTCAAACATCGATTTTTTGTTTTGGGACAAGCTATTGTTGCCGTGTGCAGCATAGCTGCCCCATGTTCCAAAACAGCAAACTGAGGAAAACGCGTTTTAAGTTCCAGGCTTTTTTATCTTTATGGCTAGTTTCCACCTGGTAAGTATTGTGTAAAAAGATAGGACAAGTAATGGTCACGTAAAACTTTAGCAATGAAAATTACTTAAGCGTTCGCAGTTGATAGGTAATTTGCAGCCAGAAAGATTTGCCAACAGATGGCAGTGTCATGCGATGCTGTCAGTCATGTTGTTAATTTTCCGTACGGAATAATATGTCGATGTATTATTCCGTGAGTAAAAGTGACATTTCTCTTTCTTTTTTGTTTCATCTTTCGCACCAAAGACATCAATGTGCATTAAGCTGTTAGTACACATGGCCCTTAGGCTTGTAGTACACAGGGTCCAATATTTGACAAGGAAAAAACTCAAGAAACAACATCAGTTTGAAGCGGAAAACGCAATGGGACCGGCAACGGAATGCGGAAGCACTGCGGTATGGACCAATCCGCAAGTATGCCGCTGCGGCAAAACACAATGAGCGCGGAATTCCTGCAGTTAATTTCAAAACAACTTCAGTTCGGTGAATACCTATGTTTGTTTCCTGAAAACGTTCAGGAGTTTCCCAATATTTCCTCTAGAATGTCCCCCAGGAGTTCACGGGAATTCATCCAGAAGTCAGGAATTCCTCCGGAGTTCCCCGGTTATTCCCGAGGGAGTCCCCCGGGAATTCCTCAAGGAGTGTTCCGGAAATTCCTCCAGGGATGCCCCAGGAAATCATCCAAAAATTATCAGGTTTTTCCTCCAGGAAATTCCTGATAAAACTTCCGGGAGTTCCCTGGGAATGCCTCTAAAAGTTCTTCGTTAATTCCTTCAGGTATTTGTGGGGACAATAAAGAGTTTCCAAGAAATTCCTCCAGGAATTCCCCAGGAACTCATAAAAAATTACCTCGAGCATTCCACTAGAAGTTCACAAATAATTCCACCAGAAATTTTCCGGGAAATTTTCCAGGAGTTCCTCTGAAACTCCCGTGCAATTCTTCCAGAATTCCTGCAGGACTTCCCCGGAGGGATTCCTGGAGCAATCACCAGAAGATCTTCTGGAGCAAATCTCCAGGAATTCCTTCTGAGATTTCTCCAATAATTCCTCCGGAGATTCCTCCAAAAATTCCTCCGCAGATTCCTTCAGGAATTCTTCTGGAGATTCCTTCAGGAATGCTTCCGGAGAATCCTTCAGGAATCCCTCCGGAAATTCCCGGAGATTCTTTCGGGAATTCTTTCGGAGATTTCTCCGGGAATTCCTCTAGAGATTCCTCCGGGAATTCTTCTGGAAATTCCTCCAGAAATTCCTCTGGGTATTCCTCCACAAATTCCCCCGGAGATTCCTCCGCCAATTCCCTCAAAGATTCCTGCAGTAATTTCTTCGGAGATTCTTCCAGGAATTCCTTCATGAATTCCACCCAAGATTCCACCGGAGATTCCTTCAGAAATTCTTCCGGAGATTCCTCTGGAGATTCCTCCAGGAATTCCTCCGGAGATTCCTCCAGGAATTCCCCCAAAGATTCTTGCAGTAATTTCTTTGGTGATTCCTCCAGGAATTCCTTCGTAGATTTCTTCAGGAATTCCCCCGGAGATTCTTCCGAGGAATCCTTGGGGGAATTCGTGGAAGAATCCTCGGAGGAATTCCTGGAAGAATCTCGGAGAAATTCCTGGAGGAATCCGCGGATAAATTCTTGGAGAAATCCTCGGAGGAATTCCTGGAGGAATCTCCGGAGGATTTCCTGGAGGAATCTCCGGAGGAATTTCTGGAGTAATCTCTGAAGAAACCTCCGGAGGAATTCGTAGAAGAATCTCCGGAGCAATTTTTGGAGCAATTTCTGGAGGAATCTCCGGAAGGTTTTCCCCGACGAAAAAAAATACTGCAGGAGTCGCCGGAGGAATTGCTGGAAGATTCTTTGGAGAAATTATTAGAGAAATCTCAGGAGGAATTTCTGAAGAAATCTCCGGAGGAGTAGGAATCTCCGGAGGAATTCCTGAATGGATACCTGATCTCCCTGATGCCAGTCCTGTTGTAATCTTAAATGGAAATCCTGGAGAAATACCAGAAGAAACTATAAGAGGAACCCAACAATTTACTCCTAGAGGAGATCTAGAAGGAGCTTCTGGAGGAATCCCGGAAGAAGTTGCTGCAGGAAGGATTTCCCAGATAGTAATACCATTAAAAGTTCCCCCACAATCCCAGCGCAATGTCTCTCATCAGTATTTTCCTTGGAAAGCTTCACAACTCTGTTGGAATCTCACTATCTGGATTTTCCCCAGAAGCCCATCCAAAAGTTGAAAATTGAACCAGTTTCTACACACGCGCGCGGTTCCCTTTTCTTCACATCCTTCTTACAGGTACAGCATCGTTTCGTTAAAATGCTGTCAGTTAATCAAATGTCAAAATTACTTACGGAAAAAGGTGAAATTTTACTTGAGCGCTCTACTTGGCAACAGGAAACTTAGCTTTACGGGCAAATGTAATAAAAACACAAATTGAATTTGTCAGCATAGCGTAAGAATTGATATTTATCATGTACAAAACATTGCATAAACATTCAATTTACTTTAATTTTTTAAGGAAAAACTCTGGTGGGACAGTAGTGCCGAAAGATAAAATAATTTTTGGGATTTTCTTGGCATAAGCTGACCCATGTGGAATTTCATAAATAATACCAAAATTCCTGGAGAATGATCATGATTCTCTCTGACAGTGATCTGTAGTTATCCTCCAATTATCCTCCATGAAAAAATGCACATTTGTAAGGTTCCCTGGAGGATAACTACAGATCCTTATCCTCCAAAGGTTTTTGATGTTTTAGTGTAAAACTAAAAACGCTAAACGAAAGATCGATTGATTTCCAATCATTTGGCATAAAAATATATTTAGATTTGGGGGAAATTGACGGAAATTTGAGCAAAATCAATTTCCCCATATAAAATAAATTGCCTGTTGTAGTGTTCCCTGGAGGATAAGTACAAAAGGTTATCCTCCAGAAGTTTTACACATTTAATTGCAAAAATAGGAAACGTTAATCGAAAGATCATAAAAAATCTTTCGAAACAGTAAAAAAAGTATTACTTTTTATTAAATATAGTCGGAAAAAGCTCTTTCCAAAAATTTAAATCAGACCAACTTCGTACAACAAAATTAATTCAACGTTGTAAGGTTCTGTTTGGAGGATAACTACAGAAATGCTATAAAAATGCAATCAATCACATTATAAGTAGAAAATGATAGTAAAACATCAAAAACCTTTGGAGGATAAGGATCTGTAGTTATCCTCCAGGGAACCTTACAAATGTGCATTTTTTCATGGAGGATAATTGGAGGATAACTACAGATCACTCTTTTATGGAAGAAACTTGACTGCAACTATTTGATTATACACTTACATCTACAGAAGCAAGCAAATTTAGTTCTGGAGATGGAAGGTGATAGCTCTACTGTATTTCAAACGACCCATTTCGAGGATGAACAAGCATGCACGCTCATCCTGAGGTCGCTGTCAGATACAGCATGCCCCGTACTATTGCAACTAGATATCAAATGGATATATGAAATGCAATAGTGCTTCCTGTTTCAAAGAACATCTTCGAAACTGGCAATACGCAAATATAGACCATTTGATGATAAGAAGTCAATATCGTCAAAAAGTAACATGGGACAACTATGCTGCACACGGCAGATCAGGTAACTTGATAGTTAAGTTAGGATATCAAGGAGACATCACCTAGTTTCTGGGGGCTTTATAAGAGTTTAATGGAGATTTCGAAACGATTTTAGAGAAATTTCAGATGGGTTCCAGGAGGCCTCAAGAGAGTTTAGGGCAAGTTCCAGGAGAGTAAGAAACGAATTTAAAGGGGTTTCTGTGACTTTGAGAGGGATTCAGGGAGTTTCAGATAAATTCAAGGACTTTCACGGAACTTCGAAGAGATTTCCAAAAAAAAAAATCAATATGTTTCAGAAGGGAGTGTCAAGTGCTTGTGTTTTAGGAAATTTCAGAGACATATCAGATGGTTTTCAGGAATTAATAGAAGATTTCAAGGGGTCAAGTTCAAGAGAATTCAAGGAATCCCAGGGAGACTTCAAAGGCTATCATGAGGTATCAGGCGATCAGGCGGATCTTCTAAGGTTACAGAATGTTTCAGAGGAGCTTTAGATGAGTTTCAGGAGTGTTTCAGGAGATGTCAGGGGGTTTTAGGACGATATTATTAGTGTTGCGAAAAATCACTAGGTAATAAGGCAAATTCGATGGCCTATAGGGCACTACACTTTGCAAGGTAAAGTGTGCTGAAAATCCTCAAAGTGTGCTGGCTTATGACTTAATGACGGCACGGCGGCACCCCTCTAGGAGGTCCTTCTGGGATCTCGGAAACCTCCAAGAAATTCTTTGCAGTTTCCCCACAAATTCGTTCCGGTACTTTTACAGGACTTGGGGTTTACTTAGGATTCCTTCCGAAGATCCCTCTGTGGGTTTCCAGGAGTTTCTTCTGAGTAAGAGCGGTTTCGTCTGGGATTCCTTCAAGAACTCTTGCCAGGATACTTCCACGAAGTGCTCCCGGGATTCTTCCAGAGATCCTTTCTGGGATTTCTTAAGGAATACCTTCTGAAATTGTTCAGTAGTTCCAAGATTCCTTCAATATTCTTTTCGAAATTTCTCTAGAATTTCCGAGATTCCTCCACGAATTCATCGAAAGATGTCCACAGAAATGTTTACTGCTAATCCTCCAGGAATTTGTTCCGTGATTTCTCCACAAATTTATTCTAGGATCCCTTAAGGATATCACCTGCGACTCTTCAGGTAGTTCCAACCAAGATTTCTTTTGGGACTGTTTCAGAAATTCCATCAGGGATCCTTTCTGAGATTCTTAAAAGGATTCATCTGAGATTCCTCCAAGAGTTTTTTCCAGGATTCCGTCAGAGATCCCTTGCGGGGTTTCAAGGTATTTCTTCCGGGATTTCTCTAGGTTATCCCAATAGTTTCTCTTGGAATGTTTTCAGAAGTTTAATTGGACTCAAAGAAAGTATTCCTGGAAAATGTTCCTGGAATTCAGCCGGGATTTCTCCCGGGACTCCTAGGAGTTCTCTAGGGGGTTGCTTCAGGAATTCTTTCTGAGATTCCTTCAGAAACTCCTTCCAAAATTCTATCAGGTATTCCTTTCAGGAATTCCATATGAGTTCCACCCAGAGTTCTTCTTGGTTTTTTTTCTGAGATTTTTCTAGTAATCCAACCAAAAACTTGACAAGAACTTCTTTCAGTATTCGTCCAAAACTTGTACGGGATCCCTCCAAGAACTCCTTCCGAAATTCTTTCAAGAAATACTTCTGGGACTGTTTGGAGAATTCTATCAATGATTTCTACGGTATTTCCAACGGGTACTTTTCTCAGGATTCCTACACGAACAGCTCAATATTTGCCTGAAGTATGGCTTGTTCAATCTCTTTAATCAGCAATACATAGATGGCTGAATATCAAGTAGAATAGAATATTCTTCATCTGTGTAATCAGTTTTAAAATATACACCAACATGCAGAATCAATCATCTGTTGTTCAACCTTTAATCAAATAGTTGTTGACAGCTGACCCAAGCATGTTTTTGTGAAGTCCACATCGCTTCTTCAGTCTCAATTCAGGCTTAGTTCAACTTATGTGCTTGACTATTAATACGCAACATCTAATGCTCTTGTTTTCGAGGATACGTGTAGTATATGATGTACCAAGCAGCACACAAGTCACAAAGGAGTGTCGGCAGCGCAGGTTTTTGGTTGGAACGAGTCATTTTTAAGTTATTCTGCCTTTGAGTTAGAATTACGTGAATGTAGATCGTATACAACCAAAAACCTGCGCTGTCGACACTCCTTTGAGACTTGTGTGCTGCTGGGTAGGTGCTAAGATGAAGGACTATAAATCGGTCCGAGTTCAATTCCCAGTTTTCCCATTGATTATTTTTACATTCCTAAACAGCTGCTGATAAATAAAGTAAGCTCACAAAAGTGTTTTTATTTTAAGTTTTTCACAATTATTAAATTTTATTGATTACTGATTAAGCGTTTATTAAGCCTTAAAAAAACCTCAAATCAGCTAAAGATTAAATAAAATCACCAAAAAAGGCTGATTTAAAATAGATGGAGAAACGTTTGTACAGTGATCCCACTAGGAGTACTCTGGAGGATTACTTCAGGAATTCTTTCTGAAATTCATTCTGAAACTTCCTCCAAAATCTCGTCAGTGATTCCTTCCAGGAATTCCAATTGAGTTTCCACCCGGAGTTCTTCTTGGATTCTTTCTGAGATTCTTCCAGTATACTTACAAGAAAACTTGACAAGAACTTCTTTCAGTATCCGTTCAAAAACTTTCCCGGGATCCCTCCAGGAGCTCCTTCCGAAATTCTTTTAGGAACTACTTCTGGAATTGTTTCGAGAATTCCATCAGGGATTCCTACGGTACTTTCACCGAGTACTCCTTCCAGGATTCCTCCACGAGTTACTTGCAGGATTCTTTTGGGAACTCCTTCCGGGATTCCTCCAAAAAATCCTTCACAGATTCCTCCGGGAATCCTTCCGGGATTCTGTCAGGAATTGCTTCTGGTATTTCTCTGGAACTCTTTCGTGGATTCCTCCGAGAACTTCTTCAGGGGTTCAGAGTACTTTCGGAATTAATATCTACAGAAATCCAGGAAAGAATCTCTGGAAGAATTCCGGGAGTATATCCTTGAGGAATCCTAGCCGGAACCTCTTTAGGAATCACAATTGAAGCTCCTGGAAACCCCCAGAATGCACTTCTGGAGGAACCCAAAATAAACCCCTGCAAGAATCATCTAGAGCTTTCTGGGAATCCCACAGGCAACTCCTTGAACATTCTCAGCGAATTCTCAGGGACCAAAATTACTTAAAATCATCTTAATCCCTCCTTAACTCCTCAGACGCCGCTACTTTCTCTCTAATATCAGCTGAGATGTTGCCCATTTTACTCGGATTTCCCATATTTCCTAAGAAATTCATAATATATATCTGATAGGGGTAAAACGCGGTCGATACAGTAGGATCGGTCTTGAGTAAAATTTTCTGGAGAATTGAATAAAATGTGAACGGATCATCGATGGTCCTCGCAACTGGTTTATATTTTTTCCCTAATTTCCTCGAATACTTTCCAAGTAAAATGTTGATGACTAACAAGTCTTGTAGAGGTTTTGAAAACCGTCATTAAACCTATTATCTATTATTTTAGTTTTATGATGATTGTGAGAGCCTCTTCTGGTCTATTTGCCTAAAAATGTTGCGTGGGTTAATACGTATTCCAACTTACAGAGAGATTTGGTTTTCAGGCTCAATTGCTCATGACGCTTTACGGAGCCGATACACTGACTTTTTTGTAAGAGTTATCCCGAGTTCTAGTGATAAATAAATATATATATTTGCATTCTGTGAAGTCAACAATAAATGAAAGTCGATGATTCTTCATCATGCTGAAGAAATCCGAAACAGAACTATCAAGACTCCGTAATCACTTTTGAGTCAGAAGTGATTACCAGAATTCTTGTTCAGGAACTCATCAGAATGAAAATTCTGAGCACCCTATGAACCGTAGCACAGTGAACTCGAAAAATACCAGAAGACTTGACCCCAATCGAACTCATCGCGGACAAAAAGCATCGAGCGCTTGCTTTGTTTAGATTGAAATAGTTCGTTACAGGAAAAAGACATTCGAATCCGTCCAGCAACGCAGCAGCAGCTAGAAGCACCGATTGGATTACCATAAGTAGCCAGCTGGCTTTCTCAGTATCGAGATAGGAAGCACCCTGATCAAACATGCAAACATACACACCAAAGCACACACAAACAGCGCGTTTTCTTCTTTTATTGACATGCTAATAGAATCAATTAACAGCAGCGCAGAGGAATATGAACGTTTAGATGAAGCATTGTTTCTTGCCTCCGCCACGGCCACGACCGAACGACGAGAGTCAGAGATCGAAGTAGAGGAAGAAAGGGTTGTCTTGTTTGGAGTTGTCGTTAGCATCTCGTTTTCCTCCTAAAAAAAGTGTTACAAACAGATATCGTTTGGGTTGCTGCTACCAAACAAGCAGCAGTAGTAGTAGGTTAACGGCAGCCAGCCGGTCGCTGGCTGTGTGTTTTGAATTTTATTTTCATAAATTTTGAGCGTGTTTTGCATCCTATGGATTTTGGTGGCCGTTTTTGTGGTGCAGAGGAAACGGGGGGCTTTTAAATGGGAATGATGATGTTTACATTACTGGTGTTTTCCGTGCTATGATGGGAAGAATGACAAAACTGGCTGGTTTACTGGCCGGCCACCCAAGATGTGCATGGGAGCTTTGGTGTGCATAATTAGAAATGTATGGTAAAATAGGACAATAACGAGTTGATTGATAGTTACATATATTTTGTGAGTTCTATGAAAAATGACGTAATAAAAAATCAAACATCTTAGCCTAGCAGAACAGTCTATTACAATCAACTCCTCATAAATTGTGTTGTTGAATCGACCTCCCAACCACACACAACTTTTAAATTATTTCAAAAATGTTTTTTAAGACAAAATCGATAGAAATGTTATTTTAAAAAAATCTTAATATAATCAATCACAGTCTGCATAAATGACATAAATGAGTTGTGGAAAATATATAGTTTTGTTTATTTCAACAATAAATAAAGTTATTTGAACCATCATAACGATCAAACGATCATTTTTGTTATTTTGTTTTTTTTTTTAATTTTTATTGTTTTGAAACACTAAAAAAATAAAAATCTCGATTTTTTTCTTTCAAACGTCATTCTTCTCATGTAATGGCGTTAAATGGAACGCAACATCAATATAAAACTATTAGCAAGATTACTAGAAATCTCCTTTTCCGTTGTTTAAAGGGTTACTAGATCAAAAAATTAAAAAAATAAAAAACAGAAAAAATGATTTGCACGAGATGAAGTTCAAATGAGCTGATGTATACGGTGTTCAGTTGTGTTTTTTTTTTTGTTGTTTTAACAAACATCACAACTTAATATGAATAAAACTCCATTTGATAACTTTCGGGTTTTTTTTGAAATGTTTGTTTTTTTTTATTTTTTAATTTTTTTTTTGTGAGGAAATCCGAAGAATTTCTCAACAGCATGTACCACCGAATCGTGCGCGCAAGTCCCCCCCTTGGGAGCTGGATTGTCACATAATTTGACTGCTTATAATCAATGGTGGTTGTTAGGGTTAGCTATGGAACGAAAGGCATTCGCTTTTCTTTTTCTCTTACAGAATGACTCTCCAGACGGCACAAAGACCTTCTTCGCAAGCTCTTAAGAGGCTTACTGGCATCTTGTATGTGCGTCATCGAACTCGTATAATTTCACCTATGGATGATGAGTGGGGGTGATGACGGTGGTGGAGAGACCGGGGAAATCTTCTTAGGGCGATAAAATATCCATAAAAGCCTGAATTTCCAGACGTCGATGAATTTTCGACTTCGGCACATTGGATGATGGAAACAGATGATCATCATCGAAAAGCTTTGGAAGTAAATTAAAACTAAAGCTGACAATTAATTAAAAGCGCGATATTTTTCCGGTTTCCTGAGGAAGGTCGGGTCCAGTTTAACGTGTAAATGATGTATTATTGTGAAGTTCGTAAAGGCATCGATTATAACTATTCCGACGACGACGATGATGACAACTGGCGATTAGACGTTTGAAAAGCAATAAATTAGTTTCGGACAGTCGTTAAAATTCTTCCACGAAGTAGGTTTCGATAATGGTCGGCTTGATTTACGCACCCAATAGCCGGTAATGAATTGCTTTTCCTGGGTACATAAATTTCGAAGCTTAGTAGCAGGTGACTGACACTTGCTCCCTGTTTTCCAAGCGAATTCGAAATCTTCTTTGCGTTGCTCCGCAATCCGGCCGATTAATTAACAAATATCGAACCGAAAGCTGCCAAACGGAACGAGCAGAAATGTGTGTTCCAACGTCGAGCGAACATAAATAAGGTAGCAGTTAACATCGGATTTCGGGATCTCTAGGGGTCTATGGGGATGATCCGCCTGCTGAGATATGGCGTTCGAGAAAGTCGCCATCGAATGCTAACATATTCCGTCATGTTAAAATTAGTCCGATCGTTCCGTCTCAATTTCTCACATATGAAACAGAAGAACATCGCCGTTTTGCATCAACAACCCGTGACTGTCGTCGTCCACCCTGAAGAGAGGAAAAAAAGAAGCCTGATCAGGGGCCCCACGATATCAGTCAACCTAAATCTGGTCTCTTTTGCGGGCGAACAACCAAGTAGGCAGCGAGTGACTCCCTGGTGACTGCGACTCGCCCTATTCAATGCTCTCTTCATACACCGCGATATCGAGAATGACGTTTTCAAAATGTTGTTTCCATGTTCGTCTTCTCGTCCTCCCCCAAAGTCCAAGCAGGCTGCCGCCACCACAGCAGCCAGCTAGTCAGCCAGTCAACCAGCGTCTACTCGGTGACTTGTTTCATTAATTCAGCTGGGCACAAACCGCGCGGCTCCCCATCCCGGTTCCTAAACAAAAAATCTAGATAACAACATAATTTTTGAATGTTAAATGCAGGCGAAAACGCTTTTGAAAATAAATATACACCTCTTGCTGGTGCTGCCGTTGCGTTCTCCCACTTCACTATACCAGTATCCAGTGGGGGAGAAACAAACGAGATGAACAACCTGTGGTCTTAGATGATAAATTCACAAACTTTTTCATTATTGGAATTAAATATTGAAGAACGCACAAATTGTGTTCAAAAACACTGTTGGCGTTTTTCGGGCATTTTCGTCTCAGTAGCGTCAATTCAAACATAAAATCCAAATGATATCATCTACAGTTCTGTGTTTTAGCTTTCTAGATACTAAGGCATCTCCTTTTCATCCATTTATTCCAATCTCATGGAGACGCATGGTTGTTTTTATACTCAACAGAATAGATAACATATGGTGAGCTCGTTCCATACTAAATAACTGGTAGCAAGTTACTGTTTAATAAACTTTTTTTTTAATTTTTAGCCGTTTAATCTAATTTACAGCTTTATTGGGACAAGATTAGCGATTATGTAACGATCACCTATGCTCAAGCTCATGCTCAGTAAAGAAAATTCAATGATGATCCATATTGAGCGATACACTCCCAAAACAAAAACTACTCATTCGATGCATTCTGCATCAGTCTCCCCTCGTCTTGTTCACCTATTCAGGGGAATTTGGACAGCAATTTACCATCCAAAACATCAGTGTTCCTTCTATCAGCAGTGAGACCAGGGACGAGAGAGATAGTAACCAACTACCCAGCGAATAGATGATAGATTGTAGTGTCCGATAGAGCGCCCGGGCGGGCGGCGGTCGAAATGAAAGGTGCAACCGACAATGAACAGCAGAACTAGTTGTTGTTGGGACCCACGCCAACGGCGGTCGTAACAAAACAAAACCAACAGAAAAAAAAAACCTCCCGCTGCAGAACAAAATTTAAATTGAATTTAAAACGAAACTACACCAATAAACATTAGCTTTATCAAGTCCGCTGGCTGACCGGGAGGAAGAAAGTTCACCGCGAGCGCGAGCAGGAATTTCTCGGAACTATGCAGCGCACACGGAGCAGAAAATCGGGTGTTGGTGTTTGGGGCAGTTGAGGGGAGGAAGTGTTTTGACAGTTATATTCGAGATAATGGTCATCACGAAACGGGTTTCGCGGTGATATATTTTTTGCCGACAACGACGACGAGGTGAAGGTCATTCGGCAACCCGAAAAGTAGCGTGGATCGTTTAGATATGAGGGGACAAAGTAGGTGATGTCCACCTACGTGGAGGTACCTGCCTGCAGGCAATTTGTTTTATCGAAACTATTTCATCAAGTCCGA
Organism: Aedes albopictus; assembly: GCF_035046485.1. NCBI lineage: Eukaryota > Metazoa > Arthropoda > Insecta > Diptera > Culicidae > Aedes > Aedes albopictus. The sequence continues at coordinate 440,583,499 of NC_085138.1, forward strand.
GACCGAGTCCGTGTGACGCACCACTATGGGGTCGTTCAATTGTAATGTAACGCTGAAGAAGGAGAGACGGTGTGTATCGTATCGTATATGACACATAAGTTAAAAAAAATGAAAAATAAAATCGTACCAGAGCAGTGCTGTAATCGAAGAAGGGGTTGAAAATCATCAAGTTTTGTGATCCGTAATATTCGAACGAGTCCTATTCACGTCTAGTTGGTTTGTTATGAATGGTCATTATCTGGTTTCGTTTTGTGGCGATTAGAGTACAAAGTCGTAATGCCTTGGATAGTCAGGGTGGGTTTCTTTGTGAGGATAGGAAATAAACTTGTTCTAATTCGATTTCGAAACTATTCCATGTTATGAGTGAGGAATGAGTCACCTTGTACCTGTTTTGATTTAGGAATGTGGCTATTTGATTATGAGTATATTTAAGGAACACCTCCTTGAAAACATGACATATTCATGCTTTTTTTTTTGTTGAGATTTGAACCGCTGCGATCATTATTGTGATTTATTGTGGCATACCCCTGTTTAATTTGTGTGCATTCTTTCAGACGACGAATCACCATTTTGGGTAACCATCGTTTGTTGAGGTTACAATGTTGGCCAATCTGGTAGGGTAAACAGGTATAATATGCCCCCCCTAAGCAGAAATGACAATATATCTTAAACTGACGCCTTATTCCATCTATTGTTCACTGCAAATCGTTGTTACTAAAACTAGTGAAGTGTTGCATGCGAACTTTGCCTTTGGAGAGGTGGCTATGGAAGCTTTGAAACGTTTTTCGAAAACGTTCCAAAATTTGCTTTTTCAAAACAAACGGGGCAATACGCCCCATCAAAAGAAAAACGTCCAGCCCCCTGATAAAACTGTCCCAGGGGATAATTCCACCACATGCTTATCCTTGGAGGGTCTTTCAACAAATGTTTAACTGCATAAAAGTTGCAAAGTAACACAAGCGAACAGAACTAGCTTCGTTTACAATGAAGTCAGCTCACAAGAGGTAAAATATTACGCCAAAAGCCTTGATTTCAGACTTTTTGATATTTTTATTGCTTTTCTGTACCAATCCACTAACGGACCAGCTTGATGGCAATAATTATTCAATATTTGAGATTTCTAATCGATCACACATGCGAAAAGCGCTTGAATAGCTAGAAAATGAAGAGGGGCGTTTTGCCCCGATTGGGCGCATTATACCCTTTTACCCTATGATTCTTAGAATGCACTCTATCACTAGATTGGGATTTTTTAACCAAATTTCAAAAGGACTTACAACTTACTTGTTGAAATATGTTCTTTTATGTACAATTAATACTGGACAGATGTTTTGAGGTCTCACTTTCACAGTTACAAAATTGACAGATATCAGTCTGACCTCGGTTAATCTTTCTCAAATGATATCTGGTCGGGCAATGTCCTGTGAAGAGCCTAATGATTATGTTCAGAGATTTTTTATTTGGATTTAGTAACTTTTCTGTAATTTTGCTAGTTGGCGTTATAAGTGATTGCCTTGCATTTTTCGTTGCAATCCAATTCGACTGGATCATTTGGCTTTCCCATTTATTTTATTTCCAACTGTATTTCACATTTAGAAACACCACAAAAAGGTTCAGGTCCAATGAATTGAACGCCATAACCTTCTCTAGCAAGTGAATCAGCTTTTTCATTGCCTTCTATTCCACAATGACCTGGAATCCAGTAAAGATTCACCTGGTTCATAACGGATAACTGTTTAAATAGTCCTATACATTCCCATACCAGTTTAAACTATTAAGCCCTGGGCCTGTATTTCAGCTCCAGTGCCTTCATTCATTTTTGAACCATCTGTGCAGAAAACAACCGATCCAGGTGAGATATTCGGCCCCCCTGATTCCCATATTTGGCGGTCAGTATCAACCACTAAACCGTTCAATTAACTAAGTTCAGCTTTTTATTCATCCAGTCTTCGTTCATCACTCACAATGGATTAATTGGAATATCTTTCAGTATACTCAGATGCCCGAAAAGATTACCTTCTAATAAGGCAGTGTTTCTTTTTATCCTTAGTGCACACTTTTCAGCTTCCATTTGCACATATTGATGCAGTGGAAGCTTATGATGGTGTATTATGTATTGCTCCTGTGATAGATGTACAAGCCAAACGTTGTAACTTCTGAAGCTTTTTTATAACGTAAGCTGTTTAGTTTTGGGCCACCAAACAAATGATGCATAAACTATCCTAGGTCTCACTATAATTGTATAACTGTATGGTTCAAGTCCTCATTTTCTTCCAAAAGTTTTCTTACTTACCCAAAAGGCAGTTGTGGCTTTGTTAAATACCTTCTCTAAGCGTAAGTTCCAATTTAGTTTATCATCTAGGATTACTTCTAGATAATTTGCATCCGACGAATATTGTAAGACAGTTCCATTTATTGATTAGGCTTTCATAGTGATTTTTTGTTTGCGAGTAAACGAAAACCAAAATTGTTTTTAAAGGGTTGATGTTTAGCCCATCGTTTTGGCACCACCGCCAAGTGTAGTTCAATGCAGATTGCATTCTATATGTGATGATATTATCAAATTTTCCACGAACTATTATAACTAGGTCATCTGCAAAACCGATGACTTCGAACTTTTTCCAGGAGTAGGTACACCTCTAGGTAGGAGTACACCTCCTTGAGGACAACTCCTTGTGGTGCTTACTGCAATGGATGATTCTCCCAATTCAGCAGACACTTTTTGACTATTATGCATTTACCATAACCATAACCATAACCCATAACCCATTCTTTTACCCAGGGTTCGAAATTTCTTTTTGTCATTGAAATTTTCAATGGAATCGTATGATGCATTATCAAAAGCACCCTCAATATCAAGAAATGCTACAAGTGCAATTTCTTTCCTGTCAAGTGTGGTTTCTATTTTTGTAACTAGTTCATGAAGTGCTGTCACCGTTGATTTGTTGGGTTGATAAGCAAATTGCTGTCTGTTGAGAGGATTGTTCGGTAAATATTTTGATTTTATGTATTCGTCTAGTATCTTTTCCATCATTTTAAGTATGGTCGATGTGAGACTAATAGGCCTAAAAGATTTTGGATTTTTTTTGTCTCTTTTTCCTGCTTTAGGAATCAATCCAACACGGTCTTGAGACCCCTTTTTTGGTATGTAACCTTGCGACAGACTTGCTTTAAATATTCTGGCAAGAGAATGAAGTAGCAACTTTCCACACTTCTGCAGAAATGCAGGAAAAATACCATCTTTGCCAGGAGATTTGAAAGGTTCGAAAGAACTAACCGCCCATTCATCTTTTGATTGGGTGAAGATAATATTCGATACGGCTAGGTAGTAAAACTATCATTTGTTTTCTTTAAATGCTTAGTTGGTTCATGGCTTAAGTGATTAAAACCACAAACTTGCGGTTCGTAGTAGTGTGTTCGAGTCTCACGATAACAAGAGTTGATTTTCCGCCAATTTCCTGTTCAGTGTGACTTCGTATTTTCAATTTTCTTGTCTGTTTCAGACAAGCTGGTACAGTTGGTATAACCGGTCTAGGTCCATGAGATAGCTAAAACAGAAATATGAATGCCACAATGGCTGACTCGAACCCTACTCACCCTTTTCAGAGCGTTAATCTAGAAAATGTGGGAACAAATGCGCCTGATTTGGATTATCTGCCACTTTTTAAAAGTGCGGCAACGTCTTTCCCTGCTTTGTTGGTCATATTTCTGCCTTTGAAGGATGCATTTGTGTCGTACCGTATTCCTCCAATAGTAGACTTTATCCTTTTTGTCACACTACACAATAATTGTAGACGGGCTTGGTGGTCTAGTGGCTACCGCTTCTGATTTGTATGCAGAAGCTCATTGGTTCTATCCCTGGCCCGTCCCTTTCATCCTACTTTGTATCTTTCTATCCACTTTTTCTCTTTTTCTCTCTTCTCTTCATATACAACTCATGTATACTTATATGTTCATGGCCATCGCTAGAACCAGAAACGAATTGCAAAAACTCGTTTCCCTTCCTTCCAACTTCCACAGCACAGTGTTTATAACGCCTACAAGTTATGCAACCTAAGCGAACTGTGCCGCTTGGCCTTCATAGTATTCACCACACAATCTATCACCTTACGAACACTATGAATATCCCCTATCAATGGGTCGCATCACCGACCCAACGGTGACTCCCAGATCTCCCATCCTTTCCGTCTAACAAATACCCCAGTCCGTGCTGGTTGTGGGGATGCAGAGGTGCTCTCGGTCTTTAGTAGCAACAACCAGTAAACTCTAACATTCCTTTCCCTTCCCAAATGACTTTAAGGACGTGGCCGGCGCCGTTATTGATCAAAAAAGTATAAGCTGCTTAAACTGCACTTTGATAATAAGTGGAGTGTCAGAGCCCTTATTCATTTGGATCTCAGTGCAATTGGTACCAGCTCAGATAGTCAGATTTGATCGTTTGATCGTTTATCACATTACACAATAATTGTATTGTTATCCTACTTAATTACATGTGTTATTTTGTTATAAATTTTCCTTATTTTTTTAAATTAAAAGAGAAGCATGAAACGAGCTCACCCAGTTATGTGCTTCCATCTCTATCTCTTTATCACTGGTTGTCCAGGTTTCCCACCGTTGAACAAAGCTAAATTCGAGTATACACAAAACACATAGTCAGAGTAGCGATGAATGTAAAAGTTGAATGAAATATTAATAAAAATCATTAAAACATAAAAAAATTTAAAAGAACCGCCGAATGCACGTGAAGCGAACGTAAAATCGGATCAAAAATTTTCTGGCTGCCGCTCTCCTCCATCCTCGGTCGCGCTCAATGCTCGCTGCCGATAGTGCTCTCTGCGGTCCACGCCTTCTTGTGCCAACCGGATCAGTAGCAAATAGCAAGGTTGGGAAATTAAACCAATAATTAGGCCGTTACAAATATTTATTTCACTTTTTGTCCCACCACTCTTTGGCTGGTCGAGGGGGGGGGGATAAAAATAATAAAGCATTTATTCTGAAAAATATTAAAAACTCATCGGATTTGTTAAAGAATTTTCAGCAAGACCCGATATTTTGATAAATATTTTTCATCTGCCCCCTCAAAATGCGAAATCCAGCCAAAAATTTTTGAAGGAGGGAGAGACAAAAAGTCAAAAATAAATTTGTATCAGCCTTATTAAAAAAAATAATAATAATAAACCTTAAGATTTCCTATGGAATTAAACCAATAATTGTCAAACTGCAAACTCTTACAGATAGTTTACAGCAGAGATTGTGTATGTCTGCAGATTTTCAGGACATGTCGTCATTGACTGCAGAAGAGATTTCGCAAAAAAAAAACCCTAAAGAGTTTTCCCTCATATTTCCGCAGGTTTTTTTAATTCTTCGATAATCCCTGAAACTCAACACACATGCACAGATTACTTTTCCTACTTTACTAGATTTTCTCATGACCTACCAAATCAAAAAAAAAAAATAAGTCTATAAAAATTGGCTCACGAATTCAGTTAAACTGAGAATCACTGACCTAAATAATATCCCTTATGATTACCATTTTCTAAGTCACATAGGGTAGTGGACGTGTTTTGGCCCGGGGCATGTATTTTAGCCCACCCTGGGATTTTTATTACATTTATCATAAAATTTCTACCTAATCTTGGCAAATGATAATTGGAAGTTCCAATAATCATTTGCCTAGATTTGGTAAAGATTATATAATAAACTAGCTGGCCCGGCAAACTTTGTCTTGCACGGTTGGGGGGGTTTGACAACTGTTGGGGTCATTGCAGCACCGCACTCTAGATTGGTTTTATTTCGTTCGTGTTAAATTTCTTCCCAACTCATTAAAAATCAATAATTTCACATTTTTTTCTAAATTTTAAGCTAATTTTCGATACTTTTTGTACATATAAACACAGCCACCATGAATACGAATCAAACCGTGCAAGAGTCATGCTGATCGGTTCATCCGTTCGTGAGTTTTGTTGCCTCAAAGGGACTTCAAACTCATTTTTATATATATATAGATATAGATGTAACAAAACCCCAGGGTGGGCCAAAATACGTCCACTACCCTACATGTCACCACCTTAGGGCCTATTCATAAACTAAGTAGAATCTTGGGGGTGGAGGGGATATTTCCCTAAATCTACGATCCATACAAAATATAAAAAAAATGTCGACATTTGTTCGGCAGAAAGTCGGAGATTCAAATATTTATCTTCAAAGAAAAATGAATGTCCACGAAATAATTCAATTTCAACATTTTATACTTTCGAACTTTTTTCCTTTTAACTTTTGTTTCTAATTAAAGATTCCATGGCGTGGTTTCTCGATTTATGTGGTCAATTGGCTTGGTGTAGTGGTCTACGCTTTTGATTAGTATGAAGAAAGTATTGGGTTCAATTCATGGCCCATCCCTTTCCTCCTACTGTGTATATTTCTACATCCTAGACAACCAATTTGCACGTACAGGTCGGACTCGATTATCCGGGTGACTCCAAAATTATTTCACCCCGGATAATCGAATCACCCGGATAATCGAGCCATGCTTCTTTTCTTTTATTTTTGATGTTCTTCAATCAAAAACTGTTCGTTAAACATAGAAGCTAACATACATAACGTTGTAGTGTCTAAACTCAACGTGTAGTATTATTACAACCATGTTTTTTGAAAATGAAATTTTAGCCGAAAAATGTGAAAAATTAAAAACAATTTTTAAATAGACTAAATCCTACTTACAGGTGTTGTATTTGATGTTTATCACATTTGTTGACATATTGTAATCTAAAAATTTGTAAACAAAGCAAAAACAAGCTTTTCCCCGGATAATCGAGCCATTTTTCCCGGATAATCGAGCCCCGGATAATCGGGCCCCCGGTTAATTGAACCCCCGGATAATCGAGTCCGACCTGTATAATTAAATTTGTGACCGTGTTGTACGTACTTTTACGTAGTAAAGTAACATCGCGTAAGATGCAGCAAAAGTGCCTTATGCGTGCAAAGTTGGAGGTGATATACGTGCATTGGCGGGACAATAATAATGCTCTATGACTTGAAGTGATATTCTATGCGATGTACGATGTACACTATTGTGACGATATATAGCATCTTATACAACTCGATAATATTAAAAAAAAAATACAATTCTTGTCAGCTTTGTCGAGCTAACGACCTTTGTATTATCGAGCCGCACTTTACACTTAACTGGCTGTTCACTTTCTTATGGCAATGCATCTGCAGTTCTACAGCACTTTCTACATTGTTATCACATATGAAATCGCATCATGTCAACGTAAACGATTCTATGTTATGCGAATTTGTATTCATGCACAATTGAGCTAGTATGTCTTTACATTTTCGCGATTTCATTCATACACCAATACGAGGTAAACTTGTATTATATGGTAAGTATCAAGCAAAATCATATAATCATCGCAGTACGCAATTATGCGATTTCATTTAACACTTTGCGAGTTCGTCCGCACACTTTTGCGGGCAAAAACTTATTGTTATACGACTTTACTAGAGACATCACATTTTTATTTTCAAAAAGCAACACCATAAGCGATGAAAATTGCGATAGTAATTTAAAATAGTACTTCATACGATGTACTGCGTACATTACTCCTGTTTGTCTGGGTTATAGAGCTGAAAAGCCATTTTCCTTCTGTGCAATTTTACACTTCAGTGTCAATCTATCATGTCACACCTAACGCCTACTAAATATGCAATCAGCGGACTATGCGCATCCTCTTTGGTGTATTAGTGCTTGGCTTCCACGCACTGAACGTGAACCCTCTGTCACACACCAGTATCCCAAAAACACTCTTAATATGTGCATGAACTTGTGAAGACGCAGTAGTATCGGTCTGTCGCGGACAAGCGTGTGCAATCATCACTTTCCTCCTCTTTCCCACATTATTGATTTGTAAATTGATTAGAAGGCGTCATTCTTGCCAACCCTCAAACACTCTAGAAACTTGTTAGTTCCAAGCACATTGATTTCTTGTTCAAGTAGAGCTGATCTGGCGTAGCATCTACGGGTGGTCAATCAACCTCAAGCTCAAGTTCCAGGGCTTATGCGGTCGATCCTACTCCAGGTCGTCTATGTGTAGTAGTCTGGTAGAACACGCATATGGATCCACAACTTATTGATCTAGTCCACTGTTACCAAGCAAATCACTGGGATTTCAGCAAAAGAAACTTATAAAGTTCAAAAATCCAGATCTAGATTTCTTGCCTCTTTGTTGTTTGTAAATATAAAAATCAACAATCGCACCATCTTTTGCTATAAGTTATGGGTTATGGCCCCAGAACTTGTGGTCTACTAATCTTATGCTAGAGAAAAAATCTCATTCTTGCTTCTTCAAACCCGCCAACCCCCCGAAATAAGCCCACAGTTAGATGCGATTTGATTCCTCACAGTTGTCGCGGTCGTGCAATAAAACTTCATAAATATGATTTGATAATGGATCGGATGTTTTACGGCAGGCGGGGTCCCAACGAACGACGACGAGTGACGAGCGACGATGATGGTGAAGAACGCTAATTGATTCGAAGACAGCAGGAAGGCAGTCAGGCAGCCAGCCCAGCACCGCCCGATATTAAGGTCCAATAAAAATTTATATCACGCAGCAGCGGCAGCAGCAGCAATGCGACGATCCAACGACGACGTCGACGACCACGACGAGCCAATGTGTTTGCTTAAAGATATCGGTCCATTGATGGATGGGCGATGGCGATGAGATGGTTAGTGAGGCAGCAGCAGCAGCAAGTGGCGATCATAGCTCTCTGATTGATGGCCCATCTTGTGCTGAACCTTGCGCTTGTGGGTCATAAAATTAATGGTAATTAAGTCCGATTTTATTAAACCATTAAAGGCGCGATTTCCTCTCGACTAAGCAGAGGAAAGTGGGTGGATGATAGAAGGAATTTACGATTGCTTACTACTTGTTAAGTGCCCCTCGTCTTGCGTATGTGTCAGAACGATGCGAGGACACCGATGACGGAAACGGCAGCGAGCTGTTGTTCTAATTGAAGACTCATGTTACCTCGCCAGGCTCATAAAACGCCCACGCCCACCGAACGAAGTGCCCTGAACCTTGGATCAGCTGACAATCGATTTTCTTTTCACGTTCGGATTCCAAACATGTTTCCGTTTTCCCATAAACTATCCAATTACATACAGTATTAAAGTGCGCTGCGATGCAAGTAATAATCTAGAATTTCTCTCCTTCCCATATCGTTCCAGGTAAGCGAAGAGGCACCATGGTGTTCACCTAGAAAAGCCCGGTTTTAATCGGAAGGGCGGGCGAGCGTGTGAGTAAACTGTACGACCTACCCACCACATCCACCACCAACAACACCAAATACACTGGAACAAACATGAACAGTGATGTTAACGCTTCTTTCACACGATCCCAGTAGAAAGCTACACAGGCTATTGGAAGAAGAAGAAACACGCCGGCTTAACGCTAGATCTCAAAATTTAAATAAACACACAATTGGTGCAACACACGAAGAAGACACGCCGCCAAAATTCTCGCCAAATTAAAGATAATGAATTATCAGTTTTATAAAAAATCAGAAGGTGTGTATGTGTATCTCTCAGGTCAGGCAAGACATAGTTGCCCCCTCTAGTTGCGGGCGTTGCCGTTGCCTTTGCCGTAGAAGCCCGTTTGCGTTTCTCCGTAGCCATAGCTAGCTAGTTAATGATATGTGTGTAGCTCTAAATGCTTATTTTTCGTGATTTAGCACGTTTTTGGTTCGTTCGTAGTTGGTTGCCTTATTCTTTCGCGTTCAACTAGTTTCGTTTATGGCGAGGGGGTTCCCAAACTGTGGGGCAAGGTTCAGGTCTTTAAGCAATTGAAAAAAAAAATAAAAATAAAAATAAAATCATTTTTTTATATCTTTATTTAAGAGGTTTTCAGCTTGAGAGCTTGTTTGCCTCCTAGCAAAACCATATTGAGTTCAATTGAACTCCACCAAAGATTTAGAGAAAACCAAAACATCCGCCACAGAGTCTAATTTCATTTATTTTGTATTTTAAATGGTTTTAAGAACCTCCTCGTATCTTATAGACCTAAAACAAAGGCGAAGCACGCTAGATTGAATACGGTTATGTATCTTTCTACACTCTGCCACCTACTGTATTATACGGGATTCTACCAGGACTACAAAATGTAAACTGACAACTTCTGGTTTCCTTGCTTGCTTGTAAGTTTTTTTTTTTTGGATTTTATTATCAATCTTGTATTTCCGAGGAGATTAAAACGTGAATGGAGGCGCTTGGTTGTTAATGCCTATAAACACCAAGCTTAGTAGCATCTTAGCCCATTTCATCTGCCCTATCATGCTGCTCCTTTACAATCACGATTTTCAAATAAAATTCAACTGAAACTTAATAAGCTACTTACAGATTCTTTCTAGTATTTCCTCCATTATTTAAAAAAAATCTAAGAACATTTGTTGAGGGGTGCTGCACAAATAAATGTTCCAAGAAAACGTCAACAAAATATTTTTACACGATTTTTTCAGGCATTTCTCCAGACCGGACATTTTTGCAGGAATTCGATTTATAATTTCAGCAAAATTTCCAACGAAGTTTCCTCCTGAAGAATATATTATTTCTTTCTCGTTTTTTTCATCAGAACGAACTGCTTCAGTTTAATCTTTTCAAAAATTCTGCCAAGAAATCAATCAGGAATTCTTCTAAAAAATACGCAAAAGGGTTTTTTTAGTAACTCTTCCGGGTTTTTTTAGTAACTCTTCCGGGTTTCTTTAAGAGCTCCCCCAGGTGCTCCTATAAAGATATTTTCTTGAAATTGCTCCTGAGATTCACTCACTATTCCAGCAAATCCTCCAGGATTTTTAAGGTCATTTTCTTCCATAGCATTTTGAAGAGATTGTTCTTTTTATTCTTCCAAAGTTTTCTTCAGGAGTTCAGAAGTTCTTCACGTATTCTCCCAGGCATTCCAATTCCTTGCAAAAATTCCTGCAACTTTTTTTTTGCAAGAAATTCTCCAGAGTTTTGTTAACAGATTTTTCTCATAATTCCTCCAGGAATACCAAACGAAAAATCCTGCAGCTGCCTGAGCCAATGTTCTGATACCTGATAGAAGTTGCTCTAGGTATACCAATAGGGTTTTTGCTGAGAAATTCCTTCAGGTATTGCTTTGAAATTACTCCAGAGATTTCTGCTTTCAAAATAGTTTTCATCAATTTTTCAACCAGAGGTATCTCTGGAGAATGCAAGCATTCTTTCAGGGATTTTTTAAGACAATGTGACGAAGATTATAAGGAATTCCTACAAAATCTCTACCAGACATTATTTAAGAATGTTCTTCAGGACTTCTTCCTGGAATTAAAATGGAAAATCTTCCAGGGCCATAAATTTCTTCAGAGATGTGTTCCAGAATTGATTCCAGAAAAATTCTTTCTGAATTTGCTGCAAGTTTTGCATCATACATTTCTCCAAGGATTGCTTCAAAAATTGCTTCAGGGATTTTCGTTTTCAGATTTTTTTTTTCAGAAATTCTTCAAAGCCTTCCTCCAGAGGTATCTCCACGAGTTCTTCTAGGTATTTTTAAAAGGGCTTGCTTAAGAAAACTTGCCAAGGATAACGCAACCAGGATTCATTCAAGAATTCGTACAGCAATTTTTGCAGAAATTTCTACATTTTTTTTAGAAATTCGTCCACAGATTCCTGAATGAATTATTTCAGAAATTCATCTAGAGTTTTTTTTTTTTTTTTGAGAGGTCCCTCCAGAAGATTGCAATAGAAAAACCCTCAGGGATGTGTCCAAAAGTTCTTTCCAAAATTGCTGTACATTTATTTCAGAAATCTTCCGATTATCGTTTCATAAACTGTTGCATGGATTTTTGTCTTACGGTAAAATACTATTTCATTTTTGATACAAACTTTAGAGGTACGATTCTGTTTACGATTTTTTTTAGATTTGTGCTCCTAGAAACGTGGGTAGGTATTTAAGTCGACCATTGTGGCAGCTATGTTGGAATTCATGTTAAGGATTTTCCTACAAATTCATCCAGAGTATCTTCAGGATTTCTCCCAAGGGTTTATGTTAGAGATTTCGTCCGAAATGAATCTTTCAGGATTTTTTGCAGAAATTCTTTGGGGGTTTCCTTGGAAACTTCTCCAGGGATTCAATCAAAAATTCGTACATGCATTCGTTCAGAAATTTTCATTGGGATTGTTACAGAAATTCCTCCAGGTATGCCTCAAACAACTTCTCCAAGGAAAACTCTCGAATTTTTCAGGTGGAATTCCTTCAGAGATTCTGCAGTAGCTTCTACAAAGATTCTTGCCGAAATTTCGTTTTTTTTACAGTAAGATTGCTTCAAGAGATTGCTTCAAGACTTATTTCTGAAATTCCTTTAGAGATTCAGGAGTTCTGGCAGAGATTTCAACAGAATTTCCTCCAAAGATTCTTTCAGGAATTTTACCAGAAATTATATTTTTAATTGTCAAAAAATAGAAAAATAGCACTACATAGAATTCTAGGAGTGTTCGCTCAAAGCGCAACTAAAACCATTTCCGAAATATTCAAATAATCGGCCTAGTGCTGTTGTCCCAAGTAACACACATGTTATATAAAAGTTACGACAGCGCAAGTTTTGGTTATATAGAAGTTTATTTTACGTTATTTTAACAAAATGTTAGAATTACGTAAAATAAACTCCTATACAACCAAAACTTGCGCTGTCGTAACTCTATTATAACATGTGTGTTGCTTGGGTGTAATTCCCGGTCAAACTTTTCATAACTTCAGCCGTTAGACCATACTTGGGTGGTTCCGCAGGCATTCCTTCATAAATTCTTTCACGGTTTTTTCAGAAACTTATTCATGTAATGAAGCAAGAATTCCTACAAGGACTCTTTCAGAAATGATTATAGGGATTGCTTTTGTAAATTCTTCAGGCATGTCTCAAAGAACTTTTACCGGAATTGATCAAGAATCCACAAGAAACATTTTTCAGTCAAATTTACCAGAAAAGGTTATTATAATCATCATTAAACCAAAAACAAAGGCATGAGGTTTTATAGCGGTTTTCGAAACCTCTATAAGACTAATTGGTCATCAAGATGTTACTTGGGATGTTTTCTGCAATCGCCATAGAGATGCTGCAGTAGTTTCTCCATGGAGTTCTCGCAGGAATTCCTAGTTTTATTTTTCCCCCAAAGTTTCGGAAAATTTGGCCGATCAAATACTTTTATGACGAAGAGAACAAACCAGTCGATATGACATGTTTTTTTTGGAAAAGAGTTATACAAAAACAAACTATTCAAAAGTGGAGCGGACCTGCCCAAGTAGAAATGAATGCTGAACAGTGAGAGTATTAGCTGAACATTGGCTGAATACAATGACAGCTGAATATTGGTCTGAAGTATTGCTTGTTCAACCTCTTTAATCAGCAATATATTGATAGCTGAATATCAAGTTGAATTGAATATTATTGACGAATTTCGCCCCAAATCGTATTCGGAGTTGACAGACACTGTTCGAGTTGGCGCGAAATCCGTCTTTTCTAAAATCTTTTGAAATTTCCTCCAGTGCTTTCTTCGGGAGTTCCTTCAGGAATTCGAACATAAACCCCTTCAGAAATTTCTTCAGAGATGTTTTGAATAATTTCTCCGGAAATTCTAACTGGAATTGCCGTAGGGTATTCTTTGGAGATTCTTTTGGCGACTGTTTCATATATTGTTTCAGAGATTTTTGTCTTGAGAACTTTTCCAGAAACTCTTCTTGGAATTTGTTCAGAGTATCTCCAAAAGTTCCAGAGATTTCAACAGAAAATTCGACTCCTTCATAACTTTTTTCAGATGTGTCCCCAAGAACCTCTCCAGCAAATCTTTCTAAAATATTTGCAGGGTTTCCATCATGAATTGCTCCAGAGATTGCTTCAAAATTGCTTTGGAGAGTTTCATCTTCTGATTTTTCCAGAAATTTTTCTATAGGCCACTTTGAAAGGTATCTCCAGAAGTTCTTGCAGGTATTGTTTGAGGGATGCTTTTGGAAAATTTGCCAAGGATTACCCTACGAATTCAATCAGAATCTCTCCTGGAGATTATTTCGAAAATGTCTTCAGGGAATATCCCATTAATTTCTACAGTTATTTCTTCAGAAATTCTTGCAAGAAATGCAACATTTTTTACTAGAATTCGCCCAGATATTTCTGACTAAGCTTCTTCTAAATTATTTTTAGCATATTTTTAGAGATTCTTTTTATATTTTTTCCAGGGGTATATCAAGAATTCCACCAGAAAACCCTCCAGAAATTCCTTCAGAAATTCATTCAGAAATGTCCTCAAGAATTTCTCCAGAAATTTTTTCTGAAATTGCAGGAAGGTTTCGTCCATGAATTCCTCCAGGGATTGCTTCAGAAATTGTTCCAGGGATTTTTTTCCTAGGACTTTTTTTCAGACATTCTTCTTAGAGTATCTCCATTAGTTCCAGCAGAAAATCATTCAGAGACTTTTTCAAAAATTTCTCTTGAAATTCTTTCCGAAATTTCTACAGGGCTTTCATTATAAGCTGCTCCAGCGATTTCTTTAAAAATTGTTTCAGGGATTTTCATCTACAGATTTTTTCCAGAAACCCTTCTTGGCTTTCCACTAGAGGAATTTCCATATTTTTTTCAGGTATTCTTTTAGGGATTGCTTTAGAAATATCTCCAAGGATTACGCAAAGAGTTCCTACAATGACTCTTTCAAGTATTATTTCATAAACTTCGTCAGGGATTCATTCAAGAATTTCTACAGTAATTGCTTCCGAGATTGTTACAGAAGTTCCTTCATTTTTTGCTTGAGTCTTCCAGAGATTCCGAAATTAATTATTTAAGATTTTTTGAGAGATTCTCCTTACAATTTCTCCAAGGGTTTCTGCAGAAGTTCCTCCAGAAAATCCTGCATGCATTTCCTTCAGAAATTTTTTCAGAAATTTGTTCAAAAACTCTTTTTTAAGGTTTTATTTCAGAAATCTCTCCAGTGAATTGCCTTAGAAATTGATTCAGGTTTTTTTGTCTTAAGAATTTTCCCAGAAATTCTTCTAGACATTCGCCCAGAGTATCTGCAGAAGTTTTTCCAGGTTTTTCTTTCAAAGGTTTGATCAGAAAATCAATCCTCCAGGGATTCTTGCAAAAACCATTCCAGGGATTTCCATGCAATCTCCTGTAGGGATTGTTTCAAAAATTTAAAATGAGATTGTTTCAGAAATTTCTCTATGTATTTATACCTCGAAGAGCTTCATTTATCATTTTTATTGATAGTTTTGGCTCACCGAAAAATATCAATAAAAATGATAAAAATCAGTTAACGGTGGTTAACACAACCAACTCTAAGAGCTTTTCCCGAAATTTCTTCGGATATTCTGCAGTAGCTTCTTCAGATATTCTTGCAGTAGTTCATAGATTTGTAAAAAGTAATCCCCTCAGAGATCGCTTTAGGACTTATTTCAGAGATTCCTACAGGCAATCCTTCAGTAATTATGGAGTTCGGTCGAAGATTTTTTTCAGGGTTTCTACCAAAAATTCTTGCAGGAGTTTATGCAGGCATTGCATTTTGAACTATCGAAGACGGGCTTGGTGGTCTAGTGGCTACCGCTTCTGATTCGAATGCAGAAGGTCATGGGTTCAATCCCTGGCCCGTCCTTTTCATCCTACTTTGTATCTTTCTATCCACTTTCTCTCGCTCTCTCTTCTCTACATATACAACTCATGTATATTCATATGTTCATAGCCATCGCTAGAACCAGAAACGAATTGAAAAAAAGTCGTTTCCCTCCCTTCCAACTTCCACTCACAGCACAGTGTATATAACGCCTATAAGTTATGCAACCAAAGCGTGCTGTGCCGCTTGACCTTATTCACCTTTCCCTCCCTTCCAACTTCCACTCACAGCACAGTGTATATAACGCCTATAAGTTATGCAACCAAAACGTGCTGTGCCGCTTGACCTTATTCACCTTATTCACCACACAATCTATCACGAATACTATAAATAACCCTATCCATGGATCGCATCACCGACCCAACGGTGACTCCCAGATCTCCCATCCTTTCCGTCTAACAAATACCCCAGTCCGTGCTGCGTTGTGGGGACGCAGAGTGCTCTCGGTCTCTAGTAGCAACAACCAGTACACTCTAACATTCCTTTCCCTTCCCAGCTGACTATAAGGACTTGGCCGGCGCCGTTATTGATCAAATATGCATGAGCTGCTAAAATTGCACTTTGAGAATAAGTGGAATGTCCCAGCCCCTTATTCAGTTGGATCTCAGTGCAACTGGTACCAGTTCAGATCAATCACAGAGGAGCAACCATTGACATGTATAGTCAGAATTGATCGTTGATCGTTGATCGCATTGCATTTTGAACTATCGAACGATAGCATTACACAGTATTCTAGAAGTTTCCCATTCCAGCTTCGATTCTGGTTACACCCTTGTCCAAAAAAGGCGTGTCGCCAGGAGTGGTGCAAAGGCTTCCTAGAAGCACATATCCTTCGTATGAAGTCAAGAAAACGAAAAGTGGCGCTGAGTTAGTTTTTTTTTTAAGAATCATAGATCAGGGTCACTTTTGAACCTTTTTCAGTGCTTTGCATCATTTTAAATATTTATTTTTATCTATTTTTTAATTGCCTCGGAGATTTTTCCAAACAATCATCCAGGCCTACTTTACTTACCCTAACAGTTCTTCAAAGTTTTTCTTGGAAAGATTTCCTCTTAAAAAATACAAATAATTACGTTAGTAAACCTACAGAATCTCTTCCAGGAATTATTTTAGAAACTTCTTCAGGGATTGATTCAAGAATCCAAGAATTCTTATATAAATTCTTCAGAGATTCTTGCAGAAATTCCTAAATTATTCTGCATGAATTTGTCCATAGATTCTCGATTTCAATGAAACTTCCAGAATATTTTAAAGAAATCTCTCCTGAGGATTCCAACAGAATACCCGTCATCGATGTCACCAGAAATTATTTCTGAAATTGCTGTATTTTTTTTTTAGAAATTCCTCCAATGATTGCTTAAGAAATGGTCTCAAGAGATGAACAAGCTGAATATCTCTATAATAAAGTAATAATAATAATAATTTTGAAAACGTTTCAAGAGTTTTTATCTTCAGGCGCCTTCTTCAGGGATCGATTCAAGAATTCAAGAATTGTTATAGAAATTCTTCAGTGATTCTTGCAGAAATTCCTACATTTTTTGCAAGAATTTGTCCAGAGATTCTCGATTTCAGTGAATCTTCCAGAATATTTTAAAGAGATCTCTCTTGAGGATTCCAACAGAAAAACCGCCAATGATTTCTGCAGAAGTTATTTCTGAAATTGCTGCAAATATTTTTTTTTTAGAAATTCCTTCAATGTTTGCTCCAGAAATTGTCTCAAGAGATGAATCAGCCTAGGGCTGAAAATCTCTATAATATAGTAATTTTAATAATAATCCACAAATTATTACAGCATTTTTTTTTTCTTAAGGCAAAACTGGACGCCTATGGTTTTCCGAAAATCATTTTTTTTTAACTTAGTTCAGAATAGATTTTTGTAAAACGAAAAACATTTTCCATCAGGAAAAACATTCAGCAGATGCTTTGATCCTTCCTGTTTTTCGAAGACATTTAACATAATTTAATAAACAGAAAAAAAAACAAAAACAAAAAAAAATGAGAAAATGCATCCAATTCAAATTTTTCATAAAAACTTTGGAGGCACAATTTTTTTCTCGGATTTCCTAGATTTGTGCTCTCAAAAACGTGAGTTCAAGGGGTTTAAATCGACCATTGAGGCAGACATTTTTCTATCCTCCGATGTTTCATCACAACAGCTTTCCCAGAATTGTCCAAAGTATCTCCAGGATTTATTCCAGGTTTTTATTTCGGATCCTTCAGGGATTTTTGCAGATATTCTTCCAGGGCTTCCTTGTTCAGGGATGCAGTCAGGAATTGAAACAGACATTCTTCAAGAAATTTTCATTGGGCTTGATTCGCTTTTTTTCGTGAATTTTAACTAAGGCTAATTTAGGCTTGCTTCAGAAATTCCCCGTGGTATCCCTCTAAGAACTTCAACAAGGTTTTCTCTGGAAATATTTGCCGGAACTCCTTCAGAGATTCTGCAAAATCTTCCACAGAAATTCCTGCAAAAAATCTAGAATCAGTTATTCCTCCAAATTTTGCTTCAGTACTTATATCAGATTTTTTTTCTGGAATTCCATCAGAGATTCAACTAAGATCAACCTGAGATTTTTACAGAACTTCCTCTAAAGATTCTTCTGTATTTTCTTCCAACGTATCTATTTTGAATTGTCGAACGATAGCATGCCATAGTGTTCTTGGAGTGCCCCTTCTAAACTCTACTGAAACCATCACCGGAATATCCGGATTATCTGACGTAGCAGACATCATTCTCGCCAGAAATAGAAGACCTCCTCGGTTTCTGGTGAGTTTTGAGCTATTTTCTAGGTAATACCTACGAACGGTTAGAACATCTGACGGGGATGATTCAGTGGACTGTGCTCACCACCGTTTGGTACCCTCTGCCTCCGAGATTTATGCTGAGTAAGAGAGTGTTCCGCCCGCGTATAAACATTTAATTTGGGCCTTTCAGTGGTCGGCGGCGGTGGCTCGTCGTCGTCATAACCATAATAGATCTCCCCGGCCACATCGTGAGGTTAGACCCCATCGAAAGGCAGACCCCGTCGTTTTACGCGGCGACGGTGGTCACGCAGCAACTCAGAAGAGTAACTACAAAGGTGTGAACCGAAAAGCTTCACGCGCCCACCTTCACGTTGTTCGCGAGCTGTGGTGGCTCCTAGTATGCTATGATGCTGTGGGTATGACTCAGTTACATCAGACACCGTGTCCGTCCACGTTTAGGACTACACACACGTTCGCGATGCCCTTATTGGGAGGAGGTATAGGACCCCTTCGGCCAGAGACCAGGGAAATAATTCTCACGACCACCGCTCTCGAGTCGACTAATCGGTAGGGGTATAAATCTTCCAATGCACGCGTGTTATCTTCCAATGGTCCAGTGGACGAGCGCACCTCAGAAGACTATTCCCCATTAAGTAATACGGGTCAATTCACATAGAGCGCGTGAGTGCGCAAGTGGCGCGGCCAGTTTCACTAATCACCATTTATGTCCTATCGAGCATTCAACTGTCCGTCCTGTCGAATGATGACGACGACCAAAAAGGCATCAGGAATCGATAGAAGTAAAAGCCGGTCACCAATTCCAATCATACAAGTTGCTGGCTAGAAAAAAAAGTCTCTCTCGCAATGCGCGGTACAATTTATTAGCGGTGGTCGTAAAACTGCCGCCGCCGCCGCCAGTTCAAACGAAATGCTACAAACTCACACGCGCAACCTGTCTTGCGACTGGGCAGAGTAGCTAGTCAGTGAGCTGCATGCAGACAGTCTGTGGTGACATGCATCTCGATGCGCGGCGGTGATGAGTCTTCGATCGGACCCTTTCGTCGATCATCAGTGATGATTAGGGTGAGTCAAAATAGTGAAAATGTGGAATTTCAATTCTTACCCACAGAAATCGGTTTTCTGTTAGTGAATATGATGCTCTGCACATATTAGATCATTTCGTGGTTAGTTACTTATACCTTCGACGAAAGCTTAAATTTTGTAAAAAAAAAACAGAAATTGTATGAAAAAAATCGAAGTAAGCCTTAACAATTTTAAATGAAGGATTTCTAATCCCCATGATGCATGGAGATGATATCAAATTTTCACAAGATTATTCAGAAATTGTAGAATTCCAGATTTTTCCCAAGCAATCATGGGCCACCCTACTATCAATGGACCACGCCGATTCCCAGAGAGATGACGGGAAAGAGGTGTGTGCGGCATGTGCGTAATTAACGTGATCTTGCTCAACTTGTGGCCGTTGCTAGTCGCTCGTCCGCCGAATGACTGTTTGGGTGAATCTCTTGGGACACTACCGACTGTCGTGTCGTCGTTTGATGTGACCCAATTCCTCTATGTTTATTTTACCAGCCCGGTCGCTAGCAATCGAACGTAACCATTATTGGCTTTTTCTCCCAGAGACATTCACTGACTGCACTGGCCCTGTGTGGATGGAAGGAAAGTGATACTTTGATGAGTGGAGTGCTTGTGCGTGTTTACAAACAAACCACTGCGCTGGCGAGTTTATAGGGCCTCGGATCCGGCCGAATCGCAATTTGGTAAACAAACTGACGGGAGTTTGACAACTCTTGAGCAAGTGGGATTTATGTTGGGTGTGGAATTCCCGAGTGCGTTGTTTGGGCTTAAAGGGTGATAGCTCCCATGTCGATTGGCACTTAATGGCGGAAGTGGATTAAGTTTGGAATGTCAAGTAATTAAGTTCAATTTTTATGTCACGAAGGTAAAATTTTAAGCTAATGGTTTTCAGCAAATAAGATGACACAATGCTTTGACCCTTTGGGACAAAAAACCGCATCAAATAGTACATTAAAAATCAATATGTATGGAGTTTGAGAAACCAACAAAATGAATAATAAGGACTGTTCATTTTATAAAGAGGACACCTTATTTGTGTGATATCTTTTTTATTTTTCAATAAAATCATTATCGGTTTTTTGCATACATTTCCATAGCTATTCTACAGTATAGGAAAAATATAACATTATACAAATTGTCCTTAGTTATGGAACTGAAGCGGTTTTCGTTAAAACTCAATAAAACCCCATTTCTCAAAATTCTACACAACTTTCCACATACATAACTTTAAAATTTTCATGAACTTTTCAATGTGTTGGGATCTTATACTATTCTTCTAAAGGTAGAGTGTAATAGTTGGTCAGTAATAATGCACCAAGCATTACACAGCTTGATATAGCGAGTTGCCTTGTTATCAATGAAATTGATAAAAAATACTTATTTAAGTATAGTGATGCAATAACACTACGGAATCAGTTCAAAATTTGTCCAGTATAGAAGAGAATCGCATTCTAAATGATACCGAAGAAAAATATGATTTAAAGTACATTCTTCATCATAAATTTAATACTTAATGATGGCCATAATGAAAAATTGCATACT
Organism: Aedes albopictus; assembly: GCF_035046485.1. NCBI lineage: Eukaryota > Metazoa > Arthropoda > Insecta > Diptera > Culicidae > Aedes > Aedes albopictus. Next base: position 440,604,554 of record NC_085138.1, read on the forward strand.
TTTTGCTCCATAAATGCAACATTTTTATTCTAGAGAAGCTTAATATTATTTATTTTCAGCAAGGTCTGACCCTATGTAATTATATACCTTATTTGAAAATAACTACATGTTAATTTTTATTTTCGACATCATTGTTACGTTGTATTTGCAATAGAGTACATCGTTATTTAGAAGAACCTTCATAGAACGAAGCGGTTTTATCTCCGGTAACTGCCATGAAGCACAGTAACCAAGCCAACAATGCTATCAAGAAGCGGTTTTCTGCATTTGAATTTGCATTATTAGTACTTTCGACTAGATCCATTGAAAACATTCAAAATTTAATATTTTTATACATTTTTGTTTAACAAATAAATTTTATTCTGAAAATCGAGTCCAATTTGTAACTTTAATATCTCAACAACCATTATTCCGATTAGGTTTATATTTTGCCAGAATATGTATCACTCAAACTGCTGCAGCATGGCAAACACTTTTTTGCAATTAAAAACGATACACCGATGTTTTACAGAAATTTTGTGTTTATCTTTAGTTTTTGGGAATTGAAAAATTGATCTCTCGAAACACTTTGCCACATTTCTATGAAGTTCAATAATTTTAAACCAATTTATTTATGGTTATTATCTGCTAATATAATGTACTAAACAACTAACCAAGGCTGCTCAAATTTGAACTACGCGTTTTCTTTTTATAGCCTTGCAAAGTTGTCCTCTTTATAAAATGAACAGTCCTTAAGGGCTACTAAAAGGTCTTCATTGTGCTGGAGTATGTTGATGCAATCGCTCGCACAATGAATGCCGCAAGTACAACTGCGTCGAGCTGAGATCCAGAGATACATACACCTTGTTTTGTGACTTTTGTGTCTTTGTCATGAAAATAAGCCTGTTTCATCACCTACCACAAGGATAAGATGAGGCTGGAGCCTGAGAGTAAAATAGGAAAATTTAGACTAGAGAGCGTTAACACTCGTGCTTCACAACACTTTGATACTGGGACAGTTGGCTCAAGATCAGTGAAATCATACGATGCTCTAGTGCGAGCTAACCCTTTCGTCATTCCATTTGCAGCGATGGAAAAATGCCCATACAATGTGAACAGAGTATGGTAAATTATTAAAAATCACCCCGAATCTTTTCAGGTTTCCTCTTAGCCTTCAAAATACTTCCAATGATTTCTTCCAGAATTCTTTCAAAGACTTGTTTCAGAGAATCCTCTCAAATTAATTGTGGGTTTTTACCCCAGAATTGGTTCAGAAATTCATCCTGGAGACTTCATTCAGCGACATTCCTAGAAATCTTCTAAATATTTCTGCCAAATTTTGTCTAGAAATTTCTCCTCCAAGTGTTGCAGGGCTTTTCACGAAATTCTCATAGGGGTTCCAAATCAAACATTTTCCGATGGTTCTTCCTGGAATTCTTCCAGAAATATCTCTTAGATTTTCCACAGGGATTCCTACCGATAGATTTTTCCTAGATTTTTTTCACTTCCACGGGTTTAGTCCAAAATTATATTAGGTATTCTCGGATTTTTTTTCCACAACTTTCTCATCGTTTTTTTCCTGAAATTGCCGATAAACTCTCAAAAAATTGAACCAGGAATTCTTACAGAAACTCATGTAGGAACTGTTGCAAGAATTGTTTCCGGAATAGTTCCAGAAGTTTTCTCCGGAATACTCACAAAGTGGTTCCACGAGTTCCCAGAATGGTTTCCGGAACTGTTTCAGATGTTTCGCCCGAAAATCTTCATAACATTTCTCCAGGAATTCTTCTAGGAATTTCTCTCAAAATCCCTAAACGGATTCCTTCTGATGGTTTTCCAGAATTCCTCGGGATTTTTTCTTTCTAAAATTGCACAGATTGTTAACGGAACATTTTGGAGAATAAATTCCTAAGTTTTTCTGGGGTTTTCTTCCGAATTTTATTCCAAAAATTCTTTGCGGAACACCTCCTTTTCACGGTTTTTACAGAATTTATTGGATTTTTTCCCGAAATTTTCAAGGGTTGCTTTCTGAATTCTTCCGCGGATTCCTTTCTGAATTCTTCCAAAGATTGGTTTCGGAATACTTTTAGGTATTTTTCTTCGAAAATATTCCAAGGAATATCCTAGGACTTTTTTGGGAATTTCGTGCTAAAGTCTTCCCGCAACTTCTTCCGGGATTATCTCAAAATTCTGTGAAGAATTTATCTAGGATTTCCGAAATTCTGGTTTACATTTACCAGAATTTAAAAAAAGTTTTTTAAATAATTCTTGTAGAAATTTATTTCAGAATTCTTTCAAAGGTTCCTGCCGTATTCCAACGATTTTAACTGCAATTTTACCTGGAATTCTTCCAAATATTCATCTCGGGGTTTTTCCAGAGTACCTGAACTCTTCCATAAATGCAGGAGCATGTTTCAGATTTTTCCAATGCTCCTTTCCAAAAGTCTTGAATGTTCTAATAATTCTTGCCAGAAATCTTCCAGGGACTCATCTTGGGATACTTTCAAGGATTTCCCCTTTGGACGATCCTGAGGAGTTCTTCCTGAAGTTCGTTTCTAAATTCTCCAGAGCATATGCAGGGACTCCTTTCGGAATTCTTACAATTATTTTTATTGGACTTTCCTCCAGAGATTCTTCAAGAGATTCTCCTCGAATTTTTTCCAGCCATTTCACACGGGACTTTCCAAAATTTTCCTAAATTTCTCGCAGAACTTGTCAGAGATTCAACCAGGAATTCTACAACTGATTCATCCTTGAATTGTTCCAAAAATTTCTTCTTGCATTGCTCCAGAGATTTCCCTCGGAATACTCCCAGAGTTTCTTCCCTGCAAGTTTCCACTGTTTTTTTTGCGGCTTCTACCCAGAACTCGTCGAAAATTCTTCCATGGTTTTGTTTTAAGAATATTTACAGGTATTTTTTTCGGAAATATTCCAAGATTTACTCCCAGAATTTTTCTTGGAATTCTTCTGTCCTTAAATCTTTTCGAAACTTCTTCTGGATTTATCTCAGATTTCTTTCAAAAATTGATTTGGGATTTTCTCGGGGATTTCTTCCGATTTTTTTCCTAGGATTCCTCGTGGAAATTTTCCTTGAATTTATTAAGGTTTTTAAGAGTTCTACCAGAGATACATTTGAGTATTCTGTCAAAGATTACCCACGTAATTCTGCCAACGATTTAAACCAGAATTTCACCTGGCATTCTTCCATAAATTGATTCTGAAGTTCTTCCAAGGAATTCTACCAGAACTATTCTAAAAAGATTCAAGCGCATGTTTTAGATTTAACCAATGCTTCTTTCCAAAAATCTTAGTCGGAAATTTCCCAAGGATTCCTGCCACAAATTTTCCAGCGACTCCTCCTGGAACACTTCCAAAGATTTTTCGTGGGGATTTTCCTCCTGAAGTTCCTTTAGGAATTCTTAGCAATTTCCCAGGGACTCCTGTCGGAATTCTTTCAGTCTTTTTTCACGGACTCTCCATCAGAGATCGTTCCAGAGATTCTCCTTGGAATTTTTCCAAAGATTCTTCCCGGTATTTTTCTTTTAATTTCTCTAGAATTTTGTGGCATGGGATCTTCCAAAAATCTTCCATATACATCACTCGCAATTCTGTGAAGATATTTCAATTTTGATTAAAATGTTCTCACTTCGCCCTTTTGCCACCATACCATACCATAGCTGCTTTTGAAAATCTTCCAAAAGGAACACTAGAATCCCGGGGTTACGGCAGAACTCTGGCAATATTTTCGTGAAATCTCTTGGCAAAATTCCATGAGTGTCACTGCCTGACTTCGTGGAAACAACCTATTGAAATTTCTCAACTGCTAACGGAAATTGTTTGAATAATAAGAGGAAAGCTCCGGGAGAAATTCCGCAAGGGATTCTGAGAGCAATTCCAGAAAAATCTCTGGGAGAAATCCAGAGAGCGAATTCTACAATTAAACCTGTGTGAAACTCCTTCAGAAATCTTGAGAGTTTTCCTTGAATTTATATAGGAATTTTCCTCGAAGATTGCCGGAGTTTCTTCTTGGATTTGTCCAGGAGTTTTTGTCAAGATTGTCTAGAGGTTGTCTTGGATTTACTCCTAAAATTCCGCCCGAGATATCCTTCTGATATTCATTTGAGAAAAAAATCATTTCCAGAGATTTCTTTGAAATGTTAAGGATTCCTTCAGGACTTTCAAAAAAAATGTCTTCAAAAGTTCAATTATGAATTTTTTTTTTGCAAGTCCTACAAATTTGGAAAATCTGCCGTGGGTTAATCCAAATAAAGAAATCTTTCAGTAATTCCGACAGGAATTCTTGCAAGGATTTTTTCTATGAAATTACTCTTGTGATTCCATCAGAGAGATCTCCTGGGACATCTTAAGAAAAATTTCATGAATTTTCAAAAAAAAAACAATAGTTTTCAAGAATTTTCAGAACTAATCCAAAATTGTGTAAAACTTTCAAGAATTTTCAACAAATTTCTAAAATTTTATTAAATTTTGGAGAATTTTCAAAAAATTGAAAATAATTTCCAGAATTTTAAAAAACTTTCGAAAACTTCCAATAGTTTTCAAGAAAAAATTAAAAATTTTCAAGAATTTTCAGAATTAATCCAAAAATAATCAAAATATTTCAAGAATTTTCAACAAATTTCTTAAATATTATAAAATTTTGAAGATTTTCAAAATTCCCAGAATTTTCCAAAATTTTCGAAAACTTCCAAGAATTTTCAAGAGCATTCAAAACTTCTCATTAATGTTCAAGAATTTTCAATAATATTAAAAAAATGTTCAATAATTTTCAAGGATTTTAAAATGTTCAAAACTTTTTAAAAATGTTCAGGAAATTTCAAAATTTTTCACAAATATTCAACGATTCTTTGAAAAACTAAAAAAAAATAATAAATTACAAAAGTTTTCAAGAACTTTTAAGAATTTTCAAGAGTTTTATAGAATTTCAAGAATTTTCAAGAATTTCTAGATTTTTCGAGAATTTTCAAGAATTTTATAGAATTTGCAAGAATTTTCAAAAACTTTCAACAATTTTCAAGATCTTTCTTCCAATGAGTGTAATCAATTTCGTACACTGAGGAAGATTACAAGTGGTAGTCTAAATATGTGTATCTGTCAAAGGATAAGTAATCAGGGCGGAAGGTATGAAACTGATTTCACTCATTCGAAGAGGGTATTCTGCTAAGAGGGTTCGAAAAGTCGGTACAAGAATTTTCAAAAAAATTCAAAAGATTTCAAGAATTTTCAAGTTATTTTAAGAATTCTCCAAATTTTTCAGGAACTTTCAAGAATTTTCTAAAAAAAATCAAGAATTATAAATCAATTTTAAAAATTTTAAGGAATTTTCGAGAATTTTTAAGAATTTCCAAGAAAAACAAACATTTTCAATAGTGTTCATGAATTTTCAAGTATTTTCAAACATATTCAAAACTTTTCAATAATGTTTAAGAATTTCCAAGAACTTTCAAAAGTTTTCACAATTTTTCAAGTACAGTCGACTTTCCATGTCTCGATATTGACAGGACCATCGAGGATCGAGATAGGTAGAGATCGAATTGAAGAACCAATTTGTATTGCACTCTTGAATTTGAATTGATTGATTGAACAAATTGAAAAAAAAACCTCAGTAACTAGGAAAAATCGACAACAAACACATATCACTTCGCCTTTTCAGAAAGTTTTGCACCTAGGAAACAAGATCTAGTAACCTGTGGAAGTGGGGATATCGACATATAGAGTAGAGAGATAATCCAGAACAAAAACGAACGAGATCGCATCGAGTTAGGGAGATATCGAGATACTGAGATATCGACATGTAGAGAGAAAAAATTTGTTCAGATTGAAGGAACCGATCAAATCATCGAGAAATGGAAAATCGACTGTATTTTCAAAAAAAATCATAAGTTTTCAAAAAAAAAACAAGAAAACACAAGAATTTGTTGAAAATTTTAAGAATTTTCATGAACTTTCTAAGAAATCAAGATTCTTGAATTCAAGAACTTTGAAGAATTTTTATGAAATTTGAAAAAAATTAAATAATTCAAAGACACTAATTTTGAGAAATTTTGAAATTTTTTGAAAAAACTTGAAGAAATTGGAAGAATTTTCAAGAACTTTTTAAGAATTTTTCAAGAATTTTTAAGAATTTTTAGGAAGTTTTAAGAATTTTTAAGATTTTTTTTAGGAATTTTTAAGATTTTTCAAGAATTTTTAAGAATTCTAAAGCATGTTTAGGAATCTTTAAGAAATTTTAAGAATTTTTAAGATTTCTTAAGAATTTTTAGGAATTTTCAATAATTTTACGTTGGCAATGTAGAATATTCTTGTTAATGTGTTTAAAATCACCGAGCTGTGAAATTTTACCGTACATTCGTTTATGTATTTTCATTATATTTTGAAACCTCAATCTAAGGTCATCTTCTTTTGACAGGTATCGTACTTTTCAAAAAGTTATGTTCTTCCAAGTGTTTTTCCAAATGTGTCTCGTATTTTTTCATACAACTCTCACCAGGAGTTGGACCGAACGTTTTCCATTACGATCAAACATCAAAGCATGCGTCGTCGCCGCCAGCTGATGTTCTCGTAGCTGCAGCGTTGTTTACAATGGCAATCTGTCAAAGATCAACTATAAGCTACAGTGAATCAGATGCATCGGACGTTTTATTTTCGTTTTCCGTCTTCGGGAGACACCACAGGATATGTTTGTTATGTGCCTACCGCGCGCGGTGGCTAACAGCCCGGTGAAAACGCGCCTGGACTGGGAGGTTCACAAATGTCACCCGAAAGAAAGAGCGAGTGCTTCCTGTGTTCCTCCCGCTACGCGCGGGCTTATCTCGGACAGGGAATCATTAATTGTTCGTTTTATGGGTGCATGTTACTAATTGTAAATGCGTTTTTGCCCGTTTCCTTGCCGGTACGGAATCGTGCGTTTACAAAAACAAAGGTTTTATTTTTATGTTTCTGTACTCCGCATGGCTTTTTTTTTCTCTCTCTATTCTTATGGGTGCGCTGTCTTTCGTCAACTCTCGTCGTGCACTTGAAGAAGTTTTATGAACTGCCATGTTTGTTCAGGGCCCTTTTCACATATTTCTCCGTTCGGTCGGTGACTCGCACGGGTACGACGGAACACATTTTTTTGGCAGCCATCCGTCCTCTTCGTTCAGTGTATGTGTGGGTTCCAGCATGTCAATCTTTCTTCCTTCCTTTCAATTTCCGAGAAATGCCCCGAAAGCAAATAAATATAACAAATTGACCGAGGAAAAAATCGTTTCCGTGTGCCATTAGTTAACATAAACATATTTATATTTAATTTAGGACAGCCCTGTTCTTATCTCCGCGCAGGCAGTCGCAAAAGCAAGGCGGGCCACGCAGTACGCAGTAGGTCTTGCTTTGCTGGATTTTGGGTTGCCCCGGGCAACTGTGATTGCGATTGCGGAGCAGAGCAGACCGACGACCGGGACGGACGGGACCCGCATGATGGGTAGCAGCGCAGCTAATTTCGTCGTTCGTTGGACCGAAAACCAACAGAGAAAAAAATTACTTCGTCGCGCGCTAAAGCCATGAGGGTTCTCCATCATCCAACGTCGCGCAGTGTGCCATGAAGCCCGCGCCGCGCGCGCTCGCACACTAATCTGAACTGGGCGAGTAATTGCATGTAATTTCGAAGCGCTCTTTAATTTCCTATCACGGCCTTCTTAGTCTTCGCTGGAGAAACTCTCTCGCCGTCTTAAGGCGAAACTGGAAGCATTTCCTCATTTTTTTGGTTTTTGATTTTTAATAAAATAACGAAGCAATATTTTCAAAATCGGTTTTCGTGCACATGTAAAGTATGGATCAAGGTATCTCCTGATTTTTTCCCTGGTGGAAAAAGTTTTTCGTTTTTGCAGAAACCATTTTTTTGTGAAATTTTGTTTAAAAATGGTTTCTGCAAAAACAAAAAACTTTTTCCACCAGGGAAAAATTCAGTAGATACCTTGATCCATACTTTACATGTGCACGAAAACCGATTTTGAAAATATTGCTTCGCTATTTTATGAAAAATCGAAAACCAAAAAGTGAGGAAATGGATCCAGTTTCGCCTTAATTTTTGGCGCGACACGGGTTCCTACGTTGTGATGTTTTCAGGTAATTAAACTTAAATTACGCTCGTCACCGTCGAAAGTTCAGACTCCAGCGCAGCCAGGTATAGGAAGGTACTACCCGCGGCCGGCAGGTCGAACTTGTAGCGCGTAAGACATCGCCATCGGCCCATGGGAACGTCGGTCGGGTGCCGAAACTGTATCATAAATTTCCCAGTTTGGACATCTCCTAATTTTCGCGCTACATTTACTGCCGGGCTGGGACCTCCCTAGTTAGCACGCTGACGCTGACTGTGGCTGGTTCGCTTGGGTGCTGTTCAACGGTGCGGAAACGATCACTGTTGGCTGGCCGTGGCCATCGATGGAACCGCTGGCTGCTCCTGTGGGACCCATCTAGCGAACCACCTTAGTGTGTGATTAATTAGTCGATATTGTTGAAACAAACGAACGCGAATGCGAATGCGCGTAAGCGAGGAGTGCCCACAGCCGCGTGCGCACGGCTAAATGGGCAACAACGTTTTTCGAGGGAATTTGGGGAACGACACAAACCGAAGAACTTCTTTATCGTGCGTAAGTGCGGAGGGGACGTGATCAACAACAGCAACGACGCGACGGACGGAAGCTTGCCGCCGATGTATTTACGGCTTCATTCGGGGAGGTGGTGGCTGCTGATATGCATTGCTGATGATGATAATGATGGTTGCTCATTAGGTAAAGCTTAATTAGGGAGTATCGCTGGAGTCGGCGAAGGGAACACAATGACAAGAGGGATTTTAAAAACGAATTTTCGGTGAGCTTTAATTTGGTGCTGGTATAATATTAAGAAATGTATCTTTATTAAACTTCCATTTGACAGCTTATGGTTAATAAAACCAACATTCTCACAAATGTTCTGCCCGTCCGAAAGCATTATTAGACAGCATGCGGCAAATCATCTTGGTTGTGTGAAGGAGACAGAACTAAACAATCATCCACTTTTGTGGGGGAATCTTCTATGAAGGCTACCTTGCGAATCCCGAGTGTGCTACCATGCCTCGAGCATATGTGCTTGTCAACAACGTTTTCGTCGAAACCTTTGTCTCTGCACGAACTATCAGAAATGCATATACTGAAGATACCACCAGATTAGGAAATCTGGGATATCTATCCAGAAATTCCTCCACAAGATTTTTTTAAGGGCGGACGGGACGGTCGAGGAAATATCCGCCATTGCTCTGTGGCTACTAAGATGGTAATCTCAGATTCTACTTCATATTTTGCAACAAAAACCTATCATTGTGTATGCTCACTTGCAGTGCATATGCTGATTGATTTTCAACATCTTCAGTGCGATAGAACTCGAGATTACCATCTTCCAAATCTCGAGGCAAATTGTTAGAAAGAGAGGCAAGATAGGAAAAATAACACGGCGTCCCGTTTCACCTTAAGAAACTGCAGGATATTGCTTCTGGAACTCCTGCCGAAAGTTTTTTTTTGATGATTTTTCGAAAATACTGCAAGAGCTCTACCCGGAATCTGTACGGTGGTCTCGGGATTTTGAGAGTTTCTTTTGGGGATTCATTAAAAAGTTGCCACCAGAGTTTTTGCTGGATTTTTCCTGACATGCCTCCTGGAATAACATACGAAATTCATTGCAAGAGTTTCCCAGAGGAATCTCAGAAGGAATTCTGTTGAAACATTACGAGAAATATGGGGAAAACTGTTGGAGAAATCCCAAAAAAACGCCGAAAAACTTCTGGATGTAATTCTGGGAAAATTCTCGGAAACTTTTGGGTGTAATTTCCGGAGGAAATATATAGAAAACGTCGGAAAAAACACTGAAAATCTTTAAGAGAAATCCCGAGAGGAATTCCAAGAGAAATCCTGGAAAGTTTACTGAGAGAAGTGCCTCTAAGAGCTTCTGTAGAAATCTTGAAAAAAATGCCCTCATTCACTGATGTAGCTTACCATCCCGGAAAACTAGTTAGAGAAATCCCTGGCGGAACTTTGGATTAATTTTGGAAGGATATACGGAAGGAACCTTGTGAGAAACTGTGGGATCAATACCGGGAAAACTGCTGGAAGATATTCCGGAAGTGATACCGTAAAAAAACTCTTTCAAAAATCCTGGGAAGAACTTTGGTAGCTATTCCAGAAATAAGTCCTTGAAACTTTGAAAGTTGCACCAGAAGCAATCTCGGACAGAACTACGGGAGCGAATCTGACACAACCTGCAAGGTGGAATTTTGAGAAAAACTCTAGGATAAATCCAAGAAGAAACTCCGGTAAACCTCGAGAAAAACGTTTATAAAAATTCAAGGAAGAGCTCTCTGAATTTGTTCAAGAGGTTTTCCCAGTACTGCTCTTACAGTCCATTACGGAATTTCTTCAAGAGTTCTTCATGCTATTCTTTGAGAAATTTCTGTTAGTACTTCTGTTGAAAATTTCAATCAGTTCTTTCCAGGATGTATGACGGTGACCCTCCAGAGATTTCAGTTATAGATTTCCCAAAAATACTGTCAGAATCAAAAAAAAAAAAAGCTGCTCCCGGAGTTTTTGCTGGAATTTGTCTCGAAATCCTCTAGGAATAACTAATTAATGGGAGAAAAACTTTAAAAAGAATCGATAGAAAAACTGAGAATCTCAGAAATATATTCAGAGTGGGGAGAAATATTAGAGAAATTCCGGGAAGTAGTCTGAAAACGTCCAAGAGAAATCCGCAAAAATCTCGCAAAAACTCCGAGGAAAATAGTTGGGAATTTATCTCGGAATTCTGCTAAGAGAAATTCCGAGAGAGAGAAATTAAATTTAGGAGAGATATCTGTAAGGAATCCCAAAGAAACTTTGAGAACAATACCGTTAAAACTTGTGGAAGGAAGTTGAGGGAGCAGCTCTGCTAAAGATTCCTTCAGATTAAGGTGGAGGATTTTTAGTAGACAGAAATCCCGGAAGTAACATCGGAACTATTTGGAAGTTCCTCTGAGAGCATATCTGGTAAAACCTCAGGATGGAATTACAGAGAGAAACTCTTGGAAAATCCGAAAAGAATAAGTCAAAGAAGATTTCACTAAAAAACGGCGAAAAAAATAAATTCCAGTTAAAATCCAAGGAGAACTCCCGGAAGGAATTCAATGCATAAGTTTTTCTCAGATACTGAAACCCGAAACCGTACTGGCGTTTGTGACCTAAAAAGCATTGAAGTTATCTTTGATTCCAAGTTCTCTTTGACACCTCACATTCAGAGTTTGGAATCAAGAAAGCTTGCAACGTACTTTTGATAAAACTCGTCGTCTTACTCAGAAGTTTTTCAAATGGATTTGCACAACTGTTGCTCGAGCGAAATAAGCATGAGGATGCCTTATGGCAGCAAAATGGCGAAGTGATAACATTCCAATCAAAATTGTGCCACCTCCAAACAATCGCGAGTGAAATTTTTGTTTGTAGACTTCAGGAAAACTCGCCCCCTTAATGCTAGAACTAGGTAACTCGTTTTGGAAAATGCGGATACAAATGGCTGGTAAAACTTATCCTGGTATAAAACAAACTCTTTGTTGGTCTTCAAAATTGAAATAATATGTGTTTTCGGATTTTCAATTGACTAACTTGTGTTTATTGTGGTGCACGTTCAGATATAAACAAATTTCTTGCGATTTCGCAAAACCAGTTACCTAGTTCTAGCATTAAGGGGACGAACTAATGTATAAAATCCGAGAGCAATTTCTATAAAAATGCCAGCAGGAAATTGAGGGGAATTACTGGAAGAATCTCTAGAGTTTGTGAAAAATCACTGGAGAAATTCTTGGAGATGTAAGTTTTTGAGAGATTTACCCAGAAGAATTTCGAGAGGATTTTCTGGAAAACTTCTCTAGAAATTCCAAAAGGAATATCCTTCGAAGTATTCCAAGGGTCCCCATAAGATTTCTGGGAAGAATCCTTTAAAAAAATTCCGAGTACGATATTTGGAAAGAAGGCCTAGAAAATCCATAAGATGTCATTGGAAGATTTCCGCAATGAATCTTTGGAAGAATTTATAAAAAAAACTTTATAAATTTTAGAAAATTTTCACCAGGAATCTTTGGAAGAATTTCGGAAGGAATACCTGAACAAATCCCAGATCAGTTCTTGGAAGAATTCGGAGATGTTTCCAAGATTAATTCCGCGAAGATTACAGGACGAATTTTCTAGAAATATTCCGGAAGTAATCCTTGGAATATTTTTGAAAAGAATACATGGAAGTTTTTCGAGAGCAAACTCAAAAATTAATCCGTGAAAGAGTTCTGAAAGCAATCCGTTGGAAAGTTCGGGAAGAAACCTCCAAAAAATTTCAAATAGAAGCCGTGAGAAAAATACTGGAAATAGTTTATGGAATAAAATCTGAAAGGAAACTGAAGAAAAACTTCGGAAGGGTTCTGATTAGAATTTGAGCAAGAATTTTCCTGGAATGATGGCGAGAGATAGTCCTGGAATCCGTCTAAACAATCAGGAAAGAAACTATGGGAGTATTGCTGGGGAAATATTTGAAATAATTCCGGAAAAAATCTTTGAAACAATTATGGGATGAGTCACTGGAGGAAATCCTGGTTAAATTTTGGAGGAAGCTCTGAAGAATTCTAGGAGAAATTTTGGGAATTTTAGGGAAAATCCTCTAGAGAAATAGGAAAAATTCCGAGTGGCGAACATTTGACGAATCTGTGGAAGGGAGTCCGGCAAAAATTTCGAGTTAAATCATTGGAAAAACTACGGAAAATTATGAAATAGATTTCTGAAAGAATTTTTAAGAACCTTTAGAAATTCTAGAAAATTTTTCACCAGGAGTTCCATGAAGAATCTTTGAAGAAACCCAAGTTCAATTCCTGGAAGAGTTTTGAGATAATTCTAGCAGAAGCTCTGGAAGGATTTCAGGACGAAATATCTAGAAAAACATGGCGAAAGAAATCACGAAAGAAATTTAAAAAGAAATTCTTAAAGAGTTCTTAAAAAATTGTCAAAGAAATTTTCGAAAAAAAAAATCCGGAGAAATTTTTAAAAGAAGTTTCCTGATAATTTTGCAAAAAAATGCCGAAGAAAGTCGTCTATTAAACTTCTGAATTAGTTTCCAAATAAAATGCATAAAAGTTATATAAAGTGCTGAATCGATTGCCAAAAAAATTACCAATGCAGTTTCCAAAAGAATTCCCGAAAATATTCCAAAAAAAATCTATTATACAATTCTCAATTGAATTGTCTGGGCAAATTTCCATAGGAATCGCCAATAAGGTTTCCTGAAAAACTCGAATGAAACAATTCAAAAGCTTTCACCCTTCTGAGCATGCATGCCTTTTGCCGGTATCCTTTGAAATGGTCCAGATCGTGAGATATACGACGCATACACCAATCTCCTAGATCATCACTCAACACAGCACTAAGGCAATATAGTGAGCAAATTTTGAACCTGATTGTTTAGTAGAAGAAAGTTTTCTTTCTTTTCAGCAACTTCACCGAAAACTTTATTATTCTAAGTTGTTCAGAACGTGAGATTTACAACGCTCTGACCAAACGGATAACCCCAAGAACACTAGCGTAACGTTGTGAGAAAATTTCGAACTACATTGTATTGTTTTCTAAATTAAAGTTCTTAGTCTTCTAAGCAATTTTGCCAAAGAAAGAATCTATCTAAATAGACCAAAACGCGAGATATTCGATGATTAAACCAAACTTTTTGATCATTATAACTCTAGTGCCACGTAGTGAGCGAGTTTCGAACTAAACCGTTTTCAAGATCAAAGCATTCCTCCTCCTGAGCAACTTTTCCGAAAGCAGTATCCTTCTAAGTGGTCCAGAACTGCACTTAAACCAAACTGGTAGCTCATTGAAACACTAGAGCCTTGTAGTGAGCGAATCTCGAACTAAAATAATGCTTACAAATGAGCTTACATTCCTCTGAGCAACTTGACCTAAAACGTTATTTTTCTAGCGGTCCAGAATGAAAGATAAACGGCTATCAGCCTAAGCTGGAACAAGAAAGTCGTACTAGATTGTTGTCTGGATGAAGTTTGCCATTTGTCTGAGCAACTTTGTAGAAGACAGTATAGTTAGTGATCCGGAAAAATATTTGGTCCTAAGAAACTTCCTGTTTCTTTGTTGTTGTTTTTTTCTGTAGAAGCACCTGATAATGTTTGTTAAAAATCAGTATCCTCACACTATTCATAGGCCCATCATTATAAACCGAAAGAGAGATGAATTTTGTGAAAAGAGAAAAGTTAATGGTGTGGGTTCGGAGTCAGTTTGACTTTCTATTACACAGAATCGACCTGTTCTGTGGCTTAGTTGGTTAAAGCGCTGGTCTAGCGAATACAAAGTCGTAGGTTCTAGTCCCACCAGCACGCGATTGCTTTTTTTCTTAAAAATTCATTTCTGTATTTGTCAATTAGCAACATTCTGTTCCTTCTTATTAATACCAAGTTTTTCCAGTATGTCTTCATTTACACTTTTTCTAAAAACTTGAAGTAGTTTAGACCAGATAAATAGTTAGCAGAGTGTCTCTATTGCATAGCCTCTTTTGAGAAGTTCAGCGAGATAACATTTTCTACTTCTTTCTCCAAAAAATAACACGGGAAATTTTCCATCAGTTTCTCTTCTCATCCCGGTTGTTCCCACTGCTGCCGCCATTAAACTTTGACATCTGGCCATAAATAATCTCACCACTTTGTGCCGCGGCTTTTCATCGGTCCCTCCTGTCGGCCTGCCTGCCTAGCAGGAGGTGGTGGCGCCGTAATCGCTTCAACAGTGCCGCTCTCTCTCGCTCGGGAAAAAAAAGTTAGGCCAAGGAAAAACCTCACCTGTCAAAATAGATCGCGCTGCACGCGAGCCGGCAAGTTTTCCCCATTTTCTCATTCTGATTCTAGAATTTGGAATGGTGGTGCGGCGACGCGACGGGGAACGATGCAACACAGTAGGCCTTGAGAGCACCGGGGGCCATAAATTTTGGACCATAACACTTCAGTTCAGGCTTTGTGACCGAGAAAAGTTAGCCCACTCATCGCACCGGGTCATCAGGCTGGAGTCGACACGGACCGCACGCGGTATGGGCCCATAATCGCAATCTGTTTTTTTTTTTTGGATTGTGGTCGCCGTTTAGCAGCAGAAGAAACTTTGACCGTTTTGAACGCGGCGGACGATCTGGATGACGCAAAAAAATCCGCGAAAGTGTGATTTTATCATTGACTAAAATTGTCAATTGACATAGGTGTTGTTGGAGCCAACACCTACTGGAGAAAGTTCCCAAATCGGTACCAGATCGACCATTTCCTGCAAACAAAGGCCCTTTCTCGCTGAAAAAATCGACGAGCAGTCCCGTGACTCTCCCGTATCGTATTTCCGCGTGAAATTACCCGGCAATTATCTGTCGATGGGCGTGCGACGGCGACAACGAAAACGGCGACGACTCTGTGTGACGTCTTTGGAAAGGTCCAATTAGAGAGGGGACCCTTCCTAAGGTACTAGTCTATTGTGAGCGTCTTCGGTTCCCTAGACACCACCGGCATGAGGAAGTCACCAAGAGTGAGATATCATGCCTATCATTAGGTGCCTTGAATCGAGCTGCGAGCTGCGTAACAAAGGAAAGTTGATGTTTTGTTTGATCGCCACACGCGATCTTCGCCAGAGTCAACAATGGATCGCAACACTTTGGGGTCGTTTGCGCTGTTTTTTTCGGACTCGGACAGCGATCTCTCAATTGCAAGTAAATTATTATTAGGGTACCTGCAGGGTCCGCGCCCGACAGATGACTCTTGATCCCATTTCCACGAGCTGCTCAACGGCGCGCGGCGTGGCGATCTTAGCAAGCGGGGGAGGTTAAACGTTTGTCCAATAATTACCCGGCCAACTTCGGTGAGAGCGTGACGGTCGATTATCCACCGGAGTAACGAAAGCCACCAACTGGTTTTCATTAGGGCTGGGGGTGGTTGCCCGGGAGAAATTCAAATCCGGGCCATTTCGTTTGGGTTCAAAACGGCACGAAATTACATCATGTTTTCAATGGGCATCTAGCGATCTCCATACCCATAGCTAGCTGAGGGAACGTGTGGAGAGATCGCGACAAGAATCACGACTTTTGGATCCGCTCCAAAATACATGACTGGTGTATTACAGTGCTCAGCAAACACGATCACCGCTTTCTTCGCTTCGCGATCATCATTACCGCTCTCGCGCAACAGCTTGCTTCGATCTCCCTCCCGGTAAGCGAGATTAGATTTATGCCCGTTTAGACCGCTAATAGGGGTCCCACCAAGCGTTCGATCGATTCTATCGATCGAATGACGCGGTAGCAGTCCAGTGGGTTTCCAAATTAGGCATCCGATCCCGTTGAAAACAATGATAATTAATGATCGCATATATGCGAATCCCAAATGTGTGTTTGTGTCTACCAGTTTGTCCGTACTACTACCCACATTGCATATTGGTAGATTATGCCGCCGCGCCGTGACGGAGCCCATGATAAATGGGTTGATATCCAAATATGGGAACCCACACGAAGTGGGGCAGCTGTCACATTTAGAATACCATCTGGGGGTGACGGTCGGAGATGCTGGAACAACTTTCGAGCATAGGCAATGTTTGTCCGAAAATTTATATTTTCAATCAACTGTTGATTGTAATGATGACAACTTATCAAATGAATTTCTGCCATTGGGACTGACATGGATACAATAACCAGTAATGTCTATCAGTACTGTCATGGAATATCAGAGCTGGCTACTCCAGGTGTCCAAATTTCGAGCCCTACTATACTACTGAGAAAAACTTGAAAACTGGAAGACCTAGAATATTGATAAATTAGCAAATTGAGAGATGAAATAATGAAAAAAAACCTCACGTTCTAGTGGGATTCGAACCCACGACTCCGTATTCGCTAGACTGGCGTTTTTACCAACTAAGCCACAGAACAGACAACGATACTGCGGAATAGATAGCCAAACTGACTCCGAGCCCACACTATGTACACTCCTATTTTCACAATTCCATCTCTCTTTCGGCATGGACGCCATCCTCGCGAATTTTTATTAAGAAAAAAAAATTGCTAATTCTACTTCAAATTCCTCTTTAAGAATATCTTCCTGCCCAGGTACTTCTTTGCAATTTTCTCCACGATTACCTACAGGGACACCGCTTGTAATTCCTTTAGGCATTCTCTCAGAATATATTAAAATTTAGTTTTATAGAAAGTGGAGTTTCATGGGATTTTCTAGAATGATTGCAGCAGGAATTCCTCCAAAAATCATTTTCATTTGTTTGAAAATTTCTACAGAGATTTTCTTTCGGAATTCCTGCTGGAGTTTTCTGGAAGTTTATTTAAAACATTCTCAAGTGCCTTATCCTGAAACAAATTAATATTTTCATTCATAAATTCCATCCGAAACTTCCAAAGAAATGCCAAAGATTCTTCAGGATTGTTTTTGAGAAATTTCTTTAAGAATTGGTATATCTCCAGGAATTTTCCTGGAAATTTTTCAAGAAATTTCGATAGCATTTTTTCCGTGCATTTCTTTTGGGATTCATCAAAAGATTTCTTCATGAGTTGCAATTCCACGAGATAGTTTTTCACAGGGATTCGGAAATTTTCACAGAGATACTTCAAGCACTTCCTCTCAAGTTTTTTCTTTCGAAATTCAATAATTTGTCCAGGAACTATTTCCGAAATTATTGTTGGAATTTCTCCAGAGATTGCTATAGAAATTACTCCATATGTTCAGGGATTGACTCAGGCATTTGTTTGAAAATTCTTCTAGTATTTTATCAAGAGACTCTTCTGCCAGTTCTTTAAGGTGTTTCTCTAGAAGTTCCTCCAGGTATTCCTCCAGAGATTACAGAAGATTTATTCTAACCTATATTCAGGAATTCTTTCCGAATGTTTTACGGTAATGCTTCAGGATATTTTCCAAAGATTCTCCCATCAGTTTTTGCAGAAAATACTCCAGAACAGCGTTTCTCAAACTATGGGTAGCGACCCACTGGTGGGTCTCGTTTTGATTTTTGGTGGGTCGCGAAGGCTTTAAAGGTATTGTAATAAACATCCATAATAACATAATGATATTGTTAGCCATTTTCCAATTTACAAATACTCTGTTGAAAAATTATCAGTTATTTCTAGACATTTATTTTCTCTTTGATTATTATAAAACTATTTAAAAGCCTTAGTTTTTAGTTCAGTGAATACTGAAACTGTTGTCTGCGTTCTGAAATCGATTCTGAAAATATAAGAAAGAAAATATCAGAAGGTTTTAGGAAATTTTCAAATACAAAAATGTGCAAAAAATAACCAAATAACCACAAGAAACTAAAAAACGTTAGGTAAACTGTTTTATTTTTACCAATCTTCGGTAGCGCTTAATTTTGGTAAAACTTTACTGAATTTAGATAATTTGAGCTTGTACAAAAATCAGAACAGTTTAAAACTGAATTCAATAAAATTAAATAACATTAAATAACATTATTTTATGATCAAGTGCTACGTAACGTTATTTCATCAAGACCTATAAAAGCCATAAATGTATTTATTCAATAAAACAGTTCTAATTCTCTAGAATGACGTATGTTATAAAAATACACGATGGTGGGTCGCCAAATTCCATAGCAATCAAAAGTGGGTCGCAAGCTGAAAAAGTTTGAGAACCCCTGCTCCCGAATATATTCTTTAAAATATTTTACGATTTTTTTTCTGTAGAAATTCCTTCAGACTTTTTTCTCGGTAGTATTTTAGGGATTGTTGAGTACTAACCCGTTCAGAAATGGATTTTTTTTTTCCAGAGGTATCTCCTGGAACTTTCCCAAGGATCTCTTGAAAAATTCTTCTGGGAAATACAGAAATTCATCGAAGGATTTCTTAAAAAATTCCACCAGAACCTTTATCTGAAATCGCTGACATTTAAGAAGTTCCTTCTTAAAGATTCCGTCAAAACTTCCTCGTTGAATTCCAGAGTTTCTTCAGAAGTCTTCATGATTGTATTTTCTTAGAATTAAGGTGAATATATAACGAAGCCACACTTCGAAATTTCAAAAGCACAAATCTGAAGAACCGAGGGTTGGTTTACGCTGAAAAATTGATCGATTGGTCACCACCAGCGGGTCACCAATCGACTAACTTTTCAGCGCAATCCGTTTTTTGATTCCTCAGATTTCTGCTCTTGAGAATTTGAGGTGTGACTTCGTTATATATTCACCTTAAGAAAGTATCTTATGAATTTCACGTATTCACACAGGCATTGTTCAAGTAATTCCTCAAGAGATAACTACAGAAATTGTTGTCTATTTTTGCTTTCCCTAGAGTTATTTTCAAGATTTTTTTGTGAATTTACACTTGAGCTAGTTCTCTTTAAAAGATTTTTTCTATGAACCTGCAAAGGTATCCCCAAGATTATTCTCTAGGAATCTCTTCAGACATTCAGACAATTCTACAGGGATTGCTTTGGGAATTCATTGAAAGATTATTTTAAGAACTCTTCCAGTCAATTGCAGTTACATAAAGATCATCTGAAAAAAAAAAATCGTATAGAAATATCCGGAACAAATTTTGTGAAATTTGTAAAATAATCCCAGCACAAAACCTGCATCAAAAAAAATGAATGAAAAAATTATAATGCAATATTTTCTTATGGAATTTCCTGTACATCTTCCTACAGACCAATCCTGATAAATCTGTGGTGAACTTCTTGAAGAAATATTTATGATAAATCGACTGAGATATAATTTCAAGGAATCCCTGGAAAAAAATACGAGGAATGTTTAAAGTGTTCCCTGGAGAAATTTAAGACGCAAACCGTAGAAATTTATCTAAAAGCATTCTGAGATAACATTTAAAGAAAGCTCATGAGAAATTTCTTTGAAGAACCCCTGGAAGAATTTCTGGAAGAAACCTTAGTAGATTTTGAAAAACAAAATCCTATAGTGATTTCTGAAGGAATTCATTGTGCAATTTTGGAAGGAATTTACAGAAGATTTATGAAGAAAACCTGGGACAAAATTAAGAAACATCTTAAAGAATCCCTGGAAGAATTTCTGAAAGAAACTTTTTGAGAATTTCTGAAGGAGTCTATGGGATATTTTCTAAAGAAGCATTTGTGGAGTAATACTTAAGTTTTGATTTTCTGAAGAAATAACAGAAAGCATTTCTGAAGGAATCCGAAGGCATTCCTGGTAAAATATCTTAAACATTCCCTGTTAAGTTTTCTGAAGGAATAGCTAGAGGATATCTGACGAAAGACTTGGTGGATTTTTACAGGAATACCTGCTAATATTCATAGGTGGTTTTCTAAATGAATACCTCGATAAATGTCTAGAGGAATTTTTCAAAGAATTTTTGAAGGAACAAAAACAAATACACTGATTTAGTACGGCGATCATCTAGAAAATAACAAATATTGTTATTTCAACTATGAATACATATCCAAAAGGTATTGTATGACAAAGTAATAAAATTTCTTCGTATTAAATCTATGTACATTAACTTGATCTTCCGTTGTTTGTACTTTGAAACCTTTTTTTTCAAGTTTATATTTGAATGTACTTTTACTAATGCTAGTTTTTCTTTCCCTGCTAAATCAACAAATACCACATCAATACCAAACTCTTAATAAATATCTCCTACTGTTATTGTGATGTGCTTATAACATAGCAATAACAATTTCAGATATTGGAGCACAGGTTTTTCTATGCACGGTACTTGTAAGATATTCCCATCTGCTCGAGTTTTAATGAACCACTTATGGCAGAATTTGGGTTATTAGAAAACCAGCCATTCTATAAGTAGAAAAAAATGAGTTCAATACTGTTTCTAACTATGTGTAATCCCGGGTAGAGCGAAATGGCAAACGAAGGGCAAATTTTTCCATTAAAATAGAATGTTTGAATGGCAAAACTTGATATTAGTTTGTTTGAAATAAGAGTTAAAATAACAAAAATAATAACTAAATTTCTATGGCATAACAACTAAAGAATAATTGATTTTGCCATTGTAATATCAAAATAATAGCAAAAAGAATGTCAAAATAATAACATATTTTAATATGATGGTAAATTATGTTATTGTTCTGATATTAAGGCTGATAGTATAATAGTAATATTTGTTATTATTATGTTATTAGACTATTCAACAATAACTCGCCAATTACAAGTTTTACAATGATCGTATGTTTTGTTGTTTATGTGTCATCCTGAGCTATTCATAAACAACTAAATAATTGCAAATTTAGATATGATGGTAAAATTTGTTATTCTTTAGTTATTGGTTTGTTATTGACCTCTACCCGGGATACCATTGACCAGGGATTGTGTATGCATCCTATGACAGATACGTATTTCGACTCCAACTTAAGTCGTCTTCAGTGACTCAACTGATCGATGTACCTATACATAGTTGCTGGTATGACTGACGTTCCCATTCATCTGCCGGGCACGCAATTTAACAACATTTCAACAATTATATCAATCCGAAAAGTAACACGTATGGCAACTAGTGCAATCATTTATAACATTGAATGCTTCTCTGATTAATAAGATCTCTCCAGTTAGCCTAGTGGTTAAGGCTATGGATCGCCAATCCGGAGACGGCAGGCTTGATTCCCGTTCCGGTCGGGAAAATATTCTCGACTCCCTGTGCATAGTGTATCATTGTACTTGCCACACAAAGTACAAATTCATGCAATGGCAGGCAAGCAAAGCCCTTCAAGTAATAACTGTGGAAGTGCTCTAAGAACACTGAGTTGAAGAGTGGCTGGCTAAGTTCCAATGCGAACGTTGAGCCATTAAGAAGAAGAAAGCACTGTGTAAGACCACAGAGTCTCGAAGAAACACACCTACGAAGTGACCTACCATTCTAGCTCAGCATTTCTCAAAGTTACCCCTTTCTTTACTCAACCTACTTAAAAATCTCCGAACAACGATTACAGGAAAACATTCTTCAAATCAAAAGTACAGATCTTTATGCAAAATAGGTTGACGTTTCCCCCAATCATCAAACGTCCATAGTCCATCTCCCTCCACCGACTGCATCTACAGAGAAATGAAAGGCGAAGTTTTCCCCATCTATTTTCTTCTCCCTTTCAATTCCAGTCACTAAGCCTACCCAAGGATCCATGCATGCAAAAACATCATTGACAGACCGTCGTTGTCGTCTTTTTCGTCTAGAAATCGACTTTTCGAGATAAAACAAAGTTACAAATGAAATCAAAATAATAGGCAATTAGGAGGAGTACTGCTGATTCCACGTATTTGACGAGGAGGGAAGAAAGGGCTCCCCCTTACAGAAAGAAACATAACCAAGATGGTTGATTCCATGGAGTCCCATCGAAGACGATGACGACGGACAAACCGTCGTCGGGTATTACTGAATATGGATTTTGCCATTTGGAGCGCAGCAGCATCATCGATTCGCGCGATGCGATATCAATCGAGGCCATGAGTGGTTCCCGGGAAAGATATTTTTCACAAATCCAAAGGAAATTTCCAACAACGGCAACTGCTTGGAGTTCGTGTGGGCGATGACGGCAGTAACGACGACGCGACGCATACACGGTTGCCTGAATTATGATTTATTAGAATTGAATGACATTTCAAACCTTCCTTCTTAATGGCAAATGTCGGCGAAAATATTCGGTTTCGGCGAGCGATGTTCCCTTTTTGGTGTCTCTCGGTTGGTCGCCACATGAGAAAGGGGGAAATTGGATGAAATGCGCCGTTGGAGTGATGTGATACATTATTTCAATATAAAGTTGGTAATGGATAATTCCGGTGTCCGGCCATTTAGCCGAATGCCATTTGGCCAAATGCAATTTAATTAATTAATCATAGGCTGTTCTTTCGTTGTTGCGGACATTAGTTACATGTGCACTCAAGTTCATCACTCATTTTTCGGCTAAACGGCATTCGGCCGAATGAATCGAAACCAGATACAGTCGAGACTCTTATAAGATCACTGGTCGGGGGGCGCAATAGGAATCCGCTTAATAGGAGACTAAGAGCTTATGGGATTTCGGCATTTTGGGGGTGTGGCCTATTATCTCGGGTGTGTTAAGAGTTAACGCAATACTTTCTTCGGCAAAGTTTTAGGGCTTGATAAGATCTACCATTTAGAACTTTGGTTCATATGATTAGTTGGCAATTTGGCCGCTAGAGGGACCATCAACAATTTGACGCTAAATTGCACTACGGGAGCCATATCAGGTTGTCAAGCAAACGTTACGATATGCGACAGCTCAAGACCCTGATAATTTGGAAGGATAGTGTCTTCGGGAAAGTTGTTGAGTACGCCAATAACTTACTGACGATGAGTTGCGAAGTTCGAAATTCCTCCACTGGGCGGCGCTAGTGAGCAAGTAAAATTTCAAAACCTCATATCTCAGAATCCCGATAACTTAGGAAGTTGGGGTTTTCGGCAAAGTTGATCAGTATGACATAAACTTACATAAAAATAAACATTTGTTTCGCAATTCTGCCACTCCTGTCTAGTAGGAGTTCGTTTAATAGGAGTCCGTTTAATAGGAATTCGTTTAGTAAGAGACTCGACTGTATTCCCATTTGGCGAAATCATATTTTTTTAAGAAAATCTACTCATTCTTCTTGAACTGGAACTCGATGAAAAATAATCGGCCATTTACTAAAAGTCAAAAGTTCCTAGCTTTTTACGGAGTTTGGAACCTACGATCGCACAACAAACTTGTTTTTCTGTTGCCTGTTTGCTGAGGTTCAGGAAAAGTTTTGCCCAAAATTCAGCTAACAAACGTAATTTTTACTGTCATTTTATTATTTGTTGAGCCACGGTCAGGGCCGGATTAACAAATGTGGGGGCCCGGGGCAACATTGTTGTTGAGGCCCTTTAAATATAGGATATATTTTACCCACAAAATATGAAAAAAAATCTATAAAATATTAATAATGCCGTTGTGGAAGAATTAGAATCTAAAACATTAAGTAGAGCAATGAATAATATTGATATCCACTAAATTTATTCATAACTGATTTGTATTTATATACAACAAAAAATGTTATTCGCATGTGGGCTCGCGACATGAGATCCCAGATCTCATGCCAATGTCCATTGAGAAACTGCACAAAGAATTTGTAGCTGTAATGTTCGAGAAGTTTCTAGTTAAATCTAGTAACGATTGTGCTGTCGTTTTTTTATTTTTTTTGGCGAAATCTCAATAGAATTAGGTATCCCTGATACAATGTTTGGATAAATTGATTGTCTACCACCATGAAGCACATTTAACAAGAACTTGTTCTAGCGTGACTATTATGGGAAGTCCTGTCGGTCTCCCAAAAGAATTTTCCACAAAACTCTGACATAAAAAGGAAAATCTAATAAAAATGTTGAACAATTTAGAGCGGGGATCCATGATTTGATTTCCTGATGAAGATTCTGATCTATTTTCAATAGATTTTCCTAATAAATTTCTGGAAAATCTTTAGCGAAAAACCCGAACAATTTTTTAGTCAATTTCTTCTGCAATTTTCTCAAGGAATCAAGCAAATCTTCACTCAAGAAAATTCAGACTGAAACTCTTCAAAATTATCTGCCTTATAATCATGGTAGATTTCCTCTTAAATATGTTTCAACACTTTATGTGCTCTCCGATTTGAGTAAGTCCTGAGCCGTCTTAGTAAAATCCAAAATCCAGACCAAAATCTTCAGACAGAACAAAAAAACAAACAAGTTCAACAGGAACTCTTTGTTTCTTCAACTTATAGAATTTTAGAGTTCCTCTAGAACTCAGTCGAAGGTTTTTTTTCAGGATTTCCGTTAATTTAAGGTAAATAAAAATATCAAGTAAAAAATAAGCTTTGGAGGAAAAGTCTTTCTCAAAAAAATCATAATATATCACCTATATCTTGAAATTAGACAGTAACGTGAAGTTCTTATGACAAAAATTCAATCGAGAGATGTACCTTACCTACATCTTTTCTCTTGCTTCCCTTTTTTTATGTTTGGTGAAGTGAAATTTTGTGAGGGCCCCTAAAATGTGTGGGACCCGAGGCCCTGCCCCCCTAAATTCGGCACTGTTCATCTTAGTGTGCAGCTTATAGAATCAAAATACAGTGTTGTTGATAAGTTGTGGAGTCCCGAGAAAATCACTGTAAGAAACCGGTATTTTTCCGAGTTTGAACAACCACTTCGATCAATGTACTCATGCAGCGTACATATAAATGCCACCCAAGAAGTAAACAAGTGTTAACGCTCAGTGGATGAGTTAATTCGCCGCGTCAACTGAATGAGCATCCAATGAGTTACTCGTTTATTGACCAAATTGTGTTTTGCGCTCAATTTCTTGGTGATAATTTTAGCAGAACACTGCAGAGTGCGATTGATTTTGTTGGTGAAGAAAATCATATGCGAACCATAGATTTCAGGGGTTTTTAGGAGCGGTGAGAAAGATTTTTATGGACATTCCAGGGTATCTCACGGAGTTTGAAGGGCGTATAAGGTGCATTTCTAGGAGTTTCAGGGTGCCTTAGGAGGATATTTAGTGACGTTTCAAGTGGCTTCCACGGTCTGTAATACCCAAGAAGCCCCTTGAAACGTCACACACCCTGGAGCTCCCTAAAACCCATCTTAATCCCCAGGAGCCTTATTTTGAAACCACCTGAGAGGCACTCAAACGTCTCTAAAGATATAGCTTAAACCCACTGAAACGCCCTGAAAACCCTGATACGTCCCTGAAACTCCTAGAAACATATCTGAAAGCCTCATGAAACCCTTCTAGAACCTCCTTGAAACCTCAATGAACTCCCTAAAAAACCCTGAAATGTTCCTTAAATCTTTTTGAAACTACACTAAAACCTCCATTTAGGTAATGAGTCGGGACTGCCTAAATAGAATTTTTACCTAAATGGATTCATTACCTAAATGGAATCAGTTTATTACCTAAATGGATTACAAGGTTGCAAAGAAGTTCAACAAGGGAGAGTTACTAGGAGATTTAAAGGAGATCATGCGGAGTTTCAGATGGCTTTCAATGAGTTTCAGGAGGGGAGGGGTATCAGGGGCGTTTTCGG
Organism: Aedes albopictus; assembly: GCF_035046485.1. Classification (NCBI taxonomy): domain Eukaryota; kingdom Metazoa; phylum Arthropoda; class Insecta; order Diptera; family Culicidae; genus Aedes; species Aedes albopictus. Next base: position 440,630,614 of record NC_085138.1, read on the forward strand.
GGGGTTTGGAGGGTCTTAGATCAGAATTGACATTCAAATGACTAGCTGGGCACGGAACACGAAAAACCTTGTGAAAACCCTGCAAAATTCCGCCAGACTGAAAAAATATTGAATGTCGGGTCAAAGTCGGGTCAATTTTTATCGTATGTTGGGCCATTGTTGGACCAACATCGAACAACTGTTGAGCCTATATTGGGTTTGGTAGCCAAAATAAAAACAGGTGAATGATAGGTTGATGTCGGGTTTGACGTCATCAATGCTGGAGCTGATATCAATGGAATGATGGAAGGATGGTTGATTATCTAAATTTCAGCTGGAAATGACGCTGGATACTGGCACCTTTCAACACTGCATGGGGGAGGGGGGTGCTTAGGGGGCAACATTGCACCATCCTTCCCCCATACCCATCCCCTAACACCACTCACTACTTCTTTTCCATAAACCAGTCTTATACCTAATCTTAAGTACTCCAACTGATTTGAACACAATCAAATTCCATTTAGGTAACGTTACCTAAATGGAGGGACCTAAATAGATTTTACCTAAATGGATCCTACCTAAATGGAGGTTTGAGTGTACTTGAAAACTTTGGAAACGCATATGAACCCCATGAACAGACCTAATAAAACGCCCTGCAACCCACTTATTCGTCCCTGAAACCCCCATGAAGCCACCCTCGTTTCAGAGACGAAACACTTAAACTCCCCGACAAGCTTTTTGGAATCACCTTGAAGATTCTTTAAACGCTCGGTGTTTCAGCCTTGAATCGCCAACGAAACACTTTGAAATGTTCCTTAAATTCCACAAAACAAACAAGAAAAACTTTTAATTAGACCTTAAGTAGGAAAGACGCAATGATTGAATAAGTTAGATAAGATCCTAAAAAGGTCTCACATTCTACTTTAATTGCCTGAAACATGCATTGACAATTGTAAATTATTCCACTGAAAAGCTTCCAAAACCCTCACAGAAATCTATCTTTCTGTGAACGGTAACTTGAAATTATGGATCGGACCTGGTATCCTAGCTTTAAGCATATGCCTTTCACACTGAGATCCGAATCCCACTCCCGACATATTCACAAAATGTGAGTTTTTCCTAAAACTCTCGTTAATACAGATTCAAATTCAAGTCTAGAAGCCAAATCTTGTACGCTTCCTTGGGCTAGCTCATCCTAACGTTGGACAATTCTCGCTAATTATTGGACGGTTCACTCCGGTGGACTAAATTTTACAAATTTGTCAGATTTTCATTTTTCAGTTTCATGGGAGTTTCAGAAGAGTTTCGGAAGGGTTCACGAGGGTTCCTAGGGGCTTCTAAGGCGGTTTCAGGGATGTTCCAGAGGAGTTTCAAAGCGTAGAAAAGCTTTTCAGGGGCTTTCAGGAGGGTTCCGGAGGACTTTACAGGGCAGTGAATGTTGCGAAGTTTCCATATCCACTGACATTTCAAGCTAAAATTGATCATTGAATTGAAACCAGCCTCAGCATCAGTCAAGGCTCTCCGACAACTGATGACCGGTACATATCATTCATTCCCGAGCAGTAGAGAATATCTACAGCATAACAAAATATGTTATTTTGACAAAATAACTGATTTTTTTTTTCGTTTTTATTTTTGTGTATTTTAACTAGTTGCTAATTCTACACTCAAAACACTCCAAAATAACTGAGAGATGGAAGAGTTATTTTTGTGTTATTAACATAACATATCATCTTATAAGCTTGTCTGTCATAAGCAGCAAAATAACAAAAATCATAACAAAAATATGTTCCTGGAAGACCAGTTGAATAACACGTTTTATTGGTTTCAATAACAACTTAATAACAGTGAATTTGTAAAACATTTCAATAACAAATTTTGAAATTAACAAGTTATTGATAACAATTTTAAAACAAAATGAGTTATAAGATCTTATAAGGTCATAGGGGGAAGAGGGGTTTGTAAAAAGGTGACAAGCAATGTGTTAAGTATAGGAAAACCCCTTACGAAGTGGAGAGGGGGACGAAAATCACCAAATTTAGCGTGACGTACCCTATGGATGCTCTCTACTGACACAGTTGGAATGAAATATCAGAAAGAAGAGGAAGAGTAACTGATCAGAAAACATGATTTTCTCAACAGTTCCTTGCGAAATACTGTGAACAACGTCAATCTCGAATGGTGTAGTTTTGTTTGCAAAACATGTTATTGATGTATTATTGATAATCAAATATTTGAAAAGTCCCAACAATTCAATAATAACTGAACTTGTTCTACAACAAAAATGTTGCTTAAAGAAAATAAATTAATAGCACGATCATAACAAAATAAGTTTGTCCAACAAAACATGTTATGGAAAGGTAATGCCTCAAAAAGATAATAATAACAAACCAAGATATAAAAACAGATTTTGTGATTCTGTTGTTATCATTTTGATATTCTCCTCTGCTCGGGTTTCTTCATCAATGATGACGTATAACCCGACATAAACCTATCATAGGGCATTGCATTGTTATGATTTAGTATGGGATTTTGACGTTTCTTGGCCTTGTTGTTTACATAATTTCTGTAAGAGTGAAAGAGAAGGAGAGAATTTCATGCAGTGCCCTATTGACCTGTTTTCATTTTGATCATCAAACCCAACACAGTCCCAACAGTTATCCAATGTGGGTCCAACAGTGGCCCAACATTCGGTAAAACTTGACCCGATTTTGACTCGACATCCGATATTTTTTCAGTGTGGCGAAATTTTCCAGTGTTTTTCGTGTTTTTGCCGTGCTAGTTATTTGAGCGACAATTCTTTTATATGGCAACGAATGCTTCACACATGAAAAAAAACTCTTGTTGACTGAAATCGTTTTAAATATGATCAGAAGCAATAATAACTGAAAAGATTTGTTGGTTACTGCTCACATGAATGAGTTTTTGCAACACTGTTGCTGGGGTTAAGGTGTATTCCGAGGAAGAATCAAAAGATTTTCAGAAAGGTTTCAAGCTGTTTCAGGGTTTCAGGCCATATTAGGGATACATCCCACCTGGAATGCCCCTTAAACTGACTGAAACCCCCGATAACACCTCTGGAACGACTCTTAAACTCCTTGGGATCCCCTAAGAGCACCTCTGAAACATTGTGGAACGCCCCTGAAACCCTTTGAAACCCCCTAAGACCCAAAGAACAGCCTTGGAACGCCTCTGAAACCTGGTGGTAACCAGTTCTTCAAAAAGTTCACAAAAAACCCGCTCTTTTTCCAATATTTAAGGTAAATATCATCGACTACCATAAAAAATGCCATTTGGTTCTCATTATGAATATGAGAGTGGTTTTTCCGTGACTTACTTGTAGATCTGGTTTAGCTGCACAAGTTTTTTATACACCATATTTTTCAGTCCAGCTTCTGATTTAAGTTGTAAGTGATTGGATCTAGATATGTCGAAATTACATTTTCGGCACTGCCTTCAATCACCTTGAACACCCTTGGAATGTCTCTTAAATCCCATGAAACTCCATGGAATGCCAATGAAACCCTCAGAGATTTCCTAATGCATCCCTGGAATGCTCCTGAAATCCCCTGACCGCCTTTGAAACCTCCTGAAGTCCCGTTAGACGTTCATCAAACCTCTTTGAACACCCCATTGTAGCATCAATTGTGGAGCCTCGTAGTCAATAGTCGTGTGGTTATGGTCACCAAGAGTCTAATCGAAGCATGCTAAGGGATGAGGGTTCGGTTCCCGCTCCGGTTTATGATACTTTTCGTGAGAATACTTTCCCTAGACAACCAATTAGCACGTATAATGAAGTTTGTATTCATGTTATACGTACTTTTATGCGGTAAAGTGATATCGCATAAGATGCAGTAAAAGTGCCTTATGCGTACAAAAGTGGAGGCGCTAGACGTGCGCTGACGGAAAAATTAAGACGCTATATGACTTGAAGCAATATCTATGCGATGAAAGGTATGCACTATTGCGACGTAATATAGCATCTTATGCAATTTAATAAGATTCGTAATAAAAAAAAAATCTTGTCACATAAATATCGATATGTCATGACATTCTAACTCACCTCAGTGTTTGTTGGAATGCACTTGGTTTCCGTGCGCTGTACGTGTTCGGCAGGCTATCTGGAGATCAAAATGATGTAGCATGATTTCCTGCACAGTTATCACTACTTCTCTCTCGCTTGCACCGCCCATTGATAATTGTCAGGACAAAAATAATGAAGTTGTAACTTGTTTTGTAACATAATGATGACTTTTCACTTTCTTGTAGCTTTTTGCCACTCCAACAGCACTTATTTCATTATTATCACATATCACATCGCAATATCCCAACGTTGACAATTCTAGCTTATGCGAGTTTGTATGTACATTTGAACGAGTTTATTTTCACTTTTATGCGATTTAGTTTGTACACCAATGCGGGTTAAACTGATATTATAAGAAAAGTACCGAGTGAAGTCGTATAATCATCGCAGTACGCAATTATGCGAATTCAATTGACACTTTGCGAATTCACTCGAACGCTTTTGCGAATAAGCAAAGTTCGTCGCAACAAAACATCAGAACATCGTCTACTACGATGTAGTCATACATTGTAAAAGTTAATTTGATACATCGCAGTAAGTTAAAAAAATAACAGTATATGCGATGAAAATTGTCCTTCAGCCGTATATATACTACCCGTCATAAGTACGGACTCACAAAAAGTATTGTAACAATATTGCATCACTTTGACTCACCTCGATATCTCAAAATCCAGAACACCTACAAAAATGCCGCCTCCAGAAAAGTTGTTGCTTTCGGGCTTCTGCATAACTTTGCTGAAGACTGCATCTTTGTAAGTCGTAAGGTTTTGGAGATATTGAGGTGAGTCAATGTGATGCAATATTGTTGCAATACTTTTTGTGAGTCCGTACTTATAACGGGTAGTGTATATGCGGTTGTGACTTAAAATTGTACTTTTTACAATGTACAGCGTGCATCCTTATGCGATTCCTGGTTGTCTGAGTCTTCTTCGTATCCACCGGTCATGCTCCGTGTGTTCGTTGTCTAGTGTTACATTTCGATCGTACAGCCTCTGGTTGAAGACGGTGTCCGTGTCTTTTTCTTTCTTTCTTTCTTTTTTATCGTCGGTTGAAAGCAGTTCAACTCATGGTGATTTATTTTACCACCGATTACGGTACTCTTGAAAAAACGCTACCGCAGACCTCCAGAAATTCTTCCCGCAATTCCAGAATATTTTCTTCTGAAATTTTTCCGGAAGTTCTTCCTATTAATGTTCCGGGAGTTTTTTAAGTTTCTTTCGGACATTTTTCAGGCAAAAAAATGTTACAAAAGTCATCTTAAAATAAGAACAATTGTGAAATAACTGAAATTGTAATGAGCGGAGAAGAAATTCAAAACGATCCCAATAAAATCAATCTAGAGCATTGTAGAGCGGTGCTGGAATTACCCCACAACAGTTGTTAAACAATCACAACCCAAATAGCAGTACAACGTCTGCCGAGAAAACTAGTTTTATTCTTTACGAAAAATCGTTCGGGAACCATGAGACATTTCTTTTTGAGGCTCTAGAAAAAACTTTTTACAATTTTTTTTACAAATACTCAGTGGTTCTCAAGAAATTCTTTATTGCATCCCTTAAGAAATGTAGTCCGAATCATGATTCTGATAAGTTTTTCAACAATATTTTTTTCAAATACTGCTTCGCCAATATTTCTCCTAGAATTTTGATCAAGTATCCTGTAAACTTTGCAATTATCGTCTATGCTTATTTCCAAAAATATCATTTTTTAGGAATTTATTTTCGGATGCTGTCTAAAATAGTATACGAACCCGCCAAGCGATTATTATAAAATTTCCCCAGAAAAAATCATCATAATTTCTTTCCTGATTGAACAATACAACAAACATTTATCTAAGAATGTTGTGTCAAAACCACTATGCAGAGATATTTTATGGAATAGAAGATATTACTTTAGGAATATTCAAGGGCTTGTTTTCAGGATTTTTTCAAAGATCCATACAATTTCACCAAAAATAGTGTCGAAGCTTTCTTAAGGATTTGTTTCATCAAAGCATAAGGATCTTAGAGGAAATCCACCTATGTACAGGGTGTCCCGAAAAGAATTGACACAATTTTGCCGTCCTGCCATTTGAGAATGAATGCAACTACAAACTTCACTTATTATATTACCAATATGAAAAAAAACTGTATAAACTTCTAAGAAACTGTTTTTTTTTGTGTCCAGCCATTTGGCTGAATGCCGTTTGGCCGAATGTCGTTTATCCGAATGCTATTTGGCCGAATGTCATTTGGCCGAATGTCATTTGGCCAAATGGGTCGTTTGGCCGAATGATGATCGGAAGAATGCAGAAGAAGTTGTTGACGTTGTTACTGTCAATATGATCATCTGAAATATTTCCTTCTTTTAATCATAGGTTATTCTTTCTAGTTTTGTTATTCCGGGAGTAGTTGGCATTGAAGTTGCCAATCTATATATATGAAAATGCAGTGGCATACGTGGGACCGCGCATAACTTGCGAACGGAAGGTCCGATTTTGGTCGTCTTAGTTTTGTTCTGTTAGTTTTCACCAAAGGAAGGTTTATGAAGCAAAAAACATGGGAAAATCGAGAGTTTTCGAAAATTGATTTTCCATACCTATTTGACCGGGGATCTGGTCTTGGCTAGAAACTTGAAACGTCAAAAAACGTAGTAGGCAAGACAAAGTTTGCCGGGTACAGCTAGTATTTTATAAAAGATTTTTCCTTCTTTGAATCATAGACTGTTCTTTCTAGTTACACTTATACGGAAAATAGCGGCATGGTCCCTGTGAATGAACAAGTTCATAATTTATTTGTCGGCCAAACGGCATTCGGCCAAATGCCATTCGGCTAAATGACCCTTTCGGCCAAATGGCGTTCGGCCAAATGGCATTCGGCCAAACGGCGTTCGGCCAAATGACCCGGATCCGTTTTATTTATGTAATTACTAAAAGCTCTTAGTTATGTAAGGAAAGTTCTTGAAAAACCTGCGTACTTTTTACCAGTAAAGTGCATTCAAAGAAAATTTATCGGTGTTTGAAATGATACCTCTCCCAGATGGCACTTCACCCGCTTTCCCGGCACTCGCGAAGAAGAGACATATCTATTCTTGGGGGACCCCCGCCTTTCGCCTTTCCAGGCACCACGACCGCCACACCGCCATCCAAAGCGAGCGTGTGTGTAATTTCAGCTTTCGCCTTGTGCTGCTGATATTTCCCCTTTGGTACTTTTCTTCACCGGAACGTTCCGGCTCGGTTCACCCTGCGCTGGTCCAAGTCTGATTTATATTGATTTATGGTGGATGCTTTGGCTGGAAATTACAATATAATAGGATTTATGAAAAATATGCTTACGTTGGCGGATGATGGTTTGAGGGTTCGAGACTCCGGTCACCGGATTTGCGCGCAACTTTTGTGAGGGTAAAACTTTTGATCAAGTCTCTAACTCTAATGAAGCGGTGTTTGTTCGGCGCTGAGTTCAACAATGATTCATACTTCTCTTCAAACGAGAAAACACGAAAAAAAAGATGGAGATTCAATCCTCGGTAATTTGTGTGGATGGGATTCCTTCAGTTGGGCTGGGAACGCGGGGAACATCACTCACTTCTCACAGCACCTGGAAGCGATGGGGGGGGGGGGGGGGGGTCGAGGGGAGAACCTAAATGGATTTGTTAAACCGACAATGTATCCCATTAGCGCTTTCGCCGTCGTTCAACTGCTCTGGAAAAGCCCTGGGCATGGAACATGGGACTGGGACTGCCTGCGAGTCAGTCGTAGTAGGCGTAAGAATTCCACTCGGCTCGCCACTCATCAAGACAAAATGGGTGCCATTAATCTTCCCTCCCGTCGACGATGCGATGGTTACTTTGATGGCTGAAGCTGGAGCTGGAGAAGGGGGGATTTTGGTCGTTTTCTGCCAGCAGCAGCAGCAGCGATCTCCTCCAGACTCGACTCGAGAGACAATTTATTTGATTGAGAGAATTGATTATTGCGAGATAATGGAATCATATGCGAGTCTGTCGTAAGTGGTTTGGATTTAATGTAAACATTTGTCAAATATCCAGCTCCTCCAGCCCAGAATGCTCCAGAATGGGGTTAACGATGGGGGGAGGTGAGGTGGGGGGCTTTTCTGCTGACGACGCGACGGTGGTGGTAGTCTTTTGTTTGGGGAACTCAGTCCTGCTATTTGCTCTGTTGATTGCGCTGAGCTACAACACACTCAGATCTCGATAAAAAGATGAGCAGCTCTCCTCTAGCAGCATGGTGGCACTCGGTTCGGTGCGGTGGTGCGCAAAACATATATGGAGTGCATACAACAACTAAATAACTGAATGGATTGTCGTTGGCAGCCTTTCGTTGAATGCTGATGGATAAAGCAAGATAAAATAATTCAATTAAAGGCTTTCGACTTATGGTCTGGAGTGTCTTTCTCCTAGCAACGCGGTCAGTGGCGTAGTTAGGCTACTCGGGAGTGAGGCGGGAACAATGTTGCGTACCTATAAATATAACAGACGAATGGTAGAAGCAGAACGTCTTGTTCTTCTTGTTTCCTTTGTTGTTTGCTTGAAGAGCCCTTAACAGTTCTGCTAGCTCTATAGACTGTTTCAGAAATTATAAATACACTAACGATAACCTGCCATTTCAATTTGAGCACATTATCCAAAAAAGTTTCTTCTAGCTCTAATAGTAAACATACTAACGAAGCAAATAATATAAATTTTGTTGATGTTTCTGGTAAAAGTTGAAAAATAGGGCTCTGTAAACAAGATGATCAAAATTTGAAGTTGCACAAAGTGGTCAAAAAGTGAAGCATAGTAGAAAAGAAAAAAATGTCACAGATAAAATATTTAATTTCCAAACACAATAGAAATTACTGTATCGAAAATAAAAGAAATTTCTCGATTGGTAAGAGTAATTTTTACTGGAATATTTGATCAAGAACCACCATTACGGGCCTTCTCAAAACAAAAAAAAATTGTTTCAAATTTCTCAACAACACCAGTAGCATCAAACGTTAAGCAAACGAGTGTCTTAATTACTGCTTACTGCATTCGTTTTTATGGTATGGCAAGCTTTGCTATCTGAAGGATCGAATGAACTGAAAAAATAAGTTTGTTTAAATTAAATGCATTCAGGAAAGCTAAGAAACTGTGTGGTAGTTCTTATGTTCCGTAGAAAACCTTAAAAAATGAGAAACTTGATCTCCAAAAAAATGTTGTGGGAATGCCTTTATCGATTTTTCCCAAATTTTGATCAAGGCATTCCTTAGACAATTTGTTGAGAAAGTGATAAAAATTTAGATAATTTTTGGTATTTAGTGATAAATAATGTTGGAATCATTGAAAAACACCTTTGTGCAAATGCAAATTTGAAAAATTTAGTTATTTGTTAGAGAACTCGACTGTTCTTTAAAATATCAAGACAATTGAAAGGAAATATAAAAATATGGAGTACAATATGCTATACTCTGAAAGAAGTAGGTAAAAATCATTATAACAGTTCATTTCATTTACTAAACAAAGTGTATTTATAATTTCTGAAACAGTCTATAATAAGCCAATCCTTATGTTCCGAGCCTAATATAATCTATACAAATAGAATCCTGGGGAATTGTTAAAGCTTGTAGAACATCAGAGATGTTTTACAAGCATTGAAGCATCCAGGCCTACTATGCAACGTTATTGATTCCACAATTCAGCCATTCAGTAGCGATCGAACTCTCTCGTACCAACCGCTGAGCTTTTTTTTTGGGTTTCATGGTGGTTCTATGTAAGGATTTCCAGCAATCCTTACTACGTCACCGCCAACGACTTTGCCGGTCGTCGTCTCTGGATCACTGCCATTGCTTCTGCCGCCGCCACCGCGCCGACTGCGATCCGTAGATCCGCAAAGTCAAGCACCTAGAGTTATGCAAAAGCCATGACAATTCTCCTGCAATCGAGCACGATTCATCTGAATCTGGTCTGCCTGCCCTGCCATCAGCCAGCAACAGCACCGGGAAACGCCAGGAAATTCACTACAATAAAAGATGAAAAATATTCCAACGATTTCTCCATTTTTCCATATATGCACCTCTGCTGGTTGGTTCCTTCAGGCGGGTTGGCGTCGGAGTCGGAGACGACGACTACGACGACATCACGACAAGCCAGCGCAAAAAGGAAAGCAGCTTCTGGCAAGGAGACGACTTTTTCTCCGGTTCCTATCTGCGTTGAGTATGCAAACATGGAACCGTCGTCGTCGTCGTCGTCGCAGTCAGTATCGTCTCCGAAAGAAGTCGGATGGATGACGAGGAAGGCAACTCCCAAGCAGGGAAAGTACCTACGCTGGCTGCTAACGAGGAGGACTTACAGCCAAGAATCAAGCAGCGAACGAGATAGCACCGGAGCTAAACCGGAAGAGACCCCGACAGGGGGTAGGATAGATAAATATATTTGTTTACCCCAAAGAGACGATATTATATTATGCTTTTTTTTCGCTCTCAGCAAACCGTTTGTTAGGGCTGATTGGCCTGGGATAAGAACGATCGGAATGCACAATGTAGTAGAGAGAGCTTTGAATTGAGCTTCGGAAATTTAAATATTATATTTACATTCCCTGGTCGGGCGAGGGAAAGTAACGAGGGGTATGCATGCAACTGTCAAAACATTCGACGACGTCGCCTTACTGAAACAGCATGGCAGGAAGGTACCGGAAATGCTGCACCGAATTCCTTCGCTTTGTGTATACAGATGTGCGCTGGTGGCGTGACTTTTGATGGTTCTTCTCTATCATTACGCACGGCCTACTGCGTTCAGGAGTGTTTGGGTGCGATGTGCGTGCCTGCTTTGTTTTTCTGGCACACTCCCCCTCGTTTCGATAAAGACCTCTTTCTTCGGCACACATGTGTGACATGTCACGGAAACGATGAAAAGGTCTTCAACCACTACACCAAGACCAGCGAATTTCTTGGATCCCAAACAACTCCAGCCGAATCATAGTTATTAATTTGAATAATGATACACAATCGTCGACGAGAGGGACCGTCGTCTATCTGGGTCGCCCCGAAGTTCACAGGAATACTCCAACCAGCTGTGCCACACAAGTCAAGGTCTAGGCAGGCACACATAACGGAATTGCGCGACTCGGCCCTGCACCGAAGCATGAAACGAAAATTTCCACTTCCATATTCGTCGTCCACGTCCATCGGTTCGTTCCGTTCCACTCGTTCGCCCAATCATCATCCCACCCGACCCGTCTCCCGGCCGTCCGAAAATTGTCGATGTTTTGTCTTTTGCATTATAATTAGTTCGCGTTCGTTCTGTCCGCCCTTTTGCGCTCAGACGAGCTTTTGTTGTTCTCCAATTGTTTGATTGCTATATTTCGGTTATTATTTGTTTGCAACTTTTTGTTCGGTTTCTTCGCTTGCTTCTTCACCATCATTTCGGATAATTATGTAAATTACAGTATTTTGCTCACAGCTTACGACCGAAATCTTCGACTGCTGTTGGTTTAGTGGGATGTGTGACAACTTTTTCATACAGATATTCAATCAAAGTAGGTACGTTTCTTTCAGATTCAATTTAATATCAAAGCATGCGTTGGATTATGTGAAAGTGTTTGACCATTATGCGGAAGAATACACACAGTACAATGATCATTCCATGGTCACCCAGCAATACCATTGCGCAATATATGGTCCCCTAATTTGAGCACAGTAGGCTATTGAAGAAGAAATTGATGTCATGACATTGTATAAGGCACTTCGTAAAATTTTATCCTTCTCTTTCACTCTTACAAAAATTTTGCAAATAACAATATCAATGATGATGATTAACCTGGGCTTGTTAGGGGAATATCTGTAAATAAAAAGAAAATCGCGTTAAGTACTGTTCCTTTGAATTCCACTAAGAATTTGCATCCTTTGACAGATACGTATTTCGACCTCAACTGTAAGGTCGTCTTCAGTGTCTTGTACTTGACTCGACTCAAGAAGCAGAAGATGCCCTTTCACGCTAAAACACTTCAAAACTATAACTCGCGTTCGAACGCGCGAGAGACGAGAAACGACGGAAGATTCAATAATTAAGCATGCACACACATTGGGCCATAAATCATGGTTAATTAATTTCGCCCGTCGCCTTCCCAACTACGACGCGAGACGAGACGAGACCGGCGCGCGACACGCCTGTGACGGAAAATATGTTTCCTTTTATGAGCAACCAATTCATTAATTATCTGTTTTTGACTGTCTGAACCATATTCGAGGTGCGCTGCACTTGTTCATAGCGGAGTTCGGCTAATGCGGTTCGTTGGTCCCAATGAGGGTCGAGTTGGCCATGCCCTTGAATATTACTGGCTGTTTAGCATCCGGGTAGGCGTTTGCTACAGCACATACAGGGGGTGGCCAAAATATTTGGGATAGGCAACTTTTTTTCTCTCGCACAAAAGTTCAACAAGGGGTAACTTTTCATAGAGTGTATCGAATATTCTCAAATTTTGACTGTTCATTTACCTATTATATGTGCATCAGTGGTACAATTTTGAGCTTGATTGGTTAATCTTTTGCGAAGTTATAACTGATCTGGTAAAACACTATTTTTTAGACTATCAATTTTTGCACTGTCATATCTCGGAGACCAGTGAACCGAATTGAATGAAATTTTGAGCAATTATGAACAATATAATAATGCTTGAAAATGCATCATAACATAGATACTTTTTAAACGTTGAAAAAAGTTATGATGGTTTGATGAAAATAAGTCAAATTTACTATACTGCACAAAAATTAGTAAATGTGTTCTTCCTTTAATCCAAACAGGCTGCAATATATCTTTTTATAGATATCTTATGAACAGAAGTAGAAAATCTTTGGATATCAAAAACAAAATTTTATGACATTGATGTAAAAAAAATGCAATTTTTCGAAAAAGATTCAAAAAGTGTCAATCCATCATAACTTTTTTCAACGTTTAAAAAGTACCCATGTTTTAAAAGATTTTCAAGCATTAATATATTGTAGATAAAAGTTCAAAATTTTATTCAATTCGGTTTACTGATCTCCGAGATATGACAGCTCAAAAATTGGTAGTCTAAAAAATAGTGTTTTACCCGAACGGTTATAACTTCGCGAAAGATTAACCAATCGAGCTCAAATTTGTACCAATGATGCACATATAATAGGTTGACAAACAGTCAAAATTTGAGAATATTTGATGCACTCTATGAAAAGTTACAGCATGTTGAACTTTTTTGTGAGAGAAAAAAAGTTGCCTATCCCAAACATTTTGGCCATCCCCTGTATGTTATGATGTGTTAGATGAAGTACATTTTTTTATCTTCACTTCGTTTTAGAATGATTCAGTTTTATTTCAATGCTTTTGCATTGGAATTCTATAGCATTTAAACATCTAAACATCCAAAGTCCTGCTTTTTATGTCTTCACCAGCGTTTGTGGAACTCAACCGTCAGCTTCATAGTACACTTTGACTCACTACACCACGCAATCATCTCTTCCTCATTCCTTCATCCGCTATGTAGACTAAATCTATCCGAGTCACCTTGGTTGATCGCAAGCACGTATTTCAAGCTTCCCCAGACGATCAGCCAGTGCAGTGCCTGTACGCATTACTGCAGATGCCGCAGCGCTTCAACATCGTTTACCGCCCACTTTGCATCTTTCACAAAGAGATAACGCTTCGCTTGCCTCCGCACCGGGGACCTAGCATACACCAGTAGCGTGGAAGGGACACAAAAAGACATTTTACTCCTGTACACTTTTTGGGTTCCATTTTGGTCCCATATCAACTGTGCAAAATTTCAGCTCGATCGAAGAGACTTATTTTTAGAGCCAGCCATTTTAAGTTTTCATACGATTTACTATGGGGAAAATCATTTTTTCGAAGAAAAATCGCCACAGGTTGCCCCTTAACCCCTAAAAATATATCGATGAATGTTTTCTGTTGGAAATTTTACGAGGAACAAACCCTCTGAAGACCGCAAAACGATCTAAGGCATGTGGAAAAAGTTATTGACTGAAAACCGAATGGCATGCCAACACTGTTTAACATGTAAGGAATAACAATAAATAATAAAATCTCGTCATTTTATCGATCGGATAAGGCTTAATAGCTTTTTCCACGAATGTTGCATCGCTTTGCGGTCTTCGGAGGTCTGATTCCTCGTGAAGTTATCTACAGAAATCTTTCAACGACTTATTTTTCTTTGAAGAAGTAAATTTTCCCTATAGTTAATCGTATGAAAACTAAGAATGACTGGCGCTAAAATATAGTTTCTTTGATCGATCTGAAATTTTGCACAGCTTATATGGGACCAAAATGGAACTCAAAAAGTATACAGGAGTTGCAGTTTTTTCCATTTTTTATATTTTCCCATATAAACCGTGTACCAGGCTAATACACCAGTTCACTAGGTCTTCCGCTTCTGCCAACGACGTTAGCTGCCTCTCCTTCGTCAACCGTCCTCCGTCTTGTAGCACCACCAGAGACACTCTCAGACACGCCCAAACGCCTTCCATGTGCGGCGCGTTCGGCTAGTTCAAGTTCCGTCATGTCCATCAGTCATTACTTCTTCGCAGTCTTCTATCTTCGGCACAATCTCCTTACGTCCCCAGGAAATTCGTTCCATTTTCGGAATAGAGTTCGACTGGTTTGCCCTGGAGACACACGAAACGCCGCCGGATCGCCACCAGATATACTTGCGTCAACAAGTTGTGGACCACTTCTGGCGTCGACCAGCACACGGAGCTATAGCATGTCGTAATTCATCGATCCCACTTCTTGTAGATCTCATTGTCGATTGGTTAATCCCAGTCGCTGCCGCTACTCGACAGTTCATGAATCAACATTTTACCGTGGATCACTAAGGTAACATTATTCCTCGAACAGGTTCATAACGTTGCTCATAACTACCCTTTTGGATGGTCTACGAACGCCAGAGAAATAGGTCATCTCGAAACTTGGTCAGGACCGTGAACTCGTACGTATATGGACTCCACACTATCCCCAAAACTCGCTTCAAATTCGATTATTTGTCCTACACCTACACAGTTCACTGATGCTTTCCAGAAATTTGTCCGAGTTGGAGACTCCAGACCTCAAACCCACCTTTGGAATGGACGAACTTTACTTCCTGGGTTCATTTTATCGTTTCTTCGACCGTATTCACACTACCGAGGTAGTCGTTCACGTAATGATTCTCCACTATTGCCTTGGATTCCACCAAAAACAGTTGGAGACTCCAGACCTCAAACCCACCTTTGGAATGGACGAACTTTACTTCCTGGGTTCATTTTATCGTTTCTTCGACCGTATTCACACTACCGAGGTAGTCGTTCACGTAATGATTCTCCACTATTGCCTTGGATTCCACCAAAAACAGTTCCACTACTCCTCTGCGTTTCGGTTCCTGACCTGACAGACTGTACAAGAAGTACTCGTCACGTCCGATAAACCTCCACGGCGCCCTCATACCCTCTTCACGTACTCGGACTTGGAGATTCATCCCCTTGATATCGCCACCGAATCCCGTCTTTTGTTGGGACACTTGGAAACGGATGTGAACTTCGCTGTAGACGCCCGGTCCCTTCAGCAATTTGGGATTCAACGACACTCCGTTGACCGCTACCGTTATCGCTTTAGAACTCTTGGATAACTATTGGGGAATAGCACTTCGTTCTCGTTTCTACAATAGCTTCGATTCGAAATGGTCGCCCGCTCGTACGATAGCGCTGTTAAGTATCGCCTTTGCTCGCTTGTCATCTTTGGATTCCAACAACCGCACCTTGGACAGACTCCCCTGGGTGTAATGGCTGCGGAGCATGTTAACAAATCAATAAGGGTGACATTATGTCACCATCATCCTTCCCTACCCGCAGAAGTTGAACGTGGCCGGTAGTTGAAGCTTTCATGTATGTATTTTCACACTCTTAATTCTCAAAAATCTGTTCATTACCCTTAATCAAATATTATAGAGTACAATACATATAACCAACTCTTGATATAAGCAGGCGAACACTTTTTACCGATTGCTGCGCCACACTACGACTCGCGGTCGAACTAATTTGCCTTAATAGAACCAGGGGTGACTTCGATTTCAAATTCTGGGGTAAACATAAAAAAGCGTAATACGTCAGTTCATCAGTTTTCCTGGCGTTAAAATAAATCATTCGGCTATCCAGTCTCAGTTTTTAGTTGAAAACCAGCATTATTTCGCTATTGTGTAGTAATTTAAGAATAAAGATAATAATTAATTAATTAGTAATTTAAGAACAGTGGAACCAGGTTTAACCCATATGCATATGAACTATTCCCTGAAGAAGGTTAAATAAATATAACCGAAACCTCGGATGTAGAAGCAAAACAGTCTTTTGCTACCCACTCAGACTGCCAGAGCCGAGAAATTCCCATCAAGCGTATGAACTAAAAATATGAACATTTTTGAGAAGGTTAGAAGCCACACCATCTGAGGAAAGGTTTGAATGGCTTATCATTACATCAGATCGAACTAACACACGATGTTAATATATTTAGAAATAATTATAATAATTAAATATGTGCTCGAATCCCGAATTTATAATAAATGAAATCTTAAGAAAACAATACGTTTATTCATGTTTCGGTAGGAACTTCTTGTATAAATATGTTGCACAATTTTATGCGAGGTTGGGACCCAGCATCAGGATGTCCAGTCATTGGTCCAGTCTTCTCTGATAATCCACCGGGACAAACACTCCAATATCCGGATCAGTAATTATCCCTTCTCCAGAAGTTCTGAGGATAGCCCCTAGGTTGGATCTCGATCTCGGGCGAGGGAATCATTTTCTGTGCCTTGTCTCACATAAGACATTGTTCCGTGTACGGCCAATATTATGTTTTTTTTTATTATGCGGATGTAATCTGGAATCAATGTATAATAATAAATTGTAGAAGACATAATTTACTGCTTACTTACATCAAATATTTCAATATTTGGTTCTTGTTCGTCGATATTATGCTTATCAGTCATCTAACAGTAATCACAATTTTCACCCATGTACAAACTTTTACGCAGGAGTGACATTTGAGCGGCAGAACAAAACCAGAGCTACTACGATCCTTTTTAATAAAATGTTTCGATTTCCCACCACCAGTTGGTGCTCCTGTCAAATAATTCCGTTCGCCAGATGCTTATATGGGATTCTGAAAAGTGGGTCATCTTGTTCTTTAAAATCTTTGCCTTAATCAATTGCTATAAGGGGCATCCACTAGGAATGTAGAGCTTACAAATTAAGGGGGGTAGACTGTTGTTTATTCATAAATTTCAACAGGTATACTTTGAATTCTACTACATTCCTTCTGTAGAAATGCTTTCAACTAATAACTCTAACTTCAGTGGCGACCAGATTGTGTCAGCCCTGATTTTGCCAACCCCTTTTTGACCGAATTTGTCCCAATTTTTTAACAAGGGAAGTTAAAGTGTGCTTCATTCAGCATTTCCTTTTTATTATTTTTTGTTATTGCCTTTTTATTTTAGGGAAATTCAGCCCGAGACTGGTTCATCCCCGTTGCCTTTTTATAATTAATACATCAATTGAGCTAATGTCCAGAAATTTCTTGAGATTCCTACAGGAAATCCTGCTGCAATTCCTCTAGCAATTCTTGCTGGTGGTTCTACAGAAACTCATCTAGGGATGTATTCAGATATGTCTGTAGAAGTTTCTCCAATAGTTCTTCCAAGACTTACTCCGTGAATTTATCCAGAAAAGTATCTAGAGGTTTTCTTATGGATTCTTTTATAAATTCTTCCTAGGATTTCTTCACAACTCCTTGCTGGAATTTCTTTAGTAATTCTTGCTGTGTTTCATCCAGGACTTTCGGCAGAAATTCTTCTTGTTTTTGATTTTATTCCAGACATTCCTCCTGTGATACCTCTAGATGTTTTTGTTGGATTTCTTCAGAAACTTTTGTAGGGTTTTTCTTGAAATCTTTGGTGGTATTTCCCAGAGTTGTCTACAGGAACACTTTTAGGGGTGTATCCAGAGATTTCTGTAGAAATGTCTACAACAATTTATGTAGGGATCTTTCAGGATTACAGATTCCTCCAGAAATTCTACCAAAGTTCAACCAGAGATTTCACACGAGATCCCTCTAGGCCTTGGCGTTATCTTGTGATGCAGTTGGGGTGGCGAAACTCTCGAAAATTGCACAATATAAACTTTTTTCATCTCAATGTACAAGTTTTCACGTGAATATACCTAAATAAGAAAATTTGCGTCGATATTTTTCGAATTTTATTGATTTCGAGAAGCCTTGCCGCAAACTAAACCCCCCCCCCCCCCCACCAATTACGTCACAAGTTGGCACGTATACCTCTAGGGATAAAAAAAATGTGGATACCTTCAATAATTTCTTCTGGAATTACTTTAACAAATTTTCCAGCAATTTCTCTGCGAATTTCTCCAGGATTCCTCTATAAATTTCCCTACAGGGCTTCCTCTTAGGGTTTCTCCAGGATTTCCTCTAATTATTTCTTTAGGAATATTGTTTGGTATTGCTTCAGGAATTTTTCTTGTGATATCTTTCGAAATTCTTGCAGAGATTCTAGAGATTCAGTCTGGAAATTATCCTGGAGTTCATGCTAGAATTCCTCAATTTTTTTCTACTGGAAAGTCTCTAGAAATTGCTCCACAGTATTTTTTTTTTCTTAAGGAATTCCTTCAGGAATTTCATCTGGAGTCCTAACAGGGATTGCTTCCCAAATTGCAATAGGAGTTCCTGAAATGATTCTTCTTAAATTACTCCAGTGATTTATCTAGGAATTTTGTAGGGATGCATCATTCAGAAATTGCTCAACGAACTTATCCGGAAACTCCTTTGAAGATTTCCACAAATAATACTTACAGGATGGATTCCTTCATGAATTGCTCGGGTAATAACATCAGGAACTGTTTAAGGGAATTCTCCAAAAAATTTCACCTGGAATTTCACCAAGGCATATGCGAGTGATTCTTTTTGGGATTTTTAGACGTTTCTCTGGGGAATAACAACAAACTTATCCCATTATCAAATAGAGGGGAATCTAATCTACTTCTTACTGGTCAGAAATTTAATGAATACAGGGAAATACGCTTAGGAGGAACAGGAAAAGCAGAAATTCACAATGGTTGTTACGCCATTTTCTAGATGTTTGTCTAGAAATGTTTATTTCCAGAAGTTTATTGTTCATTCTAAATCTACTGGCAGTTTCAAAAAGTATCTAACACACTTTCAAAGCTGTTTATCTTTTCTAGTAAATCTTAAGCCACACGTGTTATTATTGCAAGTGATTTCTTCAAAATGAGATATCTACTAAGCTTTGCAACGCTCTCAAAAACCTTTCCATTTCTGTCCTGGGACCGACAATCTTTGCCGCCGCCAGGAAATGAGAAAACAACAATTCAAAGGAGCTTATTTCTTTTCACCTCACCACCTTACCACGCATCCCCACCTCCACCGCCCAACGTGGTCCCACCGCAAAGCCCAAAGTCACCAAGAGAGCCAAAGATCAAACCAATTAACAGCAGAATGGCTATCGGCCATTTATTGCACAATGGGACTTGTGAGCTGTCCTCATCCACACAGCCAGCCGTCGTCCGTTCAAGTCCAATGACAACAGCCTTCCCTGCTACTATCAGCTAGCTAGCTAGCTCTTTCTAATAACTTCGAGCTCTGGCCACCACCACCGCTCGCAGCATCACCTCCACCACCGGGCAATAAATGGCATTCAGTCAGTACTCAGCAGTAGGCATCGGAATCTCCTCTAAGGCCGCACTAAACTAACCTCACTTTATTTGTTTTTATGATTCGATATTGCGGTATTTAGAGTCTCAGCTCTCTCATGCTTCTTCCATTCCTGTGTGTCGTCGTCGTTGGATCGACGACGGCCTCGAATGAGAAAATGACTTCAAGCTCGGACTCGGACTCTTGGGAAGAAGTCGAACAATAAGAACTTTATCGAAGACCTTCCTTCACCACCAGCACCTCTCACGTGCCCCATCGCCGCCTTTTAAGGTACTTCCTGTGTGTGTGAGCGAGCGGAGGGGTCACCCGAGAAATCGACAAGACAATAGACAATATTCCACAGCATCATCGTCATAGTTGGAATTGTTGTTATCGCATCGCACATTGGTCTTCGTCCGACTCCGACCACCATCACCATAGCCCACCACTAGCCACCACGAGAGGTCCGGTGCGGTCCAATAACTGGCTTTTTGTTCCCCCCAGCTCCCCCAGTCCCGTCCCGGGTCGTCCGGGCCATGGCCATTCCTGGCGCTCGGAGGGATTCCTCCTTTTGCGGACGATGATGATGCTGGCTGCTGCTGATGCTGATGTTGTGTGGTTATCGAATGGCAATGAAGGAAAATTTAATTCATTTATTGTGCGCTTTTGCTGTGTTGCTTCTGCGTCAGTCAGCAAAAGCCATTTCGGGGTAGAGGTGTGCGCCGATGGTGATAGTTTTGTCATGTCGGCGCCGTTTTCACGGTAGCAAAGACGAAGTTTGGTTCTTAGCTTAGAGATTTCTAGATTATTTGTGAATTTGTAGAAACTTCCTGGTCCAGATTCATTGGAAAATCTATGCAAGATTGACGTTGAATATCAGATGAATTACTAATGAAAATCTACCTGAAAACTTGTAAGATACATCAAAGAGTAACAAGCAAACTTTTGGTAATAAATTTCAGGCTGATTATAGAATTAGATTTGGTTCCTCTAGGTGATAGTCATCCCCATAGTATTCCACGGTGCTGTACAATATCAGGGTGGTTAATTTCAAACGTCATTCACTGCAGCTCTCACTTCAAACAACAAATGTCAACCATCAGCAACAAAAGCTGGTTTGGGTAGCGTTAACGTCAAAACAACTCGAACTATCAACAACATTCAAGAGCAGCTATTGTCTTTTCTTCTTGTAACACACGATGAAGCACTGATCCTCTGATCACATGACTTTTTGTTCTACCGTCAAATTCATATTCCTAACAGTGTGCTACAGTTGTATTTGTTGCGCCGTCCACTAATACCAGCCCAATTAACCATCATCTGGGCCAAGCTTGATGACGCTCATCTAGCAGTGAGTGACAAAATTTCTGCGTCCGAGCGACGGTAACGTGCGTAAGGCTGCTTATGAGATTTACAAAGAAAGAGCACGATGATAGTTCCAATCGTATCAATGGATTCGTCGTGAAAGTCACATAGAGACGGTCGGCTGTAGCGCTGACGGAGTAAAAAGAAAAACGTAAATGTCGAGGCTTTTTGTGTTATGCTGGAAATGGTGCATTAGACTCCAAT
The DNA here is from genome assembly GCF_035046485.1 of Aedes albopictus. Classification (NCBI taxonomy): domain Eukaryota; kingdom Metazoa; phylum Arthropoda; class Insecta; order Diptera; family Culicidae; genus Aedes; species Aedes albopictus. The sequence continues at coordinate 440,651,939 of NC_085138.1, forward strand.
ATTGGAAAGTTTTACCAGAATGCTCCAAAGAGGTCTGGTTACTTTCTTCTGAAGCTATCGTCAGATTTCTTCTAAAAATCACTTCGAAATCCTTTGTGGATGATTCGAAATGTGACTCATGGTTGACCTATATCAAAACTATGAGATGTTCTACCTACTTTTTGTAATTGCTTAGTAGCAACAAATTTGACAGATTCTTTATAGTTCCACTGTAGGTTTCCGGATAACAGTTCTTGAAATGCTTATTGAATTTGTTCCAAAATAGGTTGAATACATTCAGATACATTTCTAATGTAAATTTTACCCCTGATTTCTACTAGAATACTGAATAATTCTAAGGCAATGTTGCATAAATTCATGTCTTTCATTCCAACAGTACCCAATTAATCTATTCAGTCTGTGTTTGCTTTCTATCATTATCTAAAAGATTTCAGTCAGGGCAGCTCTAAGGGATCAGGACAGCTATCTAATGAGTTACAGCTCTGATGACTAAATTTTCGTTTTAAAACTGACTTACAACTGTAATTAAACAAAACATGTAACTTGAGACGCGACATGACAATCACATAATAAAATAGCATCAACCTGAAACATCTACCAAAGGTTGAAATTATAGTGCAGGATTAAGGTTGACCGAACATCAGGCAAAAGTAGCTTCAATGTAGGGCTGGTGGCCAAACTATGGTACGGTCCGTTGTCAAGTAAAAGTCTTGTCTGTCGATCGAAGCATACCACAATTCATTATTGCCAATAAATGCTTAAAATCATCAGTAACACTAGTATACAAAATTAAACGAAAGTCGTGAACTTGTGTCTACGACCAATGTTTTTGAAGTACAATTAAGCGCTGATTTGGAAATCGTGCTTCAAAAAATTTTAAGTGGAACAGTTTTTGAGTTTTTGCTCAATATCGAGTTTCACAACTTTTTGAAATATGGAATTTACCAAAATTCAAATATCTCGCGTTTTGTTCAACCATTTCTAAATCTTTTTCCATAAATTAAAAGCTGAACATAATACAATTCAATCATCTGAAGGCAGGTTTTGTGTCAGATTGATGAATTTTAAGATATTAAAGAGTTTTAGGGACGATCTCTTTAAATTTTAGCAAAACTTTCAAAAAATATGTGGAGAATTTTTTTTTATAAGAAAAAAAAACAATTTAAAGATTCTTTCTCGACGTTTATTTGACATATCATATGCAAACAAGTTACATTAGAAAATTCAGCTCAATCGGAGCATTGATTACGGAGAATGAGATGTGTGAAGTGAGCGACTTTGCTTAAAAATCAAATAAAAATCGATTTCAAATCATCAACCTTGTACGGAAAGTCGACAAAATTTCCGCTCTGATGTTTTTTTACTTTTTTTGTGTTTTCGAACTCAGGGCATGATTCTACACCAAAAACGATAATTAGCTTGCCGAGTTCAAAAATGTTATAAACTAGTATTAATTTAACGAAATTTATTGCAATAATAACAGAAATTTTCGCCAAATGCTTTGACAGTAAACCATAACATATCTCTATGGGACTTATTCGGTGAAAATTTGTTAAAATTCTGTAAAAAAAATGAATTTATTACAAAAAAAATATTAGGTGGAGATCTTAAGAAACATAGAAGAGCATTCTTTTGGAAATTCTGGAATTTTTTTAAAAAAATGAAAAACATGGTCAAATGGTGTTGACAATCAAAGAGGAAAGAAAAATAAAACGTTGAGAATTCATAATGAAAAGTGTAGATCTGTTTCGTAGGGGAAGTTTTCTAAATAAATGACAGTATCTTCTAAACTCCAAAAACCGCGTTTCAAAAAAAAATCGGAAAAATTCATGGAGGATCGCCGATAGAATTCTTGAAAAAAAATCAGAGAAACTTATAATTATAAATTTAAGAAGACGATGAGGAAGGAAATCACAGATTCACATTAGCCAAAGTGACTGGAAATTTGAATGCTTTTCAAGGGCGCATTGGACGCCCTTGCAATAGCACGCAATAGCTCTCTAAGGCAGGTGTTACTTCTGGAAAATGTCCATTCCCTAGTTTTTTTTTTTTGAGCTTGTACGGGAATTCTTGCCGGAGTTCTACCTGGAATCAGAATTCATTAAGGAACTAATTTTAACCAAATGATCTTCTTGAAATCTCACCAAAAGTCGCATTTGAGATTGACCAGGATGTTCTTTCTGATTTTTGTTTTTTTTTTGAGAATAGCTCTGCAGGTTTTTTCAAATCTATTTTCTCAAGTCCCTCCGAAAATTCATTCTGATATTTCTCCATGATGTCCTGCTGGGGCTGCTCCAAAATTTCGTGCTGCGAATTTTCCTACATTTTTTCTGAGATTTTATCAGGAGGCGCTGTCCATAAGCTACGTAGACTTTTTTCGGCCATCTCAAACCTCCCTTCCCCCTCGTAGACTTTTGTTCATACAAAATTTTCGAAATTTGTATGGAGCGTAGACTCTGGCCAGACCCCCCCGTCCTCCTCTAAGAGTCTACGTAGTTTATGGACAGGCCCGGAGTTCCTTCTGGGATCCTTCTAAGAGTTTCTACTGTCCGTGTTTCAAGTAATCTTTTTGTGATACGTCCTGGAATTGCACCAGCTGTTCTCTCTTAAAATTCTTATTGAATAGCTTCTGCAAATCCGCCCGAAGATTCTTCTGAAAGTCCTCCAGTAGTTCTTTTCTGGTAATACTACTGAGATTACTAGGAACCTACTATTCTATGCGTAATTTCTAGAAAATCTTCATAAGTGCCGTCTGAAAATTCTGAAAGATAATTATTTTCTTCCTTCCTTCAAAATTGTTTTGAGGGAATCTTGCCAACTAGGAATCCTCTAGGAACTTCTTGTTGGGACGCATCTAGGAGTTCCTTTATGGGAATCTTCAAGTTTTTTTGATTTGCTAGGAATGCTCCAAGAGTTTCTTCTGAAAATCATTCATGAGTTTCTGAAGAAAGTCCTATAAATTTGATGGATCTTGGAGAAACCTCCAGAAGAAATTCATAAAGAAATATATAAGGTAACATTTATGGAGAAAACGAGAGTTGAGATTTCTGGAGAAATTCCGAATGGAATTTTTGAACACAATTTCCGGAGGTGTTTATGTCGTTTGTATTGGAATAACGATAAAAGACACGTTCAAATGAATAACTAAACGCGTGTAAAAAAATAAAAATCAAATGAAAAATAAATATCAAAATTTATTAAACTCTGTAAATTATGTAAGAAAAATTGTAAAAAAGGAATAATCAGAAGATTAAATAAGCTTTGAAAAATTTGGAGGAAATTTTTCGATAAATATGAATTTAAGGAGACGATTAAAAGTTGTATTTGAAATTTCTTCTGAATTTTTTGCTCTGGAGTTTTTTTCCAGATATATTTTCTTTAGTCCCTCCTTAAGCCTGGTTTTCAAAAAAAAACTTATTGGAATTACTTCAAAAGTTTGTTTTGGGATTTACCATTTCCTTCTGAGATTCGTCAAAAAGTTCCTTCTGACATTTTTTTTTTCAGGAAATTATTCTGGGACATTTTCAGATTTTTTTAGGAAATCTTTCACTGACAAGAGTTTCTGATGGAGTTTGTCAAAGAATTCCAATAGGACTTCTTTTTGGAATTCCTGCAGAAGTTCCTTCGATCTTCAAATCCTTCAAGAGGTTTTGCTGGATTCCTTCAAGTATCTTCTTTAGAGTTTTTTAAGGATTTCTCAATGTGTTTGCTCCAAGAGTTCTTTCTTGAAATTATAGCAGTTGATTTTAGGAATTTCTCAGAAGTTGCTACTAGGAATCTTCTAGGAGCTCTTTTTTGAGAAATATTCATGAGTTTCTTCTGGGAACCTTCCTGCCATTTCTTCTGATTGTTTTAGGAGTTATGTCTGCGAATACTTTCTAGAAATTCATTCTAGTTCCTCAAGGAGTTCCTTATAAGGTTCCTTCTGAAGTTTCCTCGAGAAATCGTGCAGGAACTCTTTCTAGGAATTCTTCAGAACTTCTTGTCTGGATTCCGCCAGGGTAGCTTACACGCCCAGGTTCATTATCATCAGTATTTTTTGTTTTGCTTATTTCTCATTTAGGAATCTAGGCTTCGAGAGAACTTTCAGGTTATCTTTCGGGAGTTTTTGGAGAATTCTGTAGATCAAATCAGTGGATCCCCAATAAAACTCTTGAAGAAACCATCGAAGAAGGATCTGAAGGATTCCCTGGAGATGTCCTCAGGAGAAATCTATGAAGAAATAATCAAAACTATAAAAATTTCCGTAAATTCAGAAACAGCTTTTAGTAAAAAATGGGATAAATAAAATGTTAAAGAATCCTTATCAATATTGCTGAAGAAATACACAAAGCAATGATAAGAAAATCAAATAAACTTTCAAAATTCTGAAGAAAAAAACGCTCTCCAATCCGAATGCTCTCCAAGTGTGCAATGGACTCGTGCTATGCTTCTGGCTCCAGGTATTCCTCCTGAAAAAAATCCCTTTTCAAGCTCTTTTTGGAGCGTCTTAGAAAATTCCTTCAGAAGTTCTGCCAAGAATTCCGATTATGGAATCCGTTTTAACCAAATGATACTCTTCAAATTCTTCCAAGAGGTGTATTTGAGATTCATCCAGACGTTCCTTCTGAAATTCTGATGTTATTTTAAATATTTTTACTGAAGTTCCTGCACAATCTCTTTCTTGGGCTTCCCCTGGAAATGTTTCGTGGTATTCCTCCAATTTTTTTTTGCTGGGATTCCATCGGGAGTTACTTCTAAGATTCTTCAAAAAGTTCCTTCAGGCATTCTTTCAGGTAATCCACCTGACACTAGTTCAAGAATTTCTCGAATTATATCTTGTGGAATTAAGGCCGATTTTTCTAGAAACTTCAACGGACGATCTTTTTGGTATTTGATCACAGATTCCTCCTAGAGATTTTGCTGGATTCCTTCTAGTATCTTCTTTGGATTTTTTTCCAGGATTTCTCTATGTATATGTTTCCTTCAAGAATTTCTGCAGGAGTTTCTTCTGAGAATTCTGCAGGAGTCCCTTCAAGTGATTCTCGTTGAATACCTTCTGGAAATTCTTTAGAAGTTTCTACCGAGAACCCTGCAGAACTTCCATCTGGGAGCTATGTATGACGGAAAACGAGAATATAAATGAACATGGCTACATACTTTTAGGAAAAAGTTCAACTTTTCCTTATTTTCAGGTACTTCAACATGTGTAACTCCACGGTAAATTCTCCAGGTTTTGTTATTAGAATCCTTCCACGAATTTCTTCCAAGAGTTTTTTCCAAGAGTTTTGTTTTGTTTTTTTTTAATGCTCAAGTACTTTCTTCAATCTACAGTCTGCATTGAAGTCCTTTACGAAATATTCAACAAAATTTTATGAGAATATAGAAAAATGTAACAGTAACACCCCCTGTTATTTTTGCTATTTTTTTTCTTCTTGGATTCTTGCACAAATCGCACCAAAAATGCATTGGAAAAGTTCGCCAGAAATAGAGTTAATGTGTTGTTGGGCTTCCAAAGTTCCAGGAACTTTTCTTTAAAAATTACTCAAAATTTTGTTGGGAATTCTGTCAGAAAATGGTATTTATGGATTTAACATGAAATTCTGCCCGTAATTTCTTCAAATCTTTTCAAATCATTTTGAAACTTTTTTTTTTTCACGGGATGCTGGAAATTTGTACGTTAGTGCCATAAGTTACAACGTCTTTTATAAATTTGCACAAAAAAAAAACTCTGAATGTGTTTTATTAAATTAAAAATAAAGAATTCTCGAAACCCATTATTGTTGTCACTCGGCCTGATAATTCACCACAAAACTCTTAAAGAATAAAAAAACCCAGTTTTGGACGTGTTTAAAGAATTCTACCAATGAAATTCCTTGAGTAGAAACATTGAGTTTTGTCTTGAATTTATTGAAATTGTTTACCGGGAAATCCTGTAACAAAAAATATTTCTTTAAAAAAAGTTTAAAAATTCTCAAAATTAATTTCGATATTGAGTTTTTATAATAATGCTTACTGAAATCTTTACACATTTATCTGGGAATTATTTTTGGACTTTTCTCAAGATATTTTGTGATTTTTTTTTTCAAACAGAAAACATAAAATATTTATTTCATGAACTCCAATGGAATGACCTCCGGCTCACACCTCTAATTCCGCTGCGCCAAGAAAGTTCCTACCCGACCAGGCACAACCGAAGACTATTTCGTTAAATTTAGAGAAAATAAGATTGTTATCAGTTATTGATTATTTTATGGTTTATTTACTTCTTCTCTCGGGTGTGTTTCGGGTGGTTCCCCGCGGAAGTTATCTACGGCACGGGAGTGGGAAAAAATATTGTTCGTTCTGTTCGCCAGTCCTAATATTGTTTTTGTTTTTCTCTTGATTCTTTTGCAGGTTTGTACCCACCACCACCGAAAGTGTCACAACGCTTACTGAGGCTAGCGAACGAACGAGTGAAGGCGAGACCGGAGGACGGCTCGAGTGTGTGTGTTTAATCCTTTGGTAGTAGTAGTAGGCCACCTTATTTGAAGCAGAGTTGTGCGATAGTGCGATTCGTTGATCACAGAACAATAGGCTCTGACGGATCCGCGGAAAGCAGTGGCGCACGATTTCACTGTGTACCGTGCCCTTGTACGGGTTTTATCTAGTTCCTAGATAGGTAGAGAAAACAATCGGACCACCGGAGAGTTCCGAAAGCGTTCGGGTATCGGTAATCGGTTAATAGTGTGCTCCGATTTTGGTTCGAAGGCAAGCGTACCAAACAAAAACAGTAGTAATGCTCCCAATATGGGTGAGTCTCTGTCTCTCTATATCTTACAAAAAGTCAAAACTTATTCCTGTTCTTATCCAACGCAAACAACAATTACTCTTTTCACTTCCAAGCTCTCCATGTGTTTTGTCCCGCGTCTCGTGTTCGTCTTGCTGCATTTATGTTTGTCTCTTCTTCTTTTTCACTGCACTTGAATACATGTATGTGTCTTTGTCTCCCTGTTTTATGCTACATTCAAGAACCGAACGAAAAAAAAAAAAAAAAATAAAACATAAAATGCTCTCTGTTGCTGCTTGCATATTTCTGTTACTCTTTGCCTGATGCGCGTTCTGGTTCTCCTTTCATTATTCAAAATAACTCGACGAATGGTGAAGCACAAAACAATGAATGGTCTCAATGCAGTAGGCAGCGGCGGCAGTGGCAACAACCAGCGCCACTGCTATCGGAGATAGGCCAAAGTAGCGCACCATAACCTCAACCATTCTGGACGGTACCTACGCGTGGAAAGATGCGGGTCCTGTCTGCCTGCGCCACCGCCGCCGCCTACCACGACACGTGAGTGCATCGAGCGAGCGAGCGATAGAGCCGCACTCTTGGACCGTTACTAGCTACATCGCATGTAAACGAGGCTACTGCGATCGTGAAAGAAAGGTCATCTCGCTTGCAATCTGTTCGCTGCTGAGTGCTGGCTCCGAAAGGCCATACCTACGCTAAAAAGGGCTGGAGATGGCTTGTTCTATTGTTAAATAGTTTAGGAGCTTGTAGACGTATCTCCTGGCTACAAACGGATGCCATGCACATTCCCTGTGGGTAATGGATGTGTCCTGGAAATGTTGAACAGGGTTGCGGGTGGAGCGATGGTTGCTGTTGATCACCGAACTGTGAAAGGGTAAACAACGATTAACCTATTGACATTAGGGTTGGTTAATGATATTTACGATAAGATCATGCTTATTGCATGCGTTCAAGGGAACTGTAAGGAGATGCTCACTGAACTGTTTAACTATCCACAGAAACAACATTAAATCAAAAAAAATTCAAATTATTCGACTATGCATAGGTTTTTTGTAATTAAATTTTGCTTATAAATCGCTAATTGAGAAAATATGAGCACTAAAGCAAAGTTAGTTTTTTTTATTTTTTTTTTTCAGCATGCTCTGAATGTGTAAACCTGCAGACCCTTAAAATTCTTCAAATCAATATAAATTCTCGACTACTCAGATCTATTTGGGATTGATTTGAATTTATCAAACATTCTCCAATAATTTTTCATCATAACAAATGAAGCAATTGAATTAATTCGCCATTGAATCCCCCTTCTATTTTTATCCACGCAAAAACATCGACGAAAATACGTGAATCCTAAATCTCCTTTGCCAAAAAGCAACAAATAGGAAAAGTCAATAAATAATTTAAAAATCCTTTCCCGAGATGAACCGTTCGTTCCCATACGTTCGGAACTCGGACGCGGCCAATCGATCCACCCAGGCTGAGCCAAGCAACGACGAGGACGGTGGCGCCCTGATCCGATTGTAGCGTCTTATTCCGACCGTTTGTCGTTGCTGCTTTCTAACCCAACAGCAACTAGGAAAAGGAGGAAAAGGTACCCCGGCGCAAAAGACATAAATAAATAAACACGTTTGGTTTTCGGTCCGTCGTCGTCGTAGTCGTCGAAGTCGACGACGTCGTCGCCGCCACCGTCAATCCGGACGGAAGTATGCAGGCGGGAGACTGAGTCGGATCCAGAGCCAGAGCCCCCGAATCGAATGAATGATGCGAAATCAATTTTATTGAATTTGGATCCTTTCTTTTTGGGGACTTTGGTTTGTTGAACGACGGCCGACCAGGAGAAGGAATTCCAGCGCATTTCGGGGGACGGAGAGCTCTTTAAATCCCCTTCGGCATTACGGTGATCGATTCCTCTCTTTCTTCCGGATGTGTACGCCCTGGGGAATTCGGATACTGGTGATGCTTTTCGGAATAACATGAACATCTTTAAATTTTTGTTCGTAAGAAGATTCATAAATCATCCGAGTAAGTTTTTATATTTTACTTCTCAATCTGGCAAACTGACCTTTTCTGTACCACTCATGGAGAAGCAGAGAATTCCACGGTCTTCAGTAGGAACAGATATCGTACATCCTTTTTCTCAAGGCTCAATTGAGAATAGAAAATATTCCAGAACTAAAAAAGCACTTTTTCCCAAAATGGTCCACAAATCGAAGAAAATAAGAATGTCCGATTGTTTATTTAGTCAATTATGACAATCGGACACACTGGTTTTGTTCACTTTCACGACATTCTGGAGAAAAGTACTTTTTCAGATTTGGAAAATATGCGTTTCTCATTATTTTGTTAACTAGTTGGAGTCGTTATTAATGTCCAAAGATAAACATAAACTTTCCAAAGATAAACATGAATTTTCAGATAAATGGTTCAATTTTTACAAATCTGTGGAATACGATTTTCGAAGTGTCATTAAATGCGCAAATTCTTTGATTTTCAAATCTGAAATCATGCTCTGAAAAGTTAAAACGCCATTTTTTCACTTTGAATTGCAACAGAATGATTACTGTCAAATAATAATTTGACAGCTCTGAAACCTGATTTGTGTGGTCCACGAACGGATTTTGATGTGTATTGAAATATGGCCAACTGATACGTTTCACAATGACAATATTTGTGTAAGAATTATTGAAGTACTGGAGAACAGAATCAACTGCAAATCTTTCTCGGAAAACTACAGTTCACACTGAATTGATAATAGAAAGCTGGTTCTGATAGCTTAAAACTTTTTTTTTCATTTTTGCTTCTATAAAGTTTCCCTGGATCTCCAATTTGAGGGAATTTTTTGAAAGTTTTCCAAACTTTAAGAAACTTCAATACTTCAATACAAACTGTTTTTGATATTGATATTTTTTCTAATATTTTAAATTTTGCTTCAAAACATTCAATACTAAAATAAGTTTACAATTTAAGACAATTCTGACAAAAAAAAAGAACTTTATTCCTAAGGAGAAACTGTATGCATTTCCTCATTATTTTTGGGTTTTGTAGAAATTTATTGGAGCAATATCTCTTATTTTTTTGTGGAAAAGGTTTTTCGTCTTTTCAAACTTGGTTTCTAAAAACGAAAAACATTTTCCACCAAGAAAAAAAATCGGAAGATACCTTCATCCTTCCTTTAAATGTGTATGAAAACCTATTTTGAAAATATTGTTCCGTTATTCAATCCCCGAGCGATAGCGCTGTTGTATTTTGTACAACACGTTGAAAAAAAAAACCGCCTTTCGTACTCATCATTGGCACGGTGCTGACGGTGGGGGCCCACTGCGCGACTAACGGAAGGTTAATGAAAAATAAATAAGAAACAGGATTTACATGTACTTTCGCAATAATAGCCCCCTCTTCTTGGGTCGCAAAATAATTAATTCAAACTCCATTTGCAGGGTCTTTATCAGGGATTCTAGATTTGAGGCAGAACTTATCAAGAATATTTTGTTCAATTCATAAAATAAATCTAGGGAATTTTCATTGCATTTCCTCCGGCATTCTTGGAGAAATTCCTTGTATCCGATATTCTTCTACAAATGATTCTTGAGATATGTTTTCAAGGGGTTTTCCTAAAGTATATTTATAAAATGCAACGATGCATTCAGTAATTTTACAAATAAATCAGTGTAGTTTTTTTTTATTATTTCATTTTTCAACATTTTAACCTTCAATTTTTCTGAGAAGGAGGTTTTGCCTAAAGATATTACTAAAAACTCAAAAAGCAAGAATTCTTCAAGGAAATCCCTTCAAGACAGTTTCACAAAACTTGTTTACCGGAGGAAACTTCCATAACTTTTCAAAAAACTACGTCTTTTTAGAAGTTTTTCGAAATTTTCAAAATTTTACCAGAAATTGCTCTACGAGATCAGCCTGAAACTAAGCTTGCAACTATTTCGAGAAATCAGTTTAAAATTTCTTTGATTTTCTCTCTTTTCAGATTTTTTCAGATATTCTCCGGGAAATCATGTCTTGTTTTTTTTTTCAAAAAAAAAAACTCTGAAATGTTGCCATCTCACAGAAATTTCCGAAATACGCCAGAAATCACAGAAAACAGGGTTTCGTAGTTTTCTGAATGCCTTCGATGAACTTTTCAGAAACTTCCAAAGTGGCTGTAATATCTTAAATTAGTCAAAATTGATTCCTAGAATTTTGCAACAAATTCCTTCGGCAATGACAATAAATCTCTGAAAATTTCAGCACAACATTCATACGGAGACCCATATTATTCTAGCGTCGGTATCAAATATACATTTATACAAAATTTCCACGCTTCCAGTATGGTTCAGTCTGATATATCATTATAATCGAATCTAAAAAATTGAGTAACCATCTGTTTATAAGTGTGTGAGGGCAGGCCCGTGCACAAGGGGGGGGTTTTGGGGGTTAAACCCCTCCCATTACCGACGCTTTTTACACTAGGCGCCCCTCCGCCTTTTGCCGAAATTGTCAAAAACCCCTCCCTTGGCGCCACTTCTGTGCACGGGCCTGTGTGAGGGTATATGTTTAATACTTTTTTTCTAATAAATGTAAACCGTTGAATTGCAAAATTTTCCACTCCATCGAAATTGGTTTTAGTTTTAAATATGCAGCCATTTAAGTTTTTTTTTCTTGTCTTGACACTTATGTGGGCGGCAAATTAAAATCTCGATATATAAATGATTACTGAGACTTGGAAATTTAAACTCTGCTAGATCTTAGAGCTCGTACTATTAATGTGATTGACCGAAATTTAAAGTGAGGAAGGGCAGAGGGAGGGGCTCTTGCATTTTCCGGAGGGATACCTATAAAATTGACGTGATCATATCTACGTCAATTTTTTTATTGATTTTAAAAATGTTGGCTTTATTCAACACAAAAACTTATTGAGTTTGTTTGCATGAACTGTTCTGATCAACGTGGTTTTTGGATAACCTGTATTTTCGGGAGCATGTTCCTGTAGTATATTGAAGCCCACATGATGGAGTCTAGGTAACCTTAAAATATTTACGACCAACCATGGGCCCACGGGCAGCGTGTTCCGAAATTACAGCTTCAAAGTCAACAAGTTTTATAATTCCAGACTGGTCAGATACTTTATGCTATAACAATGTTAGGATGATTGATTCCGATACTGCTACTAAATCTACCGAAAATCCTGTATATTGTATTGTTTGAAAATATAGACCTGAAAACCTTATTTTGCGGCACCCACAGAGATGGGACCGATTCAACTTAATATTATCGCAATATATAATGAATTTCTAAATCGGTGGAAAACTCTTAGAGATTTAATCGTTTCCAGGTACCCTGACAGCATTCTACGGGAGTTTTTTTTTTTGCTGACCACACTATGGCTAACGGGCCCATATAGCCGAGGCGGTAAACGCACGGGTATTCAGCATGACCATGCTGAGGGTGACGGGTTCGATTCCCGGTCGGTCCAGGATCTTTTCGTAAAGGAAATTTCCTTGACTTCCTTGGGCATAGAGTATCTTCGTACCTGCCACACGATATACGCATGCAAAATGGTCATTGGCAGAGGAAGCTCTCAGTTAATAACTGTGGAAGTGCTCATAGAACACTAAGCTGAGAAGCAGGCTTTGTCCCAATGAGGACGTTACGCCAAGAAGAAGAAGAACTATGGCTAACGATTATAGAAGTTCTTCACAGAGCCATTTAAAAGCTATTAGAAAGTTTTTGAAATCTTTTACAAAAAGATAATGAGGTTCAGGTTGGTTAAGGTGCATGCCTTATATGCCGAGGGCTGGTGATTGAATTACAGAAGAGAAGGCGATAGGTCATTTTTTGAAAAATCTAGATGATTTGGAAAATTTTGTCTTGAAAAGTCTGGATCGTGCGAAAATATTTCAAACTTAGGGTAAAACCATACAAATTCCAAAAAATGTCTGAATCTTCCAGATTTTTCAAAAAATCTGGAAAGTTGGTAACGCTACTCCCAACCATTGGCGTATCTCACTTTTTTTTCTTTTTTCACAGCGAGGATAAAACGGGCGCCAGTGAACCCTCTTCCTTCCGTCTCTTTCTCGTAATTGTTTAGGAGACTGAGTAAGAAAAAAGAAAAAGTTAGATACGCTAATGCTCCCATCAAACTCAGAAAATGGGAGTTCTTGCTTCGGAAGGCAATGAAGACGAAAATGGGTGCATTTTCTAATTTTTTGGTTTTGATTTTTATTTAGTAACGAAGCAAAATTTTCAAAGTAGGTTTTCATGCACAACTCGATGAAGGATCAAGGTATCTTCCGATTTTTTTCCTGGTGGAAAATGTTTATCAGTTTTACAAAAGCCATTTTTGAACGAAAATCAAAAACCAAACTCCTCCTTTCAGGAAAGTGGCTCTTCATAGGAGCCACCAACATAAAAAAATGTTTTTTTTTTTAATGTGCATGCTCTTGAGAGCAAAATAGATCTTTGATGTTGAGCATTTATCTCTAGATATCATCAGTATTGTACCTTTTAATTCCGCCCTCTAATGTTTATCTTTTGACAGATGGGTAACTCTCGCTGAGACCGTCCCACTATTTACACCATGTCTTCAAAAATGTTTAAGGTGGCGTTTTTCTGAAAGTCCTCCCCAAAAAAGTAAGGAAAATGCATTTGGTTAATCAAATTGGTGGACCCCCCGTTAGTTAGAGCCACAAGCATTTTGGTGAACCCCTCGATTTTGGTCAATTGTTGGCTCATTTAAACCGTTATAACTCGAAAGTTTCGCCAGAAACCACTTAAAAACTATAGGTTGTTGGAAAGAGAAAAGATAGAGGTACTCTTTGAAGTTATAAAAAGTTTGGTCGGCCATATTGATTTCGGCCGCCATCTTGAATTTATCTCCCAAAACATTTTTTTCACCATGTTGGCAACCACCGATTTTCAAATTTCTTGCGTCAATCGAAAGCTGGGACATTTTTACACAACATATAAAAATTTAGAGATGTATCTTTTTCCTATCAAAAGTTATCTGCACTTTTGTAAATCATGACACGTTTTCTCCATACATTTCCATGCGCACCGGCAATGACACGCAACAGCATCAAAGTTGGCGCCTGCTTGTATACACAAACGCACCTGCAGCAAAATTAGGGCAAAATTGTTCTCATTTTTAACTGTTTCTCAACGATGCGGGCATTGCTTTTTATACTTTTTTGGTGTTTTGAAAAGCTGAAACTTTCAACTTTTCATTAGTGGATTCAGATTTAGAATAAATGTTCGTAAACACTGTGAAATAACGCTGCATTTATGTAAACAATCGGCACCTGGCACAGTGCGCAAAAGTGACATGATTCACAAAAGTGCAGATAACTTTTGATAGGAAAAAGATACATCTTTAAATTTTTGATATGTTGTGTAAAAATGTCCCCGCTTTCGATTGACGCAAAAATTTTGAAAATCGGTGGTTGCCAACATGGTGCAAAAACAATTTTGGTATAAAAATCCAAGATGGCGGCCAAGATCAATATGGCCGACCCACCTTTTTATAACTGTAAATAGTAGCCCTACCTTCTCTCTTTTCAACAACCTATAGTTTTTAGATGGTTTCTGGCGAAACTTTCGAGTTATAACGGTTTATATGAACCAACAATTGACAAAAATCGAGGGGTCCGCCAAAATGCTTGTGGCTCTAACTAACGGGGGGTCCACCAATTTGATTAACCAAATGCATTTTCCTTACTTTTTTGGGGAGGACTTTCAGAAAATCGCCACCTTAAACATTTTTGAAGACATGGTGTAAATAGTGGGACGGTCTCAGCGAGAGTTACCCAGATACGAAAGTTTCGAAATCAACAGTGTATTTTTTTAAAATTTATTTATTTTTACCCTGAAGAAGGTCGGATCCAAGGACCGAAATATCGGCAAAGATAAGGTAGAATCAACGCATTCAGTTAGGACTGCACTGCCGAAATATAAAATTTTGTAACACTAACAGCCGTTTAATTTACTTCAATCAAATATAAAATCAGAAATCTTAATTATTTTAAGTAGGATAATGACAGAACAGCCCCGAGATGAACTAGCCTAGGGCTAAAAATCTCGTTAATACAGAAAAAAAATTACAGAACAATCGACAAAACAATTTTGCGTTTTCTTAAATTATTTTTCGAAAAATTCAGTTCAATGTGGGGCATAAGATCTGTTGGAAATTTCATAGCAGGCACCACAATGGAAAGCGTGAAAACTGAATATTGCTTAGTAGAAAGTCACTTAAATAAAGACAAATCAATCAATCAATATGCTTATGTAATCGGAGTGGAATGAACGCATTTTTACTGCAGTTAGAGTAAGAAACTGGTTTTGAATTTAAGATGGTCAAGATTATTTCAATAATGAATCATTCGACATGAAGGTGGTGGCCAAGGCTCGAGTGTTCAAGAGAGGAAGCAAAAGGGTTTAAGGTGGATTTAAGGGTACGAATCAGAGTCTCAGATCTGTTTATTTACCAATATTTAGGAGGTGACAGCCAAAGGAAGTCTAATGGAGACTAATATAATCCTTGAGGCGCAAAATAGAGTATCAGAGTGGTTCAAGGCAAGGCAAAAGAAAAAGGATACAATAGGTATCTTCGTTTCAGAAGAGCAAAATAAAAGAAATGTAGATAAGGAAGATGGTGGTTAATTAAGCGGGAAATGGTCGTTCAGTGATTTTAGGGAGATGCAAGAGTTTCTAGGAGCTGAATTTACGGAGACCACCATGATTTAAGGGAGATCTGAGGATGGGCAAAAGGTTGCTGCAGAAAGTCTTAGGTTAGCAAAATAAGATCTCAAGTAGGTGAAGGGGATTACAGTCTCAACGAGGCTTAGGGTGGAGTATCGTTTAAATCACATATCTGTTATTTATGGTTTGATTTACAAAAAAAAAAACTAACAAAAACATTGGTCATATTCCGGAATCTCGAGAAAGTGAATAGTTCTTCATCAGTTTTTGGAGAAAATGCCTCACGACATGCGAAACTTAATGGCTAGCGCTAAAAGTCGTTTACCCAAAAGAGTTGTCAGTTTCAAAAGTTGTCCTGCAACATATCAAATTGCATGAATTTACGAAATATTGTCATTGAATGCTATATCGAAAAAAAATATTACATTTATTTATCTTTTCTGCATTGAAACCAGGAGCTATTAACATTTTATACTCCCAGTTCAGTGTTTTACCTTGGCTTGATATATGTTATTGTAACTAGTAATTTTTTCCCAGGTTTTTCTTCTGTTTCTTTCTGAAGTTTTTTGAAGAATTCCTTAAAAATGAAAGGTTACTTTTCAGATTTATCAGGAAGTAGTGGAATCCCCTCAAGTGATCTTTTCGGAAACTTCTGTTGAAGATCCTTCTGGATTCTTAGAAAAACCGACTCTGGAAGAATTTCTTAAGGGATTTCCTAAAAACAAAATGAAATCCATGAAAAATGCTAGTGAGAAGTCCAGGAGAATCTACGCAAAGAAAGCCTTGGGAAAGCTCAGAAAGATCTTCTGGAGGAATCGCAGAAGAAATGAACTTCTAAGAAAATCTCAGAAGGAACTGCAGAGGTATTGCTGGAATTTCAGGGTGTTTTTTTAGTTTTTATAATTATTTTTCTTCTTATTGCTTTTACACAAGATAACAGCATGAACAGAAACAGTAATTTTTAAAGAAATGCACCTGTGGCTCTTGAGCCAAAACACACAGCGACGCAGAGGTTGTCTTTTTTATTTTTTATTTTTTTTAATGTTTGTCAGATATGATGATGAGAAATATGAATTGGAACAAATACAGTCAGAAAACAAGGTTGTTTTTGAACCGTTCCAACCGGGGAGATTGGCTTAAATTTGTAAATTTTGCAGAGCTAACTAAAATCGTTCTTTGCCAACTTGAATTTTAAACCGCAAAATGTATATATCCCACTAGAATGCATTAAATGAGGCTAAAATATAAACGACTCATAAGAAAGTGATCATTCTTAATAAATAATTACGAAAGTCCCAGTGAAGAAACAGGGGTGCAAGCAGTAATAAATAACAAAAGTTCCATAAACAAATTAAAAAATGCATAAATAAATAAAAAGTTTCCATAAATAATTGATTTTTGAGCAATTAAAAAAGTCAAAAATGCAATGAATAATTCAACTGTTGCAATAAAAAAAACCAATTTTCCCACCAAAAAACTTCGAATTTTCCATAAATAAATTAAATTTTTCCATAATAAATTAGAAAATTCACAATAAAAAAATATCGAAAAAGCAATAAATAATTCAAAAAGTGCAATAAACAAAAAAAAAAATAAATTATCAATAAATGTCAAAAAACGAGCAATAAACGTAAATGCATTTTGAGGCAAAAAAAATAGGTAGACCATGCGGCGAAGCCGCATAGAGGATTGAGGAACTGAGGCGGCAGAAGGCCGCCGAAGTTTCCGATATCCGATGCACCGCAACTGCATCGTTTCGGTTCTAGGCAAACCACAGATCCAAGAATTTGCCCGGTATAATGCAACATAGATGTTATCCCTTTTTTGGGTCCGACGAGCGATAGCGAGTTCGGACAGCAAGCAATTGCTCGGTAAATTGAAATCATAGTTACGCAAGCTTTTCGGTCGTTTCAGTCATATAAGTGCGATTCAGCATTGCACTTTCTCATACTTTCCTGCATATGTTTTTCATGGGTAATTTCGTCATTTTTTATTGCATTTTTTGAATTTTTTATTGCTTTTTCGAAATTTTTTTGTTGTGAATTTTCTCATTTTTTATGGAAAAATCGGATTTATTCATGGAAAATTCGAAGTTATTTGGTGGGAAAAATGTTTTTTTTTATTGCAACAGTTGAGTTATTCATTGCATTTTTGACGTTTTTAATTGCTCAAAAATCAATTATTTATGGAAACTTTTGATTTATTTATGCATTTTTTAATTTGTTTATGGAACTTTTGTTATTTATTACTGCTTGCACCCCTGTTTCTTCACTGGGACTTTTCGAATTATTTGTGGGAAATTTTGTATTTATTATGGAACGTTTAATTGTCTGCCATTAAATGATATCAAAGGTCTGCGATATAGTTACAAAGAAAGAATCAAGTCAAGACACCATTTTTACTTTAAGATCACAAACTATAATTTTTAGAAAAAATTTCCCGAAATTTATGGAGATTGTTCCAAAAGCTTGTCAGTAACTTGTCAAAGACTTTCATCAATCTGATTCAAAATCTGTACTCTGATGATTGAAAAATACTATTTTCAGCTCTTTATTCATGCAAAACATTGAAAATGATTCACTACAAAGCAATATTTCTAAATTTTGTGTATTCCCTTTGTTTAAACTTTGTGAAACACTATTCAAAGCTATTAATCAAAAACTTTTCTGATTAATATTTTTCAAGAAAAAAAAAGTTGGTCGTTGATAAAAGTTGGTTTCGTTTTATACTGTAAACTAGCAAATATAATAAATAATACTTAAAAATCTTTGAAACTAGTGTTATCTCAAGCATTGTAAACACAGTGTTCATATTGTAGACTATTGAACCTAGATAATGCAATGTCCAAAGTCATTCTGGTAATCAATATTGAATTCCCATATCTGAACTCCCACGCCAACAAACGTCACCTGGAATCCTTTGACGCCGTCCGCTTCGTGCACCATCAATTGTCAGCTTGTCACCAGGGCCAACCAACCAACCAACAGCCGTCAAACGAACATTGCCCTATAATTATCTCCAAAGCTAGCACTTATTTTCTTCGCCGGTGTTCCTTCACGTCCCCCACAAGTCCCTCCATCTAGCTAGAGAGACCCAGGTACATATGCGGTTCGCGCAATTTCAGCTGAAAATTAAAACTTAAACACGTCGCCTCGTAACAGTCGCAGGATGGGATTCGACGACGACGGCCGACTCGATAATTAATAGTTGTCAGCTTCCGTGGCAGTAATTGCCACCAGCCAGCCGACAAACAGAACAAGCGCGCGCGATCGCGTCTTTCCCACATATGGTGACAACGCAACGCGACATCATACCTACAGTGCAGGAAAAGATGAGCCCCGGTCTCGGAATCCTTTCAAGTCCCGCGTAGACGAGGGATGAATACGAATCACTCCGGTTGACACTCGAACAAGAGCACCACAGTTCAAACTTTTTTCCTGGCAAACATCGACCGACCGACCGGCGGCGAAGGCGACGGCGACAAACCTCTTGAGACAAAACGCAGTCGTTGTTCACCCGCCCGCTCGAGGGACACGATTGGAATTGGAAATCTAGGTCGGCACCTTTCATCGATCCGAAGCGGGCGGGAGTCGAGGACTAGGGAAAAAAAATCCCAACCAACACAAAACCTAAACTAAGTGCAAGTACACGGGGACGAGATAATAAGGCGACGCACGGACTGACTACATACATACCTAGAGGAGAGCGCACTTTGTTGCTCCATAAATAAATAGAGACAAGATTCTGTCCGGGTTTGTTCCCATTTTTTCTCAAGTTTTGGAGTGGGAGCCGTCGTCTATGTCGTCGTCGGCGTCGCCATTCTCGTCTACGCGCTCGATTGGGTGTAATTGAGCCAGCAGTCCCTCCGGAGATGTATTGTAGATTGGTGTACCGACCAATAGTTGAACGAGAATCCTTCTTAGGGCTGCACACCAAAGCAGGACGCGATGCACTATAATGGTAACAAGACAGTGACACAGTGCAGCCTTTTCAATGTATCGAGTTTGTCCTACGAAGATGGTTTGATTTTTTTGTGTTGTCGTAAAGAGAAGATGGCAATTGCCAAGGACGAATTGGATGCGTCCCGACATCAAGGCGACCGAAATTTATTGCACCACAGCAAGAGGTGGTAGGTACCCAATGCATGAATACATCCCTTTGGCCTGTTTGGATATCAAATCTCATGGGATGTCGCCAAGGATGTCGCATACTTGGTTGCACAGTTCTTGTTTGGAATGGAGGAACTGTTTCTTATCAAAGTAGGTAATCTTAATGAACGTTTCATGTATTTTTTTTTACTTGTTTATGTTCAGTGCGAATGCCGTCATAGAATTTTGAGCCGATTCCTTTTTCATACCACAGATGGATGTCCGTAACTCTTAACAGTTTTCAGTTCCTCACTTTCAAAAATACTTACATTACATTACGAAAAGATCATCGACGATGGAGAATCGAGTCCGTATCAGTTGTATCAGTTGAAAACCCCGTAATGGCAGTTTAAGGTAATGGTAGCCGACTGTGACGAGAAGCTATATTGAACGTTCATATTTCCCTGTTCGATAACAGCCATCACACTGTCCATTAGGAGCAACCCCCCAAGTCGAACATCTTTAACTCATCTCACGGTTCTTCGGTGCAGACAACAAACTCGGCAGAAGAAAGTTTCCCCCCGCTGTGGCCATCACACTTACAAGTGTGAGCCCTCGAGCAGAGATGACAACTACTGCGCTTCTTGGATGGACGCATTGGACACAGCAAAACCCCATGAGGTTGTTCGTTTCGAATCGAATCAAACCGAACCACCACGTGCACTCCCCAGGTGGAATCTGATTAATAGAAGCAATTATTGTCTTATAATGACCCTGCTTCGGATCTGCCCCGGGGTTCGATCTAGTCAGTCGGTGGAATTGTCTTCAAAAAGAAGACGAAAGGACACCGTACTTCTACTAGGAGTTGGAGGAACACCCACCGACGTGGCCTGGACTGCCACCGACGGTGATGGCGGAGGATTCGCTGGGTCACAGCGCACAGGAAAATAATAATTTCATGGGACAATAAGAAATTGATTGGGGTGCACATATTGCCCGGTGTACGATATTAGTCGGTACACTTTTGTGCTCGTCAATGGGGGAGGTGGTCCGAGGTGAATCATTAATAATTATTACACACTGCTCGATGCACCCAAAAAGGGCGTGTTTGATTTTTTTTACAATTGTGGCCAGTTCCAGTGGTTGTTCTACAAATCTTATCAATTGGAAAACTCTTTTGATTACTGATTTACATCAATTATTATTATTTTTTTGTGATGGAAATTATCTAGGTATCCTTTGCCATAGAGTATACCTGACACACGAAATACGACTGCATACTAAAATAGTCATTTGGCAAAAAAGGCTCTCAAAAAATAATTGCAGAAGTTTTCCTAAAATACTAAACTACAGTAGACTTTACTGTTAGAAATTAGAAGAAGAATGTAGTTTTGAAATTGTGAAGCGTTTTGAGTGTACTATCAAGCAGTGCTCAGACCTCAAGAATAGAGAAAACTGTCATATGTATGTATACACCCCCACAGCTAAGTCGGGCCCAGCATGTCCCAAGTCCCGAACAAAACACGTCGAAGATATGTATTAAAATATAATAACGACCACGGCATGACCGGCATTCGTGAGTGGTGCCAAAGGACTCTTCCTCCGAAGATGACAATCGAAAGAAAAAAAATACTAACACATCATCATTTTTCCCCGTGCCCCTGCCACCGCAGGACCGAATCCCAACGGGGGACACACGTACCTACCGACAACAACAACACGCACCATTATATAGGTGACAAAATATTTTTATTATTTTTTATTTTCGGAGTTCCTTTTAGGAACACCCCGACCCGAACGACAAGGTAGGCCATGAGCGGTTCTCCTTGCTTTGGGTCATAAAAGCCATACGCGTCCCGGTGGTGGTGCTAAAAGCCCAAAAATAGACCATCATAACAAAAGGGACTACTGTGATGCGATTCCTGGCCACAGACGGTCGTCTTCGATGCGATGGCCCTAGCTCAATGGCCTACTGTGTGAATGGCGGGAGCGTACAAATTGCAAGGATATCGAAGAAAAGGAAAAATGCCGCATTCTTTCTGCTACCGCGCCGCTGATGCGATGTCCTTTGTGTCCGAACGCTCATTTCATTTCAATTTAATATCGATCTTGGTTCGGTTCGCTTTCTTCGAACCTTCGAACGAACTACCAGGAAGACTGACCTTTTACGTAAAATACGTACGTATTACACGATATGATGGTACAAGAAGGTTTCAGGGGTGTAGTCAGACTTGCTAACTGGGAGCAGTAAATGACTTGAACAAAAGAATATCTAGAGTTTTTTTTTATCTAATTGCCGTCTAACTAAGCACCGACCAAAAATGGTCGAGTTTATTCTTGCACCTTCCTTAATGCCTCATGGCCAATTTGGTATCAACTACTAATTTATAAATTAGCTCCCATATCATGTTAAAAAAATGCAGAAGAACAACAATTTCCCTTAAAATAATAAGAATGACTAATTGTCACTCGAACTCTGTTTCCGTCTAGTGCGCGTCTATTTAGAGCACATTAGAGATGGTCGGGTTTCGGGTTTTCAAACCCGAAACCCGACCCTAACCCGAACCCGACGGGTACGGGTCGGGTTCGGGCTTGGAAATTTGTTAAAAAGCTCGGGTTCGGGTCGGGTCCGGGTTTAAACAATTTCAAAAATTTCGGGTACGGGTCGGGTCGGGTTTGAACAACGCCGGGTTCAAGTCGGGTTTCATACCAGTGTAGATAAATCATTATCTAGAAAATGTTTTATTTATTATATCCGAAACATTTAACGATCATTTTTTAACTCGGGTTTCAGTTGGGTTTATTGACAAATATTTTTTTCGGGTTCGGGTCGGGTTCGGGTTTGATTGGTGAAATTTTTTCGGGTTCGGGTCGGGTCCGGGTTTGACGGAATAAAATATTTTCGGGTACGGGTCGGGTTCGGGTTTTGATATTGAAAATTTTTCGGGTACGGGTCGGGTTCGGGTCTGTAAAATCTGGAACCCGACCATCTCTGGAGCACATCCAGAATTTAATTCGCGGCTCACCTTCTACGTGACACTATGGTACTTAGGATGGTCAAAAATTATGATTTGACTGTAGGTGTTTATTCGAAAAGTCTGTCAAATTCTTCGCAATCCAATTCAAAATATGATCTGGGACCATTTGGGCAGGAGGACCTATTTTGGGCACTTGCTGCTATATGTCAGTCAATTTTGAACCGATTGACTTAGTTTTTGGGACACGATCAGATACGTACAGTATCTAGCCATGTTCAAAAATTTAAGTCAATCGGTTTGAAATTGACTGAGTTATAACGACCAATGATTATTTTTGCCCACCAGTTTATAATACGCCTTCACAGTGCAACGAAGAAATCTTTCTGTGTGTTTGTGAAACACGACGTTTCGTGTGCAGAAAATCTACGCCCACATTTGCTCGCATCTTCTTTGGGACGAAGACAACATGTTTGTTAACAATTTACCGACGAGAAAAAAGTGATTTATTTGATTAATTGAACAGCTTTTGCATTCTGCAGCAGTGAAATGCAACTTTGAAATGTCACAGAGCTTTTGTCTTGGTGAGGTTGCCTTTTTCGTACGCAAAAAAAAAAAAAAAACAACTCGTAAGTGGAGTGAAATTGAAACGTAAAATTTTGCATAATTATTCGATTTCCTTTGCTATAGGGGCTGCTTATTGATACTCTACATCTTTTTGCCTCCATCTGATGAGCCATTGGCTAAGGTAAGTTGGAATATCTGTAATTGTTGGCCATTTTCCGTCAGATATGACGGGAATTAGCGCATATGACGAAGTATGTTACTCCCCTACTATTTCAAAAATAAACTTCGAAAGCTCGACAAAATGGAAGATATTATATCTGATGCGGTAAATGCATAGTTCTCTTGCAAAACATGCCAAGGAAGTCTGAATTCTATTCCGAACGACATAGAACGCCATCGCATTTTCATTTGATCGTTTGGAAAGAAAATACTAATGCTTGAATTCCTATTGTAGAAATATGTCCTACTTTTTTTTGACAAACTTACTTTCGGCAAGGAACCTTAAAATCGAGCCGTGTTTATGCCAATGTTTACTTTTTGCGTCGGAAAACTCACTTCCAGGCAAGGAACTTTTGAAATTCAACTACGTCCACACCAATGACTACGTTTCACGTCAAAGAACTCCCTTTCGGCACGGAACCTTTGGAATCTAGACACGTTCTCGTCAATGTTTACTGTAAGCGTCCATGAACTTATTCCCAGCAAGGAACTCTCGCTATTTAACGGCACTCACGCCACTGTTTACAATTTGATCGTAGACATTTTTCGGCAATACAGTCAAAGAAACCTTTCGTTGATTCTTTTAAATCTTCGCCATCGTTTCGGCCCTTGTTGGGACCTTCTTCAGGGCTCGAAACGTTGGCGAAGATTTAAAAGAATCAACGCAAGTTTTCTTTGACTTTATTGCCGGAAAATGTCTACGAACAACAACACTAGTCGTGCCACCAACGTTTACATTTTGTATCGTGAAATTCACTTCCGACAAGAAACCTTCGGAAGTTCTAATACTGTTAAACAAGTTCACCGAAGACCATCATCTTTTAGCTATTTTGGATTTCAAGATACTCGAAAGCTTTCAATAGTTTTAACATTTTTGATAATAGTGCCATCAAACTGAGCCTATATATTCCTTCGAAAATTTCTCAACCAATTAATTAAAAAATCTGTCAGAGATCCCTTTTTAAACTCTTCCGTTTTCTTTTGAAAATTTTTCAGAAAATTCTTAAAATTTCTTCCAGGAAATTTCTTGAAAATCCCCCAAGGAATTCATCCTGAAATTTGACCAAGAATTTCTTTCCGGAATTTAAAAAAAAAAGATCCAAGGATTCATTCGAAAGTTTGTGCAAGAATTGCTGAAGAAATTCCCTCAAGTATTCGCTCAAAATTTCACTACGGATTCCTCCAGAAATATTTGTTGATATTTTTTCAGAACTATTTCTAGGGATTTATTTAGAAAATCCTTTAGATTTTTTAGGGGTTTTTCTGAAATATTTCAAAATTTCCTCCACCCCCCAGAGATTTTAACAAAAAAATCTCAAAAACTCACAAGAATTGCTTGATGGATTCTATCAGAAAATCTCACAACGATTCATCAAGACTTTTTTTTTTCCATGCCTTAGAAGTCATCCAGAGGATTCTTCAGAAATTCCAAGTAATTTGTTCAGAATTTTTCCAAAAGTGTTTTTGAGATTTTGTAAGGATGGCTTCAGAAATTTTCCAACGAATTTTTGTGAAAAAATCAGGAATTAATCAAACATTCCTTTAGATTCTGCAGAAAATCTCCTAAGAATTCCTTCATGGATTCTGTAAAAAAATCTTTGGGGAATTTATTCAGAATTTTTTTCAGGCAATCATTCAGAAAATCTTCCATAGAACCGTTTGTGGACTCTTTTAGAAATTCCTACAGGGACTTTTATCAGAAATTTTTTTCAAAATTTCTACCGTCTGTGAATTCTTTTAGAAATTCCTAAAGGGACTTTTATCAGAAAATTTTTCAAAATTTATTGCTGATCTCTAAGGATCCAGAGGATTTATTAAAAGAAGAAACTCTGGAGGAATTTTTCAAGAAGTTCTTGGAGCATTTTTTAGCAGACTATTGAAGTTTTTTTTAATAGATCTCCGGAAAAACTCCCGGAGAAGTTTCTGGAAAATTCAATGAAATAAATTCTGTTAAAAATAATGAATTCTCTGGGTTTATTATTTGTCAAAACCATCACTAGGTTGCTGATTAAATATGTGACTCTCAGAACTTCTTTCTGGAATTCCTTATTTTTTCCAGAGGATTATTTGAGAGATTCGCCGGGAATTTCGCCAATGATTCCTTCAGAAGAGGAACCTTAGATTTCCTATAGAAATACTTCTAGAGGTTCCTAAAGAAAATCTCCCAGTGATTCTTGCACAAAATCTTCCAGGAATTCTTCTAAAAAAATTCTACAGATTCTTTTTAGAAAAAATGTCATGGAATCTTTCAATAATTTATCTAGGGATTTTCTTAAGAAAATCTTCAATGGGTTATTTCAAAAATTTCTCCTTGAAGTTTTTCTCGAACTTTTCAAAAGATTCTTCTAGAAAATCATCCCTGGTTTTCCTCAGAAATTCCTCTACGGATTCTTTCCAAAACAATTCCGGAGATTCTTCCACGAATTCTTAAAAAATGGCTCAAGCAAAAAATTTGAAATTTAGTATTTCTTTCCCAAAGTTTTCTTCAGAAATTCTTCCAATGCTTTCCTTTATAAAATCTTCCAAGTCGATTCTATCCCAGCCTCGGCACTTCACTAGTTACTGTTCCCCTCATTGCGCCCGGCACTTCTTTCTTTTCTGATCTCATAGCTCTAAACGGACCCGGATAAATTGAATATCGGTGAAACGTGATCCTTGTGCTCATCATTCTACATTGGACAGGGTAGAAAAGTGGAAGCAGCGCAAATACCAGATCGATATAGTGGCCTAGATTAAATTTAGTACAACCTGTAAACGCAGCTGTCAGTTGTAATCCCTTTCGTAGTGGACAAAAGAGCTGTTAAGAATTAAAAAAAACTTCCAAGTTTTGTTTAAGAAATTTCTCTTACGATTTCTCCAAAACTTCTCCACGGTTTCTCTAGGAAATTACTTCAGGGATTATATACTTTTCCAGGATCAGAAATAATCTTCTGGAAATTCGTTAAGGAGTTCGTACAAGAATCCTTCACGAAATTCTCTAGAGATTTTTTCAGAAATTGGACACTCCTAGAGGAATATCTTAAGAAAATTCTTCAGAAAATTGCTCCAAACATTCTTCAATGAATTTTTTTAGCGGTTCCAGCAGGAATTCTTCCAATATATGTCATCTAGAGGAATATCTTAAGAAAATTGCGTTGCGTTGCGTTGTAACGGAGTAATTCGTAGATTGCATACTGAAAGTTGTCATGTTTTAACTTTAGTACTCCTATTCTAATTACTTATGGAATGCTATTTGGGAAGGAACAGCTATCCAATCAGAGGTTGAAGTAAAAAAGACATGAAAACTTCCATTGCCGGCCACGCTCATCTTCTCCGTTACGAGGATAGGAAAGGATGTGATGATATGATACCTACTTTACAAGAGGTCAGCGACTCACCGACACCCCCATAGGTGTCAAGGAGTTGGATATTTGGAAAGGGTTGATTGGGGATTCACTATAAGCGAGTGATGCGGCAAAATTCAGATTGTGTAAGTGTATTTGAGTGGATCATGTAGATGTGTTGATGTGAGTGTAAGTGATTTTTTACACCGACGTTGGAAGTGACATAGCTAAGAAATTTGTCACTCCATGGGCCTTTTGCTTCCGGGATGGGGCACAGGCATTTGGACCATGTGTCCTGGCTAACAAGCCTAGGCTTAAGCGCCATTGATCGCTCTCTGAAACGATAAGAAACACGTTATGTGGATGGGAAGGGATAATAGGGAAGGGATGATATCTATTTATCGAGATGCCAGCGACTCACCGACGCTCTCGTAAATAGAAAGGAAAAAGGATTTTGGAACTGGAATGGTCTGGAATTTAGTATGATCAAATTATCCGCCCCCCTTCTGTGATGACCCATTCCCCGATTATAGTAAACAACCCATTATACGAGAAAACATAAAGAAAGCATGAAAAGATCACATTAGATTTTCAACTAATTGGTTAGATCTCACCAAAAATTAGCGTTCAGACTTCACCGCACGCCTCATCCAGGTACCACTAGCATTGCAAGGGCAGCAGAACTCCTCAGAACAACCTAATTATCTTATCAGGAAACAGAAAACTTGATATTGCTGCAGTCTGGATCCCCCGTCGGTAGTCCGGATCATCCGGCTTTTACGTCCATTGCGTACAGCTGAAGTGTGTGTTTCTAAATTTTGATTCAATTTCTCACGAAACCCAGCACAGTTGCGTCCAAGGCTGAGTGATTGTAGCCAAGAATCCGTCGAATACTGATTTGACCATGATTGTTCTGGACAGACCTTATGATTAGAGTTTTGATGGTATTTGCTTGAGGAATCGGTGATGTGAAATCTGGATAAACTTTTTAATTTTCCACGTTCCAGCAATTTTCAGTAATTCACTTCGGAAACACAATCAAAAAGCAGGAGAAAAAATCCTAGAGGAATATCTTAAGAAAATTCTTCAGAAAATTGCTCCAAACATTCTTCAATGATTTTTTTTAGCGGTTCCAGCAGGAATTCTTCCAATATATGTCATCTCCAAATATTTTCTCAAAAACTTTTTCACAAATTCCTTCAAGAGCTCCTCTAACACTTTATCCACAGATTCTTTCAGGACTTTCAGATATTTCTCCAAAGATTTTTTGTTTTGTTAGCCACAAAGGATTGTTCATTTTTCTTTTGTTTTTTGAATATTTCTCCAGGAAATCCTTCATAAAATCAACCAAGATTTTTATTGGGGGATTTCTCCAATAAATCTTCTAAAAATGTATCTAGAAACACTTCAAGACACTCCACTGCGATATTTTCTTAAAATTTTCCCCAATATTTTTTTAAGAGATTTCTTTCAAAATGTTTCCAGAGATTCTTTCAGAGATTCATCGGAGTATTCTTTCGCAAATCCTTCTGTGAATTCATTCGTTAGGGAATTCGTACAAGTATCCTTCAAGAAAATCTCTAGGGATTTTTTTCAGAAATTTTACAAGGGTTTCCACCGAAAGTTCCCGCAAAAATATCTTAAGATTTTTTTTTCAAGGAATGTTCCAAAAAATAGTGCACCAATTCATTTAGTGGTTCTAGCAGGAATTCTTCCAATATTTGCTTGCCGAGATTTCTTCTAAAATTAATCAGTGTATTCCTCCAAATATTTTCACAGAAAAATTTCCAAAAATTTCTTTAAGGTTTCCAGCAAGAGGTTATCCATTCATTAAGAACTTTCGGACTTCTAAATTCTAAGATTTTTTTAAAGAATTTCTTTAGATATTTTTATATATATATTTTTTAATATTTAAATAGGATTGCCCATATGGGTTTTTTTAATACTCCTCCAGAAAATCTTCCAGGATTCTCATTGCGGGATTTCTCCAAAAACTCTTCTAAAAATGTATCTAGAAACACTTCAAGGGACTCCACCACAGGTGAATCAAGAAGTTTATTTTGGTAATCCTTCAGGTATTTCTTCAGCAAATCCTGCTTTGATTTCTTCATGAATTTCTTTTGGATTCCCTCAGATTTTCTTCAAGGTTCATTTCAAAATTTCCACAAGAGTTTTCAACAATACTTCGAGTAGGAATTCATACTTCTAGGGAAAAACATCAAGAAAGAGTTTCAAGGATTTCTTAAGGAGTTTCCGCAAGTAGGAATTTCCACAAAATAAAACATTCGGAAATTCCGTCAAAACATTTTTCTGGGATGCTCCATTGGAATTTCAGGAATATTTTCGAGGATTCTTGCAGAGCTTCCTTTAGACATTATTGAATATATTCCTCCAGTGTTCAACACAGAGGGAATAGAGAAAATTATCACAAAAAGTTGGAATATTTTCATGGAGAATTTGGAATGTGAAAACCTTGAGCAACCAGCTCTGATTTTTCATCACTACTGGTTCTCCACCAACTACGCCCATGGAGGCTCCCCGCCACGTGTATCCTTCAAACACACACTCGCACTCTATTCTCATACACTCGACATAAATTAGACAACGGTATCGTGTTGCCGCAGAGCTTCCTTCAGTGTAAGACGAAGTACCGACACAGCGCCGAGTATGTAGTGCAAGGAAAAACTTTGATCTTAAACAGTTTGTAACCGAGCTGCCACTACCAACTATAGCCTGCTGCAGCTACATACATTGAGGAACATGGAGGATGACCTTCGGGGCTATTATTCTTCGGACCAGCAGGACCAGGCCCAGTACCGGGATTTTCCCCTTGTAGGTTGAGGGCATTCCATGTACCTACTAACAGCAACCTGCTCTCAGCTGGAAGTTCAACACCGAGTCGCACCCTTGGCCCGGCCTGGCCCGGCCCCGGCAAGGCGGCGCGTGTATAACAAGCTTCATGCTTCCGCGCGCGCGTTGTTCATATCGAATGTAGGAGAAAGTCAGTCAAGTACACGACATTGCACTGCACTACTACTGCCCGGCCCGTCCGTCTGTCCATCCGTTGCGGTTGTCCTACTCATCTCGCAGCGCTTCTCAGGATCTCGGATGAAGATATCCTCGGCGGCAGCTCAATCCCATGTGTGCAATACCCACTCAAGGATAAAACATCTTGGCGTTCTCGTCGTCGTCGTCGTCCTACGATAGGTACTTCACAATGACATTGTCATGTTAGAAGCTCCTACTTCTCCGACCGACGAAGACAACGGCGAATCTGAACACGAGGCCGAAAAATTAATAGAAAAAGTATGTTTTTGTTCTGCTAGCTGCTGCTACTCCTACTGGTGTGCAGATGTAGTGTTGGTGGTGGTGGCTCCTCAGAAGACAGAGATCTTCCATTCAAGGAGACAAAGCACCCCGCCATTATCCGCAATTTGTTGTCTATTTAGTTTTGACCGAGGTCTTTTAGGAGCCAAAGCAAAATGAAGAATGAATGGGAACGAAGCCGGGCAGAAAAAAAAAACACTCGAAGAAATTCGCTTTTGCTGCTATCCATGGTGGAAGGGTGTGTAACGGATAGTGCTAATTTAGCACTGTCATAAAGGGAGAACAGGACGATGGAGACGACGGCTACGACGACGACGAGCTGGGAAAGCATCCGAGGGAATAATGGGACACGTCGCCTGGTCCGGGTCGGTAATGATTTTGTTCTTTATCCGCCGGCTGCCTTGCAGATCCCGAAGGATGTGTCACTGCTGTGGAGTGGATTGCACTCCGTCTGACGAGGATTATGGAGCTGTCACTTCAAGGACGTTTTGTATCGGGAGAAGAGTTAGGTGGGTTTAATGAGATTAAAGTGGTGGGAATTTGGATGCACATCCATAGATAAAATATATCAGAGAGATAACAATATTTACAGAGGAAGTTCAATAACGTGGTTTTTGTATGATCAAAATCTTTTGTAGCCCCGTTTAGGGTAAGTAAGAAGAAGTTAGTAATGCAAGCAAACCATATTTCAGTCATAAAAGTGTTTAGTGCAAAATAGGCACTGTCCATGAACTACTGAAACTCATGTTTGGTCATCTCTGCGAATTCATAACTTTTGGGATGCTTTCTGGATAAACCCGAATTATGAGATTCGAGGGAAGACATATGGTAGTATGACTGATTGTGAGTTAGCGTGCGTTGAGAAGTGTTTTAATTTATGACTTGCTGATGGCGTTCCCTTAGGAGCTCCTTCTAGGATTCCTCCAGGACTTTCTTCCGGGAATCGCTTAGGAATTCCTTCGGGAATACTTTCTGGGATTTCCCAAACACTTTCTGGATGTTGGGTTCGCCGTAAAGTGTAGCGAGCGCGTGGTTCATCCTTCTCCGCCACACACCGTTCTCCTGCACACCGCCGATGATCGTCCTTAGCACCCGTCGCTCGAAAACTCCGAGTGCTTGCAGGTCCTCCTCGAGCATCGTCCATGTCTCGTGTCCGTAGAGAACCACCGGTCTTATTAACGTCTTGTACATGGTACATTTGGTGTGGGGGTGAATCTTTTTTGACCGCAGTTTCTTCTGGAGCCCATAGTAGGCACGACTTCCACTGATGATGCGCCTTCGTATTTCACGGCTCACGTTATTGTCAGCCGTTAGCAAGGCACCGAGGTAGACGAATTCTTCTACCACCTCGAAAGTATCCCCGTCTATCGTAACATTGCTGCCAAGGCTTGTCCTGTCTCGCTCAGTCCCACCTACCAGCATGTACTTTGTCTTAGCCGCATTCACCACCAGTCCGACCTTTGCTGCTTCACGTTTCAGGCGGGTGTACTGTTCTGCCACCGTTCCAAATGTTCTAGCAATAATATCCATGTCATCCGCAAAACAGACAAATTGGCTGGATTTCGTGAAGATCGTACCCCGGCTGTTGAGCCCGGCTCGTCGCATAACACCTTCCAGGGCGATGTTGAATAGTAGGCAGGAAAGTCCATCACCTTGTCGTAGTCCCCGTCGAGATTCAAATGATGAAGATCTGGTCCGTTGTCGACCGGCCGTCGATGAAACCGGCTTGGTAACTTCCCACGAACTCATTTACTTTAGGTGAAAGACGACGGAAGATGATCTGGGATAGCACTTTGTAGGCGGCATTCAAAATGGTGATCGCTCAAAAGTTCTCACACATTAACTTGTCGCCTTTCTTGTGGATGGGACAGATTATCCCTTCCTTCCACTCCTCCGGTAGCTGTTCGGTTTCCCAGATCTTGACTACTAACTGGTGCAGACACGTGGCCAACTTTTCCGGGCCCATCTTGATGAGTTCTGCTGCGATACCGTCCTTACCAGCCGCTTTGTTGTTTTTGAGCTGGTGGATGGCATCCTTAACTTCCCTCAGCGTGGGAGTTGGTTTGTTCCCGTCTTCTGCTGCACCAACATAGTCATTTCCTCCGCTGCCTTGGTCCTCCGTGCCTACATTCTCTTCGCCATTCAGGTGCTCGTCGAAGTGCTGCTTCCACCTTTCGATCACCTCACGTTTGTCCGTCAGGAGGCTCCCTTCCTTATCCACGCATATTTCGGCTTGCGGCACGTAGCCTTTGCGGGATGCGTTGAGCTTCTGGTAGAACTTGCGTGTTTCCTGTGAACGGCACAGCAGTTCCATTTCCATTCGCACTCTACTTCTTCCAGGCGGCGCTTTTCCTCCCGGAAGAGACGGGTCTGCTGCTTCCGCTTCTGTCTGTATCGCTCCACATTCTGTCGGGTTCCATGCTGCAGCATTACCGCCCGCGCTGCATCCTTCTCCTCCAGAACCGCTCTGCACTCCTCGTCGAACCAATCGTTTGGTCGACTCCGTTCTACGTACCCGATAGTGCTCTCGGCTGCGTTGTTGATGGCTGCTTTCACTGTACTCCAGCAGTCCTCTAGAGGGGCCACATCGAGCACACCCTCGTCCGGCAACGCTGCCTCGAGATTCTGCGCGTATGCGGTGGCGACATCCGGTTGCTTCAGTCGCTCTAGATCGTACCGGGGCGGCCGCCGGTAATGTACATTGTTAATAACGGAGAGTTTTGGGCGCAGTTTAACCATCACCAGGTAGTGATCGGAGTCGATATTAGCGCCACGATAGGTCCTGACGTCGATAATGTCGGAGAAGTGCCGTCCATCAATCAGAACGTGGTCGATTTGCGATTCCGTTTGTTGTGGTGATCTCCAGGTGTAACGATACGGGAGGCTGTGCTGGAAGAAGGTGCTACGAATGGCCATGTTCTTGGAGGCGGCGAAATCGATGAGGCGTAGGCCATTTTCGTTCGTCAGGTGGTGGGCGCTGAACTTACCAATCATCGGTCTGAATTCCTCCTCCTGGCCTACCTGAGCGTTTAGATCCCCTATGATGATCTTGACGTCGTGGTTTGGGCAGCGGTCGTACTCGCGTTCGAGCTGCGCGTAAAATGCGTCTTTGTCATCATCAGTGCTTCCGGAGTGATGGCTGTGCACGTTTATTATGCTAATGTTGAAGAATCGGCCCTTGATCCTCAACCTGCACATTCTTTCGTCGATCGGCCACCAACCGATCACGCGCCTCTGCATGTCGCCCATCACTATAAAAGCTGTTCCCAGCTCACGTGTGTTGCCGCAACTCTGGTAGATGGTATGATTACCTCTAAACGTTCGCACCATAGATCCTGTCCAACACACCTCCTGCAGCGCTACGATTCCGAACCCGCGGTCCTTCAGTATATCGACGAGTATGCGGGTGCTCCCGATGAAGTTGAGAGATCTGCAGTTCCACGTACCGAGCTTCCAATCGCAAGTCCCTTTTCGTCGCTGTGGTCGTCGCCATTGGGAGATTCCTCGAGATTTATTAATGATTACTTTCCAGGTGTTTCTTCTTCCGGGATTGTTTTTGAAATTTCTTCCGGGATTTCTCAAGGTTTAACGGGATTCCTTAAAAAATTCCATCAAGAGTTCTTTCTAGGATTCAACAGGATGATATTTCTAGGATTGTCAAGAAGATTTTTCTGCGATTTCTAGAGGGGCTACATCCAGGACTCCTCCAGGAACTCCTTCAAAGATTCTTTCCAAAATTTCCTCAAGAATTCCTTCTGAGATTCTTTCGAGAGTTACCGGCTTCTGGAGGAGCTTCTAAAGAAATTCATGTAGAAATTTCTGAACGAGTTCGTGGAGTAATCCTGGTAGAAATTTCTTGAGGAAGCCGGTAACTCTCGGAAGAATCTCAGAAGGAATTATTGAGGAAATTTTGGAAAGAATCTTTGAAGTAGTTCCTGGAGGAGTCCTGGATGTAGCCTCTCTAGAAATCTCAGAAAAATCTTCTTGATGGCGCAGTATCATAACGTCCGAGGCCATAATGTCCCAGGACTTTATGGCGCATTTTTGCGTGGCATAACGTCCAAACATGCAGATACGCCACAAAGTCCAAGGAAAGAAGGCACATAGGATATTATGACGCATCCACACTTTTGGACGTTATTTCGCAAACAAAACGCGACTTAACGTCCGGGACCGTATGGCCTCGGATGTTGTGATCTGGCCCCCCTCCAGGATATCCTCTCGAGATTCTTCCAAGAAAACTTTATGGCATTCCTCCAGGAATTTCATCCCGTGAAGAAACACTTAAAGGAGTCTTAGAAAGATCTTCTAGAGAAAAAAAAGCTCCTCTAGGATTTTCACTTTCAGAAGAAGGAAGAAAAACTGCAGGAGGGGTCCTAGTAGGACCATAGTTAGTTAGGAGTTAGTAGCATAGGAACAAACCCCCGGAAAAATCTCACAAGGTGCTCTCTGAGCAGATCAAAAAAGGATTTCTGAAGCACTAGCAGAAGAAATTTTTAGAAAAATCCTAGACCACGAGTTCTTTCTGGGATTCGTCCAGAAGTTCTCTCTGCGATTCTTTCAGGAGTAAGAGAAGTCTTCTTAGATTCCCAAAGAAATACCTTCTGGGATTTCCTTAGGAGTTCTTTGTGAAATTCCTCCAAGAACTTCTTACGGGATTCCTTCAGAGATTCCTCTCTAGGGATTCCTTCCGGAATGCTTCCAGAAGTTCCAGAATACCAGCAGATTTTTTTTCGAGATTCCTTCACGTGTTCCTTATGAGATACCTCTAGATAGAAGTTGCTTCCAGGATCCCATTAGGCGTTTCTTCTGGGATTGCTCCAAGAGTTCCTTCTAGTGTTCTTCAAGGTGTTCTTTCCAAAATTTCTTCATATACCTTACCAGGATCCCATTATAATTTATACAAGTCCACTGAAAGTGCGACCATACAATTCAATTTCATTCACACTACTCAACGAAGCTAACGAAATTGTTTTAAGTCCGAATCGTTAACAACAAGGCCACCGAACGTCAAAGACTAACGCGGCGTGTAGTTTCCTAAAAACCCGATTTAATTCACCTATGGTGAACAGAACCCTTCTTACACTTATTAAAATTATTGTTGTATTACTTGTATTGACCATATTTATTTTGTGTAATTGACCAAAGGTTCTAAAAAATATTGTGGATTTGGCATCTAGTGGATTGGTTTCCAAAATAGCATCACCAGATGCCAACTACCAACTACCAGAAATGTCGGACACCTCCTAGAATCTTGGATGGAATGTTTAAAAAATGGCTTACATGTTCTGGAATATTGTATCTTTTGTTAACTGCCAAAAGATCTTGAATCGATTAACAAATGGGTCAGAAAATCAGCGAGATACACTTTGTCTAATATCTCTTAATCAGTCGATTAAATTAGCTCCAAAGTACTTGGTATTCATGGTTATGGTGTAGAAAGGACAAAAATGATATACATATCTACTAAGGTAATCAGTTTTGGCATTAGCTAGTTATTTTGGCTATCCGGTTCTTGCATTTTTCCCACAATATATAAATTCAAAACTTTCATTTAACATATTGGTAGTTTTCATAGAATTCCTGTGTATTTGTAATTTGTTATTTATAATTTTGTTGAAAACAATAACCTGCTAGTATATACTTTGTATGAGGTTAGCATTATTTATTGAAAAATAATTTCCCATAGACTGGTCAAAAACTCATGCAAGATAACAAGTGAATATAATAATAAAAAAAGAATTTTTTGAAATAGGGTAGTGGACGTATTTTGGCACACCCTGGGTTTTTTATTACATTTATCATATAATCTCTGTCTTGGCAAATGATTATTGGAGCTTCCAATTATCATTTTCCAAGATTTTGTAAAAAAAATATATGATAAACTAGCTGTACCCGGCAAACTTTGTCTTGCCTACTGCGTTTTTTGACGTTTCAAGTTTCTAGCCAAACCCAAGTCCTCGGTGAAAAAGGTATAGGAAATCGATTTTCTAAAACTCTCAATTTGTCCATGTTTTAGGCGTCATAAACCTTCCTTGGGTGAAAGCTAACAGAACAAAACTAAGACGACCCAAATCGGACCCTCCGTTCGCAAGTTATGCGCAGTCCCACGTATGCCACTGCATTTTTATATATATAGATAGATAGATGTAATAAAAGACCCAGGGTGGGCCAAAATACATGCCCTGGGCCAAAATACGTCCACTACCCTACTCTTCGTAAGATATCTCAGTAATCAAATGTCGAATGGAAATAAAATTTCAGGGCCTTTTACAAGGATATTGTAGCTTTCATTTGGTACTTAGAGAACCCAAATCGGTTGACAGACGGCTAAGATATTTATTATGAAACACTTGGTCAAAAATCTCAAAAGGTTAAGTTGTTTAAATCCTAAGTACTCTTCGAAAGATATGTCTGTAACCAAATGTCCAAACGAAATAAAATTTCTGGGCGATCTACTAGGATGTTGTAGCTTTCATTTGGTGCCAAGAGAACCCAAATCGATTGACAAACGGCTTAAATATTTATTATGATACACTTGGTTAAAAATCTTAAAAAGTTTAGATGTATGACTCATAAGTACTCTTCGAGAGATATCTCGGTAACCAAACGTCCAATAAAAAAAAATCAATAGCGTTCTACTAGGATGTAGTAGCTTTCATTTGCCTCCAAGAGAACTCAAATCGGTTTTCAGACGGCTGAGAAACGTGCACAGCGATATTTATACCTTTCTTATGGGTGTAAGAAGGGTAAAAAGGATAATTTACACCATACGGCACTGCCCATATTTAGAAAAATTACGTCTGCTTTCGGACTTAGCCGGCTTTTCGTGGGAGGTTTGATTTTATTCAGAATGTGGGGTTCACAAGCGTGGGAAAGAGTGTTAATTTATGACACGATGGCACATCTCCAGGAGATCCTTCTGGGATCCACAGGAATTCCATCCGGGATACCTCCAAGAAATCCTTCGCGGTTTTATCCAAAAATTTGTTCCAGGACTTTTACAAGAGTTTCTTCCGAGATCCCCACAGAGTGCTTGATGAAATTCTTCCAGGGTTTTGTTGAGGATTCCTTTAGTAGATCGCTTTTGGGATTTTCCAGGAGTTTCGTATGAGATTCGTAAAGACGTTCCATCTCGGATATCCCCAAGAGCTCCTGCTAGGATTCCTCGAGAAAGATTTCCCGGTATTCTTCCAAAGATCATTTCTGGGATTTCTTAAGGAATACATTTTGAGGTTAGTTCCTAGATTCCTTCAAAATTCTTTCCGAAATTTCACTTCAAATAAATACCGAGATTCCTTCA
Source organism: Aedes albopictus (assembly GCF_035046485.1). Taxonomy (NCBI): domain Eukaryota; kingdom Metazoa; phylum Arthropoda; class Insecta; order Diptera; family Culicidae; genus Aedes; species Aedes albopictus. The sequence goes on from NC_085138.1 coordinate 440,689,189, forward strand.
GGAATTCTTTCAAAGGATTACCCCAACATTTTTTCCTGAGATATCTTCAGGAAATTCATCCGTTGTTTTTCACAAATTTATTCTAGGATCCCTCTAGGATTTCCATCAGGGATTCTTTTTAGGGTTCCTTCAGAAAATCTCCCTGTGAGCCCTTCTGAGATGCTTAAAAGGATCCATCTGAGATTCCTCCAGAAATTCCTTCCAGTATTCCTTCTGGGACTTCAGGAGATTTCCTACAGTGATCCTACAGGAATTCCATCGGAGGTTCTCCCGAAAGTTCCTTTTGAATGCCTTATTAGTTGTTTTGTTGACTCGGGATTCCTCAAGGAGTTCTTTCGGGGATTGCTTCAGGAATGCTTTCTCAGATACTTTCAGAAACACCTGCCAAAATTCCGTTAGGGATTCCTTCCAGGAATTCCATGCGAGATTCCTCCTGCAGATCCTTCAGGTATTTCTTCAGGGACCCTTTCTCAGACTCTTCCAGGAAACCTACAAGGACCCTGACGAAAACTTCCTTCAGTATTCCTCCAAAATCTTCTCCGAAATCTCTCCAAGAACTTCTTCCTAAATTCTTTCAGAAACTACTTCTGGGATTGCTTAGAGATTTCCTCCGGAACTCTTCCGGAACTCTTTCGTAAAATCCAAGAAATTTATTATGTTATTTATTTAACAACGAGATTTCGAACACAAGTTTTAAGTTGATTATTGATAACAATTCTAAAGAGTTTACTTGAAGAAGCTGTTAAGAAAATGAATGGCTAATCTTAAGCTGCGTTTTTGATATTTTACCTGAAATTTCACAAAACATCTTTAAGGACAAACGTTTTGAAATCCCGCTTCAACCGTGCATCAGAACTTCAAACGGTCAAATCTCAATAAGCAAGCTTCAAACAACAATCCATTTTATTGTTCTGTTCTTTCTCACTTTTAATAAGCTTAAAATAAGAAGCTTAAAACAAAGTGCGCTAGTTTTGTTTACGATGGGGAAAAAGACTACTCCCAATCACCAAAGCTCTGAAAACAGCTACCTGATTAGTAGACGCATCATATGCTTTATTTCAATGGACAACGCCCCGATGACGGACATAAAAAGCTATTTTCAGATAAATTGGTGAGCTCGTTTTATACTATTTAGATTAAAAAGTACTTGAGACTTAAAATTGCAAATTATATCAATTCCGGTCCAAGGTGTAAAATAAAGTCTGTCTAAGCTGAGCTACGCTAGCTGTACCTATCCATCTAGGAAAAAATCAGTTTTTTTTAAGACAGCAAACTAAGGTACCAACTAGTTCTTAAAGTTTATTACCACTACTGCCATTCCCGTAGTTGATGAGGCGTACTATTTTCCACTGAAACTCGACCATTAGCAAAACAATCCCCGTCCACATCGTCGTTCCCAATAGTGTTCCTAACTCATACTCAAACTCAGCCAACAAATCACCACCAAAGCTAGCTAGATCATGATTTGCACTACTGATGACTGACTGGCTGGAGGATACATCATGATTTGCGTATTTCGCTCGCTGATGAAGTTTTGTGACCCAACTTTCACAGCTCATCAGCTACGGAAAGTCAACCTCGGCGGCGACGCGAGTTCAATCGGTCATCCCTGCTCGTTGGGTGAGCTGCTGAGCTGAGCTGAGCTTTGGAATGGAGAAGCTTCTCGGATGTGGATCATTTAACAGTCGTCCGCTCTGGGTGCAGAAGCAGCACCAACAATGCGCCCAAGTCCATCCAAGCGGCAAGTCTCATTCCTCTTCTCATCAGAACATCATTACCATTTACCCGATTTGGTGCAGTTCCCTTCTTCATCGAAACCGACTTGGAGCGATAAATTTTGTTGATGTAAAGAAATTTTGTGCGCCATACTCTCTAGGCGAGTTGGGTTCGGGGGAGCATTGAAGCGAAACATTCGAAATCATCGCTGGCTGGCGGGCACAAAAGAACGATACGGAGCATAAACATCGATCGATGTATAGTTTTGTGGCGCCAAGACTATTACGGTTCGATTTTGATCTGAAGAACCCCTTCTTGCCGCGCCGCCTGCTACGATGAGCGTCGCATTGTGAGATTGTGAGCAGCATTCGTCGCTCTTTATCGACGTTTATCGCTCAGATGCCACTGGCCCACATACCACAGACAGCCATATCTATAGTTGGAAAATTGAATATTACTGGAATCAATTTTCGCTTAATGGCCCTGCGGAATGGAGCCAATTAAGCAGATCATGCATCTTCAAGACTCGGAATGCGGAGCGACAGAGAGATGCTTGCACAGCTCCCTAGCTATCGTAAAAAAATCGGTAAATGTACATCGAATCGTACCCCATATTGTCTATTTATCGACAATGAGAATAACCTTTACGGGCGTTCCTTTTCCATATCACAGCTCTTCCCGACCAAGCGCAGCGAGCTTCTAGGAACCATGTCCGCTGGAACAGCGGTGGTAGAACTGAAGCGAGGAAGTAACTTTTATGGGACCGCCTTTTCAATATCCGCACATTTTGGAATGGAGCTCACGCGCTCAAGACCGGTGGCGGCGAAGCATAGCGCGCACACCTTTTCCAATCGAGACAGCCGACGTTCCGAAAGTGGAAATCATAAACGTTAATAAAATGACACATATAAAGGAATAAAAAATAAGCAGTTTTCCTCTCTTTAAATGCGACGCGAACAAAAGAATGTAATATTGTTATTTATTATCGACTTTTGAAGAGCGCGGCTCTGTGGGACGAACGAAGACGGCCACGGAATTGTCTATTCCGATCGCCGAAGATGTCGCGCGCAAAGTGTCACAACAGAGCCCCGTGAGTGAGAGCCCCGTCTGAGTTTTATGGCCCAATAAAAGCGTGACAGGATGTATCCCTACTCTGTACGAATCGTTTGGCCATTATCATCATCGTCGTCGTCGTCGTTGAAATCCTCAGACGTTTCGTTTTTCGGCCGTTCAGGATGGAGAGGGCTGTTGGATGACGTACGAGGGATAAGCCATTAACCGCATCCGATACAGGGTGAGACAGATTGTTATTTTGGTGAGTGCATGATCCACACAATTGTTGATTCTTTATTGTTGGATACAGCAAGTTGTTTTTAAGTTGAATAGCTTTTAAGCTACAGAAACAATATTGTGCGTTGCAAGAAAAACACAATTATGGCAACTACTTTCCAAGTCCTTCAATGATGGACAAAATTTAATCGCAGTGCAAATGCCACGTGCAGTCGCAGCAGTCAACATATCACCCGGCCATGTGGCTACCTTTTTTCAAGAATTATCAAAGAGCGCTATGATGGAAAATTTGAAAACAGGTATGTTTTCTTAGGCGACTGTCTCGCGCGTATCTCTGACTGCGGGTAAAAGTAATCGCGAAAGTAGATTTTATTTTGATTCGTTTAATAAGGGTACTTACTAAACAGATTAAATTGCTGCGTAAGCCATGATTTTCTGCTTATTTGAAATGTTTCATGATTTTGCATATGAAATAATCAAAGATTGCCTTGGTGATCGCGATGTTTAATCAGTTTAATCAGTTTAAGCTGTTAAGTGAATCCCCCTAATGTATTTAGGTTTGAATTTAAAGATGTGCTGTAAAATTTCAGAACTCTTTATTACAAACTCGTGGAATTTCTCAACAAACCTTTTAGCTGTACAAGAGTGGAACAAATTACTCTTAAGCAAACTTTAGCTTGGGAAACTATTATTCAGCTAGTTCTGTTACTTGGGTGGCTTCCTTAAGATGATTTGTAAACTGTTTAAGAAATTACTTTATTTTTTTTTTACAGCTTGTCCTGGTAAACTCTTTACAAATGTTATCATTAATCAAATCATAAAGATCTTTTAGAACTTTTGTCGAAATATTGCTGCTTGATAAAAAAAATTACATAAATTGCTAAGATTTGTGACAGATTTCACCTTATGAATGTGGTGGGAGTGAAATGAGTAGTAGGTTGTTTTGAAAGACTCAATTTGACCTTTCTGGAAGATACTTTCCAATCTTTCCATCCGAGGTTTTAAATAGATAGTCTATGAATGGTGGAGAAAAATCTGAAGAACCTGAAGAAATTCTTTAGAGCATCCCTAGAAAAGATGCTGAAAGGATTTTTGAAATTTCCGGCGGAACAATTGAAAAAATTTTTGAAGACATCCCGAAAGAAATTTCTGGAGGAAAAACTAGAGGAATTCCTGGGGTAATCCCTGGAGGAGTTTATAGAACAATCTCTGGAGGAATTCCCAGAGTAATCCCTGGAAAAACTCCTGGATGAATCCCTTGAGGAATTCCTGCAGGAATGCCTGGAGAAATCCCTGGAAGAATTCCCAGAGGAACTCCCGGAGAAATCCCTGGAGAAATTCCTGAAGGATTCCCTGGAGAAATTTTTGGATAAACTCCTGCAGAAATCCCTAGAAGAATTTGTTGAGCCACCCGGCTCGGCAGATTCTGAGAGTATCGAAATGGCAACACTTCTCAGTTTGACAGTTCCATTACTTCCATTGTATCAGCTAAAAAGAGAAATAAATTCAGTTAGTTTTGTTCCAAGCTAGAGACCACACGCGTTTATTGTACTCTCTCATCCGAGCCCTTGTTTCCTAGACCTTTGCAATCCAACAGGTTATGTGCTCAGCCTTGGGGCCAGGGTTGCCACATTTTAATCTGTATATTTTTCGTAAAAAATCTGTATATCTGTATTCGACAGCAAAAAATCTGTATTTTAAATCTGTATCAGCAAATTTTGAGATAGAGGCAAAAAAATTAACAGATAAACAAAATAAATCCAAGTAATGATAATACCAAGTGGGATGTCAGGCTGAAGTTGTTGTTTTGAGCAATAACTAAAGCTTATATTTTCATTTTGTCTCAAAAATCTGTATAAATCTGTATAATTTTCCAGAAAATCTGTATACATATCTGTAAAATCTGTATGATTTCCAAATTTTAAAAAAATCTGTAATTCTGTATATACAGATTCTGTATCTAAAAAATCCGTAAAAATCTGTAAAATACAGATTATTCTGTATATGTGGCAACCCTGCTTGGGGCCAAGAGGAACAGGAGAGTGTAGTTTTTAGAACGATGGACATCTCGAAGGTTAACGTGATCCGATTGAACAATCGGAATTACCGGTCGTGGTCGTTTAAAGTGCAAATGTTAATGCGGCGCGAGGGAACGTGGTGTTATGTTGATCCGGGAGTTGCTCCGAATCCGGTTACACCAGAGTGGCAAGATGGCGACTCCAAAGCAAGAGCAACCATTGCATTGCTTGTGGAGGACAATCAGCACAATCTCATCATGGCGAAGACTACTGCAAAAACCACGTGGGACGCATTGAAAGCTCATCATCAAAAGGCGACACTTACGGGAAAGGTGTCCTTGTTGAAGGAAATTTGCAGTGCGAATTATAAGGAAGGCGAAAGCATGGAAGAGTTTCTTTACGAAATGGAGGAAATGTATTCGCGTTTGGAGAACTGCGGAGAGAAGCTTTCACAGTACATGCAGGTGGCAATGATACTACGAAGTCTCCCAAAAGCTTTCGACGCACTCAACACCGCATTGGAAAGCCGCTCTGATGCGGAACTCACAATGGAACTCGTTAAATCAAAGTTGATCGATGAGAGTGAGAAGCTGTACGGTGAGAAAACGTCGGAAGAGAGGGTGCTGAAAGCGAGCAGTGAAGTGAAGCCAGTTGTTTGTTATTTTTGCGGAAAAGCTGGCCACAAAAAGTGGAACTGCAAAGACTTTCTGATGCAGAAGAGCAGTTCAGAAAATGCAAGCGGGAAAAAGAAGAATCTGCAGAAAGCGGAGCAGAAAGTGAGACAAGTGCGCGAAACCGACTTTCGATCGTTTACGTTTATGGTGCGTGGAAATGTCAACAACCGTCCACGTTCGCATTCGTGGTTGATTGACTCGGGTGCCACGTCACATATGTGCAGTGACAGATCAGTTTTTTCTCGATTTGAAAACTCGCGTTCGAGTGTAACTGTCGCGGACGGCAATGAAATTCGTGTTGAAGGCATCGGCGACTGCCTGATTGAATGTGTGAACGATTCCTGTGAACTGATTAAGCTCACGTTGCAAGGTGTGCTATACGTTCCTACACTCGAAAGCAACATGATTTCGATAAGCAAGCTAACATCTAAAAACGTTCGTGCCGAGTTCGATAAATCCGGATGTAAATTGGTGTACGCGAATACCGTCGTTGCTATCGGTGATAAAATCGGGGACATGTACTGGCTGCGAATGTTTGGTGAAAAAGTGCTAAAAGCAGAAAGCAAGCGGCATTCGAAAAATTGCCAACACTCGTGGCACCGACGGTTGGGCCATCGCGATCCTGCAGTGTTGGAAGAGCTCAAGCGGAACAGTTTGGTAAAAGGAATCAACGTAGTGGATTGCGGCATTCGCACGACATGCGAGTGCTGTATTGAAGGAAAAATGTCGCGCCCTTCGTTCCCGAAAGCTGCGGAAAAAACGTCGAAAAATATATTGGACATTATCCATACGGACGTATGCGGCCCGATGGATGTGGTCACGCAAGGAGGTTGTCGTTACTACATGACAATGATCGATGATCACAGCCGCTACACCCATGTCTTCTTTTTGAAGGAGAAATCTGACGTGGATCAGAGGATCCGGGAATTCGTTCGAATGGTTGAAACTCAGTTTGGTCGAAAGCCTCAAATCATCCGATCGGACCAAGGCGGCGAATATTCGGGTAAGGCATTACGACGGTTCTATTTGGACGAAGGCATTAAGGCAGAATACACGGCGGCTTACTCTCCACAACAAAATGGAGTATCAGAGAGGAGGAATCGCTCTCTTAGTGAAATGGGCCGTTGTTTGTTGCTGGACGCAAAAATGGATAACCGTTTTTGGGCTGAAGCGATAAACACAGCTTGTTATCTGCAGAACCGCCTACCATCTGCAGCAGTTGATCGAACTCCATATGAAATCTGGTACAATCGAAAGCCAGATTTGAACCACTTGAAGCGATTCGGATGCACCGGTTACGTCTTGATTCCCTCAGTAAAACGCAAAAAGCTGGACGTAAAAGCCGTCAAAATGACTCTTGTCGGTTACTCATCTGAACATAAGGCGTATCGGATGTTGGATATGCGCACTGGTGAAATCAAGATCAGCCGAGACGTTCGATTTTTGGAGTTTAGCGACGAATTTATGGAAGCAAAGTCAGAGGACATCCAGCCACGATCAGCGGAACTAGATCGTCCAGCAGATACAGGAAGCGTCGAGTGGCCGTTGGAAGATTTTTCAAAACCAGCGAATGTAAATGATGATGCACAATCAGAAGAAGATTTCTACGGATGGGATAACGACGAAGCCGATTGGCCTGGTGGAGTTTTCGAAGGCTATGATTGCAACTTTTGGAGAGACGATGACGAAGACCCTGAAAGAGAAGAGCAACCGCAGCCGGTTCGTCGCTCAGGACGAGCAACAGCTGGTGTTCCGCCGGCTCGCTACACGGATGGAGTATGTCTGGCAGTACACAATGTGGTGGAGCCGCGATCGTTTCATGAAGCAATCAATGGTCCACAGTCTGCTGATTGGAAGTCGGCTATGGACGAAGAAATTTTGTCGCATCAGGAAAATGGAACGTGGGAGCTCGTTCAACTTCCACAACATCGCAAGGTTATCGGAAGCAAGTGGATTTATAAGTGCAAAGTGGATGAAAATGGCGAGCTCGTGCGCTATAAAGCCCGCTTAGTTGCGCAGGGGTATTGTCAAAAATACGGCCTCGACTATGACTTGGTATTCGCACCGGTCGTGAAACAAACAACATTCAGAGCAATGCTGACCCTAGCTAGCATAAGGAAAATGTTAGCTAAACACATCGACATAAAAACCGCATAGCTGTATGGACAGCTTCAGGAGGAGATTTATATGTGGCAGCCTCCCGGCTATGAGATTGGAAACCAAAACGACGTTTGCAGATTGCGGCGCAGCTTGTATGGGCTAAAACAAGCAGCCCGTGTTTGGAATGAACGGATTGACAGCGTCCTAAAAGCCATGGGTTTCCATCAATCCCAAGCCGACCCGTGCCTTTATATAAAGGAAGCAGCAGGTACGTACATTTTCCTTTTGATTTACGTCGACGATATAATCGTTATTTGCTCGACGGAAACTGAATTCGCCAATATTGTTGAGACTCTGAACGGCCAATTCAAGATCACTGTAATGGGAGATTTGAAGTTGTTTCTCGGCATACACGTCCGTCTAGAGGCCGGACAGTATCACATCAATCAACGTGCGTATCTATGTCGGCTGTTCGAAAAATTCGGGATGAAAGACGCCAAAACATCGAAGGTACCGATGGATCCCGGCTTCCTTCAACAAAAGGAGGAGGCAAGCGAGAGACTTGATTCCGTTGATCAATATCAGAGTCTCATTGGGGCTTTGTTGTACGTAGCCGTGAGTACTAGGCCAGATATTTCGATTGCAACTTCGATCTTGGGACGACGTGTTCAAGCTCCAACAGTAGCCGACTGGAACGAAGCGAAGCGCATTTTGCGCTACCTTAAGCATACCGTGGATTTGGAGCTCTGTCTTGGTCACCTCGGCGAGGATAATAAGCAGCTGGAATGTTATGTCGACGCAGACTGGGCGGGCGATATTTCCGATCGCAAATCAAGCTCGGGATACCTTTTCAAGTTTCACGGTGGCGTCATTGATTGGTCTTGTCGTAAGCAGAAATGTGTCGCCCTCTCCAGCACCGAGGCCGAATATATTGCACTGGCTGAGTGTCTCCAAGAGGTGCTATGGATTCGGAAATTGATGGATGACATAGGGGAGCAGCTTGATTTTCCAATACCGGTGAAGGAAGATAATCAAAGCTGCATCGCCTTGACTAAAGCAGACAGGAACGAGAAAAAATCCAAGCATATCGACACCAAGTATAACTTTGTAAAGGATTTGGTGTCGTACGACTGCAATACTGCCCCTCGGAACACATGGAGGCAGATTTGCTTACGAAACCGCTCCCAGCAGTCAAACTGAAGAACCTTCGGAGCGCAATCGGCATCAAACCAATCAGTGTTGAGGAGGAGTGTTGAGCCACCCGGCTCGGCAGATTCTGAGAGTATCGAAATGGCAACACTTCTCAGTTTGACAGTTCCATTACTTCCATTGTATCAGCTAAAAAGAGAAATAAATTCAGTTAGTTTTGTTCCAAGCTAGAGACCACACGCGTTTATTGTACTCTCTCATCCGAGCCCTTGTTTCCTAGACCTTTGCAATCCAACAGAATTTCCGAAAGAAATCCCTGGAAAAAATTTTGAAGATATCTCTTAGGGAATTTCTGGAAGAATTACTAGAGCAATTTGTGGAGAAATCCTTGTAGGAATTTCTGGAGGAATTGCTGAAGGAATTGCTGGAGGAATCCCTCGAATGCTTGGAGAAATCCCTGTTGCAATTCCTGGAGGAATCTTTGAAGCAATACCTGGAGGAATCTCTGGAGGAAATCCTGGAGGATTCCTGGATATACCTTTGATCAAATTCTTGACGGAATTCTTGACAAAATTTGGAGGTTTTTTTGAAAAAAAAAACAGTTACTTGGAGGAATTCTTGGTGGAATACCTAGAGAAATTTATGAAGAAATACCTGGAGGATTTCCTAGAGCAATTCCCTGATGAATTCTGGGAGGAATTCTTGGAAAAAGTCTGAAGAAATCCCTTGAGATATACCTGAAGGAATTCCTTGACAAATTCCTGTAGGAATTTATGGAGGAATTCCTGGCGATATCCTTGGAGGAATTCTTGTGAAAATCCCTGGGGAAATCGCTGGAGAAATTCGTGGAGAAATCCCTGGAATAAGTCCTAGAAAAATCCCTGAAGAAATTCACGGAGGAATCTTAGGACGAATTCTTGGAAGAATTCCTAGAAGAATTCCTGGAAAAAATCCTGGAAGAATTTTAAGTGTATATTTTGGAGGGATTTCTAGGGAAATTCCTGAAGGAATATCTAAGGGAATTCCTTAAGCAATTCCTGGAGGAATGACTGGAAGAATTTATAAGAAATGCCTGAAGGAAATTTAAAAGAAATGCATGAAGTTATACCTAGAGAAATTCCTGGAGGAATTTATGCAGCAATTGCTGGAGAAATTACTGTAGTTATTTCTTAATAAATTGAATAAACATGAAGAAATCCCTGAAACAATTCCTGAAGAAATTCCTGCTGGAATTTCTCCACGCACCCCAAAGTGGTCCAGATTTGAAAATACCTGGTAAAAATTGCCAAATCGTAGTAGTCTGCTAGTTTTAGCCTTTATGAATGTGTTGGGACATGATTAAGCGCCCAATTTCATTTTAATGGCATTTTCATTTTTTGTTGATTTCTTCGAACAAAATGGATGTTTTTCATACAATTTGACGATACATATATCATCATGGCGCTATTGTTTTGGCAGCTCTTGGCAGTTGCATTTTTCCTTAACCGTTTCTGCATACATTAACGAGCATTTGAACCGAATATCCCAGCGGGGAGTAGAAGGGAGCGATTTGTAAGACACTTTGAAGTTGAAGTGTAAGAATTTCTCATACTAATGACATGTACTGTCAATTTTGAAGCCAAAAGTGTTATTTTGATCTCTTGCTCCATTGCAGATGTCTGATATACACAAGAACTTACAAATAAACTTTTGAAAGCAATTGTATTATTCATATTAACAGACTTTTATAGTGGTAGAACTTGTTTGTTCTTTATCAAAAATACAGTACTTTTCCATCAGCAGCTATTCAGTACTGTAACAAGATACAATAACAATATTTCCAATTTTTTTAAAGGCCAGTTAGTGCTCCTGGTAGTAGGGATGAGTGCTCGACATACTGTATCCCATTAGAAAAATGTTCAGAAATTGAATTTATGCCAGCTTTTCTCTAGATTGGACCTCTCGCCCATCAGAAGGTCGGCTCCAGAGGCTACGCCCATAATCATAACTTAAAAGTTAATAAGTTCAACCGGAAATCTTGGAAAATATTCTATTCTATTTCAGCAGTATTCAGTATACACAGTTAAAAAATTTTACATCATATAACCTGTAACAAAACAACCCCTTCCTTTCCATTCCAGCAGTTTTTAGTTTTACAGCTTGCTTCCAATATGGGGCTTGCGTTCAACTTTCCGTACAATAACATGTTTGATGCAAATTTAAGTGCAATGGAATAGAAGTTTATAACGTCTATTTTGTTTGCGTCCGGTGTAATTTTCAGACATTTTTGCTGTGTAGTCCTATGCACGAGTTAATTATTTTGACATTTAAGCGAAGCCGTGTTATTTGGGTGGCCATGAAAACGAGTTCATTTTGTGTAAACACGGCAGCGCTCACGTGTATGAATTCGTGGATTGGACCATTTAGCGGAATTCGTGTAGCAAGATCCTGCTGAGATTAACGGATTCGATCCCGGTCAATCCAGGATCTTTTCGCGACTTCCTTGGGCATAGTGTGTCTTCGAACCCGTTGATAACTGTGGCAGGGTCCAAAGAACACTGAGCTGGGAAGCGGGGTTTGTCCCAGTGAGGTAGCTATTATCGCCAAGAACACAATAGAGGAGAGCATGGATTGAGCTGCTCCGAGTTCACTTTCGGAAGAGTAGTGTGTTGATGTGTTGGGTGTGAACTCACGAGTTGCTTCACGTTGATAACATCACCATCTCTGATTATAATACCGATAATAGAGAAATGAACAAGTTAGATTTTCACTCAGATCCTAAAAAAGACTACATTTTAAATAATAAAAACCATGGTTTTAGAATCAATCGCCCTCTGTCTAACATAAAATCTTCTCTATGTGTTGCTGCCAATATTATTATTTTATTTGGAGAAAATCACGACGAACATATTTACCTTTAATTGCAAAACCCATCATCAACACAGAAATTTGACACTACGGCAAACAACGGGCGACAAAACACCGGTGGTTACGACAGAATTACAAAAATACAATGGCTTTCTTCCCTCCGCTTCGCAGATTCCTATGCTTTTACAGCCTATTTTCCAACGGATCCCGTGTCACCCAGCGGGACACCCATTGTTCGCTTTCGGGATAATGCCCTCCGATGTTACCTAGCACCATCCATCCTGCCTACCTACATGTTCATGTTCTCACCCTCGCCTCGCCATTGAAACCTCGTGCGTCACCACCACGGACCGGTCGTAGGAGAAAAGAAGCTCGAAACAATTATATTAATATTTTCGTACGCCATTCGGCACACAATCCTCTTAGCCGTATTAAGACCCTGTGCGCTGTCTGCGCCTACTGTGCGCGTGTGAGAGAGCGGTAGAACGCCACCGTTTCACAAAAGCCAGCAGCCTCTAGGCTTGCTGGGATTAATTCCAGAGGTTGCTCTCGTTCCTCGTAAGGAGGCCGGTTGCCCTGGCTGCTTGTCCGTCCATACATACATGCTGCAAATAAACAATGCATCCCTTTGGGTGCCTGGAATGTGTTGTTGTTATGCCGCACAAGTGAGCAACAGCCATTCCCAAAACTGGCAAGCTTTTGAATTAGAAATCCAACGAACACACAAGGTTAAGGTCCCCGGTGACATCCGACTCGTCGTCTGCCTGCTCCTTTTTCAATCTGCCTTTGGATGGTTGCATCCTTATCAGAGCAGGCCATGTGAAGAGACTTTAGTTGCTCGAGCAAAAGAAGTAAAAAAAAGACGAACAAGCAAACGAACCTCCAGGGCAACCGGAGTGCGCGCGCCTTGTAAGGCCAGGCCACGAAGAGATGTCTTATTCTCCTGACAGCCCAGAGCAACGAGCTGTGTGGAGTCTCAATAACAATCTCCTGAACAGTGGTACTTGTTTATAAATTTCTATAGGCATTTGTCCTTCTATCTTTCTCTATTGTGTGCACTCGGATCTTCGCCCCCTCCTCCAGCACCAAACAAGGAGCTTCCACAGCCCAAAGCACCAAAGCAAGCTCCGTTCGACAAACATGTCGCGTCCAAGAAGCTGCCGCGCTGCCTTCTTCACTCGACTCCCACCCAGTTACCAAGTAGGCTTTGAACAATACTCTTTTCTCACGGGTCACAAGCTCCAAGCGGTTCCTCAGCAAAAACGAACGAACGACGACTACCAGTCCTGTAGCTTCTTCATCAAAGCCAAACCGAGGAAAACAGATACAGAAAAGAAGCGAATAAATTGACTTTCCTTTCGTCCGGGATCCCGACGGCCGCCGTTCGTTCGTTCGTTCGTCCGTGGTACAGCGTAATTACATGCTGAATTCATTATTTTTGCGCATACTGTGTGACGTCGTCGTCGTCTTCGGCGTAATCGAACTTCCTCAGCTCCTTTTCCCCGTTGTTGATGATGTATCTTCACTCCAAGGAGGGGCGGGGATGGTAGTCACGTGCCAACAGCCTACTATGCTATTTTTGAATGGTTGGTTTGGCATAGGTACTTCTTTTCATCGGAACCAACAACGATGAACAGGAGGGAATCGGTTGGTTGTCGTCGGTCCAAGTAGGCTGCGGTCGGTCGGAGGAGAGACGCTTTTAATTAGAGAGCACATCACACCGCATCCAGGCAGGAAGAGCCGAAATTCGGCGGTCCGGGGACGCGAGGGGAAACCCGGCTCAGTCGGAACACATTTGGATACAAAAGAAAGGACACCAGCTGGGACTCCTGAAAGGGATCGGGATTCGGGATTTGCGCTGATGGTGGTGGTGGATGTGGGGAACTTCCTGGCTGTGTCTGGGAAGTTGTTACTTTTCCTGTGTGTGCAGCAAGGATAACGGAATAAACACAGTTGGGATTCGTCGGATTGATGTAACAATTGACGGCACTCGGATGAAAAAGGGCGGATATGTTTCGAGGTTTTGAGGGTATGGGAAATGTCATGATCAAAACAATTTGTATGTGAATGAATTTGGCGCATGTTTGTTATTGAACAAAGGATATGTGCGGAAGGGCCCATATAGCCGAGGCGGTAAACGCACGGGTATTCAGCATGACCATGCTGAGGGTGACGGGTTCGATTCCCGGTCGGTCCAGGATCTTTTCGTAAAGGAAATTTCCTTGACTTCCTTGGGCATAGAGTATCTTCGTGCCTGCCACACGATATACACATGCAAAATGGTCATTGGCAGAGGAAGCTCTCAGTTAAAAACTGTGGAAGTGCTCATTGAACACTAAGCTGAGAAGCAGGCTTTGTCCCAGTGAGGACGTTACGCCAAGAAGAGAGAGAGAGATATGTGCGGAATTCATGGATTGAAATATTTTTGATTTTCATGAAACGTATAACACAATGTTTCTGCCTGGAAATTCCATGAAGAAATCCACTACAGCTCCATCCATTTTTTCGTCGACATTGTCAGACGAAAACTCCTATTAAACCTGTTTGGAAACAGTCCGGACCATCAATTGGTTATAAAAAGCCGCTATTTGATGTGCCGCATGCATGAGTTTAGTGAATCACGTTTGACCACTAACAGCGGGACAGCCGGAAACGATTCCATGATAGTGTCGGTTGTCCCAGAAATGGTCTGAGACGATTTTCTTGTTATTTGTCCATCAGGTTTACCAAAAAGCCGGTTGTCCCAAGTATTTTTATGCTAACCGTTAATCATGTTACCTCAAACATCTTTCAGATTTAACTCCTTCCAACGGGACACCCGGAACCGGTTCAGGAACACTACCGGTTGTCACGAATGTGACCTGGGCCTATTTCTTTGATAACCGGTCATCAAATATCAGGTTATCGAAAAAGCCGTAGTTTGATGTGTCCAATGCATGGGTTAGGTTCACTATTATATTTAATCACTTACAGCGGGACACCCGGAACTGGTTTTGGGACATAACCGGTTGTTCCAAATATGGTCTGAGACTATTTTCTTGCTATCTGTTCATCACGTAATCTAAAAAGCCGTGATTTGAGGTGTGTTTGGTTCACCTTTATATTTATCCACTTCCGGTGGGACACCTGGAACCGGTTCCGGAACACTGACGGTTCAGATATGGTCTTAGACTATTTTCTTGCTCACCGTTCATCGGGTTATCGAAAATACCGCGGTCCGGACTGGACCGATCCGAACCGTTTTCAATAGGATACAATGGGACCAGATTCCGCTTTGAATGAAGCATTGGTCATTAAAATCGGTTGAGGATTACTGCCAAAATATGATATGAGTTTTTTTTTTGTAAACACACAGACATCACCTCAATTCATCGAGTTGAGTTGATTGGTATATGTGACTCGTCCTTTCGGGCCTCCTATCAAAAAATCAATTGAAGTGAAAATATAGTACACTTCCTGTACGAGAAAGGCAAAAACGTTTTTAAACTCCCAGTATGAGCAGCCTTTGGAAATATGAATGTACTAACTATTTGCGCCTATGGACGTGCCCTCACACGTGTAAACACACTCTGTGATATTGGGTCTTCTTCCACAGAATCCAAGGATTCCTTTAGAAATTTCTCAGGAGATTCCTATGAACTTTTTCCATTGTCCATGGATTTTTTTAAAAAGAAATCTTCTGTGGATTTTTTTTGAAACTCGTTTCAAGAATTTCGAACATAATTACTCCAATAATTCTAGCCCAAATCTACCAAGGTTTTTTCGAATATTCCTCTGGCGATTTTTTTTTTTCAGAAATTTATCCAGGGACGGGTAAAGAAATTTCTTTGGAAATTCCTTTAGATATCCCCTCAGCAATTATTCTGAAAAATCTTTCTAAGTACATTTCCAAAGGTTTTTTTTCTGATACTTTGGCAAGGATTTAGAAATACTAATAGGGATTCGCTTAGAAATCCCTCGGCATTTTCTCCGGTGATTTTTTTGGAATTTTATGTAGAGATTCCTTAAGCAATTGTTTCAAAAATTATTTCGTAAGTTCTTTCAGTGATTACTTTGAAAAGTCTTCAAGAGATAGTTTCCGGAATTCGTACAGGTATATTTTTAAGAAGCCCACCAGAGATTTTGTCAAGAATGGCTATAGGAATTGACTTGGGAAATCCCGCAGAAATCAGTTCAGCATTTTCTTCAGGGATTCATCCAGAATATGCTGCAGCAATTCCTCCACAGATTCTTGCATTATTTTCAAGATTCAGGCAGGACTTTCTACAGAAATTCCTGAAGCAATTAGTACAGAGATTCCTTCAGTATTTCCTTCAGATATTTCTCTAAGAATGTCAATAATAATATCTCCATGGCTTCTATTTTCTTCAGAAATATTTCTTAGGTATTTCTACAAGAATTCCTTTAGAAATACGTCCACAGATTACTCTAGGGATACTTTCAAAAAATCGACCAATAAGTTTGTTGAAGGGATTTCTCCAAAAATTTTCCAAAAATTTTCCAATAATTCTTAAAATTCTACCAACGGTTGCCCGAGGGGTTTCTCCAAGTATTTTACCTGGAAGTTTTCCAGAAGATTCTTCTCGGATTCATTCAACAATTTCCCTGGGATTTCTTCTGATACTCCAGGAATTTGAGTTCAAATTCTACCAAGGTTTCTTTAGAATATTCCTCCAGCGATTTTTTTTTCAGAAATTTGTTCAAAGATAGTTGAAGAAATTTATTTGGAATTCGTTTAGATTTGCGTACACTTTCAAGCTTTGCCAAAGATTTATGAATAATTCAAGGAATTCGATTAGGAAATCCTTTGGAAATTTCCCCAGGGATTTTTTTTTGGAATTTTATGTAGGGATTACTCAAGAAATTCTTTCGTAAATTCTTTCAGTGGTTACTTAAAAAAATCTTCCAGAGATTTCTTCCGAAATTCGTATAGGCATAATTTCAAGAAGCTCACCAGAGACTTGGTCAAGAATGGCTATGGGGATTGCATTGGAAAATTCCGCAGGAATTCTTCCCGAGACTCGAGCATTATTTCTCTCAGTATTGAGGCTGGAATTCCTACAGAGATTCTTGAAGGAATTCGCACATAGATTCCGTCAGTATTTCCTTCAGATATTTCTCTTAGAATACCAATGAATTTATCCACGGATTCTACTCTCTTCAGAAATATGACTTAGGGATTTCACCAAGAATTCCTTTAAAAATACGTCCACAGACTACTATAGGAATACTTACAAAAACTCCTCCAAGAATACTGTTATATGATTTCTCCAATAACTTTTCGAAAATTTCCCAATAATTTTATGAATTTCAACAACGGTTGCCCGAGGGCTCTCTCCAAGTTCCTGGAAGTTCTTCTGAAGTTCCTCCTCGGATTCATTCAACAATTTCCCTGGGATTTCTTCAGATACTTCTGTAGACATTCATACAAGAGCACTCTCGAAGATTTCTATGGGGATTTACTGAACATTCCATCATTCTTTTATGCACGGATTAGTTCGAAAATTTATGTTGGGGAACCTTCTGAAGTTACTTCAGGAATTCTTTCAAAAATATCTCATAAATCTTCTAAAAAAAATAAGGAACTTCAGCAAGAGATTTCTTCAAAAGTTCTTTCATCAACTTTTTCAGAAATTCCTCTACATATTATCATCAAAATAGTACATAGATTTCCTCGGAGAATCTTTTGAACTTTGGAACATTGTCTGAAGGAATCTCTTGAAAAACTACTTGTGATACTTTTGCAGATTCCTAGGAAATATTCTTGAATATTTTCTGGAGATTCCTGGACAAAAAAAGGAATATGCCTATTCTATTCTATTCTAGTGTTTGGATGAATGCATGAAGGAATATCTGAAGAAACTGCTTAAGATGTCTCCCTAATTCCTTTAGAAAAGAACTATGAGAAACATCTGGAGAAGCTTTGCAAGAATTACAGGTAAAAATTACTTGAGAAGTTGTTGGAGGAATTCCTGGGGAAATCCGTAAAGGAATTTCTGATGGGATCTCTTAAAAATGTACGCAAAAATCCCTAAAAGGGTACTGATGAAATTTAAAAAAAAAATCCCAAAATACATTTCTGAAAGAGCTCTGAAGGACTTTCTAAAGGAATCCATGGAAGAGCTCCCTGAAGGTAATCCAGCAGAATTTCCAGAATGTTTTATACAATTTCTGAAAGGATTTGCACATAAAATCTCTAGAGGACATTCTGCAGAAACAAAATAAATCCTGGAAGCATTCTTTGGGAAATTACACCCGAACCTCCATTTAGGTAACTAGTCGGGACAGCCTAAACAGAATTTTTACCTAAATGGATTTCAAGGTTGCAATGAAGTTTGAGAAGGACAAATGGCTTGCAGATGCAAAGGGGAGGGCTCTCAGGTCAATTTTACGGAAGTTTTGTGGGGGTTTAGAGGCATTTCAAAGCGTTTCAATGCGTTTTAAGACGTTTCAAGGGTTTTCAATGCGTTGCAGGGCGTCCCAGGAGGTTTAACGAGGGATTTAGGGCGCTTCAGAGCCTCGCAGGTAAATTTCTCGTAGTTTTCATAGGGGTATCGAAGCGTTTCAATGCGCTTCAAAGCGTTTCAAGGCGTTTCAAAGCGTTTCAAGATTGTTAAGGGGGCTCAGCCTAAGTAACATTTTGATAACCAATTAATCTAGAAGAGGTTTTGAGAACCGTCATAAAACCTCATACCTTTTATTCTGGTTTCATTATGGCTGTAAGTACAACTTTTAGTTTATTTGACCAAAAAGTGTTACTTGGTAGAGGCTCATGGGGGTTCATTGGGGTTTCGTAGACGTTTGAAAGCGTTTCAAAGTGTTTCAATGTGTTTCGGGGCGTTTCAGGAAGTTTCAGAGTGGTTTCAGGGGGTTCAGAGGCTCTCAGGTAAATTTCATGAAGATTTCATGGGGGTTCTAGAGGCGTTTCAAAGCGTTTCAAGAATCATTGGCGATGACCTACATATAGCAACATGAGGCTGGGTAAGCATAAATTTCATTCAATAAGCTCCAATAGATCACTGATGCTCTTAAATTTTTAACCCTTAAACACTCCGCAAATGTCCCTTAACTCTTAATTCAAGCCTAACTTTACCAAACACCGTATCTAACAAAATCCACGAACGGAGAAAATCGAAGGGAAAGTTCGATGTCCCCATAGCAACTCATACATTGAGCATTCCAGAAACGTGAAAAACACGGGTATTTTTTCACAAATCATCCCCAAAGGTGAGTGATACCGTAGTCCTTCACAAAATTCAGCACCTCATGTGAAAATCTCTGTTTTGTTTACATATGTTACATACGGTGTTTGGTAAAGTTAGGCTTGAATTCTGCTTTTTTTTTTCATACACCAACTTGAGTACTCCAACTGCTCTGAACACAATCAAATTCTATTTAGGTAACGTTACCTAAATGGAGGGACCAAAATAGATTTTACCTAAATGAATCCAACCTAAATGGAGATATCAGTGTACTGAGCAAATTTTTGAGAAAA